>NC_080188.1:119418387-120018387 GCF_030028045.1 Hippopotamus amphibius kiboko | reverse complement strand
AATAATATTCTATTGTATGTCTCTACCACATTTTCTTTATCCCTTCAATTCTTAATGAATCTAAGTTGTTTCTACACCTTGGCTATTGTGAATGATTATGCAATGTACATAACAGTGATCTAGGAGAGGCAGCAGTGAGTGGTTCTGATGAGAAACCTTAATGTTTTGCCCAGGAATTGAACCTGGGTAGCCTGGATGAAAAACAAGAATTCTAACCTCTAAACAACTAGGGACTAGAGGCTAGAAGCAAAGTGGACCTAGCTGTTTCCATTTGAAAGCAAACATATCCAGGAGGCAAAAACTGTAAAAACAGGTGCAAAGTTTATTATTAGGGACACAGCAAAATGTATGGGAGAGCACACAGAGAAGCAGTTTATTTATTTAAGAGAGAAGCAAGGTAGAAATACACACCCAGAGAGAAAGGCTATGGGTGTCCTCTCTAATGAGGAGGAGCACAGTAAGTCAGAAACTAGGCAGAGACGCATACTCAGGGAGGAGTGTGGGCATTATGAACAAGCAATGCAGTCAGTCAGAAATTCAGCAGAAATATGCACCTGGAGGAGTGCAGGCCTTCTGAACTAGTAGTGCAGGAAAGAGATGATTTAAATTACTTATAAATGACAGCCCTCCTGGGTCTTTATTTATCTTCGGCCAACTATCTTGTTTCTTTTTTCACACATGACTGGTCCTAGGACCCTCCCTTAGATGTGTGCACAAATTTTTGCTAAGATGGATCCCACTGCAGAGGCGTATGTGTGCATACCCACACTTATTTTTGCATGCACTCCCTCTTTTTTGACCCCCAAGGAAATGTCCCACACATGTGCAGACAGGGAATTTTTTCCTTGACCTCAGGAGTGGGCATCTTATGTCTTTATTCAGCAGAGCTCAGGGTCTGCCCCTAGCTTTGTCCTTGGAGTGTCTGGGTGAGAACAGAGCTTCAATTTTATTCCACTGACAAACACCAACTGTCCTTCCAAGGGGTCAGTCTATCTCCTACCTCAACAGGGCACATATCCCTTTCAGACCATCATTTTAAATGTTTGGCATAAATACCCATAAGTGGGATTGCTGGATCAAAGAGGAATTCTCTTTTTAGAGTTTTGAGGAATCTCCATCGTGTTCTCCAGTAGCTACCCCAGTTTACATCTCCACCAGCATTGTACAGGGCTACACATCCTCATCAACACTATTTTTTTGTTTTTTGATGATGTCCATCCTAATGGATGTGGGATGATATTTTACTGTCATTTGATTTGCATTTTCCTGATGATTAGTGAGGGAGGAACTATCCTTCACACAGGTTTACAGAATAGGAAACTGATGTCCTGAAGTGAACTTATCAAGGTTACATGACTGGTAGGTGTCAAAGGCGGGATGTGAACCCAGACAGAAAAGCTCCAGGATGTACATGCCTGGCAAATACACTGCACTGTCTTCCATCTGCTTAGCAAACCTGGGCTCATGCTGTTTTGTATTGTGTTCTTTTCTCTCAATGTCATATTGGAATGATTTCTCATAACACTAAATATTCTCCTAAAACACAATTTTAAGGCAGTTGATTGCATAATGGACTATCTATGCTGTGGACACTTAATGTTTAATGGGCCTTGGCATGTCCCAGATTTTCCCTTTTGTAGGAGACTCCGAGGACTACATCCTTCCTTTTCTATGTTTGCAGGTTCTTCTGATCATCGATTTAGCATACACCTTAGAAGCTAAATTGCTGAGACAAAGACCATACATATTGTAAGCACAAGTCATCTCCAAAAACATTGTACCAATCTACACTTTTTCAAGAAGTGTTCTAGATCTATCTTTTTTCCTGTTTTGTTTTTTTTTTTCCCTACCTTTTTTCTCATTGGTGGCTCTAAATCTCTCTGGTCTGCAATGGGTAAAGATAAAACTGGAAGGTGGGGGAATATTGTTGCTCTGAAGTTCAGACTTTGGGACTTCCCTGTCAAAATAGTGCTTAAGACTCCGTGTTTCCAATGCAGGAGACATGGGCTTGATGGCTGCCTGGGGAACTAAGATACAACATGCTGTGTGATGTGGCCAAAAAAAAAAAAAATTATGAATATCAGAATTCATCCTCATGTTGGTTGCACAGGCTACAAATATAGAGCCTGAAGAACAGTGGGCTCATTAACAGACACAGCTCCAGCCCTGGCCTTAGACTCATTTAGGAAAGCAAAGCCTGAGTTTTTCTGGTTGATATTATGGCTGTAAGCCCTGCTGACACCATATGTCTCCCAACGTGGATGCAGCAGTGTGTTCTAGTGGAAGCATCTGCAAATTCTTCCATTGTTTTATTCAACATGTATTTATTAATGGTCTATTATGTGCCTGTCATCAGTACTGGGGCCAGAAGTGTGGAAGAGACTTCCTTCATCCGTAAAATGGGTGTCACGTCCTTCAGGGGCTCATGGGGGACAGTGAAATGGCATAGTTAATTAACCAGAGCTATTACTCTTACTCTTATTGGTGGTTTCTCACCACCAGAGAGACATTGCTTATGGTTCCATGAAGAGCACTTGGAAAATGAGTTTGATAAACTGTTCATTTAATCTCTATTAGGCCCAGATCATGATATTTACTGTTAAAAAATACTGGTTCTGCTCTCACCTTTCTCCCACTTAATCAGCTCTGCAACGAATCCTCATTCACTCCCCTCAAGCCAAGTATAATCCAGTGACATCCCAAAGGGCCAGGCACGTGTAACCTTGGGCATATGGCAGATCTGCACACATATGGTAACTGCCGGCCTTAGGGGTGTGTGTCGGGGTGGGGTGGCAAGACTGAAGTCAATTCCCCCCGCCTCGCCCTACCCCAGTCTTTCCCTGGCTCCCTGAAGTGGAAGCCCCTCACTCCTCTGGACTCCAATGCACACCTCTGTTGTTTTCACCATTTGGCACTACAAATTGGAGGTTGTCTCTTTATCTGTCTCCATGAACTGTTGGTGGGTTCCTAACACAGCCCTCCATCCCTGGGGTCCACCACAGCACCTGGTACACAGGAGGTGCTCAGGAAATCTGTACTGAATGAAAAGATGAAGGAGGAGGCGAGATGTTCCTTTCACTGATGTTCATCTTGCCTGAGTAAAGGCCCATCCTATGCATTGTATTGGGTTTGTGTTTTCCACCTTATTTATTCTTTCCTGATCCTTTTCTCATCTGGGTCTCCCTCTACCTCTGATCCTTGCTCTCCACAGCCTGGGCCTCTGCCTATGTTCTCCAGGCAGGAAGAAGTGATGCTTCTTCTCCAAATGTGCCAAACCATGGCAGCTTGAACCAAATGGTTTGTAGCTCTGCCCCTGGAGGAAGCTCAGAAAGGCTGAAGGTGTTGTGTATCTTGGGTGCCCCCTTTACCTGAGTGGCATCCTCCCCGACAAGCATGGAGGCCAAGGGAAGGAACATGCTCAGCCATGGAGTGATGGGGCTGGCTCAGGGATTCACATGGTCTGTCACTTGGGAAGTGGGACTGGAAAGGACACCCACTGTGTGGGTGGCAGAGAGCTGGTGACTGGGTTGGTGGGACAAATGGGAACCATCTCAGTGTGAAAGGACTCACCTAGAATACCCTGGAGCAGAAGGCAACTACCAAAATTCCTCTGAGATGGGCAGAATAGAATCTATTTTTGTTACCCCTTACCATCTCTCTGAAAGAGGAGGTGGCTGTGTTGATTTTGCTGTCACAAACTTTTCCATGGTCTAGAACAATCCCCCTGCCACTTACTTTGGAGCTGCCTCTCCCCAGCTCCAGTTGTGTGGTACTGGAGAAACTGTCAACCAGGATGGGCAGGGTCATGTCACCAAGTATATCCAAACATAGTACCACATGGCCTGCCAGGATTGATGGTCTAGGGCTGGACACAAGATCTGATGTAGGCCAAGCAGAGTCCTCCATGGTATCCAGATGTTTCCTGAGCTTGTTTTCTTAAGGGTTAGATGCCTTGGGGATATAAATGTGGAAGCCTGAGGGAAGAAAGCTGTCAGGCTAGGAGATTCAAAAATGAGAGAAGGGCAGAAGAGAGGGAGAGAAAGAGTGAGCTGATGGCTTCTGATTTCTTAGGTCCAGTCCTTGAGATATTTGGATCTGCTCTGGTTCCTTTCTTCCGGATTCCTAGTATCCTTCCAAAAAGTCTCCCCTTTCCTTGAAGACAGCTGGAGTTGGGCTCTGCTCGCTTGTGGTTCAGACGAGGTTCTAGATCCTGCCCGATTATGGTGCACCTCCCTGACCCAAATAGAGGCACCCATTCATATTTGCACCATTGGGAATGGAATCCTTTATTCTACTGAGAATATGGTTTTGCAGAGCACCAAATATAGTCCACCACCATCCCTGGGTGGTATTGAAATATGTGTGAGTGAGTGTGTGTTTGGAGTGGGCCTGATTGATTCCTGAAGCAACCACAGCAGTTACACTGCAGGGGCCAGGCCAATTCTGTTGTTTCCCCGATCATAAACTGAGAAATACTGCTTCAGGAAGACTTCACCCAAGACCCAGGTCTCCTGCTGGTTCCAGTTCTCTGTGCCCCCTTCAAGCAAGCTGACACAGGGGCCCTGAGGTGCCTGGGGAGACAGAAGTACACTCCAGTCAGCCTTATCCCTTACCTGCCAGCACCCTCATTATCCAGAGCCAGCAGCTTCTGGGTTTTATTTTCCTCCTTTGGTAAGAACCAAGTGGCTCTCAGCAGCTGTGGAAGTGAGGTGCCCTTCCAAGAACAAGAACAGACAAGACATACGGTTGCCTCAGGGAGGGGTGTGGGGGCTTGAAAGATTGGAATTTGGGATTAGCAGATAGAGACCTGTATATAGAGGATGGATAAACAACAAGGTCCTCCTGTATAGCACAGGGTATTATATTCAATAACCCGTGACATACCATAATGTAAATAATTAGGAAAAATAATATATATATATATACACACACACACATCTATAAATAAATATATATACATATATACACATATAACTGAATCAATTTGCTGTACAGCAGAAATTAGCACAACATTGCAAATCAACTCTACTTCAGTAAAATCAAAGAAAAAAAAAAGGACAAGAATCGCCTGTAGTTTCCCTGTTCTTTCCTTCTGACCCATCCTCACTGTTTTTTCTGCAGCGAATGTTTTTTTTTCTACCTCTTCCCCACAACCTGTTCTTTAAGACTGTGCTTAGCCCCTCTAGGAAGATTTCCTGGACCCACGATCACCCTCCCTGACCCCACCAGGCTGGGTTGGGTGACTTTCCCTGGTGCTCCCCTTGTCTACAGCCTTCACCACCCCTAATCTGGACGTGGAACCTCTTGGCACAACCGCCAGAGGTGTCAATGTCATGGAGTTCAGTGTAGATTTGCTTCAAGCCAAGCAGACCTCCTAATACCTCCATGAGTCTGGGGGTTTAGAATTCCTGAAATTACCTCTTTTTCTCACATCCTTCTCTGAGCCCATAAGCCTCCTCTGAAGTCCCACAGGGAGCTGACATTAAGCCTAAACCCTGTGCCAGGGCTGTGCAGTCACTGTACACCCTTTACTCATGTGAGCATCCAACCTCCCCACAGAGGGGTCTGGTAGCCCAACTCACAGAGGGGGAGCTGGAGCTTAGCAAAGGGAAGTTGCAGCTGAGAACTAGGGGAACCATGTAGTTGACCATCCAACCAGGCCACTTTTGAGTAGGGAAGGGAGACCATTAATCATTATGGTGGGACAACACACTGAGACTGTCACAGCCATGGGATGGTGTCTCCATTTATTCCAGGATGATGAATGTCCCAGAACACCCTTTAGTCTCAGTTGTTTGGTTTTATAGGAGGCTCTGGCCCAGCCAGGGGCTCAGCAGCATCTGCAGTGGTTAGGCTTGGCCTGCAGAGGACACCCTCCTCCCAGCTGCAGCTCAGTGGTTCCTGCAAGGGCCAGGTTTGAGAACCATCCCCAGGGTTGGCCCCTCACCTTCCAAACGTAGGCTTCAGCAGGCACTGTGTAGTGGTTGCCGTTGATGGTGAAGATGATAGTAGGCAGGCGCCTGATGTTGCTACATGGAACCCAGTACTGTTAGAGAAAGAGGAGAGAGATTGTCCCAGCTGATCCCTGGTGTGTGGAGAGCCCCAGAGTGACCCTGTGGCATGTCCCTTCACCTCTTGACCAACAGCACTGGCGGTAATGAGCTTCTGGATGGTGGTGATCAGTCTAGTTGGGCCAAGAAGGTATACGCTCCCAGTATCCACAATGGCCTGGCATCCACGGTAACAACCAACAACCATCCCATTCATGGAGATGCTGAGAGACAGTGAGACAATTTGTCACCAGGATCACTCTGAAGTCTCCCCCACAACTGCCCCCCTCCCTGACTGTCTCTAGAACAGTTTTTTAGCTCATGCCCTGTCTCTGTTTTCCTTTGCTCTGGTCAAGAATCTTTCTTTGACTTCCTTTCAGTTCTTCAATGCACCAGGCTCTCTTATACCTCAGAACCTGGGCATGTGTTGGTCCCCCTTCCTAGAAGAACCCCATCACCTTTTTCTAGCTAATTTCTCCTCATCTTCCAGGTTCTAGCTTAAATGTCATTTTTCAGTGATATGTTCATACCAGACCAGAGTTCCATGTATGTCTGCCTCACTAGATATAAGGGCAAGTTGTATCTTCAGGGCCTCCCTCAAGCACCCAGCATATGGTGGATGCACAATGTATGTTTGTTGAGTGAATGAATGAATGAGTGAATGAGTGACTGATTGAAGAAATGCATGAGGAATAACCAGAGACCTGTTTCTGGTGTCTGACCAATAATGCATCAACACACACAGTGACTATGGACATTCTCTGGGAAATCAGATGCTCAGAGTGGTGGGGAGGGAGATACAAGATGCCCTCAGAGAGGCCGTATCCAAGCAGAGCCCGCTCACCCAGCTCAGACACTGAGACCACTGGCCAGTCAGCCCTCTGGGCTTCCTGAGCTAGCTCAGGGGGCTGCCAAAGGACCTGAAAGCTTATGTTTGAGGGTATCACACAGAATCCCATCAGTTACTGACTCTTGTTCTCAGGCCACTCCTGGATCCCAGCTTCCTGATTCTCTCTGTCACAGCCCCTACCCCACAGAGTGCCCTGGATGGTGGTGTGGGTGGCAATATGTAGGGGGAGTGTCCCTTTGTATGAGTTGTTTTCAGGTCTCAAGAATGCAGCCAACCGCTCTCCACTGCTGATAAGCTTCTTCCTGAGGAGCCCAGTTTTCCCAGTTTGTCCACGACTTTCCTTGGTTTTAAACTAGCCATTTTGTGCACTAAGAAATCCTTCATTGTTGGGTAGCCCTGGACAGTTGGTCATCTTATCACAACTCTGTTCATGCTGGTGAAATTCCCCTGATTCACTTTTTCTAAAATTAATTAACTAATTAACTTATTGGCTGCATTGGGTCTTTGTTGCAGCATATGGGCTTTTGTCTAGTTGTGACGAGAGGGGGCTACTCTTCATTGTGGTGCATGGGCTTCTCATTGCGGTGGGTCCTTTTGTTGTGGAGCACAGGCTCTAGGTCTGCGGACTTCAGTAATTGCATGTGGGCTCAGTAGTTGTGGCTCATGGGTTTAGTTGCTCTGCGGCATATGGGATCTTCCCAGCTCAGAGAATGAATCCCTGTCCTCTGCATTGGCAGGAGGATTCATTACCACTGCACCACCAGGGAAGTCCCTCCCTGATCCTCTTTTCACTGAAGTTTAGGATCCTGAAACCATACCATCTGCCTAATTACACAGTGGGTGTTGCCCTATCTGGGCTGCACACCTCTCATGGTGCTCTTCAGGACCCTGGTCATGACCCTGGGTAGGAGGCCTGAGGTTATTATGAGCCCATGAGTGGTGTGTGTATATGTGTGTCTGTGTGTCTGTCTGTGTGTGTATGTGTATCTGTGTGTGTGTGTGTGTGTGTGTGTCTGTCACTGTCTTTGTCTGTGTGTTTTTGTGTATATATCTGTGTTCCTGTGCATGTTTATATGTGTGGTAATGTGGGTGGAGCGTATGTGTCTGTGTGTGACTGTGTGTCTGTGCATGCATGTGTGTGTCTGCATGTGTCCACGTGCACTTGAGTGAGTTTTACTTGGATGGCCTTCTAAGGGAGAAGCTTACCGTTTCATGGTAACCTGCCAGAATAGGGTTTGGGACACTGGTATCCACTTGAGCTCTCCTATGTGGTAGCTGTGGTCCACCCCACCAAACATCACCACGCTGCCATTCTCCTTCTTGCTGAGGAGAGAAGGAAGAGGGAGGGCACTTTGTTGGAGAATAATGCCACTCACTGTCTGAGGGCTGTCATTTCCACCCATCAGAGGCATTAGTATGGTCTCTATTTCACAGATGTGGAAATTGAGGCATGGAGGTATTGATTACCTGACCAAGTTAGGTCACCAAAAAAAGAGTGGCACAGAAGAGGTAAGAAGTTGGCAGTCTTCCCAGGCTCTGACCACCCACCTTTCTGAAGAAGGCCAGGTTCCCTTCAGCAACCAGAGTGCTGAGAGATAACCTCAGAGGATACCGTGCTGGAGGGGTGTGGCTTCCCCTTGGTGTAGCCTGTCAGTTTGCAGAAAAGCCGAGGCCCGAGGGCACTAAATGCGTGGGTTCAGAGTACTCAAGTTTGGCTTCACAGGCCTGAAACCTGTGACATCCATGTGGCCCCAAGCTCAGCAAGGGCCCCCACTTCTGCTCTCCCTGTCTTGAAATTCCTAATAGTTTTTGAATAGGAGGTCCCACATTTTCATTTTGCCCTGGCTTCTGCCAATTGTGTAGCTACTTCTGAGCTCAAAATAAAATGTTAGTGAGCAAGTAAACATTCCCGCCATCCCTGTCCGTCCTTCCATATCAAATCCATCAGAAAATCCTGTTTCCTTTTCCAACTTATATCCTGATATCTTCCATTGCTCCCCCTCTTCCCTCCACTACCCTGGAATGACCTGCTGCACTTGAGCCCATGGGTATGGCTGTGTTCCAATTAAAATTTTATTTTCAGAAACCAGCAGAGGGGCCAGCTGTGGCCTTGGGGCCACAGTTATGCTAGGGTAGGCAGTTTCTCAGGAAACTTCTGGATCACATGGTCTATAATATTTCATGCAACTGAAATGATCTTACAGCTGATTTAGAGAGAGGGCTGGTCCAATTCAGACTTACGTGCTCAAGTAGAAGGCAAAGACAGGCTCAGAAATGATACCCTGTCTCATCAGGTTGTCGAAGACGGGTGTGATCCTTTGGAGGCTGAGGTTGGGGTAGCCCAGGCCCAGGATGCCATCAAAGGATACATTATCCATCCCATCCTGTGTCTTCACCAGAACAAATGCCTGGCCGAGGTCAGTAAGGTTTCCAATCTGTGGGAGAAAAGATTTGGGAAGTGGAGCTGGAACTGGTCTGGGCTGGAGATGCCATGAGCACCACAGAGAAGACCTGAGGACTGGCTGTGCCCTGGGTTGACCTCAGATGGTTAGATCAAGCTGGGACAGGAATTTGGGTTCCATTTGTGCAGAGCTGTGGATTTAAATGAACACCTGCTCCTCCTGCACACACCATCCAAAGGCTTTCAAATTGGCCTCATGCCTTCTGTACAGGTGGGAAAACTGAGACTCAGGGCAGGACAAAATGGTTCTTACATGAGGACAAAATAAGTGGAGAGCAGGGTAGTCTTCTCTTTGGCATCACTATGATCAGATGACAGAAATGTACTGAATTCATTGCAATGCATTGTGGATTCTGCATCTGCCCAGGAAGACAGAAGCCCATTATATAATGTTGCTGCCAGAATTCTTATGAATATTCTGCCTGGGAAGCACACTATTAAGGATGTGTTTTTGTGTTAGAAAGAGAGACAGAGAGAGAGAGTACTCAGTCCCTTTGGCAGAGGCCAGCCATATATTTTATTGGACTCTCAAAGGCCCCCTCAAGTGAGAACCCATTTATCAAGCTCCTCCCACATCTGTAGTTGCCTGCTTTCCCTTTCCAGATGCCTGAAGCACTTGGCTCCCACAAGGGACCCAAGATCAGTTTTATTGTCTATCCAAATAACCCACACCTGCAGGAATCATGACTGGCCAGCCCAGCTCCACCATTTATCTGGTGTCTGACCTTGACAAGTTCCTGGATCCATGGACCTCAGTTCCCTCCTCTGTATAATGCAACTAATCCTAGTACCTGCTGTGTGGGGTTGTTGCAGGATTAAACATGCTATTACCATGAAAGTGCCTGGCACAGTGTGAGAGTAGAAATGTAGTGCTTTTCTTCCCCCTCTCCCTGCTCCCAGCAAAATGAACTTTGAGCTGCTTTTGGACAAAGGAGCTGCAAATCCACACACCATACCACTCTCTGGGTTAGCCATTCTGGGAGTTTGTGTGTCAGCACAGGTGCTGTGTCCCCAGGGACATGAACTGCTGGGCTTGCGACCAGCCACTGGGGACATTGGGAAAGATGGGCCCTCCTAGTTGGTTCTGAATCTCTTTTGTAAGCAGTGGTCACTCGCAGGGAAACCCTGACTCACCTTCTGGTTTCTACTTACCCGAACAGTGTCATAGGCAAGAAATCCAGCCACTGTCCCTGAGCCATATTTGATGTTGACGAACTGGCCTGAGAGCTGGAGGGTGGTGGAAGATTGAGGGTCGAATTGCTTGGGTTTAGCTGCAGACATAAGAGATGAGTGTCTGTCAGGTGCCAAGGATGGAGAAGTGGGTGGGAGGGGGAGTATAAATGGGTGGGGTGGGATTTGGTACTCACAAAAGGGGGCAATGGAGCAGTGGATGCAGGGCACCCACAAGTCAGAAGAGCCGGTATCAAAGATGACCGTGAACTCCTGGGGGGGTGTTCCAATGGTGATGTTGCCAAAATAGAACAGCTACTGGGACAGCAGAAGTGTGGTTAGGGCAGGCTTGGCTGCCCTGTCCACCCTTGTTTTTTGAGTGCTGCCTCTCTCCAGGTGTCTCGAGTCTCCTGAAATAACTTTCCTTCCACCCAAACTCACAACCTCGGCTCAGAATGGTGCATTCATTTTTTTTTTTCTTTGTTCATGTGCAACCTTAGCTCCTGGACCCGAGATTGAACCCACAACAGTGCAGTATTAGCACAGAAACTTAAACTTAAGCACAGGACCTCCAGGGAAGTCTGGGTGCCTTCATTTGAAAAGGTCTCCAGTCTCCCCTTCAAGGCTCAGCCTGAGTGTTTCCTTCTCCAGGTGGCCCTCTTAGGTCACCCTGGGCCACTGTCTCTAAACTCAGACCATGTCCCATCAACAACACCAAGCTGGCCCTTTTATACTTCATGCATTTATTCTTTGCCTATTGCTCAGGCTGCAAGAGACAAGACTTTTTTAAACTTAGTAACAATAAACATAGTATTAGATTTTTACGGTGTCACAGGCCATAGGGCTCAGTAATGTTTTACTGCTGTCCCTCTTGGATTTGTGAAAGTTGCACTTCCTCTGCCTGTGTTTTCAAACTTTACCTGCACTTGGCTTTATCACTTGATCAGGCATGGCTTATATCTCTCCTGTAATGCCATCGCTCACTTCGGTCAGAAAGTACAATCTCCTTCAAACTAATGACGTATCTTTGACACAGAAATAGGTGTTACCTGCTACCTGCTCATTTCTGGGTCCAGTCACCACAGACCAAGAGCTGAGGATGAGACTGCCTTCTCCTCTGGGAATGAGGTCCCTGTTCCCCAGTGTTTCTGCTTCCTGCAGGAACCTCAGCCCCAACACCCAGCCTGGCCCCTCCACATGAACCCCAGTGCTAGGCTAGAGCAGTAGGAGGCCCTGTGGAGTGCCATCCTCCCAACACACTCACATCCAGGTAGCTCCTCAGGGGTTGGAGAGAAATTTTTGGGTCATCAGTGGCATTATAGGACATGTCGTCAGTGTTGTCCTTCAGGAAATTTGTCAGTAAGCTTTTTTTCCTGAAAGTTTCTTGCTTGGTCTTGATCTTCATTAGAGGGATTCTTTCACCAGAGATTGGGAAAAGGAAATAAGAAGGGGGAGCAATCATCTGTCCATGTTATTGTATGACTGTCATATCTTGCATCATAATGGTGCTCTGTATTTTCTAAGCATTTTTATGACTCTAAAGTTATTTTCAGGACAAAGACCAGGGCAAAGACCTTCATTTGAATACCAGTTCTGTTGTGTAATATTGAGTAATTTGTATGACCATTTGCAGTCTCAGTTACCCCATCGGTAAACAGGTGGAATATAATAACCCCAATCCCCCATATGGAATGTGGTGGGTATTGAGTGAGATGATGGACGTAATGTAGGAAGTTTCAACAATGACAGCCATTACCATTGCTATTGCCACTCCCACTGTATCTTTTTCAAAGAAGCTCTGGGAAGGAGGTAGAAGGGGGATCATTATCTTCTTTTTACAGGGGAGAATTTGAAATGCAGAGAGACTGTGACCTGGCTGTGGTCACACTGCTTGTTAGAGGTAAAGCAGCTTAGAAGTAGCCTTCCTGATCTTTCTCCAGGGCTCAAGCAGAAGAGAGGGGTGAGAGAGGAAGCCAGGAGATGGGGAATAAGTTAGGGAATTTAAGATTCTAGAGAAGCAAGGAAGAGTCAAAATAGGAAAAAAAAAATCTCAGAGAGTTCTGCATGCACAGAGACAGCCAAAGAGATGGAGAGATAAAGGAGAGAGATACAGAGATGAAGACACTGACACATTCACATGGAAGTGGAGAGAGAGCAGAGAAAAGAGCTAGAAGTAAATACAAGAGAAATGCTGTTCCATAGCACCACACTTACAGTTGCAAAGTTCGTGCACTGAACAATTCCGAGGAATGCCATTTTCACATACATCATGATGTGACTGGCACCTCAAGAGTTATGCAACCCTACAGGCCAACCCCAAGACCCTTGGACCCTACTATGCCCATGGCAAGGTACTCAGCAGTTAGTGTGATTTGAACTTTAAGACTGTCAGAGAATGAGTATATTCCATTCTAATCCTGATGGGTGGAAGAATCAGAGGACAAGAAAAGCCCCAGAAAGAGAGACGATGCCACATATAGTCCCCATACTTACATGACTAGGCACTCTGAGAGGGCCACCAGTCCAAGGATACAAAGCCACTTCATGTTTGTTTTTGGCTGCAGTTACTCAAGGAACAGCATGCTGTGGTGGCCAAGAGCTCCAAGTTATGTATGTTCTGACCTGCTCTAATTGTACCCTTTAGGTTACTAATAGATCTGATAAGAAATATGAACCTGTCGATAAAATCTTTACCTCCTTCAATGTCCGTGGGGAGTAGACTTAGAAAATTCTCAGAATACAGATATTTCTACGGTAATCTCTTCCTAAGGCTTGGCTGCAAAACTATACTGAACTGCATGGACTAACAAAGAATGCTAAGACACTTGCCAATTTGGATATAAGACACTGCTACTAACGTGATAAAAGTAAATGCTAGGAGCAATGCTTGACATTCATGTGCTCATGTAGTCTTCCAGCAACTTTATGAGATGTGCATTGCTGGCCTCAATGGGGAGGACATTGCTAGGAGGAAAAGATGTCAAATGGCAAAGTGAAGACTTGAGGGGCAGCCCAATGAGATACCAGTGAGTGATTTTAGGTAGTGGGGCAGATGGCACAGGTAAGGGGCTCTTATGATGTCAATCTGCATCAAAAATCTAGGCTAGACTAGTATTAAAATCACAAATTTTCACTATTGGAGGAAATGTGATGCATGTATCCACAAGATACTTCATACCATCCAACAAACCTGTACAAAGAACCCTGTGGGCTGGGTTCTGGGTTAGATGCTGGAAAGTCAAAGTCCAGTAAGACACAGGTGTTCCTCATCTTCAGGGAGTTAGCAGTATAGGGTAGTTCTACCCACTCATGGTGCAGGTGAGAAAAATGAATGGAAGGTCTGGGCGGGCCTCATGGACACAGGCCAGGCAGCACATGCTCTACCAGTGAGGGAAGCCTCTCCTTAGCTCCAACCAACACCTGCCATGCTGGAAAGCAGCCTGGTTGGCCAAGTTTTCAAGAGAAGTCAGAAGTCTGGATATTTATGTAAAATCCCCTGTTTTTAAATGTTAGGAAATTTTTTGTGTTTTGTTTTGTTGTTTTTTGTTGTTGTTGTTATTTTGTTATTTTTGTTTTTGTTTTCTTCACAAAACTTTGTTTGAGCTAAACCTGACAACTGTGTGCTGCAGCCTGCAGGTTGAACAAGTTTTTTATTTTTGATCTAGAGGTGGGAGTAGAGAGAGGATGGGGGGGGGTTCAATTTATGTTGCTAGAAAGAATAAGAGACTGAATGAATCTTAACCATGTTAATTCCCCTTCCACTTGTAAAGAAAGATCACTAGGGTTCTATAAACCAACAAATTTAACAAAGTCCACTTGACCAGCATCTGATATATTTCCCTAGCAAGAATCATGCCTTGAAACATTTTGTCTGCCATATCAAACACACAAAAAAAAATTGTCTTATATCTCAAAGTAGACAGAAAATACCACTCAGAGCTCCTACTCAGCCAGAGATGAACAGACTACTTGTTAAACTGTTATTCCAGCCAAAGTAAAGGCAATGGAGTTTTATGGCTCCTTTCAGTTTCCTGGGGTCTGGATGTTCCTGCATGAGATCTATCCGGGCCTGAACCTTTGGTAGAAAATCAGGAGGTTGACCTGGTCACCAGGTGGGTGATAGATGGTACCCTTCCTCTTCCTACTCCTTCTTTCACGTTGGTAAATTTCATATTGGTGGTTCAATCCCTACTTAGGGATTTGACGGCATCTAGCAAAAGATATACACAAATACCATTTAGCTCAGCAATTCTACTTCTAGGGATCTATCCCAAAGATACACTGACAAAAATGCCAAAAAACATAAGCACAAGATTTCACTGCAACATGGTTTGTAAAAGCAAAAGATTAGAAACATACCCTAAGTGGCCATCCATGCAGACGTGTTGAATAAGGCACAGGGCATCCGAACAATTGGGAATAATAGGAACGCAGCAAGGCATGCAATGGCTGAGCTCTTCAGGGTATACTTTTAGTTTTTAAAAAGTGGGACCAGAAAAGTGCTCACAGTTTGTTGCTTTCCCATACACATATATATCTATTTTCTATAAGAAAGTGTGGAACAGTAAACCAAAAGCTAATAAAAAATGTAATTTATGGGGGAGGGGCAAGGATGGAAGTGAGATTTTTCTTGTTTCATATTTTGACTTTGCAACCATATAAATGTGTTACAGAATCAAAAAATAGATAAATAAAAAATCTGTCAAAATTGGGAACTAAGACAAATGAACCTAATTCTATCAAGTTGATGACATAGCCACACAGAAAAAAAAAATATTACTTAAGTGGCATTAAAATGCAGAATTTTGACTCTATATTCAGAGTGGGATATCTTCTAAGGACAAAGACAAGCAAACAAACAAAAAAACCTTCCCTTCAAAACTGAGCCAAAAACAAAAAGCCAAATAAATCTGAAACTATGTCCAACACCTTATTGTTGGTGATATTGCTACTGTTATTTTGAAAGTATCAAATGTATGTGCAAACAAGTTAAAATGAGTAAGCATTAATGCTCATGTTGTTATGAAGGAAGACTTTCAGTGGAAGAGAGAAAAAAGATTTAAGTATACACCCAAAAACCTTAGTAAAACCCTGTGTTCTTAAAACTTGAATTGGAAGTATAACTTTGTACCAATGAATTATTTTCTTTTTCTTAAAAAGATAATCTGTCTCTAGGTCCATTCATATCTCTACAAATGGATGGATGGACCTAGAGACTGTCATACAGAATGAAGTAAGTCAGAAAGAGAAAAACAAATACCGTATATTAACACATATATGTGGAATTTAGAAAAATGGTACAGATCAATCAGTTTGCAAGGCAGAAATAGAGACACAGAGGTACAGAACAAACATATGGACACCAAGGGTGGAAAGCTGGGGAGGGGTAGTTGGGGTGGGATGAATTGGGAGATTGGGATTCCCACATATACATTACTAATAAGAAAAAAAATCAAATTGTACACTTTAAATATATTCAGTTTATTATGTCAATTATACCTCAATAAAAGTTCTTAAAAAAAACTGTACGCCTTGGTTCGGACCACTGAAAAGCTTAGCAGCAATGATAACTTGATAACAGTGCCTATCCTGAGGCCTAGCTTGTGGCCTGTAAATACCATTTCCTATGTGGGAATCCAGAGATTTTTGAAGAGGTGGCTAATTTAAGGTTTGGCCTAAGACATGCACAAGATAAGCCTGGCAATGTTGAAGGACCAGAAAGTTGAGGGCCTTCAAAGACCACCGGGGGCCCAACAAAAGGTTTAGGAATCCATATGAAGAGGCCAAAAGTGGGACAATTTTGAAACAGGAGTGAAGGGGGCTGGGCACAACCTTTGAAAGAATGATATAGCTAGAGGACATCATATAAACTGAGTAAAACAAATGGGTCCAAGATGGCAGACAAGTTGATTTGCACTACACCTTGAGCCTCAAAAATACAATCATAAGGATGAAAAATCTGGCAGTGGCCAAATTCCTGGAAATCCCCACCCCTTCCTGAAATAGCTGGGATACTCTTCCCACTCATTAGCCTATGGAAGTAACCACTCCTATAAAAACTGCGAATCCCATAGACTGGTGCCTTTCTTACCTTCTGAGATGGCCCACAGTCTGTCTATGGAGTGTGTTTTTCTCTAAATAAATCCGCTTCTTACCTGTCAGTATGTCTCTCACTGAATTCTTTCTGTGATGAGACATCAAGAACCTGAGCTTCCTTAAGTCCTGAAACCTGGTGTGTGTCAGTTAGACAACTTTGGGTTTTGACTGGATTCAAATCTGCATAGCATGGGTTCAAGTCCCAATCAGGGTTTTGTCTGGGTTCATTTCCCAGTATGTCAGTTGAAGTTCCAATCTGAGTTGCATGGTTTCATGTAGTGATCATGAAGTTACAGTAATAAGGTAAGAAAATGTTCAGAGTTAGGTCTTGGTCTTAAAGAGGCCCAAGTTACTTCATGATCCAAATATACTGGGGAGGGTGTCCTGCTGATGTCTGCTCATTTTTGACTGGCAGATCTAATCTCTATGCTTATACACATTCAACAGAAGGTCTGGGACAAAATCGTTAATCCTTGTACTCTTCTTGACTCTGAGGTTTTTCTCCTACATTCTTACATCCTTCATCATTCCTGTTCTTTCCTTCTTTCTTTTTTTCATTTTTTCTTTCTTTCTTCCTTTCTCTTTCTTTCTTTCTTTCTTTCTTTCTTTCTTTCTTTCTTTCTTTCTTTCTTTCTTTCTTTCTTTCTTTCTTTCTTTCCTTCTTTCTTTCTTTTTCTTTCTTTCGCTTTCTTTCTTTCTTTTTCTTTCTTTCTTTCTTTTTCTTTTTTTCTTTCTCTCTCTCTCTTTCTCTCTCTCCTTCTCACTTCCTCCCTCCCTCCTTCCTTCCCTTCCTTCCTTGTTTGTATTTTTAGATTTTAAGGACCATTGATACTGTTTTCCATAGTGGCTGTATCAATTTACATTCCCACCAGCAGTGCTGGAGGGTACCTTTTTCTCCACAGCCTCTCCAGTATTTATTATTCTTAGATTTTTTGATGATGGCCACCTGACTGCTGTGAGGTGATTCCTCAGTGTACTTTTGATTTGCATTTCTCTAATGATTAATGATGTTGAACATCTTTTCATGTGTTTGTTGGCTATCTGTATGTCTTCTTTGGAGAAATGTCTGTTTAGGTCTTCTGCCCACTTTTGGATTGGGTTGTTTTTCTTTGTTTTGATATTGAGCTGCATGAGCTGCTTATATAATTTGAAGATTAATATTTTTTCAGTTGCTTCATTGGCAAATATTTTCTCCCACTCCAAGGGTTGTCTTTTCCTCATATTTATGGTTTCCTTTGCTGTGCAAAGCTTTTAAGTTTCATTAGGTCTCCTGTGTTTATTTTTGTTTTCATTTCCTTTACTCTAGGAGATGGGTTAAAAAAGATCTTTCTGTCATTGATCACATAGAGTGTTCTGCCTATGTTTTCCTCTGAGAGTTATATAGTGTCAGGCTTAATATTTAGGTCTTTGATCCATTTTGAGTTTATTTTTATGGATGGTGTTAGGGAATATTCTAAATTCATTCTTTTACAAGTGGCATTCCAGTTTTCCCAGCACCAATTATTGAAGAGGCTGTCTCTTCTCCATTGTATATTCTTGACTCCTTTGATGAAGATAAGGTGACCATATGAACATGGGTTTATCTCTGGGCTTTCTATCCTGTTCCATGATCTATACTTCTGTTTCTGTGCCAGTACCATACTGTCTTGATTACTGTACGTTTGTAGTATAGTCTGAAATCAGGGAGCTTCATTCCTCCAGCTCAGTTTTTTCTTCTCAAGATTGTTTTGTCTATTCAGGGTCTTTTGTGTTTCCATATAAATTGTATATTTTTTTGTTCTAGTTCTGTGAAAAATGCCATTGGTAATTTGATAGGAATTTCATTGAACCAGTAGATTGTTTTGAAATAGTATAGTCATTTTAACAATGTTGATTCTTCCAATCTAAGAACATGGTATATCTCTCCATCTGTGTCATCGTTGATTTCTTTCATCATTGTCTTATAATTTTCTGCATACAGGTCTTTTGCCTTCTTAGGAAGTTTATTCCTTGGTATTTTATTCTTTTTGTTGCAGTGGTAAACAGAAGTGTTTCCTTAATTTATCTTTCTGCTTTTTTATTGTTAGTGTATAGGAATGAAAGAGATTTCTGTGTGTTAATTTTGTATCCTGCAACTTTAACTGTTGCAGAAAAAAAAAAAAAAAAAACTGATCCCACGAGAAACCAAGCACAACACTCAGAGAGTTGGAGAACTCAGGTTTATTGAGCTGGTGGACCCAGACGAGCTAACGCTCCAAAATTCTGGGGCCCCGTTTCAGGGGCGTCTTCTCCTTATATAGGTTAAAACATACAGCTATAATTGGTACAAACTGATTGGCTACAAATTACTATAGGTCACGGGCAGTTACAGAGCATGGGAGTTGCCATGGGTTACACACATAGTAGGGGATCCTAACAGGAACTTGTAGGATCTGGACATTCCATTCCTATCAGGACTAAGGTCCCAATTTGCATTCTCACATTGGTTGCAGGTTGAAGTTAATGGTCACTTAACAAGTCTATGTGCAAAGGGTCTCAAACAAAGGCTTGGGGTGGGTGCTTGAGAACGAGACAGTCTTCCCTTATCTGATCACTCTTATTAATTCATTTTACTGTTTAACTGAGAGTGGCAAGCAGGCCTCTGCAAGATAGAGGAGAGGAAGTTTCAATTTCCTCATCATAACAAATTCTGTGATTAATTCTAATAATTATCAGGTAGCATCTATAGGGTTTTCTATTTATACTATCATGTCATCTGCAAATGGTAATATTGTTACTTCTTTTCCCGTTTGGATTCCTTTTGTTCATTTATCTTCTTTGATTGCTGTGGCTAAAACTTCCAAAACTATGCTGAATAATAGTGGTGAGTGGGAACCCTTGTCTTGTTCCTGATCTTGGATGAAATGCTTTAAGTTTTTCACCATTGAGGATGATGTTGGCTATGGGTTTGTCATACATGGCCTTTATTATGTTGATGTAAGTTTACTCTATGCCCATTTTCTGGTGAGTTTTTGTCATAAATGGGTGTTGAACATTAAAAAAGCTTTTTCTGCATCTCCTGAGATGGTCACATGGTTTTTATCCTTCAATTTGTTGATATGGTGTATCACATTGATTGATTTGCATGTTTTGAAGATTCCTTGCATTCCTGGGATAAACCTCACTTGTTCCTGGTGTATGATATTTCTAAGGTGCTGTTGGATTCTGTTTGCTAGTATTTTGTTGAAAATTTTTGCATCTAAATTCATCAATGATATTGGCCTGTAATTTTCTTTTGTTGTGACATCTTTGGTTTTGGTATCAAGGTAATGGTGGCCTCGTAGAATTAGATTGACAGTGTTCTGCCCTCTGCTATATTTTGTAAGACTTTGAGAAGGATAGGTGTTAGTTATTCTCTAAATGTTTGATAGAATTCACCTGTGAAGCCATCTGACCCTAGGCTTTTGTTTGTTGGAAGATTTTTATCACAGTCTCAATTTCAGTGCTTGTGATTGGTCTGTTCATGTTTTCTATGTCTTCCTGTTTCAGTCTTGGAAGTTTGTATTTTTCTAAGAATTTGCCTATTTCTTCCATGTTGTCCATTTTCTTGGCATATAGTTGTTTGCAGCAGTCTCATGATCCTTTGTATTTCTGCAGTGTCAGCTGTTATTTCTCCTTTTTCATTTCTGATTCTGTTGATTTGGGTCTTCGTCCTTTTTTTTCCTGATGAGTATGGCTAATGGATAATCAATTTTGTTTATCTGCTCAAATAACCAGTTTTTAGTTTTATTGATCTTAGCTATTGTGCCCTTCATTTCTTTTTCATTTATTTCTGATCTGATCTTTATAATTTCTTTCCTTCTTCTAAATCTGATATTATTTCCTCATATTTTCTAATTGCTTTAGATGTAGGGTTAGGTTGTTTTAGATTTTTCTTTTTCTTTTTCTTTTTTTTTTTTTTTGAGGTAGGATTGTATTGCAATGAACTTCCCTCTTAGAACTGCTTTTGTTGCATCCCATATGTATTGGTTTATCATAGTTTCATTGTCATTTGTTTCTAGGTATTTTTTTATTTCATCTTTAATTTCAGTAATCTCTTGGTTATTTAACAGAGTGTTGTTTAGCCTCCATGTGTTTGTATTTTTTTACATTTTTTTCCCTGTAATTAATATCTAGTCTCATATTGTTGTGGTCAGGAAAGACCAGCTTTCTTTTGACTTCCATTTGCATTGACTATGTTTTTACATCCCCTCACTCTCAGTTTGTATGTGTCCCTAGTTCTAAAGTGTGTCTCTTATAGACAGCATGTCTATGGATCTTGCTTTTGTATCCATTTAGCCAGTCTGCGTCTCTTGGTTGGAGCATTTAATCCATTCACAATTAAGGTAATTATTGACATGTATATTCCTATTACCATTTTCTTAATTGTTTTGGGTTTGTTTTTGTAAGTATTTTCCTTCTCTTTTGTTTCCTGTCTAGAGAAGTTCCTTTAGCATTCATAGTAAAGGTGGCCTAGTGGTGCTGAATTCTGTTAGTTTTTCTTGTTTATAAAGCTTTTACTTTATCCTTCAAATCTGAATGAGATCCTTGCTGGGTATAGTGATCTTAGTTGTAGTTTTTTCCCTTTCATCAATAAATATATATTGCCATTCCCTTGTGGCCTGTAGTGTTTCTGCTGAAAGATCATCTGTTAGTCTTATGGGGGTTCTCTTGTATGTTATTTGTTGTTTTTCCCTTGCTGCTTTTAATATTTTTTCTTTGTATTTAATATTTGATAGTTTGATTAATATGTGTCTTGGTGTGTTTCTCCTTGGGTTTATCCTATGTGGTACTCTCTGTGCTTCCTGGTGTTGATTTGCTATCTCTTTTCCCATGTTAGGGAAGTTTTCCCCTATAATCTCTTTGAATATTTTCTCTGATCCTTTCTTTTTCTTTTCTTCTCCTGGTACCATTATAGTTTGAATGTTGGTGCACTTAATATTGTCCCTGAAGTCTCTGAGACTGTCCTCAATTCTTTTCATTCATTTTTCTTTATTTTGCTCTGTTTCAGTTATTTCCACCATTCCAACTTCTAGGTAACTTATCCATTCTTCTGTCTCACTTATTCTGCTCTGCATTCTTTCTAGAATATTTTTAAGTTCAGTTATTGTGTTGTTCATCACTATTTGTTTGCTCTTTAGTTCTTCTAGCTCCTTGTTTAATTTCTCTTTCATCTGCTTCATCTATACTATTTCTGAAATCTTGGATAATCTTTACTATCATTATTCTGAAATTTTTATCAGGTAGATGGCCTATTTCTTCTTCATTTGCCTGGCATTGTGGATTTTTACCTTGTTCCTTCATCTGCTGCATCTTGTTCTGTTTGCTCATTTTGATTAACTTACTGTGTTTGAGGTCTTCTTTCCTCAGGCTGCAGGGTAGTAGTTCTTCTTAACTCTGTTGTCTGTCCCCAGTGGAGAGGTTGGTTCATTGAGTTGTGTAGGCTTCTTTGTAGAGGTGACTGGTGTCTGTCTTCTTGTGCATGGAGCTGGATCTTATTGTTCTGGTGTGCAAGTACAAGTCTTTTGTTGTGTTTGGGTGTGGCTGTGAGCTTAGTATGACTACAGCCAGTCTGTCTGCTAATGGGTGTGGTTATGTTCCTGTCTTGCTACTTGTTTGGCTTGAGGTATCCATCACTGGAGCTTTCTGGACTTTGGTTGGATTTGGATCTTAGTGTTGAGAATGAGACCTCTGGGAGAGAACTTGAGAATAATATTCCATGGAGTTGTGAATTCTATGGTGGTCCAACATCCTGGACTCAGCTCTGATGTCTCAGAGGTCCAGATCTGACTCCTGGCCAGGTCAACAAGATCCTGGGAGCTGCACAACATGGAGAAAAAGGACGCAGATGGAGAGAAAAGGGAAAGAAAATGAAGAAAGGGAAAGGACAGAGAAATCCCCAAGACAGGTGGTAAAAACAACACAAAGCATTTGAAAATCACACAAGGAGATGTACACACTTGCACTTGTATAAAGATAAGAAAAGAGAAGTAAAGGAAACAAAGAAAAGAGAAAGAGAAAACAAAGAAAACAAAGAAGTGAGTAATCAAACCAATAAACAAACCCACATGCAAATATATACAGAAAAGATTAAACTAACAAATACATAAAACCAGTAACAGGTCAAACATACAAAGATGTCCTCCAATACTTCTAGGTAGGTCTCTGCACTTGCTTTGGGGAGGACTGGAGAGCTCAGACTGTGATCTGCTCTTAGTCTTTTGTGTATTTGCACCTAGAGTCCACAGTTTTGTCCTAAGTCTACAGCCTCTATAGTAGAAACACTCATCTATTCAGGTGATCCACAGATGCAGGGTCTCTTAAGCCTATTGTGCATAGTAAATCTGCTCCTCCTGTGGCTGTTTCCATTTCTTTTCTTTGGTCCTACAGTTCCCAGTGATCAGTTTTGGTTTTGGTCTATTCTTTGCATGTGGGCTGCTCTCAGGAGTCGGTTACCCACCCTGGCAAGAGGGGGCGCACTTCCAAATTCAGGTTGGGGGAGGGAAGGATAAGGCAATCTAATTAAAAATAGTGGGAGTGCTTGCAGCAGCAGAGGTGGATGTGATCCTAAGTTGCCCTGTGCATTCTCCCAGGGAAGTTGGTTCTGAATGCAGGACCCTTGGAGTTGGCAGGCTGCACCTGCTGCTTGGAGGGTGTGACCAATGACCTGCCTTACACACAGGACCCATGGCAGCTGCTGAGGCAGACACTGTGTTTCAATTTAGTAGCCATGGGTCACAGTAGTGCTTGTGCAGGTGCTGCTCTGCAGCCTGTGAGTTTGTGGAGAAGCTAGCTCCCCTCAAACACCCCAAAACAAAGGTCTCCTGTCTATCCATCAGGCCCAGGATTTTCCCCAGACTCCCTTCCAGCTAGCTGTGGTGCACTTGCCCCCCGGTTATTTTCAGACAGCCAGCCCCATTTCTCTCCCTGGTGTCTGTTCTCTGAAGCCCAAGCATCGGCTCCCAGCCCCACATGCTGCTGCAGGTGAGCAGACTAGCTTCTCAGGATGGGGAGTGATGCTAGGATCCTCCATGCAGGAATCCTTCCACTCTACCCTCCACACACCTGTTGTTTTTTCTCTCCTCTGGGGGCTCCAAATCTCCCCTCTCTGTCCCTGCCAGTGAGGGGGCTTCCTAATGTGTAGAAGCTTTTCTCCCTTCACAGCTCCCTCCCAGGAGGAGAAGTCTTCTTGGGACTCCTTTATCTTTTTTTCCTTTTTTTCTTTTGTGTTACCAGTTAGGTGGGGATTTTCTTGCCTTTTTGGAGGCCTGAGGTCCTCTGCGAGTGCTCAGAAGGTGTTGTGTAGGAGCTTTTCCACAAGGAGATATATTATTGATGTATTTGTGGGGAGAAAGTTGATCTCTATGTCTTACTCCTCACTATTTTCCAGGCCCACCTGTGCCATTTTTTTGTGACCCCCTTTGGGCACTAACACCTTTTTCAGAGACTACCTTGGAATGGATAACATCTAAAATCATAAGTGCAAATCTTGAACAAATTGTGTGGCAGATTTTGACTTTAGAGTGGAATTTTGGATAGCTTGGGAGTTAAAGATGTCATTTCAAGCTTATCTCAAGTGGTTTAGGCTTCATCAATCCCAACCAATACCCCTCTGGGCTACCTATTCTGGGATTGGGAAAGACTTGGACAACAGGAATTAAAAGGAAAACAACTTAGTAGGTAATGTCATCAGGTTTGGAGAAAATATGAGTTAAGATATTTAAAATGGAGCAAAGTATGCTATGTTCAATTTTTCATGGCTTTGTATCTAGGCAATGGAACCCAAAAGGAATTTAAGGGAAGTTTAGCTCTGAGGGATAACTTCATGAAGGACACAGAGGACAGTTTAATTGGCATACCCTACAGGGCCATGGATCCCAAATGTACATGGATCCCTCCTCCCCCAAGATTCATGCCCCTTTGGCTATGTATTTCCTAGCCCAGTCTGCCCCAGACCTCAGGCACCACATTCAGGAAACAACAGCTGATCCTCAGACTCTTTTGAACAGTTTGTTCTAATTGTCTTTGTGGTTTTCAGTAATAGAGTTATGGTGGAAAAGGATGAACACACCCAGAGAAACATGCAGAATTCCCAAAAGAGGGCAGTGGCTTTGTCCATTCAGAGTCCATGAACTTAAAGCTGGCTTTAATGGGCCAATCTGACTCTGGCTGACCACAAGGTCCACAGGTGCACATACAAGGCCAGTGAAACCTGTGTGGACAAAAAGGGCCACTTAGGGAGGATTGTGGTCAATGTGTCCTATGCAAACATCCAGGGCTTTGGAATAGGGAACGTCCAAGAGAGCAGAGAGGGATGGGGATCCTCAGATATTTATGGTTTTGCAATCAGAAGACTGTAGGGGCACAAGGCTGAAAATGGCTTTGCCTAGAGATACCATCTACATGACTAATGTCAGCCCTTGGGTTGTATGTGTGGAGCCACTTGATAGAATTTCTCATAGACACTGGCACAACTTTCTTGGTCTTAACTCAAAGGATCGGAAAGCTTAACAGTCATAAGGAGAATGTAATGGTGTTGTCAGGGAACAGACAGGGGCCCATTTTCCTTGAATTTTTTTTGTGCAAGTTCAATGGCCAGCTCTTTTTACATTCCTTTCTATTTGTGCCTGACTGTCCTTTTCTTTTAATGGGAAGACATTTATTAACTAAGTTAGGGGCCATTCTGTTTCTTGAGGGGCAAGGGAACCACCCTCATCACCAAATCATTCTAACAAAAAACAAAAAGGAACAGATAAAATCTGAAGCTAACATACAAGCCTTAGTAAAGACCTTGGAATGTGGAATATAAAGGTTCCTGTCTTGGTCAAAGATATCAAGCCAGTGATAATTAAGTAAAAAGGGTTATATAGTGTCAGAACATAAGGTACAGATTTCTTAAGCCTACATAAGATCTTCAAAAATCTTCATTAATTAACAAAATAAGAGGACACTGGCCTGACTAAATAGACAATAGCTGATATTCTGTGTTGAGGGGAATTTGGAAGAAGCCTTCTCCCCTAAGCTAAATGATGAAAAGTTAAATGTTCTAGCTTAAGTGTAGAGGTATGCCAGGTTTTCAATATCATTGAGGTAACCACCCAATTCTTTGAAAAAGAAGACACAACTGTCCTAATTTTCCAAATGTAGTCTTTACAAATCCAGAGGTGTGGCTTGAAAAGTAATTCAAATCTTAAGAGGCTTGTAAGTATTAAACAAAGGGGAAACAAAGTCAAACAAAGAGGTACTTGCCTGTATCTTTGAGATGCAAATATCTTATTTGGTCTTCTCAGGAACCCTTATCTCTGCCAGGTTTTTAAATGCACATTTTTAAAAAGGGAGTAAAGTAATTTAGAACTTGATTTGTCAAGCATAATTAAAAAGTGTTTAGTCATCTAGGTAGGTGACCTTGATTTGTCCCATGTGCCAGAAGCCCAATTTGAATCCAAACTCTTGTAACTGTTAGGTTTTATGTTGCACATGTTGAGTTAAAATAACTGCACAACATGAGAGTTGTGAGCTAAGTTTTATTTGGGGCAAAATGCAGACTGCAGCCCTGGATACAGCATCCCAGATAGCTCTGAGAAACTGCTCAAAAGAGGCAGGTGATAGACCAGTGTATATGTGATTTTGGTGAAGGGGGAGTATATGAAATTGAGCACATATTCTTTTTAGCAGAAGATTTCTGCTAGTCACAAAGATAAGTTGTCACCATGAAGGATTTAATATTTTTCTTGATATAAGGAGATACAAGAATTGGTCTCACAAAATAGGCCCCTGAATATATCTGACTACCTGAAAACGTTTTCTGCCAGGTTTTTACAGAGCACAGGGTGCCTCATTTCATCTCTCCACCCTGAACTCCTTTCTGGGTGGTTTTGAAAATCAGCAGCTGCAACAGCGCATCATTTAATCCTTGTAGAGGTAGATGGCAAGTGCCAGTGGAGACTGCCACTTGTAGTTAACATACATGACTCAGGACTGAAATTTTTTAATGGTAACTATGAGACCTCAGTGTTTGTGTGTTCATATGTACCTGTTTGTGTATTGTAGATGTATGGTATTGCCAAAAATTAATTTATAAATGAGCTCTATTTAATTCATGTAAAGGAAATTAAGGGCTTATATAAATACTCAGAAATAGAAAATAATCTGGTCAGAATGAATATCAGGCTCATGTCATCTGGAATATACTCAGTACTAAACTGATATATGGTATTGAAGGTGGCTTAAACTTGTTGGTTTGATTGATATAGACATGTCTTTAGTGTCCTCCATGTTAAGTATAATACTTCTGTTGTATCTAGGTTTACTAGAGGTGAAATAACACCTTATTTTGTTACACATTTGTCAACAAGAAAAGTACCTCAATGTGAAAAAAAAAATAAGGAAAGTAAGATATATGGCTTTGATTGCTAATCTGAGTTTTGCCTGAGTTTGAGTCCCAGCACACAAAGTCCAAATCCCAATCTGAGTTGCATGGTTTCAGTTTTAGCATAACAGGAAATCAATTGAAATAAATTAAATATATAAAGAGCCATGACTGGGGCTTCCTTTGTGTTGCAGTGGAGAAGACTCCACAGTCCCAATGCAGGGGTCTGGATTTGATGCCTGGTCAGGGAACTAGATACCACAAGCCACAACTAATCATTCACATGTCTGATCTAAAGATCCTGCATGCCACAAATGAAGATCCTGGTGCTCAGCTAAAACCTGGGACATCCAAATAAATGAATAATTTTTAAAAGCCCTAATGATATTCCATTGTATGTCTCTACCACATGTTTTTTTGCATTCAACTGTTGATGGATATAAGTTTTTTCTACAAGTTTGCTATCGTGAATGATCCTGCAATGTACGTGACAGGACAAATATCCCTTTGAGATCATGATTTTGATTTTTTGGAATAAATACCCAGAATTGGGATTGCTGGATCAAATAAGAATTCTCTCCTTAGTTTTTTGAAGAAATTCCTTTATGTTCTCCAGCGGCAACATCAGTTAACAACCCCACCAACAGAGTACTGTGTTCCACATCCTCATCAACACTTATCTTTTGTTTTTTGATAATGATCATCCTATTGGATGTGAGATGGTATCTTATTATGATTGGATTTGCATTTTCATGATGATTAGTGAGGGAGGAACTATCCTTCTCCCAAATTTACAGAATAGGAAGCTGATGTCCGGAAATGAACTATCAAGGTTACATGATCTGCAATGGGTAAAGGATAAAAGTCGAAAGTGAAGGAAGATTGCTGCTTTGAAGATCAGACTTTGGGACTTCCCTGGAGATTCAGTGGTTAAGACTCTGCATTTCTAATGCAGGGAATGTGGTTTTGATCCCCAGTTGGGGAACTAAGATACAACATGACCCACAGTGCAGGTGAAAAAACATTGATGAGGATCAGAATTTATCCTCATGTTGGAGGCACAGGGTACAAGTATAAAACCTGAACAACAGTGGGCTCATTAACAGACACAGATCCAGCCCTGTCTTTAGGTTCATCCAGGGAAGCAAAGCCTGACTTTTTCTGGTTGATGTTACAGTAGTAAACCATGGTGACACCATATGTTTCCCAATATGGATGCAGCAGTGTGTTGTAGTGGAAGCATCTATGAATTCATCCATTCAATCATTCAACATGTATTTATTGAGGGTCTGTTATGTGGCAGAAGATTGGAGGAGAATTCCTTCATCTGTCAAATGAGGTTCATGCCCAGCAGGGGCTCTTGGGGAGACAGTGAAATGGCATATGTAATTAAGCAGAGCTATTGCACTTACTCTTATTGATCGTGTCTCACCACCAGAGAGACATTGCTTATGCTTCTGTGAAGAGCACTTGGAAAATGAGTTTGACAAACTGTTCACTTAAATCATTGTTAAGCCAAGACAATGACATTTACTTTTAAAAAATTACAGGTTCTGCTCTCACCTTTCCCCCTTAATCGGCTCAGCAACCAGTCCTCTTTCACTACCCTCAAGCTGATCATATTCCAGTGTCAATCCAAATGGACCAGGCACATGTAACCAT
Organism: Hippopotamus amphibius kiboko; assembly: GCF_030028045.1. NCBI lineage: Eukaryota > Metazoa > Chordata > Mammalia > Artiodactyla > Hippopotamidae > Hippopotamus > Hippopotamus amphibius. Next base: position 119,989,732 of record NC_080188.1, on the reverse strand, counting down.
GGACATATGGCAGATCTGCAGACACATGTTAACTCCAAGGCTTAGGGATATGTTTTAGGGTGGGGTGTCATGACTAAAGTCAATGACCCCTGCCCAACCCAAGCCTTTCCCTGGCTCCCTGAAGAGGAAGCCCCTCACTCCTCTGGCCTCCTATCCACATCTTTGTTGTTTTCTCCATCTGCTACTCCCCATTGGGGGTTGTCTCTTTATCTGTCTCCGTGCATCAGTGGTGGGTTCTTAACCCAGCCCTCTATTCCTGGGGACCACCACAGCACCTGGTACACAGTAGGTGTTCAGTAAATTTGTACTAAATAAAAGATGAATAAGGAAGTGAGACATCCTTTTCACTGATGTTTGCCTTGTCTGAGTAAAGGCCCATCCTATGCATTGTGTTGGGGTGTGTTTTCCACCTTATTTATTATTTCCTGCTCTTGCGGTTCTCCCTCCAATTCTGACCCCTGCTATCCCCAACCTGGACCTCTGCCTAGGGCCTCCAGATGGGAAGAACTGATTCCTCCACTCCAAATGTGCAAAACCATGGTGACTTGAACCATATGGAGGAAGCTCAGAAAGGGTGAAGATTTTGTGCACACTGTGTCCTCCTTTACATTGGTGGCATCCACCTCAACAGCCTTGGTGCCCAAATGAAGGGGCATATGGGGCCCTGGAGGAGTGGGGCTGCCTCAGGGATCCACATGGGCCCATCACTTGGCATGTAGGACTGTAATGGACACCCACTGTGGTGGTTGCAGTGAGATTGTGACTGTGGTGGGAGGAATAAGGGGAACAATCTCAGCTTGAAGGGCCTCTCCCAGAAATTCCCTGGAGCAGAAGGCCTCTGCCAAAATTCCTCTGTGTTGGCAAGAATAGAATCTATTTTTCTTACCCTGTATCAGTTCTCTGAATGAGGAGTTGGAAGAGTTTGTGGGGCCCTCACCAACATTTCCATGGGCTAGAACACCCCCCTGCCTGTTACTTTGGGGCTGCCTCTCCCCAACTCAAGTCACTTGGTGCTGGAGGAAACTGTCAATCATGTTGTGCAGGGCCACATGACCACATAAAGCCAATTATAGTACCCCACGAGCCTGCCTGGGTGAATGGTCTAGGACTGGACTTATGATCTGAGATGGACCAATCAAAGCCCTCCCTGCTACCTGAATGTTTTCTGAACTTCTTTCCTTACTGGTTACATTCCTTGAAGACACACATGTAGAAGCCTGAGAGAAGAAAGCTGTCAGGCTAAGAGAATCAAAGATGAGAAAAGGGAAAGGGCAAGGAAGAGAAAAAGTGACCTGAAGGCTTCTGATTTCTTGGATCCAGTCACTGAGATGTTTGGATGTGCTCTGGTTTCTGTGTCCCTTATCATACATATCCTTACAGTAAATCTCCCCTTTCTTTGAAGTCAGTTGGAGTTGGGCTCCTATCACTTGTGGTTCAGAGGAGGTTCTAGATCCTGCCTGATTATGATGCGTCTCCCTAACCTAAAGGGAGGCACCCATTCACATTAGCACCATCCCGAATTGAACCCTTTATTCCACTGAGAATAGGGCTTTGCAGAGTGCCAAACATAGTCCACCACCATCCCTGGGTGGGAGTGCCGTAGATGTGAGTGAGTGTGTGTTTGGAGTGTGCCTGATTGATTCCCAAAGCAGCCCCAGCATTTACACTGCAGGAGTCATGCCAATCCTGTTGTTCCTTCAATTGTAAACTGACAAATTCAGCCTCAGGAAGACATCACCCAGGATCCAGATCTCTGACCAGTTCAAGTTCTCCGTGCCCCCTCAAAAGTTGCTGAGACAGTGGTCCTGAAGACTCAAGGAAATATACTTTAGTCAGCCTGAGCCCTTATCTTCCACCCCCCTCAGTATCCAGAGCTCACAGTTTCTAGGTTTTATTTCCCAACTTTAGTAAGTATCAAGTGTCTCTCTCAGCAGCTGTGGGAGTGGGGTGCCCATCCAAGAACAAGAAGGGAAAAGATATGTAGTTGCACTGAAAGAGGGGGGTGGGAGAGGGAAAGATTTGGAGTTTGGGATTAGCAGTTGCAAAGCACTCTATAGAGGATAAATAAATAACAGGGTCCTGCTGTATAGCACAGGGAACCATATTCAATATCCCATTATAAACTGTAATAAAAAAGAATAGGTAAAAGAATATATGTGTGTGTGTGTGTGTGTATGCATAACTGAGTCACTTTGCCATACAGCAGATATTAACACAACATTGTAAATCAACTTTACCTCAATACAATTAAAAAAATAAAAGAACAAGAATGGCCCGTGGTTCCCCTGTTCTTTCCTTCTGACCCATGCTTGCTGTTTTCTTTGCAGAAAATGCCTTTTCTTCTCTCTCTTCACCACAACCCATTTTTTTAAGACTGTGCTCACCGCCCCCCCTAGGAAGACTTACAAGACCAATGCCTACCCTCCTTGACAACTCGATGCTGGGTTGGATTACTTGCCCTTGTGCTCCCGTTGTCTGTGGCTCTCATCACCCCTAATCTGGTCCCAGGCTCCTCTTGGCACAGTCCCCAGCAGTGCCATTTGCATGGAATTTAGTGTAGATTTGCCTCAACCTAAGCAGGCCTCATCATGCCTCCATGAGGTTGGGGGTTTCAAATGCCTGTCTTCCTCAAAGCCTTCTTTGAACCCATCAGCCCCCTCTGAAGTCCCATAGGGAGCCGACATGAAGCCTCAACCCTGTACTGGGGTTTTGCAGTCACTGTGCACCCTTTACTCACGTTAGCATCCAAGCTCCCCACAGAGGGTTCTGGTAGCCCAACTCACAGAGGGGGCACTTGGGTTTAGCAGGGGGAAGTTGCAGCTGAGGACTAGGGGAAACATGTGATTGATCATCAAACCAGGACCCTTTTGAGATGGGAAAGGAGACTGTTAATCATTATGGTGAGACAACACATTGAGACTCTCCCCAGCCAGCCAACTTGTCACTTGGCTTATTTCAGGGATTGCTAGAGCTGAGTTTCCATGTTCATCCATCTGAGGGCTCTGGATGAGCTGGGCAGATGCCCTTAATGTTCCCCTCTCCTTGTGTCTTTCAACATGCTGGCACCGGATGGTGTCTCCATTAATTGCAGGATGATGGATATCCCAGACTGCCCTTTACTCTCAATTGGTTTGCTTTCTGGAATGCATTGACCCCTCCACAGTGGCTCAACAACATCTGCAGTGGTATGGCTTGGCCTGCAGAGGGCCCCCTCCTCCAAAAAGCAGCCCAAGGGTTTTTGAAAGTGCCAGATCTGAGAACCAGACCGCATGTTTGGTCCCTGACCCTTCCAATGTAGGATTTAGTAGTGCATTATGTAGTAGTTGTCGTTAATGTTTACAATGATAGTAGGCAGTTGTGTGACAGAGCTACATGCAACCATGTACTGTTAGAGAAAGAGAAGAGAGGTTGACCCAGCTGATCCCTGGTGTGTGCAGAGCCCCAGAGTGACCTTGTGGCATGTCCCTTCACCTCTTGACTGACAAGCCTGGCATTGATAAGCTTCTGGATGCTGCCAACCAGTCTAGTTGTGCCAAGGAGCAACAATGGCTTGGCAGCCATGGAAACAGGCAAGAATTACCCCATTCATAGTACTGCTGAGACACAGTGGGACAAAGTAGGTACCAGAATCACTATGAAGCTTCCCCCCACGACTGCCCCCCTCCCTGACTGTCTCCAGAACATCCCTTCAGCTCATGTCCTGACACTCATCATGTAAACGTCTTTGATTTCCTTTCCATTCTTTAATGCACCAGGCTCTTTTGTGCCTCAGGGCTTTGACATGTTCTGCTCCCCCTTCCTAGAAGACCCCCATCCCCTTTGTCCAGCTAATTTTTTCTCATCTTCCAGGTTCCAGCTTAAATGTCACTTTTTAGGGAAGTCTTTCCCCCAGACTAGATCAGTCTCCTGTCTTGGTCACTCTGTCTAGACTCCTCCTCATTTTTAGCAACTATCAAAGTGAAATTCATTATGTGTTTGACTCGTTTCATGTACATCTGCCTCACTAGGTGTAAGGGCAGTTTGTACCCTCAGTGCCTCCCTCAAGTGCCCAGCACACAGAGGGTACACAATGTTTATTTGTTGAATGCAAGAATGAATGAATGAGTCAGTGAAGAAATGAATGAGGAATAACCAGAAACCTGTGTCTTGTGTCTGACCAGTAGTCGGTCAACAGAGACAGTGAAGTTGGAGGTTCTCTGGGGCAGCAGATGCTCAGAGTGGTGAGGAGGGAGGTACTGGCCATACTGGGAGAGGTTGTCTCCAGCACTGCTTCCTCACCCAGGTCAGACACTGAGGCTCCTGGCCATGTGATGCCCGAGATAGCCCAGGGGGCCTCCAAAGGACACATAAGGTTTTGTCTGAGTGTATCAACCAGAGTCTCTGTTTGTGGTATCAGACAGAATCCCCATGTGCATTTGTCTCTGTCTATGTCTCTGTGTGTCTATGTGTAATTGTGTTCCTGTGTGTGTTTATATGTGTCTCTGTGTGTTTGTATGTGTGTCTGTGTGTGTGGAGGATATGTCTGTGTGTGACTGAGTGTCTGTGTGTGCATTTGTGTGTTTTTCATGTGTCAGTGTGCATATGTGGGAGCATCACTTGGGGTGGCCCTCAGAGGGAGAGGCTTACCTGTTCATGGTTACCTGCCAGTAATTGGTTCAGGACACTGGTATCCACTGAGCTCTCCTTTGTGGTAGCTGTGGCCCATCCCATCAAACATCACCTAGCTGTCATTCTCCTGGCTGAGTAGAGAAGGAAGAGGGAAGCCTCCTTGTCAGAGAATAACACCACTCACACTCTGAGGGCTGTGTTTATCCAACCATCAGAGGTGCTACTATGCATTTTACAGACACAAATAGTGAGTCATGGAGGGATTGAGTGTCACTGACTAATGAGTGGCATAGAAAAGGTTGGAAGCTGAGCAACCCAGCCAGGTTCTGACCACCCAGCCTTCAGAAGATACCCTCAGAGGACACCATGCTGCAGGGATTTGGCTTCCCCATAGGTAGCCTGTCATTTTTCAGAGCAGCTGAGACCCAAGGGCACTAACAGTGTGGGTTAAGGATCATTCAGAGTTTGCTTCACTGGCCTGTGACCTGTGCCATCCAAAAGGTTCCATGCTCTTCAGGGCTCTGCAAATCTGCTATCCCTGTCTTGAAATTCCTAATGCTTTTTGAACAAAAGACCCCACATTTTTATTTTGGCTCCTGCCAGGAGTGAAGTTGGTCCTGGTCTCCCAGTAAAATGTTAGTCAGGAAGTAAACATTCATGCCATGCCTCTCTTTCTTTCCATATCATATCCATCAGCAAATCCTGTTGCCTTTTCCTCCAACCTTTATTCTGACACCTTCCATTGTTCTCCCCCTTCCCTCAGCCCTTGGACCAAGCTGCTGCCCTTGAGCCTATTAGCGTGATTGTGTTAACATAAAATTTTATTTACAGAAAATTATGATGTGACCCTGGGCCATAATTATGCTGAGCTAGAGAGTCTCTCAGGAAACTCCTGGATCAGGTGGTCTATAATTTTTCATGCAACTGAAAGCATCTTACAGCTGATAGAGAGACAGGCTTGTCCAGCTCAGGCTTATGTGCTCAAGTAGAAGGCAAAGAAAGGCTGAGAAATGATGCCCTGTCTCATCAGGACCACACTGACAAGGTTCCAGGTCTGTGGAAGAGGAGAGTGTTCCTACATAAAGGTTTGGGAAATGGGGCTGGGATTGGGCTCAGGTGGAGATGCAATTAGCACCTCAGAGAAGACCTGAGGCCTGGATGTGCCCTGAGTTGACCTCAGATGAATAGACCAAGCTGGGACAGGAATTCAGGTTCCATTTGTGCAGGGATGTGATTTTAACAACACCTGTTCCTCCTGCACACACCACCTGAAGGGAGTCACATTGGCCTCATGTCTTCTGTATAGGTGGGGAAAGGTAGACTCAGGACAGGACCAAATGGTTTCCACTTGAGAATAAAATGTATAGAGAGCAGGGTAGTCTTGTCTTTGGCATGACTATGATCAGATAACAGAAATGGACTGAATTCATTGCAATGCATTGTGGATTCTGCATCTGCCCAGAAAGACAGAGCTCATTATACAATATTGCTGCCACAATTCTTATGAAAATTCTGCCTGGGAAAATGCTTTTTGGGATGTGTGTGTGAGAGAGAGAAGGGGGGGGTACTTAGGCCATTTGTGGAGGCAGGCCATAGTTTTTAATAGACTCTTAAAAGCCCCTAGAGTGAGAACCTATTTATCAGTCCCATCCCACATCTATGGTCACCTGCTTTCCCTGCTCAGACACCTGAAGCCCTCAGCTGCCCCAAGGGGCCCAAAATCAGTTTTATGCTCTCCCCAAATACCTCACACCTGCATGAATCTTAAATGGGTAGGCCAGCTTCACCACTTACCACACACATGAACTTGGCAAGGCCCTGGCTCTCTGCACATCCGTTCCCTCTGTATAATGGAGCTAATCATAGTACTTGCTGTGTGGGGTTGTTGCAGCATTAAATGTGTTTTTACCATGAAAATCCTGGCAGAGTCTGAGAATAGAAAATTGAGTGCTTTTTTCCCCTCTCTCCCTGCTCCCTGCAAAATGAACCTTGAGTTGCTCATGGGCAAAGAAGTTGCAAATCCACACTGCAAGCCACTCTGTGTGTTAGCTGTTCTGGGAGTTTGTGTATCAGCAGGGACAGTGTCTCCCAGTGACATGCACTGCTGGGTGGGCAGCCTGACACTAGGGGATGTTAGGAAAGATAGGCCCTCCCAGTTGCTCCTGCATCTGTTTTGCAAGCAGTGGTTGCTCCCAGGGCTAGCCCAATTCAGCTACTGTTTTCCAGTTACCTGAATGGTGTATAGCCAAGAAATACAACAATCCTTCCAGAGCCATAGATGAGGTCCACAGGCTGACCTGAGAGCCTGAAGGTTGTGGATGGGTTTGGGTTGAAGAGTTTGTGTATGCTTGCAGACACAAGAGATGAGTGGCCATCAGGTACCACAGATGGAGAAGGGGATTGGAAGGGGAGTACAAATGGGTTGGGGTGATGGGTACTAACAGCAGGTGGGACTGGAGCAGTGGATGGGTGGCACCACAACTTAGATAAGCCTATGTCAAAGATGATCTTGGACTCCTGAGGGGATGTTCCAATGGTGATGTTGCCAATGTAGGCCAGCTAGGGGGTCCCAGGAGGGGAGATTAGGGCAGATCTGGCTACCCTGGCCACCCTTGATTCCAGGAGTGCTGCCCCCTCCAGGTGTTCTGTGTCTCCTGCAATAACTTTGCAACCACCACACCTGACAGCCTCTGTTCAGACTGGTGCCTTCATTTGATTTTTCTTTTTTTCATGTGTGATCTTAGTTCCCCAGCCAGGGATCGAACCTGTATCAATACAGTATTAGTGCACAGTCATACCCACTGGACCTCCAGGGAAGTCCCAGTGCTTTTATTTCAGAAGCTGTCCAGTATCCCCTTCAGGCTCAGCCTGAGTGTATCCTTCCCCAGGTGGCCCTCCTAGGTCGCCTTGGACCACTTCCTCTAAACTCAGACCTAGTCCTTTTAACACCACACATTTGGCCCTTTTATTGTACATGTATTTACTCTTTTCCTATCACTCAGGCTGGGCTATGCATTCTTGAAGAAGAGATGAGATTTTTTTTTTAATCAGTAACAATAACCAGAGTGTTATGTTTTTTATGATATCACAGGCCATAGAGCTTAGTAACTTTTTTCTGGTGTCCCTCTTGGATCTGCAGAGGCTGAAATTCCTCTGGTCAGGGTTTCACACTTGATGCACAGTTGGCTTTATCATTTGATCAGACATGGCTCACTTTTCATCTGTAACTCTGTGGTTCATTTAGTTCAGAAAGAAAAAGCTACCTCAAATTAATGATATATCTTTGGCATGAAATGGATGTTTACCTATCCCCTTGTCATTGCAGGGCCCAGTCATCACAGACCAAGAGCTGAGGATGAGAGTGCCTTCTCCTCTGGGAATAAATACTGTTTCCTAGTATTTGTGCTTCCTTCAGTAGCCCCAAACCCAACATCCACCTTGGCCCCACTTGATGAACCCCAGCACTAGGCCAGAGCACTGAGGGTGCTTGGAACACCATCCTCCCAACACACTCACTTCAAGGTAGTTTCTCAGGGGTTGAAGAGAGAATTTCATGTCAGGAGCAGGGTTCTGGGACCTGTTCTCAGTTTTGTCCTTCAGGAAATTTGTCAGCAGTTTTTTTCCCTGATGGTTTCTTGTTTCTTTCTTTCTTTTTTTTTTAATTTCTTTATTTCTTTATTTTATTGACTGTGTTGGATCTTTTTTGCTGTGCGCGGGCTTTCTTTTTAGTTGTGGTGAGCAGGGGCTACTCTTCACTGTGGTGCGCAGGCCCCTCATTGCCGTGGCTTCTCTTGCTGTAGAGCACAGGCTCTAGGTGCGTGGGCTTCAGTAGTTGCAGCACACTGGCTCAGTAGTTGTGGCTCACGGGCTATAAAGCGCAGGCTCAGTAGCTGTGGCACACGGGCTTAGTTGCTCTGTGGCATGTGGGATCTTCCTTGAGCAGGGATCGAACCCATGTCCCCTGCATTGGCCGGCGGAGTCTCAACCACTGTGCCACCTAGGAAGCCCGGTTTCTTGTTTCTTGCATCTTTGTTAGAGGGATTCTTTCATCAAACATTGGGAAAAGGAAACAAAGAAGGGGCAATAATCCGCTGCCTGTGTTATTGTGTGACTGTCATACTTTGCATCATAATGTATTTTCCCAGCATTTTTATGAGTGTCATGTTATTATAAGGCCATCATGCAAAGATCAGGGCAAAGACCTTGGCTTGAATACTGGTTCTTTTGTGTAGTCTTGGGTAAGTCATATGACCATTTGGAGTCTCAGTTTCCCATTGGTAAAAGGTGGAATATAATAACACCCAACTCCATATAGCATGTTGTGGATATTAACTGAGATGATAGATATAATGTACCTGATATGTAGGAAGTGTCAACAAAGACAAACCATTGCTATTGCCATCCCACTGTATCTTTTTCAAAGATACTCAGGGAAGGAGGCAGAAGGGGGATCATTATCTTCTTTTTACAGGCGAAAATTTGAAATGAAGGGAGATTGTGACCTGGCTGTGGTCACTCTGTTTGTTAGAGGTTAAATGGCCTAGAAGTAGCCTTCCTGATCTTTCTCCAGGGCTCAAGCAGAAGAGAGGGGTGAGAGAGGAAACCAGGAGATTGGGAATAAATTAGGGCAATTAAAAAGCTAGGGAAGCAAGGGAGATTCAAAATAGAAAACAAAGAAATTTGGGAGATTGGGATTGCCATATATACATTACTAATAAGAAACAAAATATCAGATTGTAAACTCTAAATATATGTAGTGTATGGTATGTCAACTGTATCTCAATAAAAATTCTTAAAGAAAAAATAAAGCAAGAAAAAAAAAACTACTTGAACTCAAAAAAAGATGGCTAGGGAAGCAAGGAAAATTCAAAATAGAAAATAAACAAACAAAACTCAAAGAATTCTCAATGCACAGAGACATCCAAAGTGATGGAGAGATAAAAGAGAGAGATACAGAGACAAAAACACAGACACATTCATACTGAAATGAGGAGAGAGTATAGAGAAGACTTAGAGACAAACACAGGAGAATTGCTGTTCATAGGACCACACTTACAGTTGCAGAGGTTGTTCACTGAACAATTCCAGGAGTCATATTTTCAGATAGGTCATGATGTGACTGGCACCCCTAGAGCTGTGCAACCCTATAGGCCAACTCCAAGACCCTTGGGCCCCTTGGTGCCCATAGCGAATTATTCATCAATAACTGTGAGTTGAATTTTAAGAGTGGCAGGGAATGATATTTCCTTCTAACTCTGATGGGTGGAAGAATAGGAGGACATCAAAAACCACAGAAAGTGAGATGATCACACTTACAGTCCCCATACTTACATGACTAGGTACTCTGAGGGGCCACCAGCCAGAGGATCCCAAGTCACTTCATGCTTCTTTCCTGGGTCTAAGTACTCAAAATAGAGAGAGTTCTAAGCATGCAGTGGTGGACAAGTGTTCCTAGTTACATATGTTATGACCTGCCCTAACGTCCCCATTAGGCCACTAATGAATCTGATAAAAAATATGCACCTCTTAATGAAATCTTTACCTCCTTCATTGTCTGTCGCTAGTGGACTTAGAAAATTCTCAGAATACAGAGATATCTCCTGTAATCTCTTATTTGTGGCTTGGCTGCAAAACCAAACTGAACTCCATGGACTAGCTAAGATTGGGGAGATTCTTGACAACTTGGGTATAAAACACTGCTTCTAATATGATAAAAGTAGATGCTAGGCATCATGCTTGACATTCATGACTTCATGAGGTCTTTCTAGCAACTTCATGAGTTGTGCATTGCTGTCCTCAGTTTGAGAGGAGATTGCTAGGAGGTAAAGAGGTCAAATGGCAAAGTAAATGCTCTAGAGGCAACCCAGTGACATTCGAGTGGCTTTAGGTAGTGGGACAAATGGCACATATCAGGGGCACTTATAACACAAATCTGCATCAAAAATCTAGGCTAGAGTAGTATTACGTTTACAGAGTTCCACTATTGGAAGAAATGTGATGCATGCAACCTCAGGATACTTTATTTATACAAACATATTCTGAGGACCCTGTGGGCTGGGATCTGGATTACATGCTGGAAAGTCAAAGCCAAGTTATACACAGGTGGTCCTTATCTTCAGGGACCTAGCAGTCTAGGGTAGTTCTCACAAACTCATGGCCAAGGAGACAAGAAAAATGAATGGAAGAGCTATGAGGGCATCATGGACATGGGGCAGACAGCACACGCCCTACTGGTGGGGGCAGCCTCTCCTCAGCTCCAACCAGCGTCTGCCATGCTGGAAAGCAGTATGGTTGGCTATGTTTTCAAGAGAAGTCAGAAGTCTGGATGCTTATGTACAATTCCCTGGTTTTAAATGTCAGCAACTATTTTTTTTTTCCTTCTTCAAAAAGCATAATGCGGTTCATGGGCGAATTCTATCAAACATTTCGAGAAGAGCTAACACCTATCCTTCTCAAACTCTTCCAAAATATTGCAGAAGGCAGAACACTCCCAAACTCATTCTATGAGGCTACCATCACCCTGATACCAAAACCAGGCAAAGATGTCACAAAAAAAGAAAACTACAGACCAATATCACTGATGAATATAGATGCAAAAATCCTCAGCAAAATACTAGCTAACAGACTGCAACAGCACATTAAAAAAATCATACACCATGATCAAGTGGGGTTTATCCCTGGGATGCAAGGATTCTTCAATATATGCAAATCAATCAATGTGATACATCATATCCACAAATTGAAGGATAAAAACCATATGATCATCTCAATAGATGCAGAAAAAGCTTTTGACAAAGTTCAACATCCATTTATGATTAAAGCTCTCCAGAAAATGGGCATAGAAGGAAATTACCTCAACATAATAAAAGCCATATATGAGAAACCAAAAGCCAACATTATTCTCAATGGGGAAAAACTGGAAGAATTCCCTCTAAGAACAGGATCAAGACAAGGGTGTCCACTCTCACCATTATTATTTAACATAGTTTTGGAAGTGTTATCCACAGCAATCAGAGAAGAAAAAGAAATCAAAGGAATCCAAATTGGAAAAGAAGAAGTAAAATTGTCACTCTTTGCAGATGACATGATATTATATATAGAAAACCCTAAAGACTCTACCAGAAAACTGCTAGCACTAATTGATGAGTTTAGTAAAGTAGCAGGATACAAAATTAATGCCCAGAAATCTCTTGCATTCCTATACACTAACAACGGAAGAGCAGAAAGAGAAATTAAGGAAACTCTCCCATTCACCATTGCAACTGAAAGAATAAAATCCCTAGGAATAAACCTACCTAAGGAGGCAAAAGATCTGTATGCAGAAAACTTTAAGACATTGATGAAAGAAATCAAAGACGACACAGACAGATGGAGGGACATACCATGTTCCTGGATTGGAAGAATCAACATCGTGAAAATGACTGTACTACCCAAAGCAATTTACAGATCCAATGCAATCCACATCAAATTACCAATGGCATTTTTCGCAGAACTAGAGCAAGAAATCTTACGATTTGTATGGAAACGCAAAAGACCCCGAATAGCCAAAGCAATCTTGAGAAGGAAAAATGGAGTTGGTGGAATCAGGCTTCCTGACTTCAAACTAGACTACAAGGCCATAGTGATCAAGACAGTATGGTACTGGCACAAAAACAGAAAGGAAGATCAATGGAATAGAATAGAGAACTCAGAGGTAAGCCCAAACACATATGGGCGCCTTATCTTTGACAAAGGAGGCAAGAATATACAATGGAAAAAAGACAGCCTCTTCAATAAGTGGTGCTGGGAAAATTGGACAGCAACATGTAAAAGAATGAAATTAGAACACTTCCTAACACCATACACAAAAATAAACTCCAAATGGATTAAAGACCTACATGTCAGGCCAGACACTATAAAACTCCTAGAGGGAAACATAGGCAGAACCCTCTATTACATCCATCAAAGCAAGATCCTTTTTGACCCACCTCCTAGAATCATGGAAATAAAATCAAGAATAAACAAATGGGACCTCATGAAACTTAAAAGCTTTTGCACAGAGAAAGAAACCATAAACAAGACTAAAAGGCAACCCTCAGAATGGGAAGAAATAATTGCCTATGAAACAACGGACAAAGGATTAACCTCCAAAATATACAAGCAGCTCATGCAGCTTCATACCAAAAAAGCAAATAACCCAATCCACAAATGAGCAGAAGACCTTAATAGACATTTCTCCAAAGAAGACATACAGATGGCCAACAAACACATGAAAAGATGCTCAACATCACTCATCATCAGAGAAATGCAAGTCAAAGCCACAATGAGGTATCACCTCACACCAATCAGAATGGCCATCATCACAAAATCTGGAAACCACAAATGTTGGAGAGGGTGTGGAGAAAAGGGACCTCTCCTGCACTGTTGGTGGGAATGTAAGTTGGTACAGCCACTATGGAAAACAATTTGGAGGTTCCTTCAAAAACTACAAGTAGAACTACCATATGATCCAGTAATCCCACTACTGGGCATATACCCAAAGAAAACCATAATCCCAAAAGAAACTTGTACCATAATGTTTATTGCAGCACTATTTACAATAGCCAGGACATGGAAGCAACCTAAATGCCCATCAACAAATGAATGGATACAGAAGATCTGGTATATATACACAATGGAATATTACTCAGCTATAAAAAGGGATGAGATGGAACTATATGTAATGAGGTGGATAGAACTACAGTCTGTCATACAGAGTGAAGTAAGTCAGAAAGAGAAAAACAAATATTGTATGCCAATTCACATATACGGAATCTAAAAATGGTACTGATGAACTCAGTGACAAGAACAAGGAAGCAGATACAGAGAATGGACTGGAGAACTCGAGGTATGGGAGGAGGTGGGGGGTGAAGGGGAAGCTGAGATGAAGCGAGAGAGTAGCACAGACATATATATACTACCAACTGTAAAATAGATAGTCAGTGGGAAGTTGTTGTATAACAAAGGGAGTCCAACTCAAGGATGGAAGATGACTTAGAGGACTGGGGTGGGGAGGGTGGGGGGGGACTCGAAGGGGGGAGTCAAGGAAGGGAGGGAATACAGGGATATGTGTATAAAAACAGTTGATTGAAGTTGGCGTACCCCCCCAAAAATAATAAATAAATAAATAATATTAAAAAAAAAAAAAAAAAAAGCATAATGTGAGCCAACCTGAAACAACTATGTGGTGGATTCAGCCTGTAGGACCAGAAAAGTGCTTATAGTTTTTTGCTTTTCCATACACATATATGTCTATTTTTAGTAAGAATTATTAGGAGAAACAACCAAAAGCTAAAAAAAATAATAATTTTGGGGGAGGGTCAGGGATGAAAATGAGATTTTTTTTTTATAATTTGACTTTGCAACCAAAAAAAAAATAGTTAAATACACACACCTGTCAAAATTGTGAACAAGGGCAAATGAATCTAATTCTGTCAAATTGGTGATGTAGCCACACAGAAGAAAGCATTACTTAAGCGACTTCAAAGGCAGAATGTTGACCATACATTCAGGGTGTGATATCTTCTAGGGAGAAACAAACAAACAAACACACCCTCATTCAAAACAAAACCAAAAAGAAAAACCAGAAATCTGAAACTATAGCCAACACATTATATTTGGTGATAATGCTAAGGCTGTTTTGAAAGTATTTGTGTGTATGTTACAGGTTAAAGCAAGACTGAGGACATTACATAAACTAAGTAGAACCAAATGGGTCTAAGATGGCAGACAAGTTGACTTCCACTAGACCTTAAACCTCAGATATACAATCATAAGTATCAAAAAGTTGGCCATGGCTCAATTCCTGGAAATTCCTGCCCCTTCTTGAAATAGCTTGAATACTCTTCCCACTCATTAGCCTATGGAACTATAAGAACTCATAACCTCATAACCTGGTGCCTTTCTCACCTTCTGACATGATCCACAATCTGTCTATGGAGTTTGTTTCTCTCTAAATGAATCCACTTCTTACCTATCAGATTGTCTCTCAATGAATTATTTCTGTGATGAGATATCAAGAACCTGACCTCCCTTAAGTCCAGAAACCTAGTGTGTGATCTCAATTAGAAGGCTTTGGGTTTTGGCCAGGTTCAAGTTTTGGTAGCCTGGGTTAAAGTCTCAATCATGGTTTTGCCTTGCTTCGTGTTCCAGCATGTGGGTTCAAGGTCCAATCTGAGTTGCATGGCTTCAGCCAAAGACCTCGAGGGGACAAGGATGAGGTAAGAAATTTTGAGAGTTAGGTCTTGGTGCTAAAAAGGCCCATGGTACGCCATGATCCAGGGATATTGGGGAGGGCACTCTGCTGATGTCTGCTCATTTTTTTACTGGTGGGTCAAATCTCTATGCTTATACACACTCAACAGCATGTCCAGAACAACATTGTTAATCTCTATACGCTTCTCCTTGACTCTGAGGTTTTTTTCCTACATTCTTATTCATGCCTGCTGTCTTTTTCTTTCCTTGTTTCTTTCTTTCTTTCTTTCTTTCTTTCTTTCTTTCTTTCTTTCTTTCTTTCTTTCTTTCTTTCTTTCTTTCTTTCTTTCTTTCTTTCTTTCTTTCTTTCTTTCTTCTTCTTCTTTCTCTCTCTCTCCCTCCCTCCCTCCTTCCCTCCTTTCTTCCTTCCTTGCATCTCTGTCTCTTTCCTCTCTCCCTTTTTCTGTCTTTCCTTCTCTTTTTTCCTTCTGTTAACCCCAGAAAACCTGTGCAGCCACACAGGTGTACTTTTTATTATTTTTACTCGCCTCCCTCTGACCCTTACAAGTGCTGATCCTTTATTCCCAACTTAGAGCTAGACCAACTCCTACTCATCATCAACACGATTGGGGACATCTTCTGTGCCATTTCTTTGTGATCCCTTTTGGACACTGGGAGACTACCTTGGAATGGATAACATCTAAAATCATAAGTGCAAATCTCGACCAAATTGTGTGGCAGATTTTGACTTTAGAGTGGAATTTTGGATAGCTCAGGAGTTAGAGATGTCAATTCAGGCTTGTCTAAGTGGTTTATGCTGCATCAATCCCAACAAATACCCCTCTGGGCCATATACTCAGGGATTGGGAAAGATTTGGAAAAAGAGGAATTAAAAGGAAAAAAAAAATATTAGGTTATGTCATCGGGTTTGGACAAAATATAAGTTAAGAAATTTGAAATGGAGTGAAGTACACTATGTTCATTTTTTCATGGTGTTGTATCTAGGCAATGGAACCCAAAAGGAATTTAAGGCAAGTGTAGCCCTGAGGGATAATATCATGAAGGACACAGACAATAGTTTAACTGACAGACCCTACAGGGCCATGGATCCAAGTGAACGTGGATCCTTCCTCCCACATGTTTCAGGCCCTTTTTGCTATGCATTTTAGCCAGCATGCCCTAGACATCAGGTGCCAAATTCAGGAAACAATGGCTGATCCTCAGACTCTGATGAACAGTTTATTCTGATTGGCTTTGTGGTTTTCAATAATAGGGAAATAGTGGAAAAGGCTGAACGCACCCAGAGATATATGCAAAGGGACAAAATGAGGGCAGCAGATTTGTCCATTCAAAGACCACAGAGGGAAAGCTGGTTTTTCTGGGCCAATCTGACCCTGGCAGACCATAAGGTATATGGGTACCTATACAAGACCAGTGAAACCTGTGTGAATAAAAGGGGTACTGAAGGAGGATTGTGATCAATGTACCCTTTGCATGCAGCCTGAGCCTTGTAAGAAGGAACATCTAAGATGCCAGAGAGTGACAGGGGCCCCATAGTGATTGATAGTTTTGCAATTAGAAGATTGTAGGTGCACAAGGCTGAAAGTGGCTTTGTCTAGATACCATCTATATGACTAATGTCAGGCCTTGGTTGGTCATATGTGTTGCACTACTTGATAGAATTTCTCATAGACACTGGTGCAACCTTCTTGGTTTTAACCCAAAGGATTGGAAACCTTAGCAATCATACGAAATATGTAATGGGCTTTTCAGAGAAGAGACAAGGGCACAATTTCCTGAAACCCCTTTCCTGAGTGTCCCATCCTTTTAATGGGAAAATATTTATTAATTAAGTCAGGGGTCACTCTGTCTCTTGAGGGGCAAGGGAATCACCCTCATCACCAAATGGTTCTAATGAAAAGCAAAGGGAACAAATAAAATCTGAAGCTAAAATAGAAGCCTAAGTAAACACCCTGGAATGTGGTATATAAAGGTTCTTGGCTTGGCCAAAGATATATAGCCAGTGATTATAAAGTGAAAATAGTTGTATAGTTTCTAAATATAAGGGACATATTTCTTAAACCTAGGGAAGATCCTCAGAATTTTTTTGGTTTGTTTGTTCCAGATTTCTTAAACCTAATGATGAGCCTCAAAAATGTTTGTAAATAAATTACCAAAATAGGAAGCCACTGGTCTGACTATACTGACCATAGCTGATATTCAGGGCTGGATAAGAATTTTGGAAAAGGCCTTCTCCCCTAAGCTAAATGAGGAAAAGTAAAACTTTCCATCACAGGGGAATGGGTATATCAGACATTAAATATATTTGAGGTAACTGAGACAGGTTTGTAACAAAACAGGGAAGGACAAAGCATAAATAAGAAAATGCAAGCCCTAGGGAATAAACTACTTGTGGCCTCTTTCACAAGACCCTGCCAGGGGCAGCACAAACCTCTGGGTCATTGAGATAATAATAATAATAATAATAATAATAATAATAATAATAATAATTAATAATAATAATAATAATAATAAAAACTAATGTATGCACTCTGGCTTATGTACATTGCTTCTGCAGAGATAAATCTAGCTATAGGCTCCCAAAAGCATGGGCACTAGTCTATAAAAGGAGAAACTCTCCTTTATTTGGGGGCTCAGTCTTTGGAAGTGAATCCACTGGGCCTGTACTAGTACAATAAACATGGCTTCCTGCATTGCAAGCCTCAGTGTCTTGCCTACCTCTACCGATTCCTCCAACATTTCTGGGGGCTCATCTGGGATCAGGAGATGGTATACAGAAACTGTGCTTTCACCTCCTTTGTCTCCAGGGTATGAGCCCTGGGACACCTGGGGTGGTGACATCACCTGGCACCAGCAGGCCAGTCGATCCATAGGAGACTAGCCCTCCCAGCGTGTCGGGGTGAGACTTCTGAGAGCACAACAGAACCCAGAGAGTTGCAGGAAGCAGTGCAGGGATCACTGCCTGACAGACTGGTAAGAACCCGGGTTCATTCTGGTTTAATAGGCCCCTCCTTAAGTGACAGAAGGGGAGCCTGATCACCTCCCAAGAGTCACCTCAGTAACCTCCAAGACCCTCTCAGGGGGAGAGGAGACGGTGAAACCACAATTCTAAGGTTAAAGGATTGGGTGGAGGGCTGGAACTTGTTGAGTGAATGTGAGTGAATGAGACAATCAATTAAGGTTGAAGCAAGCGACTGTTGAGTCCTGACCCGGTTCGGTGGCAATCCTCATATGGCTTAGGGTGGTTCTCTTCAGAGAAGTCCTGACATGGGGTTTATTCCGTCCCACCAATGCTAAGAGATGCCTTAAAATTTCCATGAAGGAAGTGGCTAGAGACAGAGGAAGAGCAGTTCCAAAACCCGATTTTCCTACTCCTATCCTTCCTTGTGTGTGTGCATGTCATCTGATAGGATGGGAGGAAATGGGTGGAAAGCAAAGTAAACCCACCCCTTTAGAATGCATGATTAAAAACTTTAAAAAGGGATACTCAGGAGAATATGGAGTTAAATTGACCCCTAGAAACTCCTTACCTTATATGAAATAAAGTGGCCATCATTTGGAGTAGGCTGGCCCTTGGAGGTCTCCTTGGACAGGGAATTAATCAATAACATACATAAAGTAGTGACAGGAGACCCAGGATACCCAGACCAATTCCCATATATAGACTCATGGCAGGAGTAGTCCTGATAAAGCCACACTGGCTTCAGTTATGCCTAGAGGAAAATTGTAAGATCCTGATGGCACAGGTAATAGCCTCCTCTAGATGCAAGCCTAAACCAAAAAAGCTGGTCCTAGTGGGAGTGCCAGAGGAAGTGTCCCCACCATATGTTCCCTTATACCCTCCCCTACCCACTACTGACTCAGCAAGGAATAGTGAGGTCTGTAGCTCATCTGAAGCCTCCTCACCCATTATGCCCCACACATCAGACTCTAAACCACCTCCTAGGGGAAAGTCCCTGAACCCAGGAGAGCAGAAGGGAAATGAGGGCAGCTGACCCTTCATTCAGAGCCAAAGGGCAGTCCTAGAGATGCCATTGAGTGTAACACAGGGACCTCTCTATTATGATCAGGATGGACAGATGCAGGGGGGACAACATATATCCATGTATCAACCCTTCACCACAACATACCTCTTAAATTGGAAAAACCATACCCCCTCATATACAGAAAAGCCCCAAGCCATTACTGATTTGATGCAGTCCATAATTCAAACTCATAAGCCCACTTGGGTGGACTGTCATCAGCTTTTTTAACAATATTTAACACCGAAGAGTGCCATAGAGTCCCACAAGCTGCCCTGTGGTGGCTAGAGGAACATTCACCAGAAGGCACTATTAACACCCAGGCATACACCCAGCGCTATTTTCCTGAGGAAGACCCCCAGTGGGACCGCAATAAAATCCAGGGCCTTAGAATGCTAGAACGATACCAGGACACCCTGTTATGGGGGATGAAAGAAGCAGGGGAAAAGGCTATGAACATGAATAAGACCACTGAGGTGCTCCAGGAGCCTGGGGAAAGCCCAAGCCAATACTATGAGAGACTGTGTTAGGTGTTCCACCTTTACACCCAATTTGATCCTGAAACCACAGAGAACCAGAGGATGCTTAATGCAGACTTTGTGAGCCAGGCCCAAGGGGATATCTGACAAAAACTGCAGAAGCTTGAGGGTTTTGCTGGGATGAATATCAGTGAATTGCTGGAGGTAGCCACCAAGGTCTATATTAATTGAGATCAAGAAGCTAAGCAGGAGGCTGAAAGAAAATTAAAGAGAAAGAGAAAGGCAGATTTACTTGCAGCCACTCTTACAGAAAGGAAAGGGTGCCCCTAAGGAAGGAATATACAGGGTCGGGGTCGAGGTCGAGGCCACGGCAGGGGCCTGGAAGTGAGTCTAGAGGGGAAAGCAACCTATCCAAGATTCAGGCTGGGACCAAACCAGTGTGCCCATTGCTGTAGGAAAGAACACTGGAAAAATGAATGTCCTCACTGATCAGAGGACTGCCATTCAGGCCATAAAGGAGGGGAAAGGGGGCGAGTAATCCAGGGACAATATCAGCTTGGGCAACAGAGATATGAGACCTCCTACAATGACTTTGTGGGTTTGGCTGCCATGGAAGGGGAAGGGGAAGACTAGGATAGACTGGGCTCCATTTTATTAGGCCCCCAGGAGCCCATGGTCCGAATGACTGTAGGGGGCCAACCCATGGACTTTATGGTGGACACGGGCACAGAACACTCTGTAGTAACACAATTGGTGGGACCTATTTCAAAAAAACAAACTACCATTGTGTGGGCCACAGGTGGTAGAGCACACCTTCCCTTTTTGTTACCTAGGCAATGCAGGCGGGGAGGCCGTGAGGTGGTTCATGTTTTCCTATATCTTCCTGATTGTCCCGTAGCTCTAATGGGGCATGACTTGTTAGGAAAATTACAAGCCCAGATAACATTTAACTCACAAGGATGAGTGGCTTTGACTTTGGGAAAGCCCAAGGCTAAGATTTTGGCTCTTATTTTCCCCCAAGAAGAGGAATGGCACCTCTACAGTTCCATGAAGGACCCACAAGAAGGACCTGAGCTCCCTTTCCGAATACCTGGGCTATGGGCAGAGGATAACCCCTCTGGACTGTCTAGAAACATTCCCCTGGTGATGATAGAACTAAAACCCGGGGCCAGGCCAATCCACCAAAAACAGTATTTCATTCCCCTCAAGGCTCAGGTTGGGATCCAAAAACATTTGGAGAGGCTCTTAAAGTACGGGATTCTATGGCCTTGTCAGTCAGCATGGAACGCGCCTGTCCTGCCTGTACAGAAAGCAGGCATGGAGGAATATAGGCCAGTTCAAGATCTCCGAGCCATAAACCAGGCTACTGTCACCCTGCACCCAGTTGTCCCAAACACCTACACACTGTTAGAACTTATTCCTGATGAAACAACATACTTTACTTGTCTAGACCTAAAAGATGCATTCATTTGCATCCGTCTAGCTCCACCATATCAGGACATTTTTGTTTTCAAATGGGAAAACCCTGTAAATGGAGACAAGGGCCAGCTGACTTGGACTAGGTTGCCATAGTGTTTTAAAAACTCCCCGACTATCTTTGGGGTGGCCCTAGCAACTGATTTAAGGGCTTATCTGGCTAACCAGCTGGACTGCACCTTGATCCAATATGTGGATGACCTTTTATTAGCTGGAAAAACCAAAGAAGGATGCATGGAGGGTACCCGGTGCCTGCTTACCCTCTTATGAGAAACAGGCTATAAAGTATCTAAAAGAAAAGCCCAGATCTGCCAGGAAAATGTAAAATACCTCAGGTTCCACCTTTCACAAGGACAGCGACGGTTAGGCCCAAAAAGAAAACAAACCATTTGCTCAACCCTGATCCCTACAACCCGAGGCCAGGTCTGAGAATTCCTAGGGGTGGCAGGCTTTTGTAGAATTTGGATACCCAACTTCTCTATAATGGCAAAACCCCTAAATGAAGCAACAAAAGGTGGGGGGAAGGGAACCATTAATATGGGAACAGGCACAACAGGAGGCATTCAAAAAGATCAAAAGGGCCCTCATTAACGTGCCCAGTTTAGGGCTCCTGGATGTCTCAAAACCTTTCTTTCTGTATGTACATGAATGTACCAGGATAGCAGTAGGCATGTTAACTCAAATTCTGGGCTCCTGGCACCGTCCTGTACTTGTCTAAACAATTGGATACAGTTGCTAAAGAATAGCTCCCTTGTTTGTGAGCATTGGCAGCTACTGCTCTCCTGGTAGCTGAGGCTGACAAGCTCACTATGGGACAAGAATTGACTGTTCGGGTGCCACATGCAGTGCTAACTCTGATGGACTATAAGGGACAATACTGGCTCACCAATGCTCAGATGGTTAGATATCAGGGAATGTTATGTGAAAACCCCATGTCCTCCTAGAAGTAGTAAAAACTCTCAATCCAGCTATGCTGTTGCCAGTGGGACCAAGTCCACCAGACCATGGTTGCTTTGAAGTCATGCACAAAGTGTTCTCTAGTAGACTGGATTTAACAGATCAGCTCCTTAAAGACCCTGATGTAGAATATTTTACTGATGGTAGCAGCTTTGTGAAGGAGGGAGAGCAGTTGGCTGGATACGTGGTGGTGACATTAAATTCCACCATAGAAGCTAGGCCCTTGCCAAAGGGAACATCTGCCCAAAAGGCAACGTTGATTGCATTGATCAGGGCTCTTCAATTGGCTGCAGGTGTACAAGTAAATATCTATACTGACCTTAAATATGCCTTCACCACTCTCCATGTGCATGGAACCCTTACACAAAGAAAAGGGGTTAATTAATTCAGGAGGAAAATATATAAAATATGGAAGAGAAATTATTGAACTTCTAGATGCAGTCTGGGCCCTCAAGAAAGTGGCAGTCATGCGTTGTCGGGGACATCAGAAGGAAAACACAATAACTGCTAGGGGAAATTGGCAGGCCAATTGAGAGGCAAGACTAGCAGCCTCTAGAGAGCTTCAGGCAACTGCAGCCTTAACCACTGCTTTACTCCCCTATCCCCTAACAGAATGGAACCCTCAGTACTCTAAAAATGAAGAAACTTGGCTTAAAACTGAGAAGAGAAAATATCTCCCAAGTGGATATTGGCAGTTTGTGGATGGCTGCATAGCCATCCCAGAAGCCCTTGCCCTGGCCATTGTCAAATCATATCATCAAGGAACACATGGGGATCGGACAGCCTGAGAAGTTACTCTGAGCCGACACTTCTATGTCCCCCAGCTCCCTAGCATCGCTCGGACAATAAGCAAATAACGTGAACTGAGTGCCAAAGACAACCCACTCCAGGGGCCAGTAATGGCTCCCAGGTCACAAAGTGTTGAAGGGACTCCATTTAAGAATACTGTAGTAGATTTCACTGAACTACCCCACTTCCAGGGCTATAAGTACCTATTAGTATTTGTGTGCACATTCTCAGGGTGGGTAGAGGCCTTTCCCACCCATACGGAAAAGGCACAAGAAGTAGTTTGACCCCTTCTAAGGGAGATCATTCCATGGTTTGGAATTCTGATTACCATAGGGTCAGACAATGGGCCTGCATTTGTGGCAGATATAGTACAGTTAGTTGTCAAAGAATTAAAAATTACTTGGAAATTACATACGACCTATCCCCCACAAATTTCAGGGAAAGTAGAGTGAATGAATAGATCTTTAAAGCTACAGCTAAGCAGGTTATGTCAGGAGACTCATCTCATTTACATTGGGATCAACTGCTACCTATTGCCCTGTTGAGAATTAGGACAATGCCCACAAAATGGACTGGGTTTTCTCCATTTGAAATTCTTTATGGGTGACTGCCCCCTTTAGTTAAGAGCATAAGGGGATATTTAAAAGAAATAGGAAATATCACTTTAAGGCAACAAATGCAGGCTCTTGGCTTGACCCTAACAGATATACATCACTGGGTTGGGGAAGAAATGCCTGTAAGTCTAACTACTGATGTCCATTCCTTCAAACCCAGAGATACTGTATTGGTGAAGGAATGGAATGTCCAGGCTTTGAAGCTCCTCTGAAGGGGACCATTCATTGTTATTCTATCCACTCCTACTGCAATAAAGATGGTTGAGGTGACACCTTGGATTCACCGCAGCAGAGGGAAGCCGGCCTCTCCAGACTGGGAGTGAATCCCTGATCCAACAGCCCCATGTAAACTGTTTGTTCAAAAGAAATGAGTTGTGGCACTTGGAACCCTGGAAGACAACAGCCCTTTCTCAGTCACTCCAGAGGTTGACTGATCTATGCAAGGCAGAAGCCTGAGAAAGGACACCACAACAAAAGGACAGATAAGACTATTACCTCCCCATGGACTGTAATCCCTTTTTCTTGATTCTAGCTGCACTTTTAGCACTAAATCTAGCTGTGGGATTAGCATCTACTGCTCCTGAAGATTGGACATGGGGGGAAAGGACTTTACTTGCACTGTTTTTCCTTGTGCTTATAAGTTGCCTGCTTGCTATTGGATGTTTGGGATAATTGTTGCAATAGGAAGTACCCAAAACCCCTATTTCCCTATCAAGCTGACCATTAATGTGACTAGATCAGCTACTCCCTTTTCTTTAAAGTTTGATGCTTTCCAAGTCATACCCTGTGTGGATCTAAATACACAAAAACAATTTTCCCTGGTAGATAAATACCTCTGTCCTGAGACAGATAATAGCATGGGGCCACCCTGTCCAACTTGGAATGACGTATGGTGGACCATTCAGTACCAAGGGTGGACAGCCAGCACAAGTCCACTCAGGTGGCAACTTAGACAGGGATGGAACAGGCTGAAGCCAAAATTACATATTTACAAAGGAACTACACCCCCTAATTGCCAGCCATTGCAATGTAATCCAATAACCCTTTCTCTTAATAACCCTGCTGGAATAAACACCTTCCCTGTAGTAGCCCCTCAGACTTTTGGACTGGGAGCTGATATGTCTGGAAGGGACACCTGGGGAAAATTCAAAATAGCTTTAGTCAATGGTCCAGTAGTTAAATCTACTACCATAGTGCCTAACCCAAAAAAAGAGACATCAAAACGCCAGCCTGTAAATAATCCAAAACAAGTAAAGGTGATTGCAGTAAAGGATCTGAGACAGACCCTAGAAATTGAAACAGGATATGGGGGGCCAAATGCCTGGATAGAATGGATAAAATTCTCAGTGTTGGCTCTAAACAAAAGTGACTGTTACGCATGTGTTGCAGGGCGACCCCAAGCACAGGTAGTCCCGTTCCCTCTCGGATGGGAAAATGATCCTTCTGGATTTGTCTGCATAATGGCACTCTATCAAGACAAAAAGGCCCAGGGAAATGAGCCATGTAGGAGTTTGGCCCTGCTCTACCAGGCGATCCACGAGTCAGACCCTAGGGTAACACCCTCCTTCTCTGTGGGAAAGGTGAACTACACTTCATGTTTCTCTAGATGGGGAGAAAAGTTCACTACTCCTGTGGGAGACCTGTCAGACTGTGTAAAGCCAAGAGACATGTCATACGAACTGGGAGCCAATTACTCTAACCTAAATATTCCTCGGGCCAATGTCTGGTGGTACTGCAGAAACTGGACTCTCTTGGACAAATTGCCCACCAGACGGATGGGAACATGTGCCTTGGTTCAATTGGCTATACCATTCATCCTGGCATTCCATCCCCCTGCAAGGGCCAAAAGATCCATACTAGGATCTTTCAACCCAGATGTATATCTAGACTCAATACAAGTGCCCAGGGGTGTCTCCAATGAGTTCAAGGCCAGAGATCAGATAACAGAAGGATTTGAGTCATTCCTTTTCTGGTGGGTAACAATTAACAAAAATGTAGATTGGATAAACTATATTTACTACAACCAGCAAAGATTTATTAATTACACTAGAGAGGCCCTAGAAGGAGTGGCTAGCCAGTTAGACACCACTAGCCACATGACCTGGGAAAAGAGAATGCCTTAGATATGCTGTTAGCAGAAAAAGGAGGAGTATGTGTCATGCTGGGAGGAAACTGCTGTATTTTTATCCCCAATAACACTGCCCCAGATGGCACCATAACTAAGGCCCTCAAAGGATTATCATCATTGGCAAATGAACTGGCTAGAAATTCAGGAATTAAAAACCCTGTTACTGGCTGGCTGGAAGAATGGTTCTCAACTATAGGTGGTTACAAGACTCTAATAACGAGTATGCTTACAATGTTGGAAATTCTCCTATTGCTTCCCTGTTTTATCCCCTTAATTATCTGGCTAATTACAAACTTCATTGAAAATTTAGTCAGGAGGAAAATGGTCACTCATGCAATGATGCTATGGAAATATCAACCAGTAAGTCAAGATGAAAATGATGTTATTGGACCTTAAGTCATATCCAACCATCAAAGAGGGGAATGAGGCAGGTTAATGACAAAACAGGGAAGGACAAAGCATAAATAAGAAAATGCAAGTCCCAGGGAATAAACTACCTGTGGCCTCTTTCACAGGACCCTGCCAGGGGCAGCACAAACCTCTGGGTCAATGAGATGAGAAAAGAAAAAAGAAAAAGAACAACAGCAAAAATACTAACGCATGCACTCTGGCTTCTGTACATTGCTTCTCCATAGATAAACCTAGCTATAGGCTCCCAAAAGTGTGGGGACTAGTCTATAAAAGGAGGAACTCTCCTTTAGTTGGGGGCTCAGTCTTTGGATGTGAATGCACTGGGTCTGTACTGGTACAATGAACATTGCTTCCTGCATTGCAAGCCTCAGTGTCCTGCCTATCTCTACCGATCCCTCCAACATAACCACCCAATTCTTCAAAAAAGAAAACAAAACTGTCTTTGCTTTCCAAATGTAGTATTTTATTTTATTTTTATTTATTTGTTTATTTATTGGATGTTGGTCTTTTTTGCTGCACTCGGGCTTTCTCTAGTTGTGGTGAGCAGCGGCTACTCTTTGTTGTGGTGTGCAAGCTGCTCATTTCCATGGCTTCTCTTGTTGTGGAGCTCAGGTTCTAGGCACATGAGCTTCAGTAGTTGCAAAACATGGGCTCAATAGTTGTGGCTCACTGGCTCTAAAGTGCAGGCTCAATAGTTGTGAAGCATGGGCTTAGTTGCTCTGAGGCATGTGGGCTCTTCCTGGAGCAGAGATCAAACCCATGTCCTCTGCATTGGCAGGCAGATTCCTAACCATTGTGCCACCTAGGAAGCCCCAAATGTAGTCCTTATAGGACCAGAGGTGTGGCTTAAAAAGTAATCCAAAGCCCACCAATTCTTTTACCACTCCCAAAACCTTACCTACTTAACTTAAGAGGCTTTAATCATTAAACATAGGGGAAACAATGTCAAACTAGGATAAATTTGCCTGTACATTTGAGGTGCAAATGTCCTATTTGGTCTCCTCAGGAACCCTTATCACTGCCATCTTTTAAAATACAAATTTTAAAAAAAGGGGGTAACGTACTTTAGAACTTGACTTGTTAAGGATAAATAGAAATCCTAAGTGTCTATCCTTAAACACTAGAAAATTGTGTTTAGCTATCTAGATAGGTGACCTTGATTTGTTCCTTCTTCCAGAAGCCAAATTTGAATGCACTCTCTTGCAACTGATGGGTTTTATGTTGTACCTGACTCAGGACTGAAATTTTGGAATGCGAACTATTAGGCCTTAGCATTTGTTTGTGCTTGTCTGTTTGTATGTACCTATATGTGTGTCACAGATGTATGATACTGCCAAAAAATAATTGTTAAATGATTCTATTTACTTGACTTAAAGGAAACTAAGTGTTTATATAAATACTCAGAAATAGAAAATAATCTGGTCAGAATGAATTTCATATGCGTATCATCTGGAAAATATTCAGCACTAAACTGATATATGGTATTGAAGGTGGCTTAAACTTGATGGTTTGATAAATATAGACATGTGCTTAGATTCCTCCATGTGGAGTATAATATTTCTGTTGTACCTAGGTTTACTACAGGTCAAATAAACTGTTTTTTCTGTTATATATTTGTCAACCTGAAAAGTAACTCTATGTGGGAAAAAAATCTATTATGGAAAGGAAGAAGTATGTTTTTCTGTAAATGGGGGTGTGAGGAATGAAAAAAAAATACTGAAAAGAGTTGTGCAGGATCAGGATTTCTAAGATTGAATTAAATGTAGTTGGGTAACTTGATTTTGTTGGGAGTAGACTGGGATGAGACTGAATTTGTTTCCTCCCTCCAAAGTTTTCTTGAAATGCTGCTTTTAATAAAAGATAGTATGAGTTTCTTTGCCTTTAAGTGATCTGTATTTGCTTTTGAGATCTTTTATAACTGTGTTTAAGGAATAAGCATTGCCTCACAGTGACCTATGTTCTTATTTGACTTCATGTTTTAAAACTTTTTGAAATATAGTTTTTGCTTATTTTTAAATTATTATTTTTAAACTCTTTATTGGAATATAATTGCTCTACACTCTTGTGTCAGTTTTTGAGGTACACCAAAGTGAATCAGCTGTGTTTATACACATATCACCGTATCCCCTCCCTCCAGCAACACCCTCCTACCCTCCCTATCTTGGCCCTGGCCCTCTAAGCCATCACCCATCACTGAGTTTATCTCCCTATGTTATGCACCAACTTCCTACTAGCTATCTATTTTACATTTGGTAGTGTATACATGCCAATGCTACTCTCTCACTTCATTCCAGCTTCCCCTTCACCCCCGCACAATCCCATGTCCTCAAGTCCATTCTCTATATTTGCATCTTTATTCTTGCCCTGTCACTGGGTTCATCAGTATCATTTTTTTTAGATTCCTCATATATGAGTTAGCATACAGTAGTTGTTTTTCTCTTTCTGGCTTACTTCATTCTGTATGACAGTCTCTAGGTATATCCACCTCATTACAAATAACTCAATTTCATTCCTTTTTATGGCTTAGTAATATCCCATTGTATATATGTGCCACATTTCTTTACCCATTCATCTGTTGATGGGCATTTAGGTTGCTTCCATGTCCTGGCTATTGTAAATAGTGGTGCAATGAACATTATGGTACATGTTTCTTTTGGGATTATGGTTTTCTCTGTGTATATGCCCAGTAGTGGGATTACTGGATCATATGGTATTTCTATTTTTAGTTTTTTAAGGAACCTCCAAACTGTTTTCCAGAGTGGCTGTACCAACTTACATTCCCACCAACAGTGCAGGAGGGCTCCCTTTTCTCCACTGCCTCTCCAGCATTTACTGTTTCTAGATGTTTTGATGATGACCATTCTGACCTGTGTGAGGTGATATCTCATTCTGGCTTTGATTTTCATTTCTCTAATGATTCATGATGTTGAGTATCTTTTCATATGTTTGTTAGCCATCTGTATGTCTTCTTTGAAAGAAATGTCTATTTAGGTCTTCCACCCATTTGTGGATTGGGTTACTTACTTTTTTAGTATTAAGTTATGTGAGCTGAATTATATTTTGGAGATTAATCCTTTGTCAGTTGCTTCATTGGCAAATATTTTCTCCCATTCTGAGGGTTGTCTTCTTGTCTTGTTTATGGTTTCTTTCTCTGTGCAAAAGCTTTTAAGTTTCTTTAGGTCCCATTTGTTTATTTATTTTTTTTTTTATTTTATTTCCATTATTCTAGGAGGTGGGTAAAAAGGATATTGCTTTGATTTATGCCTTCTCCCTGATCCCAGCAAAATTAACTTTGAGCTGCTCATGAGCAAAAGAGTTGCAAATCCACACCCCAAACCACTCTATGGGTTAGCCATTCTGGGAGTCTGTGTGTCAGCAGGGGTACTGTGGCCAGCCACTATGGCCCATTGGGAAAGATGGGCCCTGCCAGTTGGTTCTGAATCTCTTTTGTAAGCAGGAGCTGCTCCCAGCCCTGACTCATCTTCTGGTTTCCACTTACCCAGATGGTGTCATAACCACAATACCCAACCACCCTCCCAGAGCTGTATTTGATGTTGATGGGCCTGCTTGAGAGCTGGAAGGTAGTGAATGAATGAGGGTTGAAGAGCTTGTGTGTACCTGCAAACACAAGAGGTTAGTGTCTGTCAGGTGCCAAGGATGAAGAAGTGGATGGGACGGGGAGTAAAAGTTGGGTGAGGGATGGATGAGAACTCATGGCAGGAGGGATTGGGACAGTAGATGGAGGACACTCACAATTCAGATGAGCCTGTCAAAGACAACATTGAACTTCTGAAGGGGCTTTCTAATGGTGATGTTGCCAATATACGACAGCTAAGGGGGCCAGTGTGGAGTGGTTAAGGCAGGCCTGACTGCCCTGACCACCTTTGATTCTCAGACTGCTGCCCCATCGAAGTGTCCCATGTCTCTTGAAATCACTTTCTAATCACCCCAGCTCACAGCCTCTCCTTGGATCGGTGCCTTCATTTGATTTTCTATTTTTCTTTATCCATGTGCAAACTTAGTTTCCAGACCTGGGATTGAAATTGAGGCAGTGCAGCATTAGTGCAGAGTCTTAACTACTGGAGCTCCAGGAAAATTCAGGTGCCTTCATTTGAGAAGCTCTCAAGTCTCCCTTTCAAGTCCCAGCCTGAGTGTTTCCTTCTCCAGATGGCCCCCTTAGGTCACACCAGGTCACTTCCTCTAACCTCAGACCATGTCCTATCAACACCACACAACTGGCCCTTTTATTATACATATATTTACTCTTTGGCTATCACTCAGGCTGGCCTATGCATTCTTGAAGAAAGACAAGACCTTTTTTTTTTTTTTTAAATCAATAAGAATAACCATAGCATTAGATTTTTATGGTATTACAGATCATAGGGCTCAGTAAATTTTACTAGTGTCCTTCTTGGTTCTACAGAGGCTGAGCATCCTCTGCCTGGGGTTTCAAACTTGATGTACAATTGGCTTTATCTTTTGGTCAGACATGGCTCACCTTTCATATCAATGGCTTACTTAGTTCAGAAAGAACAATCTCCCTTAAACTAATCACATATCTTTGGCACAGAAATGGATGTTTACCTGCCACCTGGCCATTGCTGGGCCCAGTCACCACAGCCCAAGAGCTGAGGATGAGAGTGCCTTCTCCTCTGGGAATGGGGTCCCTGTTCTTCAGTGCTTCTGCTTCCTGCAAGAGCCCCAGCCCCAATATCCTGCCTGGTACATACAGATGAAACCTAGTGCTAGGCCAGAGAACCAGGAGGCACTGTGGAGCACCATCCTCCCAACACACTCATATCCAGGTGCTCATCAGGAGATGAACAGAAAATTGGGGGTCATCAGTGGCTTTCTGGGACCTGTCATCAGTGTTCTCCTCCAGGAAATTTGTCAGCAGATTTTTTTTTTCCCTGAGGATTTCTTGCATGGTCTTAACCTTCATTAGAGTATTTCTTTCTCTGAGCATTGGGAAAAGGAGATAAAGAAGGGAGGGCAATCAGCTGTCTGTATTATTGTATGACTGTCATACCTTGCACTGTAATGGTGCTGTGTATTTTCCCAAAATTTTTATGAGTGTCCTGTTATTATTAGGATGCCATTTAAAGGCCAGCACAAAGACATTGGTGTGAAAACAGGTTCTGTTGTGTAATCGTGGGTAAGGTGTATGAACAATTTGGGGTCCCGGTTTCCCTATTGGTAAAAAGGTGGAATATAATAACCCCCATGCCCCACATAGAATGTTGTGGGTAAAAATGAGCTGATGGATATAATGTACCTTATGTGTAGGAAATCTCAACAATGACAGCAATTAGCATTGCTATTGCCATTCCACTCTATCTTTTTCAAAAACTCCAAGAAGCAGGTAGTATGGGAATCATTATCTTCATTCCACAAGGGGAAGATTTTGAAATGTAGGGAGTTTGTGACTTGGCTGTGGTCACACTATTTGTTAGAGGTAAAACAGCCTAGAAGTAGCCTTCCTGATCTTTCTCCAGGGCTGTAGCAGATGAAAGGGCTGAGAGAGGAAGTCAGGATATGGGGAATAAATTAGGGAAATTTAAAGAGTAGAGAATCAAGGAAGAGTCAAAATGGAAGAAAAAAAAAAAAAAAACTCAGAGAGTTTTGAATGCACAGAGACAGCCAAAGAGATGGATACATAAAAGAGATATGGAGATAAGATACAGATACGGTCACACCGAAAGGGAGAGAGAGAAAAGACCTAGAAGCAAATACAGGAGAAATGCTGTTCATAGGACCACACTTACAGTTGCAGAGGTTGTGTGCTAAACAAATCCAAGGAGTGCCATTTTCACATAGGTCATTATGTGACTGATACCCCTGGAGTTATGCAACCCTGCAGGCTGAACAAAAATCCTAAGACCCCATGGTGCCCCTGTCAAGGTACTCAACAATAAGTGTGAGTTGAACTTTAAGATTGCCAGAAAATGATTACATTCCCTTTCAAACAAGATGAATCAAAGAATAAGGGGACAAGAAAAAACCCAGATAGAGAGATGATGCCACTTACCATTCCCATACTTACATGGCTAGGTTCTCTGAGAGGGCCACCAGCCCAAAGATCCCAAGCCACTTCATATTGCTTTCCTGGCTCCAATTACAGAAGAAAGAGCATGCAGTGCTGGCCAAAATCTCCTAGTTATATATTCTCTGACCTGCCTTAATTGTCCTTGTAGGCCACTAATGGATCTGATAAGAAATATGAACCTCTGGACAAACTCTTTAACTCCATTGGTGTCCATGGGGAGTGGATTTTGAAAAGTTTCAGAATACAGAGATTTCTACTGTAATCTCTTCTTTGAGGCTTGGCTGTAAATCCAAAGTGAACCACACGGACTAACTAAGAGTGGGAAGATTCTTGCCAACTTGGATATATAACACCGTTACTAATGTGATCAAAGTAAATGTTAGTGTCAATGCTTGACATTTGTGATCTCATGTGGTCTTCCTAGCAAATTCATGAGGTGTGCATTGCTCTCCTCAGTTTGATAGGAGGTTGTTAGGAGGAAAACAGGTCAAATGGCAAAGTGGAGACTTGAGAGAAAGCCCAATGACATATGAGTGAGTGGCTTTAGGTAATGGGAGAGATGGCACATATCAAGGGCTCTTATGATGCCAATCTGCCTCAAAACTCTAGGCTAGAGTAGTATTAAAATTGCAGAGTCCCACTTTTGAAAGAAATGTGATGCATCCAACACAAGATACTTTATGTCATCCAACAAATGTATATGTAGGACCCTGTGTGCTGGGGTCTGGGTTAGATGCTGGAAAGTCAAAGTTGAGTAAGATACAGGTGATCCTCATCTTCAGGGAGATAGCAGTCTAGGGCTTTACTCACAAACTCATGGCCAGGAGGCAAGAGAAGTGAATGAAAGGGCTAGGCAGGCATCATGGACATGCGGCAGGCAGCACATGCATTACCACTGGGTGCAGCCTATCCCTAGCTCTAACCAGTAGCTGCCATGCTGGAAAGCAGCTTGTTTGGCCAAGTTTTCAAAATAAGTCAGAAATGTGGAGGTTTATGTAAAATCCCCTGGTTTTACATTTTAGCAACTTTTTTTTTTTTTTTTTTTTGTCTTCACAAAACATAACGTGAGACGAACCTGAAACAACTGTGTGCTGCATTAAGCCTGCAGGCTGTGCAGGTTTTTATTTCTGACCTTGAGGTGGGAGTAGAAAAGGAACAGAGAGGGGGTTCAACTCATGCTGGTTGAATGAATAAGAGTCTGAATGCATCTTTAACCATGTTAATTTTCCTTCCATTTGTAAAGAAAGATCTCCAGGGACTTATAAACCAAGAAAATTTTTAATATCCACTTGCTGAGCATCTGATATAATTCCCTAATATGATTCATGCCTTGAAATATTTTTTTCTACTAAACCAAATATACAAAGAAATAATTTTTAAGCATCTTATCTATCAAAGAAGACATAATATACCACTCAGAGCTCTAGCTCAGCCAGAGATAAACAGGCTACCTGTTAAACTGTTATTCTAGCCAAAGTAAAGATGATGGAGTTTTATGGCTCTTTCCAGGATTCACAAGCCCTGGGTGTTCCTTGTGAGATCTATCCAGGCTGGTCCCTTGGGTAGAACAATTGGAGGCTGGCTTGGTCACCAGGTGGGTGATAGATGGTGTGCTGTGTCTTCCTACTCATTTTTGCACATTGTTGAAATTCAGTTTTGGTGGTTCAATCCCCACAGAGGGGGTTTGACAGCATCTAGCATATGACATAAACAAATACCATTTAGCTCAGCAATTCTACTTGCAGGGATCTATCCCAAAGATACACTGGCAAAAATACAAAAAGACATATGCACAAGCTAAAGACTGCAACATTGTTTGTAAAAGCAAAAGATTAGAAACATACCTGAAGTGACCATCCAGGATGGACTGTTGAATAAGGCATAGAGCATCAGAAGAACTGGATATAATGGGAATGCAGGGAGGTGTGGTTGGCTGATCTTCAGGGAACACTGTTGAACTTTTAAAAAGAGGTATCAGAAATGTGTTTATAGTTTGTTGCTTTTCCATATACACATATGTGTATTTTCAATAAGAAAGTGTGGGAGAATAAACCAAATGCTAATAATAATTGTAATGTATGGAGAGGGGCAGGAACAGAGTGAGATTATTCTTGTTTTATAGTTTCACTTTGCAACCTTGTAAATGTGCTACAGAGTCAAAAATAGGTAAATAAACACAACTGTCAAAATTGATAACTAAGACAAATGAGCCTAATATTATCAAGTTGGGTACATAGCCTCACAGAAAAAAATATAAACATTACTTAAGAGGCTTTAAAATGCAGAATTTGACTTTACATTCATAGTGGGATATCTTCTAAGCACAAAGACAAACTAACAAACAAAAGTTCCCTCCCTCAAAACAGAACCAGAAACAAAAAGTCAAAGAAATCTGAAATTATATCCAACACCTTGTTTTTACTTATATTGCTGCTGTTCTTTTGAAACTATTGTATGTATGTGCATACAAGTTAAAACAATAAGTAATTAATGCTTATGTTGTTATGAAGACAGCCTTTCAGTGGAAGAGGGAATATGATTGAAGTACACAACCAATATGCTTAAGTATTAAAACTTGAAATGAAAGTATGTTTGTATCAATGAATTATTTTACTTTTTTAAAAAAGGTAATCTGTGCTTCTTGGCTCTGACCACTGAAAAGCCCAGAAGCAATGGCAACTTGATAACAGTGACTATCCTGAGGCCTAACTTGTGGGCTATGAAGACCATTTCCCAGCAGAGGATCTTGAGATTCTTGAAGAGATGGTTGATTTCAGGGCTGGACCAAGAAATGCACAAGAAAAACCTGTGAATCTTGAAAGACCAGAAAGTTGAGGGCCTTCAAAGACCCTGGGGGCTGGACAAAAAGTTTAGGAATCTGTATGAAGAGGCCTAAAGTGGGACACTTTTGAAACAGGAGGGAAGGGGGCAGGACACAACCTTTGAAAGAATGACATCGCCTAAAGATATTACATAACCTGAATAGAGCCAAATAGGTCTAAGATGGCAGACAAATTGAATTACACTAGACCTTGAGCATCAGATATGTAAGCATAAGTATCAAAAATTGAGTTGTGGCCCAATTCCTGGAAATCCTCACCCCTTCCTGTAATAGCTGGAATACCCTTCCCACTCACTAACCTATGGAAGTACCCACCCCTATTAAAACTGACAACCTCATACCCTGGTGCCAGTCTCACCTTTGAGAAGGCCCATAGTCTGTCTATGGAGTGTGTTTCATTCTAAATAAATCCACTTCTTACCTATCAGTTTGTCTCTCAGTGAATTCTTTCTGTGATGAGACATCAAGAATCTGAGCTTCATTGAGTCCTGATATGAGGTGTGTTATCTCAATGGAAGACTTAAGTTTGGGTCAGCTTCGATTCTCAGCAGTGTTGGTTAAAGTCCCATTCAGAGTTTTGGCCACGTTGGAGTCCCAGCCTTGTAGGTCCTAATCCCAGTCAGGTTGTTGTCTGGGTTCGTGTCCTGGCACATGGATTCAAGTTCCAATCCGAATTGTTCGGTTTCAGCTGGCAACCATGAAGGGACAGTGATAAGGTAAGAAAATGTTGAGAGTAAGGTCTTGGTCTTAAAGGGGCCTGTGGTACACAATGATCCAGGTATACTGGGTAGGGCATTCTGCTGATGTCTGCTCATTTGTGAGTGGCTGGTCAACCCTTTGTGCTTATACACATTCAACAACAGGTCTAAGACAAAATTGTCAATCTCTTTAGTCTTCTCCTTGACTCTTAAATTTTTCTCCTACATTCTTACATTTGCATTCCTGCTCTATTTCTTTTCCTTCCTTCCTTCCTTTTTCTTTCTTTCTTTCTTTCTTTCTTTCTTTCTTTCTTTCTTTCTTTCTTTCTTTCTTTCTTTCTTTCTTTCTTTCTTTCCTTCTTTCCTTCCTTCCTTCCTTCCTTCCTTCCTTCCTTCCTTCCTTCCTTCCTTCTTTCTTCCTTCCTTCCTTCCTTTCTTCCTTTCTTCCTTCCTTCCTTCCTTCTTTCCTTCCTTCCCTCCTTCCTTCCTTCCTTCACACCAGAAGACCTGTGTAACCACCAAGGTGTACTTTTTATTGCTTTTACTTCCCACCCTCTCATCCTTATAAATTCTGACCCTTTATCCCAAATTATAGCTAGAAAAACTCTCACTCATCATCAGCACCACTGGGGACATCTTCTGAGCCATTTCTTTTTAACACCTTTTTGGGCACTAACACCTTGTTGGTGACTACCTTGAAATGGATAGCATCTAAAATTGTAGTGCAAATCTTGACCAAATTGTGTGGCAGATTTGACTTAGGAGTGGGATTTTGGATAACTGAGGAATTAGAGATCTCACTACAGGCTTGTCTGAAGTGGGATAGCCTGCAACAATCCCAATCAATACCCCTCTGGGTCATATATTCTGGGATTGGGAACTATTTGGACAGACGACATTTAAAGGATAAAACTAAGTATGGTATGTCATCAGGTTTGGCCACAATAAGAGTTAAGAAATTTAAACTGGAGTGAAGTATGCTGGGTTCAAATTCTCATGGCTTCATTTTTAGGCTATGGAACACAACATGAACTTAAGGACTGTAAAATTCAGAGGGATAACTCAAGGAAGACACAGAAGACATTTAAACTGAGACAGCCTACAGGGCCATGGATTCTGAGTGAATGCAGATCCTTCCTCCCCTGAGGTGCAGGCCCTTTTGGCTATGCATTTTTTAGCCTAGTCTGCCCCAGACATAAGGTGCAAACTTCAAGAAACAATGGCTGTTCCTCAAACTCTGATGAAAATTTTGTTCCAATTGCCTTATTTGGTTTTCAGTAATAGAGATATGGTCGAAAAAGCTGAACACAGCCAGACAAATATGCAAAGGTCTAAGTGATGGCAGTGGCTTTATCTGCTCAGAGACCACCAAAGGGGAAGCTGCCTTTTATGGGTCAATCTGGCGCTGGCAGGTCACAAGTCCTGTGGGTACCCATACAGGCCAGTGAAGCCTGTGTGGACAAAAGGGTCACTGAGGGAGGATTGTGATTGAAGTGGCCTTTTCAAATAGCTAAGGCATTGGAAGAAGGAATGTGCCAGACATCAAAGAGTAATGGGGTCCCCTTAGCCATTGATGGTTTTGCAATCAGAAGCCTGTAGGGGCCTGAGGCTGAAAGTGGCTCTGCCTAGAGATAACATCTACATAACTAATGTTGAATCTCAGGTGGTCATTGATTTGGTGGGCCACTTGATCGAATTTCTCATAAACACTGGTGTAATGTTCTCAGTCTTAATCCAAAGCATTGGAAACCTTATCAGTCCTAAAAAACAAATAATAGGGTTGTCAGGGAAGAGACAGGGGTACAATTTCCTGGAACCCCTTTTGTTGAAGATCAATGGCCATCTGTTTTTATATTCCTTTCTGTTTGTGTCTGACTGCCTCATTCCTTTAATTGGAAGATATTTATTAACTATGTTAGGGACCACTCTGTTTCTTGAGGGGCAAGGGAACCACCCTTAGCACCAAATGATTCTAACAAAAAGGAAAAAGGAACAGATAAAATCTGAAGCTAATATACAAACACTATTAAAGACTCTGGAATATGAAATATCAAGGTTTCAGACTTGGCCAAAGGTGTTCAGCTAGTGATTTTTAAGTAACAAGAGTTATATAGTGTCTAAATATAAGGTACAGTTTTCTTAAACCTAGGAAAAACCCTCAAAATTGTTTGTAAATATATTATCAAAATAAGAGGCATCTGTCTGAGTAAACTGATCACATATGATATTCTGGGCTTGATAGGAATTTTGGAGAAGGCTTTCTCCCGTAAGCTAAATGAGAAAAATATAACTTTCCAATATATGTGAATGCATTTGTCAGGTCTTCAGTATCATTGAGGTAACCACCAAATTCTTTGAAAAAGAAAACAAAACTGTACTTGTTTTCCAAACGTAGTCTTTGCAGGACCAGAGATGTATCTCCAAAAGTAATCAAAAGCCCACCAATCCTTTTACCACTCTCAAAACCTTACCTATTTATCTTGAGTGGCTTGTAAGTATTAAACAAATGGGAAACAAAAGAAAACTAAGAGGAATTTGCCTGTACCTTTGAGATGCAAATGTCCCATTTAGTCTTTTCAGGAAAGTTTATATCTGCCATCTTTATAAATGCAAATTTAAAAGAAAAAGAATGTAAAGTAATTTAGAACTTGGCTTGTAAAGAAAAATAGATAAATAGAAATAGATAAATAGAAATCCTACGTGTGTTTTCTATAAACAGTAGTAAAAAGTGTTTAGCCATCTGGAAAGGTGACTTTGATTTGTTCAATCTGACAGAAGACAAATTTGAATCCAACTTCTTGTAACTGTTGTGTTTTATGTTGTACCTGTTGACTTAAAACATGTACAGCATTATAACTGCAAGGTATCTTTTATCTGAGGCAAAATGAAGACTGCAGCACGGGAGACAGCATCACAGATAGGTAATGATTAGCTGTTTAAAGAGTCAGGGGAAGTTCACTGTATATGTGATTTTGGTGAAGAGGGAGTACGTGAAATGGAGTATTTTTTTTTTTTTTTAGGAGGAGATCTCTGCTAGGCACAAGGAGAAATTGTCACCATGAAGAATTTTAATATTTTTCTAGATATGAGGAGATATCTAGAAAATATATCTAACTATCTCATATGATTTTCTATATGTGAGGAGATGCAAGAATTGTGGTCATAAAATTGGATTCTGAAAATATCTGACTATCTATAGACCTGTTCTGCCAGTTTTTTACAGAGAACAGAGTGCCTTATTTCAGCTCTCCACCCTGAACATGTTTCAGGGTGATTTTGAAAATCAGTGGCTTCAGCACCCCATGATTTAATCCTTGAAAAGGTAGATGGCAAGTGCAAGTGGTGAGTGCCAATTGTAGTTGACATACCTGGCTCAGGACTGAAATTTTGGAATGGGAACTATGAAGCCTCAGTATTTGTGTTTGTGTGTTTATATGTGCCTATGTGTGTGCAGTAGATGTATGGCATTGCTACAAAATAATTTTTAAAGAGCTCTATTTAATTAATGTAAAGGAAATTAAGTGCTTACATAAATACTCAGAAATAGAAAATAATCTGGTCAGAATGAATTTCAGGTTCATGTCATCTGAAAAATGTTCACTACTAAACTCATATCCAGTATTGAAGGTGGCTTAAAGCTGTCATTTGATTAATATAGACATGTCTTTAGAGTCATCCATGTTGGATATAATACTTTTATTGTACCTAGGTTTACTAGAGGTCAAATAACACCTTACCTTGTTATAAATTTGTCAACAATTAAAGTAACTCTATGTGAAAAAAATAATTTAAGGAAAGTAAGATGCATGTGTTCAGTAAAAGAAGGTGGAAGGAATGAGGAAAAAAAAAAAAACTGAAAAGAGTTGTGCAGGATCAGTAATTCCTAGGATTGCATTAAATTTAGTTCAGTAAACTGATTTTTTGGGGGGATTGTGCCAAGGAAGACTGAATTTGGTTTATCCATCCAAAGTTTCTTGAAATGTTGCTTTAATAACAGATACTATGACTGTCTCTATATTTAAGTGATCTCTATTTGCTTTTGAGAACTTTTTTTTTAACTTTGGTTAAAAAATAAGTATTGTCTCACAGAGACCTATTATCTTATGTGACCAAGTATTTTAAAACTTTGACAATCTTCCCAAATAGCAACTTTGAGTTTCCAGCTAAGTGTGTGGTATTTTAGAGGGCCCCTGTGGCATCTTAAAGAGAAATATTTTACAAGGATCTTTTGCATGTTTAGTGAAATGTAATAGTAGTGAAATAGTTTAGTGAAATGTAATAGTTCATAACTCAGATTATTGTAACCAAGGTTTTTGATTATACTGTAATGAGATGTAAAACCATGCCTTTTAACTCTTCTGCCATTTATAGATATTTTTGTCATTTATAGGTATTTTTTGTACTCTGATGCTGGTACAAAAAGTGCTCCCCCCATGGAGATTCACAGAAAAACTGTGGTATCAATTACAACATTTCCACAGCAAGATGATTGCTATTTGAGGATTCCAGACTATACTGACTTAAAACAAGGAGCTCTCCTGTCCCTGGGGCCCCTACATCAGGCACTCAGAGATTTTTCTCCAGGGAGGTAAGATTGATTTCCTTACTCAGACTTCAAATGATTACAGAAGATGGACCATTGCCCTTCTGCTTCCCATAAGAATGTGGGAGTAAAATCTCTGAGGGGGAAATGAAACAGGAGGGAAGGGCAAAACTTTTGAAAGGATGACGTAGCCCAAGGACATGACATAAATTTAGTAGAGCTAAATGGGTCCAATATGGCATGCTAGTTGACTTCCACTTGATCCTGAGCTTCAGTAATACAAGCATGATGATCAAAAAGTGGGCAGTGGCCCAACTGCTTGAAATCCCCAACCCTTCCTGGAATAGCTGGACTATTCCTCCCACTCATTAGCCTATGAAATTAACCACCCTTATAAAACTAACAACCCCATACCCTGGTGCCTTTCTCACCTTCTGAGATGCTTCACAGTCTGTTTGTGGAGGGTGTTTCTGTTTAAATAAATTCACTTCTTAGCTATCAGTGTGTCTTTAACTTAATTCTTTCTGCAATGAGATATCAAGAACCTGAGTTTCATTAAGTTCTGAAACCAGGTGTGTGATCTCAGTTGGGAAACTTTGGCTTTTGGCTGGGTTCGAATATGGGCAGAGTGGGTACAAGTCCCAATCAGGATTTTGGCTGGGTTGGAGTTCCTGGCCATGTAGGTTAGAGTACTAATCTGAGTTTTGGCTTAATTTGAGTCATGGTTGCTTGGGTTCATGTCTCAATCAGAGATTTGGTAGTGTTTAACTCCTGGTTACCAGGATTCAGATACAAACCTGAGGTGCACAATTTCAATTTTATCATAACAAAAAATTGATTGAAACAAATTAAATATATAAACAGCCATGATTGGAACTTCCTTGGTGGTGCAGTGGAGAAGATTCTGCAGTCACAATGCAGGTGTCTGGGTTCAATGCCTGTTCAGGGAACAAGATTCCACATGCTACAGCTAATAGTTCACATGACCACTCTAAAGGTCCTGTGTGAAGCAAATGAAGATCCCTTGTGTTACATCTAAAACTCTGCATAGCCAAATAAATTAATATTTTTAAAGACTGAATAATATTTCTTTGTATGTTTCCACCACATTTTCTTTATCCATTCAACTGTTGATGGAGCTAATTGTTACTATATCTTGGCTATTGTGAATGATGCTGCAAAGTACATGACAGGACAAAAATTCCTTTGAGATCATGATTTTAATATTATGGAATACATACCCAAAAGTGATATTGCTGGATAAAATAGGAATTCTCTTTTTGATGTTTTTGTGGAATCTCTGGTATGTTCTCCAGAGGCTACACCAGTTTACATCCCACCAACAGTGTACTGCTCTCCACATCCTCGTCAACAGTGGTTATCTTTTGCTTTTTGATAATACCCATCATAATGCATGTGAGATGGTATCTCATTGTCATTTGATTTGTATTTTGCTGATGATAAGTGATTGAAGAACTATCCTTTTCCCAAATTTACAGAATAGGAAGCTGTTGTCTAGAAATGAACTTACCAAATTCACATAACTGGTAGTTGTCAGAAGTGGCATTTGAACCCAGGCAGTAAACCTCCAGGATGTACATGCCTGGTGAGTATGCTGCACAGTCTTCCATATGCTCAGCAAACCTGGGATTATGCTATTTTGTATTCTGTTTTTTTGCTTTCAATGTCATATCAGGACACTTTCTCCTAACATTAAATATTCTCCTAAAACACAATTTTTGGCTGTTCATTGCATGATGTGCTATCTATACTGTGGACACTTTATGTTTAATGGGCCTTGGGATGTCCCAGATTTTCCCTTTTGTAAGAGACTGTGAGGACTACACCTGGTTTGTTTATGTTTGCAGGTTCTTCTGTCATCACTTTAGCATAAACCTTAGAATTTAAATAGCTGGGACAAAGACCTTACATATTTTAACAAGTCATCTCCAAAAAGATTTTGCCAATTTATAATCTTTCAAGAAGCATTCAAGATCTGTCTTTTTCCTGTTTATTATACCTTTTCCTGTCCCTGGTGGCCATAAATCTCTCTGGACTGCAAAGAGTAAACAACAAAAATGGAGGGTGGGGGAAGATTTTTGTTTTGAAGATCAGGCTTTG
The DNA here is from genome assembly GCF_030028045.1 of Hippopotamus amphibius kiboko. NCBI lineage: Eukaryota > Metazoa > Chordata > Mammalia > Artiodactyla > Hippopotamidae > Hippopotamus > Hippopotamus amphibius. Next base: position 119,947,765 of record NC_080188.1, on the reverse strand, counting down.
GGACTTCCCTGTTGAGCCAGTGATCAAGATTCCATGCTTCTAATGCATGTGGCATGGGTTTGATTCCTGGTTGGGGAACTAAGATACAACATGCCCGTGGTGCGGATGAAAAAAAAAATTGATGAAGATCACAATTTTTACTGATGTTGGAGGCACAGGCTACAAATAAAGAGACTGAAGAACAGTGAGCTCAACTAAGCATAATCCAGTGCCATCCCAAAGGGATCAGAAACACATAACTGTGGATATACGGCAGATCTGTGCACACATTGGAACTGCAGGTTTAGGGGTGTGTTTCAGGGTGGGGTGGCATGACTGAAGTCAATGCCTTCCTCATCCTACCCTTGGAAGTCCCTGGCTCCCTGAAGAGGAAGCCCCTCATGCCTCTGGCCTCCTACCAATATCTCTGTTGTTTTCTCCATCTGCACCTCAACATTTGGGGTTGTCTCTTTATCTGTCTCCATGAATTGGTGGTGGGTTCCTAACCCAGCCCTGTATCCATGGGGACCACCACAGCACCTGGCACACAGTAGGTGCTCAGTAAATTTGTACTGAATAAAAAAGAGGAGGAAGGAAGCAAGACGTCCCTTTTGCTGGTGTTTATCTTGCTTGAGTAAAGGCCCATCCTATGCATTGTGTTGGGGTGTGTTTTGTATCTTATTTATTCTTTCCTGCTACTTTTCTCATCTGGGTCTCCCTCCAGCACTGACCCCTGCTATCTCCAGCCTGAGCCTCTGCCTACTGTCTCCAGGTGTGAAGAAGTGATGCTTCCACTCCAATTGTGCCAAACTATGGCAGCTTGAACTGATGGTTTGTAGCTCTTCCTCTGGAGGGAGCTCAGAAAGGCTGAAGTCTTTGTGTTCTCTTTTTCCCCTTTATATGAGAGGTATCCTCCTCAACAACCTTGGAGCCTAAGTGAAGGAGCATACTGGTACTTGGGGGGGTGGGGCTGGTTCATGATCCACAGGGGCCCAGTACTTGGCAAGAGGGACTGGAAATGTCACCTACTTTGTGGGTGGTAGAGAGCTGGTGACTGTGTCAGGGGAACAAAGGGGAACCATCTCAGCTTGAAGGGCCTCACCTAGAACCTCCCTGGAGCAGAATACCTGTGCAAAAGTTTGTCTGAAATGGGAAAGATAGAAACTATTTTTCTTACCCCTTATCATCCCTTGAAAGAAGAGATGGCAGAGTTTGTGAGGCCCTCACAAACTATTTCATAGGCTAGAACACAGCACTGTCATTTCCTTTGGAGCTGCCTCTCCGCAGGTCCAGTCATGTGCTCATAGAGGAAACCGTAAATCACATTGGGCAGGTCCACATGTCCTGGTAAAGCCAATCATAATACCCTATGACCCCTCCAGGATGAATGGTCTAGGACTGGATACATGATGTGAGCTGGACAAATCAGAGCCCTCCCAATGTTTCCTGAGCCTGTTTCCTTATGGGTTAGGTGCTTTAGGGATGTACATGTAGAAGCCTGAGGGAAGAAAGCTGTCAGGCTAAGACAATCAAACATGAGAGATGGGAAAGGGTGAGAGAGAAACAGAGTGAACTGATGGCTTCTGATTTCATGGGTCCAGTCACTGAGATGTTTGGATCTGCTCTGGTTTCTCTGTCCCAGGTCCCCTGTTTCCTACCAGTAAGTCTCCCTTCTCCTTGAAGTCAGTTTCAGTTGGTATTCTTTCACTTGTTATTCATACAAGGTTCTAGATCCTGCCTGATTCTGATGCACCTCCTGACCCAAAGGAAGGAATCCACTCATATTAGCACCATTGGGTCCATTATTTAAGACTGTGCTCAGCTCCTCTAGGAAGCATTCCTGGATGAATGTTCACCCTCCCTGGCCACTCCAGGCTGGGTTGGGTGACTTACCCTGGTGCTTCCCTTGTCTGTAGCCCTCATCCTCCCTAATCCTGCCCCAGCACCCCTTGACATAGTCCCTGGGATTGCCATGTGCATGGAGTCCAGTGTAGATTTGCCTCAACCCAAGCAGGCCTCCTCATGGTTCCATGAGGCTCAGGGCTTCATATTACTGAAATTCCCACTCTTCCCCAAAGCATTTTTTTGAGTCCATCAGCCTCCTCTGAACTCCAATAGGGAGCTGACCTGAAGATTCAACCCTGTGCTGGGGCTGTGCAGTCACTGTATACCCTTTATTCATGTGAGCTTCCAACGACCCCACAGAGAGGTCTGTTAGCCCAACTCACAGAGGTGGCACTGGGGTTTAGCAAGGGACAGTTGCAGCTGAGAACTAGGGGAACAACGTAGTTGATCATCCAACCAGGACACTTTCAAGTTGTGAGGGGAGACCATTAATCACTATGGTGGGACAACACACTGAGACTGTCCCCAGTCAACCCTACTGGTCACTTGGACTATTTCAGGGATTGCTAGAGCTGACTTTCCATATGCAACCATCTCAGGGCTCTTGTGGAACTGAAGCTCTTTGAGGTCAGAGGCCCTTAGTGTTCCCCTTTCCTGGTGCCTCACACCATGCCAGCATGGGGTGGTGTCTCCATTTACTCCAGGATGTCCCAGACTCCCCTTTACCCTCAAGTGATTAGATTTTGGGAGGCATGGGCCCAGCCACAGGGGCTTAGCAGCATCTACAGTGGTGTGGTTTGGCCTTGAGAGGGCCCCTTCCTTGCACCAGCAGCCCAGTGGTTCCTGCAAGTCCCACATTTGAAAACCAGCCCCCAGGCTTACTCCTCACCTTCCAGATTTAGGCTTGAGGGGGCATGGGTAGTCATGACCATTGATGGTGAAGATGATAGTATGCAGTTGCATGACAGAGCTAAATGGAACTGTTAGAGAAAGCTGTTTGAGTGGAGAGCCCTAGGGTGACACTGTGGCATGTCTGTTCACCTCATGACTGAAAGGCCTTTCATCAATGAGTATGTTGACTGTGTCCAGTCTACTTGGGCCAAGCAGCAACACAGTCCTGGTATTCACAATGGCCTGGCAGCCATGCAAACAACCAAGTTCCAGCCGTCCATGGTGGTGCTGAGAAATAGAGGGACAAATGGAGCACCAGGATCACTCTGAAGTCTCCACCCACCACTGCCCCTTTCCTGAGTGTCTGAAGAATAACCCTTCAGATCATGCCCTGAATCTGTTTGCCTTTTCTCTGGTCACTTACATTTCTTTGACTTCCTTTCAGTTCTTGAAATCACCAGGGCCTTGGCATGTGCTTGCCCTCCATCTTAGAATATCCCCATCCCCTTTGTCTAGCTAATTTCTCTTTATCTTGCAGGTTACAAATTGTGTCATTTTTTCATTGATGTCTTTCCTGTAGAATAGTTCAGAGTCTGTCCTGGTCATTTTTTTAGACTCTTCTTCATTTGTGGCATATACTGAAGTGGTAATTCATTATGTGTGTGACATTTCATGTATACCTAGCTCACTAGATGGAAGTGGAAGTTGTATCTTCAGTGCCTCCCTCAAGCACCCAGCACACAGTGGATGCACAATTTGTCTTTGTTGAGTGAATGAATGAATGAGGGAGGGAAAAATTCATGAGGAATAACTAGAGACCTGTGTGGGGTGTCTGATAAATAATGTGTCAATCCACACAGTGAAGATGGATGTTCTTTGGGGAAGCAGATGCTCAGAGTGGTGGGGAGGGGGCACAGGCTGACCTGGAAGAGGTTGTTTCTCAGCATGGCCTCCTGACCCAGCTCAGACACTGAGAGCCCCAGACAGGCTATGCCTGAGCCAGCCCAGGGGGCCTCCAAAGGACACATAGCATCTGTCTGAGGGTATCACACAGAATCCCATCAGTTATTGCCACTTTTTCTCACACCACTCCTGGATCCCAGCTTCCTGATTCTCTTTGACATAGCCCCTGCCCCACTGTGTGCCTGGGATGTGTGTGGGGGGTAGCAGTAGGTAGGGGGAGGGTCTCTTTGTATGAGTTGCTGCCAGGTCTCAAGAATGCAGCCAATCTCTCTCCACTTGGATAGCCTCTTCCTAAGGAGACGAGTTTTCCCAGCTTGTTCAGGACTTTCCCTGTTTTTAAATTAGGAGTTTTGTGTACTAAGTACTCCCTTGGTCCCAGGTAGCCCTGGACAAATGGTCATCTTATCACAACCCTGTCCAGGCTGGTGAAATTCTCTGATCCTCTTTTTACCCCACTTTAGGCTCCTCAAACCATGCCACCCACCTCACAGTGTAGTGGCTGCAGCCCTCTCCAGGCTGCACTCCCCTCTCAGGACCCTATTCAGGAATTTGTTCAAGGCCGGCTCAGGAGGCCTGGGGTGATGATGAGCCCAGGGGTGTTGTGTGTATCTGTGTGTTTGTATATTTGCGTGTGTGTCTTTATGTTTATCTGTATGTGTCTTTATGTGTAAATGTGTCTGTGTGTCCTTATATGTGTTTTCATGTGTATTTATATTTGTGTCTTTGTGGGTGGAGCATATGACTGTGTGTGTGACTGTATGCCTGTGTGTGCATTTGTGTGTGTCTGCATGTGTCCGTGTGCACCTGTAGGAGCATCACTTGGGGTGGCCCTCAGCGGGAGAGGCTTACCAGTTCATGGTTATCTGCCAGTAGTTGCTTTCAGACCCTTGAGCTCTCCTGTGTGATATCTGTGGTCCACCCTGGAAAAAAATCACCAAGCTGCCATTCTCCTTCTGGCTGAGGAGAGAAGGAAGAGGGAGGGCTTGTTTCCAGAGAATAATGCCAGGCACTGTCGGAAGGCTGTGCTTATCCACCCATCAGAGGCACTACTATGGTCCCCATTTTACAGAGGTGGAAATTGAGGTATGGAGGGATTGATTACTTGACCAAGGTCAGTTACTGACTATTGAGTGGAACAGAATAAGTTTGAAGCTGGGCAGCCTTGCTGGCTCTGACCACCCACCCTTAGTAGAGGTCCTGGTCCCCTCTAGCAACCAGAGTGCCCACAGATATCTTCAGAGTTCACCTTGCCAGAGGGGTCTTTCTTCCCCCTTGCATAGCCTTTTCAGAAAAGCTGAGGCCTGAGGGCACTAAGGGTGTGGGTTCAAGCTCACTCAGGGTTGGCTTCACCAGCCTGTGACCTGTGTCATCCATGGGGCCCCACACTCAGCAGAGCCCAGCACCTCTGCTATTCCTGTCTTGAGATTCCTAATACTTTTTGAACAAAAGATCACACATTTTCAGGTTGCACTGGCTCCTGTCAATTTTGTAGCTTGTCCTGGTTTCCTGGCTAAATGTTAGTGAGGAAGTAAACATTCCCACTGTCCCTCTCTTCCCTTCCATATCGAATCCATCAGCAAATCCTGTTGCCTTTTCCTCCAACCTGTATCCTGACACCTTCCATTTTTCTCCCCCTTCCCTCCAACCCTTGGACAAATGTGATGCCCTTGAGCCCATAAGCATGGTTGTGTTCCAATAAAAATTTATTTACAAAAATCAGTTGGGGGCCAGATGTCACCTTCGTGCCACAGTTATGCTGGTCTAGACAGTCTCTCAGGAAACTTCTGGGTCAGGGGTTCTATAATTATTCATGCAGCTGAAAGCATTTGAGCGCTCATTTAGAGAGAGGGCTTGTCGAGCTCAGACTTATGTGGTCAAGTAGAAAGCCAAGGCAGGCTCTGAAATGACTCCTAATCAGGTTGTTGAAGATAGGGGTGGTCCCGCAGAGGTTGAAACTGGTGTAGCCCAGGCCCAAGTGCTAATAAGGGGTGAGTCATCTCTCCCAAACCAAACTCCCTCAGGCCAAATGCCTGGACCACATTGACAATGTTCCAGATCTGTGGAAGAGGAGAGTGTTCCCACATAGAAGTTTGGGAAGTGGGGCGCAGACTGGGTTGCGGTAGAGATGCCATTAGCAACTCAGAGAAGACCTGAGAGCTGGCTGTGCCCTGGGTTGACCTCAGATAGTTAGACCAAGCTGGGACAGGTTTTCAGGTTCCATTTATGCAGGGCTGTGGATTTTAATGAACACCTGCTCCTCCTGCACACAGCATCTGAAGTAAGTCAAATTGCACTCATGCCTTCTGTACAGGTGGAGAAACTGAGACTCAGAACAAGACCAAATGGTTCCACTTGAAGATAAAATGAGTAGAGAGCAGGGTAGTCTTCTCTTTGGCATCATCACTATGATCAGATGACAGAAACGGACTGAATTCATTACAATGCATTGTGGATTCTGCATCTGCCCAGGAAGCCGGAAGCCCATTATAGAATACTGCTGCCAACATTCTTATAAAAATTCTGCCTTGGAAACACACCTTTCAGGATGTGCATGTTTGTAAGCATTTGTGTGTGTGTGAGAGAGAGAGACAGACAGACAGAGAGAGAGCGAGAGAGAGAGAGAGCACTCTAGGCCATTCCACATCTGTGGTCCCCTCTTTTCCCTTCCCAGATGTCTGAAGCTTTTGGCTGCCACCAGTGACCCAACATCAGTTTCATCCTATCTGTAAATACACTACACCTGCATGAATCCTGAGTGGCCAGCCCAGCTCCACCACTTACCAGATGCATGACTTGGCAAGGCCCTGACTCTCTGCACCTCAGTTCCCACCTCTGTATAATGGAGCTAATCATGACATTTGCTGTGTAGGGTTGTTTCAGGATTAAACATGTCATTATCATGAAAAATCACCAGCACAGTCTGAGAATAGAAAGGTGGGGGCTTTTTTCCCCCTCTCTCCCTGCTCCCAGCAAAATGAACCATGAACTCTTCATGGGCAAAGGAGCTGCAAATCCACACCCCAAGCCACTCTCTGGGTTAGCCATGCTGGGAATTTGTGTGTCAGCAGGGGCATTGTATTCTCAGGGACAAACACTGTTGGGCAGGTGGCCTGCCACTAGAGGCCTTTGGGAAAGATGGGCCCTCCCAGTTGGTCCTGCATCTGTTTTGTAAGCAGTGGTTACTCCCAGGGCCAGCCTTGACTCAGCTTCTGGATTCCAGTTACCTGAATGATGTCATAGCCAAGAAATCCAAAAATTGTTCCAGAGCCATATTTGACATTGACGGGCTGGCCTGAGCTGGCAAATGGTGGACAAATGAGGTTTGAAGGGCTTGTGTGTACCTGCAGAGAAAAGTTATGAGTATCTGTCATGTGTTAAGAGTGGTTAAGGGCATTGGAGTGGGAGTATAAGATAGGAGGGTGTGGGAGGGCAGATACTCACAGCAAGGGGGACTGGAGTAGTGGATGGAGGGCACCCACAATTCAGATGAGCTGGTGTCAGAGTTGACCCTGAACTGCTAATGGGGCATTCCAATGGCGATGTGGCTGACATAGGCCAGCTAGGGGCCCAGGGAGGGGTGGTTAGGGTGGACCTACCAACCCTGGCCACCCTTGATTCCTGGAGTGCTGCCTCCCTCAATGTATCACATGTGTCCTGAAATGACTTTCCATCTGCCTCACCTTACACTGCCTTCTCAGCCTGGTGCCTTCATTTGATTTTTTTTTTTTTTTTCCTTTTGTCCATGTGTGATTTTAGTTCCCTGACAGGGGATTGAACCCATGTTCATGCAGTATTAGCATGGAGTCTTAACCACTGGACCTCCAGGGAATTCCTTGTGCTTACATTTGAGAAGCTTTCTAGTCTCCTCATCAAGGCACAGCCTGAGTGTATCCTTCTCCATGTGGCCATCCTATGTTACGCCAGGCCACTTCCTCTAAACTCAGACCATGTCATATCAACATCACACAGTTGGCCTTTTTATTTGACATGCATTTACGCTTTGGCTATTACTCAGGCTGACCTATGCACTCTTGAAGGAGAGTTGAGACCTTTTGAAAATCAATAACAATATCCATTGTGTTAGATTTTTATAGTGTCACAGGTCATACGGCTCAGTAATTTTTACTGGTGCCTTTCTGTGGAGGATGATCTTCTTCTGCCTGGGGTTTCAAACTTGATGTACAGTGGTGTATCTGTTGACCACACATGGCTCACCTTTCATCTGTAGCTCTGTGGTTCATTTAGTTCAGAAAAAAAATTTCCCTCAAACTATTGACATATCTTTGGCACAGAAATGGATGTTTTACCTGCCATCTGGTCATTTCTGGGTTCAGTCACCACAGACCAAGAGCTGAGGATGAGAGTGCCTTCTCCTCTGGGAATGAGGTCCCTGTTTCCCAGTGTTTCTGCTTCCTGCTGGAGCCCCAGACCCAACATCCAGCCTGGCCCCTCCAGATGAACCCCAGTGCTAGGTCAGAGCACCAGGGGGTGCTGTGGAGTGCCATCCTCCCAACACACTCACATCCAAGGTGTTCCTCAGGGGTTGATGAGAATATTTTGGGTCATCAGTGGCATTCTGGGATGTGCCATCAGTGTTCTCCTCCAGGAAACTTGTCAGCAGTTTTTTGTTTGTTTGTTTTGCTTTGTTTTTGTTTTTTATGAGATTTTCTTGCATAGTCTTGATCTTCATTAGAGGGATTCTTTCACTGGACTTTGTGAAAAGGAAACAGAGAAAGGTACTGGACAATTCCAAGGAACACCATTTTCATATAGGTCATGATGTTTCTGGCACCTCAGGGTTGTGCAAGCCTGCAGGTTGACTCCAAGATCTTTGGACCCCACAGTGGCCGTGGCATGATACTTATCAATAAGTGTCAATTAAACTTTAAGACTGGCAGGGAATGACTACATTCCCTTCTAAACCTGATGAATGGAAGAATAAGAGGACAAGAAAAACCCCAGAACATGGTGATACCTCTTACAGTCCCTTTACTTACATGACTAGGCACACTGAGAGGGCCACCAGCCCAAGGATCACAAGCCACTTCATGTTTCTTCCTTTCCTGGCTGCAATTACTCAGAAAACAGCATGTAGTGGTGGCCAAGAGCTCCTAGTTACATATGCTCTGACCTACCCTAATTGTCCCCTTTAGGCCACAAATGGATCCAATAACAAATATGAGGCTCTCAACAAACTCTTTAAGTTCATCAGTATCCATGGCGAGTGTACTTAGAAGTTATCACAAAACATAGATTTCTATTGCAATCTCTTCCTTGGGGCTTGGTTGCAAAACCAAATTGAATCACACTGACTAAGAGTGGGGAGACTCTTGCTAACTTGGATATAAAACACTGCTACTAACGTGATGATAGTAAATGCTAAGGGCCATGCTTGACATTCATAATCTCATGTGATCTTCCTAGCAATTTCATGAGATGTGCATTGCTGTCCTCAGTTGGAAAGGAGATTGCTATGAGGAAAACAGGTCACATGTCAAAGTAAAGACCTGAGGGGCAGCCAAGTGACATCTGAATAGCTTTATATAATGGGACAGATGACACAGATCAGGGACATTGATGATGCCAATCTGCATCAAAAATCTAGGCTAGAGTAGTATTACAATTGCAGAGTTTCATTCTTGGAAGAAATGTGATGTATGCATCCCCAAGATACTTTATATCATCCAACAAATTTATAAAGAGAACCTGTGTGCTGGAGTCTGTGTTGGATGCTGAAAAGTCAAAGTCCAGTAAGACACAGGTGCTCCTTATCTTCAGGGAGCTAGCAGTCTAGGGCAGTTCTCACAAACTCATGGCCCAGGAGGCAAGAGAAATGAAGGGAAGGGCAGGGCAGACATCGTGGACATGGGGTAGGCAACACATGCCCTACCAGTGGGGGCAGCCTCTCCTCAGTTCCAACCAACATCTGCCATGCTAGAAAGCAGCCCAGTTGGCCAACTTTTCAAGAGTAGGCAGAAGTTTTGATACTTATGTAAAATTCCCTGATATTGATTGTTAGCAACTATTTGTTTTCTTCTCAAAACATCGTGTAAGCCAAATCTCAAACAACTGTGTGCTGGAATCAGCCTGCAGGCTGTGCAGGTTTTTATTTCTGGCCTAGAGGTTGGAGTAAAGAGAGGACAGAGTGGTGGTTGAATTCATGTTGGTCGACTAAATAAGAGACTGAATGCATCTTAACCATAATAATTTTCCTTCTCTTTGTAAGGAAAGATCACCAGGGTCCTATAAACCAACAAATTTAATAATGTCCACCTGTTGAGGAGTTGATATAATTCTCCAATAGGATCCATTCCTTGAAACATTTTATTTACCAAGCCAAACACACAAAGGAATTATTTTTAAGTGTCTTATCAATCAAAGAAGACAGAAATTATGACTCAGAGCTCCAGCTCAGCCTGAGATGATCAGGCTACCTTTTAACTGTTATTCAAGCCAAAGTAAAGATGAAGGACTTTTATGGCTCCTTCCAGGATTCCCAGGGCCTAAGTTTTCCAGGATGAGATCTATCCAGGCCTGTCCCTTGGGTAGAACAATGGGAGGCTGGCCTGGTCACCTTATGGCTGATGGATGGGGTGCTGCATCTTTCTACACAATTTTGTTGTTTTTGTTGAATATTCATTTTTTATTTTTGTTAGATCTTATTGGAGTATAATTATTTATAGTATTGTGTTAGCTTCTTCTGTACAACAAAGTGAATAACCTATATGTATAAATATATCCCCATATTCCCTCCCTCTTCAGCCTCCCTCTGAACTTCCCTATCCCATCCCTTTAGGTCTTCACAAAGCATCAAGCTGATCTCCCTGTGCTCTGTAGTAGCTTCACTAAAAATAGAGCTATCATGTGACCCAGCAATCCCACTACTGGGCATATACCTAGAAAAATCACTAATTCAAAGAGATACATGTACCACAATGTTCATTGCAGCATTATTTACAAGAGCCAGGACATGGACGCAACCCAAATGTCCATCGACAGATGAATGGATAAAGAAGATGTGGTACATATATATGATGGAATATTACTCAGCCAAAAAAAAAAAAAAAAGGAATAAAATTGAGCTATTTGTAGCTCAATTGAAATATGTAGTGAGGTAGATGGACCTAGAGTCTGTCAAGCAGAGTTAAGTAAATCAGAAAGAGAAAAACAAATACCTTATGCTAACGCATACATATGTAATGTAGACAAATGGTACTGATGAACCTAGTCGTAGGGCAGGAATAGAGATGAAGATGTAGAGAATGGACTTGAGGACACCACGGGGAGGGGAAGCTGGGACTTAGTGAGAGAGTAGCGTCGACATATACACACTTTTTTGTATATGGTTAAAATTCAGTTTTGTTGGTTCAATCCCTACAGAAGGGATTTAACAACACCTAGCAAATGACACACACAAATAACATTTCGCTCAGCGATTCTTCTTCTAGGGATTTATCCCAAAGATATACTATCAAAAATACAAAAAGACATATGCACAAGCTATTCACTGCAATGTTGTTTGTAAAAGCAAGAGTTTAGAAACCTACCTGAAGTGACCATCCACCGCAGAGTGTTGAATAAGACATAAAGCATCTGAACAGTTGGGCACAATTAGGATGGAGAGAGACTGGAATAGGTGAGATCTTCAAGGTACACTGTTTAGTTTTTTAAAAAGAGGGACCAGAAAAGTGCTTATAGTTTGTTGCTTTTGCATTCACAAAAATGTCTATTTTCAATAAGAAAGAGTGGAAGAATAAACCAAAAGCTAATGAAAATTATAGTTTATGGGGGAAGGGCAGGAATAGAATTGAGAGTTTTCTTGTTTTATACTTTGAATTTTCAACCATGTAAATGTCTTATGATATCAAAACATAGATAAATAAACAATCTGTCAAAATTGAGAACTAAGACACATGACCGAAATCTATCAAGTTGGGGACATAGCCACACAGAACAAAACAGTACTTAAGTGGCTTTTATAATGCAGAATTTTTACTACATTCAGAGTGGAATATCTTCTAAGGACAAAGACAGAAAAATAGAGAAAAGAAACCCTCCCTCTGAAACAAAACCAAAAACAAAAAGTCAAAGAAGTCTGAAACTATATCTAACACCTTATTGTTGGTGATACTGCCACTGTTATTTTGAAAATATAATATGTATGTGCATAGAAGTTAAAGCAAGTAAGTAAGTAATGTTCACGTTGCTATGAAGGAAGCCTTTCAGTGGAAGAGAGTAAAGAGATTTAAGTATATAACCAAGAGGCTGAAGTAAAAACCTTGTTCTTAAAACTTGAATCAGAAGTATATGTTTGTACCAATGAATATTTTTCCATTTTTTAATAAAAAGATAATCTGTATTTCTTGCTCTCACCACTGAAAAGCCTAGAAGCAATGGCATCTGGAAAACAGTGAGTATCCTAAGGCCTAGCTTGTGGGCTCTAAATACTATTTCCAACCAGAGGATACATAGATTCTTGAAGAGATGGGTGATTTCAAGCCTGAGCCAAGAAATGCACAAGAAATGGCTGGGAATCTTGAAGGACCAGAGAGCTGAGGGTCTTGAAAGACCAACAAGAGCCAGAGAAATTTTTAGGAATCCATATGAAGAGGTCAAATGCGGGAGAATTTTGAAACAGGAATGAAGGGGGTATGGTAAAACCTTTGAAAAAATGTCATATGACATATACTGAGTAGAGCCAAATGGGTCCAAGATGGCAGACAAGTTGACTTCCACTAGACCTTGAGCCTCAGTAGTACAAACATAAGGATCAAAAAGTGGGTTTTTGCCCAATTCCTGGAATTCTCCACCCTTTCCTGAAATAACTGGAATACTCTTCCCACTCATTAGCCTATGGGAAGTACCCACTCCTATAAAAACTGACAAAACCATACCCCAGTGCCTTTTTCACCTTCTGAGATGGCCCACAGTCTGTCAATTGAGTGTGTTTCTCTCTAAATAAATCCAATTCTTAAACATCAGTTTGTATCTCACTGAATTTTTTCTGTGTTAAGACATCAAGAACCCGAGTTTCATTAAATCCTAAAACCATGTGTGTGATTTCCCTTGGAAAACTTTTGGTTTTGGCAGGGTTCAATCCTGGCTGCTTTGGGTTCAAGGTCCAATCAGGATTTTGGCTAATTTTATGTCCTGTGACGTGGGTTCAAGTTCTAATCTGTGGTACCCTATTTCAGATGGCGACCACGAAGCAACAGTAGTAAGGTAAGAAAACGTTGAGAGTTAGGTCTTGCTCCTAAAGAGGCCTGTGATACTGATCTCATAGAGGCAGCAGTGAGGTGGCATGAAGCAAGATCTTAATTCCCTGATCAGGAATTGAACCTGGGTAGCCTGCATGAAAACCAGGAGTCCTAGCTCCCAGACCAGCAGGGGCTAAAGGCTAGAAGATATTTTTCCCTGGCTCTTGCCCCCAGTGAAAAATGCAATTGTCTCTTAGGCTAAAATTATAAAAGCAGGTACAAAATTTGTTATTAGAGACATAGCATAAAAAAAAAGTGGTAGAGCACACAGAGAAATAGTATATTTAGTTTAGATAGAAGCAAGTAGTGATGGACACCCAGAGAGAAAGGGTGTGGACATTCTCCCTAATGAGGAGCAGTGCATTAAAGAGGCAGTTAAGTCATTTATATTGGGCAGTTCTTCCAGTCTTTGTTTACCTTTGGCCAATTATCTGGTTTCTTTCTTCACACCTGACCTAACACAAGGCTGCACCCCTCCCCCCCCCATTATGCATGCACAAATTTTTTTTCCAAGATGGATTTAAGCCTAGAGGCCTACAGGAAAGCCTTAGCATGACATATTATGTGGTGTTTTCCTTCTGATATGACCTCCAAGGAGCCTTTCTGTACATGTGTTACGTCTCACTTGTCCCAAGGATGAGTGTATGCCCTCTTCATCTCTTAACATGGTTTAGCCCCTCCCTGTCCCTGCCAGAGAAAGTGTTCAATGTTCAGTTATTTACTCTATTCCTGTTGCTGTTTCTTGTATCAAAGTGTAGATATCAAAATATAGACAGGAGTCTGGGCATAAATATGTAGTCCTGGAGCCCATTTGTCTCTTGCCTCAGGGAATGTAAACAAGGGGCTGGTAATGAATGTCTGGCCTGGAGCTCATTTTCTTCTCTGTCTCATGGGATGTAAATGGGAGGCCAGTTGTAAATGCCTAGCTTGGAGCCCATCTAACTCATACCTCAGTACATAATGTGCCAGGTATTCTGGGGAGGCTGCTCTGAGGATGTCTGCTAATTTTTGACTGATGGGTAAAACCTCTATGCTTGTATACATAAAGCAGTAGGTCCAGGAGAAAATTGTTGATTTCTGTACTCTTCTCCTTGACTCTGAGGTTTTTCTGCTACATTCTTACATTCTTATTCATTCCTGCTCTATTTTTTCCTTCCTTCCTTCCATTCCTTCCTTCTTCCCTCCCTCCCTCCTTTCTTTCTTTCTCTTTCTTCCTTTCTTTTTATTTCCTTCCCTTTCTTTCTTTCTTTCTTCTTTCTTTCTTTCTTTCTTTCTTTCTTTCTTTCTTTCTTTCTTTCTTTCTTTCTTTCTTTCTTTTTCTTTCTTCTGTTATCCCTAGAAGACCTGTGTGACCACCAAGGTATACTTTTTACTGCTTTTAATCCCCTACCTCTGAACCTTCCAAGTTCTGACCCTTTATTCCCAACTTATAGCTAGACCAACTCCTGCTCATCTTCAGCACCATTGGAGACATTTTCTGTGCCATTTGATTGTGACAGCTTTTTGGGAACTAAGACCTGGTTAGAAGGCTACCTTGGAAGGGATAGCTTCTAAAAACACAAGTGCAAATCTTGATTATATTTTGTGGTTGATTTTGACTTAAGATTGGGATTTTGGGTAGCCTGGGACTTAGAGATGTCACATCAGGCTTGTCTGTAGTGAGTCAGGCTGCATCAATCCCGACCAATACCCCGCTGGGCCATACACTCAGGGTATGGGAAATATTTGGACAACAGGAATTAAAAGGAGAAAACTTAGTAGTTTATGTCATCAGGTTTGGCCACAATATGAGTTAGGAAATTTCAAATGGAGTGAAGTACCCTATGTTCAAATTTTCATGGTCTTGTATCTAGGTAATAGAAACCAAAAGGAATTTAAGGCATGTGTAGCTCTGAGGGATAACTTTACAAAGGTTATAGAGGACAGTTTAACTCTGGCAGCCTACAGGGCCATGGATCCCAAACAAACATGGTTCTGTCCTCCCCTGAGTTTCAGGGTCTTTTGGCTATGCATTCCCTAGACCAGTATGCCCCAAACATCAGTTACAAAATTCAAGAAAAAATGACTGGTCCTGACTCTGATGAATGATTTGTTCCAATTGGCTTATTTGGTTTTCAGTAATAGGGATATGGTGGAAAATGCTGAACACACCCAGAAAAATATGCAAAAGGATCAAATGATGGCAATGGCTTTGTCTGCTCAGAGACCACCAAACAGGAAGCTCACTTTTCTGGGTCATTCTGACACTGGCACACCACAAGGTCCATGGGAACCTATAAAATGTCAGTGAAATCTTTGTGGGCAAAAGAGGCGCTGAGGAAGGATTGTGATCAATATGCCCTTTGCAAGGGCCAGGGCCATGAAAGATGGAATGTTCCATACACTAAAGAGTGACAGCTACCTCTCAGCCATTGATGGTTTTTCAATCAGAAGACTGTGGGGGCCCAAGGCTGAAAATTGGCTCTGCATAGATACCATCTACGTAACTAATATTGAGCCTCCAGTGGGTATTGATGTGGTGGGGCTCTTAATAGAATTTCTCATAGACACTGGGGTACCCTTCTCAGTCTTAACCCAAAGGATTGGAAACCTTAGCAGTCATAAGGAAAACATAATGGGGTTGTCAGGGAAAAGACAGGGGCACACATTCTGGGAACCCCTTTAGTGCAAGATCAGTGGCCAGTTGTTTTTAAATTCCTCTGTATTTGAGCCTGACTGTCCCATCCCTTTAATGGGAAGAGATTCATTAACTAAGGTAGGTGCCACTCTGTTTCTTGAGGAGCAAGAGAACCACTTTCATTACCAAATGGTTATAATGAAAAGCAAAAAGGAACAGATAAAATCTGAAGCTAAAATGAAAGACTCAGTACAGACCCTGGAATGTGGAATATTAACATTCCTGGCTTGGCGAAAGATATCCAGCCAGTGATAATTAAGTAAAAAGAGTTATGTAGTGTCTAAATATAAGGTACAGATTTCTTGAACCTAAGGAAGATACTCAAAAATATTTGTAAATAGGTTACCAAAGTAAGAGGCCACTGGTCTGACTAAACCAACCATAGCTGATATTCAGTCCTGATAGGAATTTTGGAAGAGGCCTTTTCCCCTAAAATAAATGAGGAAAAGTAACACTTTCCAAAATAGGTGAATGGGTATGTCTGGCCCTCACTATCAATGAGGTAATCAGTCAATTCTTTAAAAAAAGAAAACAAAACTGTCCTGATTTCCAAATGAAAGCTTACAGGACCAGAAGTGTGGCTTCAAATGTAACCCAAAGCCCACCAGTCCTTTTACCACTCCCAAAATCTTCCTTATTTATCTTTAGAGTCTTGTATGTATTCAACAAAAGGGAATGCTTGTAACTTTGAGATGCAAATGTCCTATTAAGTCTTTTCAGGAGCACTATTTCTGCCATCCTTTTAAATGCAAATTTTAAAAAAGAGGGTAAGTAATTTACAACTTGACTTTTCAAGGATAAATAGAAATCCTAAATGTCTTTTTTGAACACAGTAGTAAAAAGGGTTTTGGTATCTAGATGGGGAACTTGATTTGATCCCTCTGCCAGAAGCCTAATTTCAATCCACCCTCTCATAACTGATGGGTTTTATGTTGCATCTGATTTAGGATTATAATTTTGAAATAGGAACTGTGAGTCCTTATTGTTTGTTTTCATTTGTGTGTTCTCATGTACATATCTGTGTGTCATAGGTATATGGTATTACCAAAAAATTAATTTTAAAAGTGCTCTATATTATTGACAAAAGAAATTAAGTGTTTATATAAATACTCAGAAATAGAAAATAGTTGGGTCACAATGAATTGCATGTTCATGTCATCTAGAAAATATTCAATATGAAACTGATATCAGGTATTGAAGGTGGCTTGAACTCTTTGGACTGATTAATATAGCATGTCTTTGGAGTCATCCATGAGGAGCAATATACTTCTGTTGTACCTAGGTTTACTAGAGGTCAAATAAAATTATTCTGTTATAAATTTGGAAAACTTAAAAGTAACACTCTGTGGAAAAAATAAACCCTTATAAGGAAAGTAAAATGTATGTTTACAGTAAGAGAAGGTGAGAGGAATGAGAAAAAAAAATACTGAAAACTGTTGTGCATGTTCAGGATTTTCTAGGATTGGATTCAATTCAGTTGGCTTAATGGATTTTGTTGTTACTGGGCTGGAGCAAGTCTCAATTTGGTTTCCCCCTCCAAAGTTTTCTTGAAATGCTGCTTTTAATAACAGATAGTATAAAGTTCTTTCCCTTTAAGTGATCTGTATTTGGTTTTGAGATCTTTTGTAACACTTAAGGAATACCTGTTGTCTCACAGTGACCTATCATCTTACTTCACTACGTGTTTTAAAACTTTTTGACAAACTTTCCAAATATCAAATTTTAATTAAGTTCCTTTTGATTTCATGCTAACTGTAAGGTGCTTCAGAGGGCCCCTGAGTCATCTTAAAGAGAAATATTTTGCTATGATTATCTGCTATGTTGTGTAATCATTCATAATTCTGGTTATTATAAAAAAAAGTTTATTGATTATACTGTAATGAGATGTCTAACCATGCCTTTTAGGTCTTCTGTTATGTATAGATATTTTTGTACTCTGATGTTGTTACAAAAAGTGCTTCTTCATCAAGGAGATTCATAGAAAGGCTATGGAAGCAATTACAATGGTTCCACACCAGGATGATGAGTATGTGAATTTTTCAGCCTATAGTGACTTAACACAAAGATCTGTCCTGCCCCTAGGGCCCGTACATCAGGCATCCAGAGAATTATCTCCCTGACAAGTTGGGTCAATGTCATTACTAAGACTTTAATTGGTTACAGAAGATGGGCCATTGCCCTTCTCCTTCTCATAAGAATGTGGGAGTAACACCTCTGAGGGGGGGAATGAAACAAGAGGGAAGGTGGCAGGGCATAACCTTTGAAAGAATGACATAGCCTGAGGACATGACATGAACTGAGTAGACGCAAATAGGTCCAAGATGGCAGACAAGTCATCTTCCACTAGACATTTAACTTCAGTAATTCTATCATAAGGTTCAAAGTGTGGGCAATGGGCAATTTCAATTCCTGGAAATCCCTGCCCTTTCCTGAAATAGCTGGAATACTCTTCTCCCTCACTAGCCTTTGAAATGAACCACCCTTATAAAAACTGACAACCCCATACCCTGATTCCAAACTGATTGAAGGAAATTAAGCACATAAACATAATTGACTAGAACTTCCCTTGTGATCCAGAGGAGAAGACTCCATGCTTCCAATGCAGGTGGCCTGGTTTCAGTCCCTGGTCAGGGAAATAGATCTCACATGTCACAATTAATAGTTTGCATGCCAAAACTAAATTTCCTGCATGCCTAAACAGAACAGCCCTTACTCCACAAATAAGACCTGGCAGAGCTAAAAATTAAATATATTTTTTTAATGTAGAATAATTTTCCTTTGTATGTCTCTACCACATTTTCTTTATCCTTTAAACTGTTGATGGATCTAAGGTGTTTCTACATCTTGTCTTTTATGAATGATGCTGCAATGTCATGACAGTCACCTCAGTGATATAACAGTGAATTGTTCAGAAGAGAAATGTTAATTTCCTGGCAAGGAAATGAACCTGGGTAGCCTGGATGAGAAAACAAGAATTCTAACTGCTGGACCATTAGGGGATAGAGGCTAGATGCCAAGTGGCCCTAGCTCTTTCCTCCATTTGAAAGATAGAATATTTCAAGGAGGCAAAACTGTAAAATCAGGTACACATTTATTGTTAGAGACACAGCACAATGTATAGGAGAGCACACAGAGAAGTAGGTTATTTATTTAAGACAGAAAGAAGGCAGAAATAGACACCCAGAGAAAAAGGGTATGGGTGTCCTCCCTAATGAGGAGAAGCACAGTAAGTCAGAAACTAGGCAGAGATACACACCCAGTGAGGAGTGTGGGCATCCTGAACAAGGAATGAAGTAAGTCAGAAACTTGGCAAAAATATACACTTGGATGCATGCAGGTGTTCTGAACTAGGAGTGCAGGAAAGATGTGACTTAAATTACTTATATAGGACAGCCTCCCGGGTCATTGTTTACCTTTGGGCAACTATCTTCTTTCTTTTTTCACACCTGACTGGTCCTAGAACCCTCCCCAAGATGTGTGCATAAATATTTACTAAGATGGATTGCATTGAAGAAGTCTATGCGTGCATGTCCACACATTATTAGGTGGTGTACCCTCCCTGTTTGACTGCCAAGGAGCCTTCCTACACATGTGCACACAGGGAAGTTTCTGTGACCTCAGGAGTAGGCACCTTGTCTCTTTACTTCAGAAGATTTCAGCTTCTGCCCATAGCTTTGTCCTTGGAGTGTCTGGGTGAGAACATAGTTTGAGCTTGATTCCACTTGACAAATACCAGTTATCGAACCCAGAGGCCCATCTATCTCCTACCTAAATAGAGCAAATATCCATGTGAGATCATGATTTCCATTTTGTTTGGAATAAATACCCAGATGTGGGATTGCTGGATCAAATAGGAATTCTCTTTTTAATTTTTTGAGGAACCTCCATTATGTTTTCCAGTGGCTACACAATTTTATGTCCCCACCAACAGTGTAGAGGCATCCATATCCTTGTCAACGCTTGTAATCATTTGTTTTTTGGTAATGACCATGCTAATATATGTGAGATGGTATCTCATTGTCATTTGGTTTGCATTTTGCTGATGATTAGTGACGGAAAAACTGTCCTTCTCCCAAATTTACAGAATAGGAACCCATATCCAGAAATGAACTTATCAAGGTCAAATGACTGGTAGGTTTCAGAGGCGGGATTTGAACTCAGATAGAAAATCTCCAGGATGTACATGACTGGTGAGTATGCTGCACAACCTTCCATGTACTTAGCAAACCTGGGATCATTGCATTTGATATTCTGTTCTTTTCTCTCAATGCCATATCAGAGTGATTTCTCCTAACATGAAATAGTCTCCTAAAACACAATTTTAAGGTGGTGGATTGCATGATGGCCTATCTATGCTTCTATGCTGTGGACACTTTATGTTTAATGGGCTTTGGACTGTCCCAGCACTTCCCTTTTGTAACAGATTCTGAGGATGACACCCTTGCTTATTTATGTTTTTGTGTGCTTCTGATCATTGCTTTAGCATAAAGGTAAGAAGTAAAATTTTGGGGACAAACACCAACCATATTTGAAGAACAAGTCATTTCCAAGAAGATTGACAAATTTACACTTTTTCAAGAAGTGCTCAAGATCTATCTTTATCTTGTTGCTTTTTTTTTTTTTTTTTGTACCTTTTCTCTCCCTGGTGGTTATAATTCTCTCTATTGTGCAGTGAGTAAAAGATAAAATTAGAAGGTGGGGAAGATTGTTGCTATGAAGATCAGGCTTTGGAACTTCCCTGCCAAGCTAGCCGTTTAGACTCAGGGCCTTTAATGCAGGGGAAGTGGGTTTTATACCTTTTTGAGTAGCTAAAATACCACATACTGTGTGGTGCAGTCAAAACAAAAAGTTGATGATCAGGATTTATCCTTATGCATGTAACACAGGCTACAAATATAAAGCCACAACAAAAGTGGTCTCATAAGCAGACACAGCTCTGGCACCAGCCTTAAGCTCATCTAGGGAAGCAAAACCTGATATTTTCTGGTGGATATTATGGCAGTAAGCCATACTGACACTATATGTCTCCCCACATGGATGTAGCAGTGTGTTCTAGTGGAAGTATCCATGAATTCATCCATTCAATCACTCAACAGGTATTTCTTGAGGGTCTAAAATGTGCCTGTCACCAGTACTGGGGCCATAAGAGTGGAGGACACTTCCTTCATCTATACAGTGGGGGTCATGCCCTGCAGGGGCTCATGGGGAGACAGTGAAATGACATATGCAATTAACCAGAACTATTATTATTATTATTTTTGTTTGTGGTTTCCCACTAGCAGAAAGACATTGCTTATGGTTCCATGAAGAGCACTTGGAAAACGAGTTTGACAAGCTGTTCACTTGAATCTCCATTAAGCCCAGATTATGATATTTACTGTCAAAAAAAGAAAAAAAGAAAACCAGTTCTCCTCTCACCATTTCTCCATTTATCAGCTTTGCAACTGGTCCTCTTACACTCCCCTTAGGCTGATCATAATCCAATTCTAACCCAAAGGAACCAGGCAGCCATTACTGTGGACTTACAGTGGATCTTCACACAGGGTAACTGCAGGTCTTTGGGGCATGTTCAAGGTGGGGTGGGAAGACTTAATTCAAAGTCCCTCCCTTGCCCTACCCCAGCCTTTCACTGGCTCCCTGATGTTGAAACCCTTTATGCCTCTGGCCTCCTACCCACACTTCTATTGTTTTCTCCATCTGGCCCTCCACATTGGGGATTGTCTCTTTATCTGTCTTCATGAACCAGTTGTGAGTTCCTAACCCAGCCCCCTAACCCTGAGGTCCACCACAGCACCTGGCACACAGTAGATGCTTCATAAATGTGTACTTAATGAAAAGATGAGGAAGGAAGGCCAAGGTCATTTTCACTGATATTCATCTTCTTAGCAATTTCATGAGATGTTCATTGCTGTCCCCAATGGAGAGAAGATTGCTAGGAGGAAAAGAGGTCAAATGGCAAAGTGAAGTTTTGAGGGGTAGCCCAGTGACATACAAGCGAGTGTTTTTAGCTAATGGGATAGATGACATAGATCAAGGGCTCTTATGATGTCATTCTGTATCAAAAATCTAGGCTAGAGTAGTATTACAATTGTAGAGTTCCACTACTGGAAGAAATCTGATGTATGCATCCACAAGATACTTTATATCATCCATCAAACATATACAAAGGACTTGGTGGGCTGGGGTATGGGTTACATGTTGGAAAGTTAAAGTTGAGTAAAACACTGGTGGTCCTTATCTTCATGAAGCTAGCTGTCTAGGACAGTTCTCACAAACTCATGGTCCAAGAGGCAAGAGAAATAAATGGAAGGGCTGGGAAGGCATCATGGACACAGAGCAGGCAGCACATGACCTACCAGTGGGGACAGCCTGTCTTCAACTCCATCTAGGGTCTACCACGCTTGAAACAAGACTGGTTGGCCAAGTTTTCAAGAGAAGTAGGAACTCTGGATACTTATATAAAATCCCCTCATTTTAAATTTTAGCAAACATTTTTTTTTTTCTTCACAAAATATCATATGAGTCAAACCAGGAACAATGGTGTGCTAGATACAGCCTGAAGGCTGTGCAGGTTTTTATTTCTAGCCTTGAGGTGGGAGTAGAGAAGGAACAGAGAGGGGGTCAAATCATGTTGGTCAAATGAATAAGAGACTGAATGCATCTTGACCTTGTTAATTTTCCTTCCTTTTGTAAAGAAAGACCACCAGGATCCTATAAGCCAAAGAATTTAATAATATCCACTTGCTGAGCCTCTGATATAATTCCCTAAAAGGATCCATGCCTTGAAATATTTTGTCTACCAAACCAAACATAGGAAGAAATAATTTTTAAGCATCTCTCACTCTTAAAGAAGACAGAAAAGACTGCTAAGATCTCCTGCTCAGACTGAGATGAACAGGCTACTTGTTACTGTTATTCCTGCCAAAGTAAAGACAATCAAGTTTTCCAGGATTTCCAGGGCCTAGGTGTTCCTGTGTGAGATCTAGCCAGGTCTGTCCCTTGGGTATAACAATGAGAGGCTGGCCTGGTCATCAGGTGCATGATAGATGGGTTGCTACATCTTCCCACTAATTTTTGCATGTTGTTAAAATTCAGTGTTGGTGGTTCAATCTTTATGGGGGGCATTTGACAGCACCTAGCAAATGATACAAACACATACCACTTAGCTCAGCAATTCTACTTCTAGGGATCTATCCCAAAGACACACTGGCAAAAATACAAAAATACATACCCACAAGCTATTAACAACAACATTGTTTGTATAAGCAAAATATTGGAAACCTAACTGAAGTGACCATGTATGAGGGAGTTTTGAATAAGGCTTAGTGCATTTGAGCAATTGGATATAATAGGTATGGATGGTGCTGTGGAATGGTTGAGATTTTTAGGGTATACTGTTGAGTTTTTTTTTTTTTTAAGGGACTAGAAAATGCTTGCAGTTTGTTGCCTTTGCCTACACATATATGTGTATTTTCAATAAGAAAGTGTTTAAGAATAAACCAAAACTAAAAAAAAATAAAAAATAAATAAAAACAAAAAATGTAATTTATGGGGAGGGGCAGGGATGGAAATAAGATTTTTCATGTTTTATAGTTTGAATTTGCATTCATGTAAATGTGTTACATAATCAAAAAATAGGTAAATAAACACATCAACCATAATTGAGAACTAAGACAAATAAACATAATTCTACCAAGTTGCTGACATAGCCACAAGGAACAAAACATTGCTTAAGGGGCTTTGAAATGCAGAATTTTGAGTCTACATTCAGAGTTGGATATCTTCTAAGGACAAACAAACAAAAAAGCAAACCCACCCTCACCCCTAAAACAACAGCAAAAACAAAAACAAAACAAAAAAAAAAAACAAAGAAATATTAAATTGTACCCAACACTTTATTTTTGGCTATAATGCTACTGTTGTTTTGAAAATATCATAAGTACATTTACAGGTCATAGCAAGTAAGTAATTAATGCTAATGTTGTTTTGAATCAAGACTTTCAGTGGTAGAGAGAAAAATATTTAAGTATACACCAAAAATCTTAAGTAAAACCCTGCAGTCTTAACACTAAAATTAGAAGTATAATTTTGTATGGATGAATTGTTTTCCTTTTTTTTAAAGAAAATCTGCCCTTCTTGGCTCTGATCACTGAAAAGCATAGAAACAACAGCAACTTGATAACAGTGATTATCCTGAGGCCTAGCTTGTGGGCTCCAAATACCATTTTCCAGCAGATGGTCTAGAGATGCTTGAAGAGATGATTGATTTCAGGGCTGGGCCAAGAAATGCACAAGATAAGCCTGGGAATCTTGAGGAACCAAAAAGTTGCAGATTTTCAAAAACCACTGGGGGCTGGACAAAAATTTTAGGAATCCATATGAAGAGGCCAAAAGTGGGCCAATTTTAGTGTCACATCAAAACCATTGAAACCAATTAAGCATATAAAAATTCATGACTGGGACTTCTCTGGTGGTTCATTGCCTAAGAATCTGTACTCCCAATGCAGAGGGCTTAGGTTCAAACTCTGGTCAGGATACTATATTCCACATGCCACAACTAATAGTTCACATTCTTCAACTAAAGATCCTGCATGCCACAACAGATCTCACATGCTGCAATAATATCTGGTACAGCTAAACAAACAAACACACAAACAAACAAATAAATAAATAATTTTTAAAAGTGCCGAATAATATTCTATTGTATGTCTCTACCACATTTTCTTTTTCCATTGAACTGTTGATGGATCTAACTTGTTTCTACATCTTGGTTATTATGACTGATGCTGCAATGTACATGACAGTGATCTCAGTGAGACATCAGTGACTGGTTCTGAGGAGAGATCTTAATTTTTTGCCCAGGAATTGAACTGGATAGCCTGGAAGAAAAACAAGGAATTCTAACCTCTCGATCACTATGCGCTAGAGGCTAGCAGAAAAGTGGCCCTAGCTCTTTCCAACATTTGAAAGATAGAATGCTTCAAGGAGGCAAAAAGTGTAAAAATAAGTGCAAAGTTTATTATTAGCAATGTTGCAGAAAAAAACTGATCCCATGAGAAACCAAGCACAACACTCGGAAAGTTGGAGAACTCAGGTTTATTGAGCCAGCGGACCCAGACAAGCTAACGCTCCAAAATTCTGGGGCCCCGTTTCAGGGGAGTCTTCTCCTTATATAGGTTAAAACATACAGCTATAATTGGTACAAACTGATTGGCTACAAATTACTATAGGTCACGGGCAGTTACAGAGCACGGGAGTTGCCAGGGGTTACACACATAGTAGGGGGTCCTAACAGGAACTTGTAGGAGCCAGACATGCCATTCCTATCAGGACTAAGGTCCCAATTTGCATTCTCACATTGGTTGCAGGTTGAAGTTAATGGTCACTTAACAAGTCTATGTGCAAAGGGTCTCAAACAAAGGCTTGGGGTGGGCACCTGAGAGCGAGACATTCTTCCCTTATCTGATCACTCTTAGTAATTCATTTTACTGTTTAACTGAGAGTGGTGAGCAGGCCTCTGCAAGATAGAGGAGAGGAAGTTTCAATTTCCTCATCATTCCCCCCTCTTGACGCCCTTTAAAGTTCTTACAAGGCATCAACTTCTTGGTCATCCAGGCCCATGGGCTGGTAACCTCTCAGGGTTAGGAGGTGTGCGGTGGCCCCCCTATCCAAGGTGGCTTCAGCTAGGCTGGAAATTATCCTCATGAATAAGGGCAAGAGGCAAGGTGAGAGGAGGCAGGTCCCAAGGAGGAGTAGAACTATTTCCACAAGAGTTTTGAATCCTCCTAAGTAAGACAACCATCCCCCAAATAGCTCTCCGATATTCCATCCCTTCCAAGTCTGGATTGGGCATGAACTATTTTAGTCATCTTGTTGGTTATTATTGTTTTCTATAACCTTGCCCTTATCATTATCTGTAGACAACAGTTACTGAGACTGAACTTCCCATAGATGCCCCCCTCTGCAGCCAGTAAGTAATCTAGGGCCAGATGATTCTGATAAATAGCATTATACATCTTGGTTTGTTGTTTTATCAATAAATTAAGAGCTTTGGCTGTTTCATTAGTAATGATTTCAACTACTGCCTGGAGCCGAATAATTCTGTTAAGCATGTAAATTGGGGCTCGGAAACCCCAGGACTCATCTTCTGCCCAAGCCATGTAGGGATTTAGTGCTTTTCTAGATATGAGAAGATGCAAGGGTTGGGCTCTTAAAATCAGCTCCTGAAAATATCTAACTATCTAAAGACCTGTTCCACCCATCCTCCAGAGCACAGAGTGCCTCATTTCTGGTTTCCACCCTGAATTCCCTTCAGGGGATGTGGAAGGTCAGTAGCTGCAGCAGCACAAAGTGATTTAGTCCTTGTACAGGCAAATGGCAAGTTCCAATTTGTAGTTGACAGGGGCCCCTCATGGTCATAAATTTGACCATGCTTTCGGAGGCATTTTATGACCATTTTGTCCCACGGTGCTAGGAAGGCTCATTCCTAGGTCTGATGAAGATCTCACTGATAGGCCACTCAATGTACCAGTACTGGGCTAGGTCTTTATAACAAAAGCCAAAGCTCTCTGGACCACCTATATTCCTAATCTGTTATGGTCCAGGAAAAATTCCCTTTTGTTGCATCTTCCCATATACAGAGTTACACTATTACAATCACTGATCACATACAGAACTATATATTTGATCAACTGCTTCAA
Source organism: Hippopotamus amphibius kiboko (assembly GCF_030028045.1). Taxonomy (NCBI): domain Eukaryota; kingdom Metazoa; phylum Chordata; class Mammalia; order Artiodactyla; family Hippopotamidae; genus Hippopotamus; species Hippopotamus amphibius. The sequence goes on along the minus strand of NC_080188.1, from coordinate 119,921,453 downwards.
GTAGCCTAGTCATCATTATTTTTGTTGGCGGTCAGTCACACATTTGGTAATATGAGAAGCAATAATCTTGAAAAGCAGGCAAAATACAAATAATATAGCTAGTAGCATCAAGAGTTACCAGTAAATACTTAAACCATGAGCTTCCCACACCAAACCAGTTTTGAAGAGGTCAAGACTTCACAGTGGGTTGCAGAAATCTGAACAGGTATTATTAATTGGCCAGGCAAGGGGATCTCTGAACAGGACTATAATTTTTTCTTTTCTCTTTTTTTTTTTTTTTAGAGCAAACTTCCTAAGGGCCATCAAATTAGAGGCTTGGAGGGGAGAAATCCACCAGAGCAACCCAAAATTACTAGTCATAGCTAATTGGCCGCAAACCCAACAATAGGATTGATTTTCAAAATTAGCATAGGATTGTGCCCATGATAGAAAAACATTTGTAAGGTCCAAGAAGTCAAGAAAATATAAATGTTCATATGGGTCAGGTCTAGCATCTTGGGCTACCTGTCTACTTCTGATGTCGGCTTCTTCTCATCCTAGTGTGAGTGTAGTTTCTCCATTGATAAGTGTCCTTCCATCTAGGTTGCAGGTTGTCCTTTAAATTACATCCTTTTAGTATCCACAATCCCCTGGTTGCAGGTTGTGGGGCATCTGGTTTTCATCCAAAGATAGATTACTGAGATAAGCTTCAGAAACAAACTTAGAGTGTCCTTTTAAAAACTTAGTTGGATTTTACATTACAATAGTGCAACAGCAAGGAACTTTCCAGGGAGTGAATCTTAGTAAATACAGACCTCCATCAGCAAAACTGGCACTTGATATTTATTGAAACATGATCTTCTCTCTAAAATTACCCTCATTTTTACCTAATATAATCAGATTAAGGCTAATTTGTTTGCAAAATAAGTCTGGTCTCAAAAGAAACTTGGCCTGATAATTTATGTAACTATAATTCATCATATAGGCTTTTTGCTTTGCTGAATCTTTTATAAGGAGTCTCAGACTGGACTTCTAAAAGACCTCTCAGTGCTAGGAAAGCCACACCAAGGGCTTATCACTGATTTTTGCCTAACAGATGTAGGTGAATTCCTCCCTTTTCAGGTTTCCCAAAATACCTTGCTTCTTCTATACCTGTTAGTGAGGTAGCCTTCCTAATTTATCTGATAAAGCTGCTGAGAACCTAAGAGTTTCCAATGTCTAGAGGGAATAGATAGATTAAAGATAAATGTTTCAATCCTGCTTACAAATGTATAATTTACCAAATTACTGTAAGCCATAATTAGTTTGAGGGGAAGGTTTTCCTTACACCTGGAAAACAAATTTAAACCAGTAATTTTTAGATAGAAACCATAAAACTTATAACCATATTCACCAGTTTTGTCAGTCCTATTGTAACATTCTTTTCATTAACAGCCTATGAAGCCATCAGGTTTCTCATTAGGATTCTTCAGTTTTTTTTACTCCGTTCAGCATTATGGTCTGAAAGTCAGAAACTTATATTTATCCAAAAATCCCTTTTATAAATCTTCTTGAAGAGGAAGCACTTTCCAAAGGCATCAGAATAAAACCAGAATCATCTTAAGACATAAGGCTTAAGAAGGTGCATTTAAAATCTGATTACAAGGTCAATCAATTTGGTTATCGTTGTGTCATGCAACACTTTAAGATAATAACTAGAATTATGACCAATAACATTATACCAGGATATATCAGAATTTTAGGAATTCCATATAATTTTTAGAATATCTATATTAATAGATTAAAATTAAACATTTATTACTTCTTATGTAATTTAATGTACCAAATGAACCTAGTTTATATCTCTCTTTGGGATGTTTCAGGGGCCCTTTGAATCATCTCAAAGTTAGCTATAGGTGAAAAGGATTTCATCAGAATTTGTTTCAGGAAGTTTTGTCCAAAATGCCCAAAAAGAGTTTAGAATAGTCTGTCAGCTAGGCCCACAGATAACTGAAACAATAGTTAGTCACTTAACCAAAGTAACAAGATCAATTAAAAGGTAAGGAAACTTAAAATCTTTCATTAAAAGGCAGTTCAACATTTAAAGAAAACTTGTCCTCTTATCAGAGAGAAAAGCCAAATTCAAGTTTTGCACCAGTTTATTTTCCAAATTAATTATTCAACTAAATTTCTATAAACTTAGTCAATACTGATCATGCACAAAACTCTTTTCTTGGGGTCCACATTCCACAAACCTTATCACTTTCTGTATCATTACTTTATCTCCCATTCAGTCACCCATAAGTCAGACCTACTTTCTTTTCTCTTAATAAAATGTAACTCCATTCCTCAGGCCTTCTTTACTGAAAATATACATCTTACTTTCCTTAAGTAACCATGAACTGTCTCTTGTGACAGCATTCTGTAGATTGGTGAACATAAATACCAGTGATATTTTCTAAAAACATTTGCTTTCTTCTCAAAACATGGCACCAAGCATATTTATCAATAGTCCTAAATATCTTTTTGTCTTTTTGTAAAGGAAGCCAATGTTTAATAATTTATGTTTTAGTATCTTATTTTATTTGGGAATGATCCAGCTAGTCAATAAGCTTTCATTACTTAATTTAGGGCAACTCCAGAATCTCACGTTACCAGGATCTGGAGAGACTATTTTAAGTAGATATTCCTAAAGCATAATTCTTGACAGGGTTTATCTAAAAGTTTTTATCGCATTTATATTTTCTTTCCTCTGAAGTTTTTTTTACATCAGGTTACTTTCCATGCTAACAAATTTATAACAGATATAACAAAACTTTATTTAGCTTATATTACATCTAGGCACAATAAAAATTTATATAAAAATTATACTTAATGTTGATGACTCTAAAACATGTCTACCTTAATCAAACCAGCAAGCTTAAACCATATTCAATACTAGATATCAGTTTAGTACTGAATTTTCCAGATGCCATGAACCTGAAATTCATTCTGGCCAGATTATTTTCTATTTCTGAGTATTTATAAGTGCTTAATATTTTTTTAAAGGCAATTAAAGCTCTTTTATGAATTCTTTTGGCAATACCATACACCTACAACGAACATATAGATACATATGAACACACAAACAAACACAGAGGCCTCATAATTCTCATTCTAAAATTTCAGTACTGAGTCAGGTACAACATAAAAGCCATCAAGTCACAAGGGGTTGGATTTAAATTGGCTTCTAGCAGATGGAACAAATCGAGGTCACCTATCTAGATGGCTAAACCCTTTTACTATTTGCAGAGAAGACACTCAGGATTTCTATTTATCTTTGGCAATTCAAGTTTTAAATTATTTTATTTTAATTTTTTTTTGCATTCAAAAGATATCAGAGAGAAGTGTTCCTTAGGTGACCAGATAAGACATTTACCTCTAGCAAGTTCCTCCTAAGATGACTTTGTCTCCCCTTTGTTGACAAGTGTAATTTATTTCTTTGACCAGGAAGGAGAGGGGTGCACATGTAAAGGGCCTTGTCTTAGGGCCTAATAACCTAGGTAGCACTGATGTCTCCACTCCTGGAAAGCCCAGTATTCTCAGATGTACAGCACAATTATGTGCATTCCTGAAGATGTCCTCAATCATTAAATGTCTCAGGGAGATGGGGCTGAAAGGAGGTGGTCCCTTATAATGGGGTTTGTGGAAGAATAGCTTCAGGTGGGGCTCTGGAGGGGGTCTGAGTTGGTTGACCCTCTCGAGGGCACTGAGCAGGCGGAGGAGCAGTATGTGTACTTCTCGCCTAAGTGAAGAGCCTGAAATCCTTGGGGAATCAGTTGTTTATGAAGGAAAGCTGACAGAGGAAGGCAGCCTCGTAATGAGAATCCAAAAGTATACAAGAACACATCAGAGTGTACCGCTCCACAAGGACTGGCCCAGGGGACCTAGAGAGAGAGGTGTAGATCTGTCTGGCAAAAGGGGCAAGTCTTTGAGGGAAAACCTAATTTCTCAATAAGTCAGCTCAAAGAGTCAGCTGATGGAAGGCATGAGTGAGTCTTAAAATTTTAAGAAAACTTTGATGAAGGGCCTTAGGGCAAAAGGGCCATTTGGACATGCACAATTGCTAAATCAAATCAGTAACCAATTCCCCCCTGTGTCAATGAAGCAAAGACAAACAAGGTTGGGTGTTCCCTCTGAAGAGGAGGCCATTCAAGTGCCCACCTGGCCATGTCCCCTTGGGGAGCTTAAGTGCCTCTTAGCTTTGTTGGGTGGTATAGAGTCCCACTTGAATCTGACTCATAGAGAGGGACTGGGTCCCCCAGAGACAGATACCACCCTGAGCCATATGAGGTCACCACAGAACCGCAGGTTAGGGTCCACTCGGACTCCATAGCCACGAAGGCTGTGGAGCCACACAATTGCCCTGGAACAAGGACGAACCAGGGCGCTTACTCCCACACACATTCACACCAGAGTTTATCACAGTGCCTTCCCGCTCTGGGAAGGTCCCTGACTGGTGGGTGCCTCCCCACTCTGGGAAGGTCCCTAACTGGTGGTCTTCTTACTGACGACCGTAGGAGATGATCAAGCTCCTCTTCTGTCCAGAGATGGGACCTGACTGGGTTCAGTGCCTGGGCTTAGTGCCCCCGGGAATCTTACCTGGTCCTGCGACCAATCCAGGTGAGCTGGTCCGCCTCTCTAATGAGTCCGGTCAGGGCCCGGCCGTCCAGAAAGTTGGAGCTCCGGTCTGACAGAGAACCCGGAATACCGTCGGGTGGCATGCCTCCTCTTTCGTCTCAGAGCTCCTTCACCCCGACCCAGCTGAGCCATCAGTCTGGTGGCTCAAGGGGCCAGCGTGGTTGGAATCTCGCTGGGGCCTCCAAAAATGTTGCAGAAAAAAACTGATCCCATGAGAAACCAAGCACAACACTCGGAGAGTTGGAGAACTCAGGTTTATTGAGCCAGCGGACCCAGACAAGCTAACGCTCCAAAATTCTGGGGCCCCATTTCAGGGCAGTCTTCTCCTTATATAGGTTAAAATATACAGCTATAATTGGTACAAACTGATTGGCTACAAATTACTATAGGCCACGGGCAGTTACAGAGCATGGGAGTTGCCAGGGGTTACACACATAGTAGGGGGTCCTAACAGGAACTTGTAGAAGCCGGACATTCCATTCCTATCAGGACTAAGGTCCCAATTTGCATTCTCACATTGGTTGCAGGTTGAAGTTAATGGTCACTTAACAAGTCTATGTGCAAAGGGTCTCAAACAAAGGCTTGGGGTGGGTGCCTGAGAGTGAGAGACATTCTTCCCTTATCTGATCACTCAGTAATTCACTTTACTGTTTAACTGAGAGTGGCTAGCAGGCCTCTGCAAGATAGAGGAGAGGAAGTTTCAATTTCCTCATCAGCAACATAGCACAACATATGGGAAAGCACACAGTAAAGCAGTTTATTTATTTAAGAAAGAAGCAAGACAGAAATACACACCCAGAAAGAAAGGTTATGCGGGACCTCTCTAATGAGGATGAGCGCAATAAGTCAGAATCTAGGTAGAGATACACACCAAGGGAGAAGTGCAAGTGTCCTGAACAAGGAACACAGTAAGTCAGAAATTCAGCAAAAATACACACTTGGGGGAGGGTAGGCATCCTGAAATATGAGTCCAGGAAAGATGTGATTTAAGTAACTTATATAGGACAGTCCTTCTGGATCTTTGTTTAGATTTGGCCAACAATCTTTTTTTCTTTTTTCACTTCTAAGTGGTCCTAGAACCCTCCCCAAGATGCATGTGTAAATTTTTCCTATGATGAACCCCACTTCAGAGGCCTATGTGTCGGGAGCCGTCTGGACAAGCCACTGCTGTGACAAGGTCACCAGGCTCCAAGGAGGACCGCAAGGCGAGAACTCCTTGGAAGGGCATTTTGGAGCAGGAGGATCACAAGGCAACTGCTCTGCAAGGACAGGCCCCAGACCATCTCCACCCATTTTACATTCTGTTCTTTGTTTCTTTGTAATACTGTGCTTACCACCCACTTCCCCTCCCTGTTTCTATGTCCCCAAGAAAGAACAAGGTTTTGACACATTCTTTCTCCATGTCTGCCCCACCAAGTCCCCTCCCACCACTCCTTGGTGGAAAAGGCGGGCACCTCAGGCTATTAAATGCTGGAGAAAAGGGAGGGGTGGCTCTTTTTGTAATGCTTATGATTGCAGCAAGGCATAAGTATAGACATAGATATTAGGCATAGGTATGAGTGCTAAGGGCTATAGTTTGCTTAGATATAAGATTAAGAAGTTATTTACATATGTTTACCTCAGAGTCACAAGGTTTGCAAGCCAAACCTGAGGAAAGAAAGAAACTGGTAGATGCTGAGGGAAAATATGCTCTGCAATAAAAGATTTTTTCTGAGATATGTTCACTATATAAACACTCAAAGCTCTGACAATAAATGGAGAGATCCTGCATAACCGATACAGGTCTCCCCGTCTCTTCCTTTCGCCAATGCCACTCATCCCTTGGGTACTCCTGGACCTGCCGGAGCTGGACTTCGGCACCTATAGGTGCATGTCCACACTTATTATGGGGTGGTGCCCCCACCCTTTTTGACACCCAAGGAACCTTCCTGTGCATGTGCAAACAAGGAAGTTTTCCTTGACCTCAGAAGTGGTCATCTTATCTCTTTACCTCAACAGAGCTCAGCTTCTGGACCTAGCTTTGTCATTGGGGAGTGTCTGTTTGAGAATGTAGCTTCAGTTTTATTCCATTTGGAAAATACCAGCTGGCCAGCCCAGGGGCTCAACTAACTCCTATTTCAGCAGGGCAAATATCACTTTGAGATCATGATTTTAATTTGGGCAGATAAATACCCAGAAATGGGGTGGCTGGATCAAAAAGAAACACTCTTTTTATTTTTTTGAGGAATCTCCATTATATTTTCCACTGGCTGCACCATATTACATCCCCACCACATTGGACAAGGTTCCACATCCTCGTCAACACTTGTTCTTTTATGTTTGTTGGTAATGACCATGCCAATCGATGCGAGATGGTATCTCATTGTCTTCTGATTTACATTTTCCTCATGATCAGTGAGGGAGGGACTATCCTTATCCTAAATTTACACAATAGGAAACCAATGTCCAGAAATTAACCTATCAAGAAAACATGTAGGTAGGTATCAGAGGTGGGATTTGAACCCAAGTAGAAAAACTCCTGGAGGTGTTTGCCTGGTGAGTAAGCTGCATTGTCTTCTATGAGTTTAGGAAACCGGGGTCATGTTGTTTTGTATTCTGTTCTTTTCTCTCAATGTCATATTGGAATGATTTCCCATAATGCTAAATATTCTCTTAAAACATTTTTTTTTCTTTTGTGTTTCCATTCATATTTTATTTTATTATTGTTTTTGTTTTGATGTTTACTGGACTATAACAGCTTTCCACTGATGTACCGTTTCCACTGTTAACAAAGCAAATCAGCTCTTTTTATACATAATGCACGTATCTGCTCCCTCTTGATCCTCCCTCCCACACTGCATAACCCACCCCTCTAGGTCATCAGCAATCATCAAGTTGATCTCACTGTGTTTACAGTTACTTTCCACTAGCTATCTATTTTACATTTGATATTGTACAGATGTCAATACTACTCTTTCTCTTTGTTCCAGCTTCTCCTTCCCCCCACCCCCGCGCCCATGTCCTCAAATATATTATGACCATCTGTGTTTTTATTCTTTCTCTGCCACTGCATTCATTTGTACCATTTTTTCAGATTACATACATGTGTTCCAGCATACAGGATTTCTTCTCTTCCTGACTTCACTCTCTATGATAGTCTCTAGGTCCATCTACCTCACTACAAATAACTAAATTTCATTCCTATTTATGGCTGAGTAATATTCCATCATCTATATGTGCCACATCTTCTTTATCCATTCACCTATCCATGGACATATAGGTTGCTTCCATGTTCTGGCTATTGTAAGTAATGCTGAAATGAACATTGTGGTACATGTAACTTTTTAAATTATGGTTTTCTCAGGGTATATGTCCAATAGTGAGATCTGCGTCATATGGTAGTTCCATTCTTAGTTTTTGAGGAAACTTTATACTGTTTCTATAGTGGCTGAAACAATTTACATTCCCATCAACATTGCAGGAGGGTTCCATTTTCACCTCACCCTCTCCAGCATTTATTTTTTTCTAGATTTTTTATTGATGGCCATTCTGACTGGTGTGAGGTGATACCTCATTGTGGCTTTGACTTGCATTTCTCTCATGATTACTGATGTTGAGCATATTTTCATGTGTTTATTATCCATCTGCATGTCTTCTTTGGGGAAATGTCTATTTAGGTGTTCCACCCATTTTTGGATTGGGTTATTTGTTTTTTTTAATATTGAGATGCATTAACTGCTTGTGTATCTTAGAAATTAATCCTTTGTCAGTTGCTTCTTTGGCAAATATTTTCTCCCATTCTGAGGGTTGTCTTCTTGTCTTGTTTATGGTTTCTTTTGCTGTGCAAAAGCTTTTAAGTTTCATTAGGTTCCCTTTGTATATTTTTGATTTGATTTCTATTATTCTAGGAGGAGGATCAAAAAGGATCTTGCTTTGATTTATGTCATAGAGTGTTCTGCCTATGTCTTCCTCAAAGAGTTTTATAGTGTCTTGCTTTATGATTAGCTCTTTAATGCATTTTGAGTTTATTTTATTTTTTTTGTATAGTGGTAGGAAGTGTTCTAATTCCATTATTTTATATTTAGCTGTCCTATTTTCCCAACACAACTTATTGAAGAGACAGTCTTTTCTGCGTTGTGTATTTTTCCCTCCTTTGTCAAAGGTAAGTTGCCCATATATGTGTGAGTTTATCTCTGAGCTCTCTATTCTGTTCCATTGATGTATATTTTTGTTTTTGTGCCAGTACTATACTGTTTGATCACCGTAGCATTGTATTATAGTGTGAAGTCAGGGAGCCTGATTCCTCGAGCTCCACCTTTGCTTCTCAGGATTGCCTTGGGTATTCGGGGTCTTTTGAGTTTCCATATTAATTATAAAATTTCTTGTTCAACTTCAGGGAAAATGCCATTGGTAATTTTATAGGGATTGCCTTGAATCTGTAAGTTGCTTTGGGTAGTATAGCAATTTTCACAATGTTGATTCTTCCAATCCATGAGTATGGTATGTCCCTCCATCTATTTGTATCCTCTGCTTTCTTTCATCATTATCTTATAATTTTATGCATACAGGTATTTTGCCTCCTTAGATAGGTTCATTCCTAGTTATTGTATTATTTTTGTTGCAATGGTAAATGGGATTTTTAAATTATTTCTCTTTCTGGTTTTTCATTGTTGGTGTATAGGAATGCAAGAGATTTCTGTCCATTAATTTTATATCAAATTCTATGATTAACTTTAGTAGTTTTCTGGTAGCATCTTTAGGGTTTTCCATATATAGTATAATATCCTCTGCACACACTGACATTTTTACTTCTTCTTTTCCAATTTGAATTCCTTTTATTTCTTTTTCTTCTCTGATTTCTGTGACTAAAAATTCCAAAACTATGTTGAGTAATAGTGGTGAGAGTGGGCAGCCTTGTGTTGTTCCTGATCTTAGAGGAAATGCATTGTGCTTTTCAACATTGAGGATTATATCGGTGACAGGTTTATCATACATGGCCTTTATTATGTTGAGATAGATTCCCTCAGTGTTCACTGTTTGGAGAGTTTTCATAAATGGATGTTGAATTCTGTCAAAACATTTTTAATATGTATTGAGATTATGATATGATTTTTACCCTTCAATTTGTTATTATGGCATGTTACATCAATTGATATGCATATATTGAAGTATCCTTGCATTTCTGGGATAAACCACACTTGATTGTGGTGTATGATGTTTTTAATGTGCTGTTGAATTCTGTTCGCTAGTACTGTGTTGAGAATTTTTCTGTCAATATTCATCAGTGATATTGGCCTGTAATTCTCTATTTTTGTGATGTGTTTGTTTGGTTTTTTATCAGAGTGATGATGGTCTCATAGAATGTGTTTGGAAGTGTTCGTCCCTCTGCTACATTTTGGAAGAGTTTGAGAAGGATAGATGTTAGGTCTTCTCCAAATGTTTGGTAGAATTTTGTGAAGCCATCAGGCTTTGGGCTTTTCTTTGTTGGACAATTTTTAATCACAGTTTCAATTTCATTTCTTGTGATTGGTCTGTTCATGTTTTCTATTTCTTCCTGGTTTGGTCTTGGAAGTTTGTATTTTTCTAAGAATTCATCCATTTCTTCCAGGTGGTCCATTTTATTGGCATATAGTTGTTTGTAGTAGTCTATCATGATCCTTTGTATTTCTGCAGTGTCAGTTGTCTTTTTTCTCATTTTTCGTTTCTGATTCTGTTGATTTGAGTCTTCTCCATTTTTTCCTGATGAGTCTGGCTAATGGCTTACCAATTTGTTTATCTTCTTAAAGATCCAGCTTTTAGATTTATTGATCTTTGCTATTGTGTTCTTGATTTCTGTTTCATTTATTTCTGATCTGATTTTCATAATTTATTTCCTTCTTCTAACTTTAGCATTTTTTTATCTTATTTCTCTAATTGCTTTAGATATATGGTTAGATAGCTTATCTGAGATTTTTCTTGTTTCTTGATGTATGACTGTATTGCAATGAACTTCCCTATTAGAACTCCTTTTGTTGCATCCCACAGGTTTTGGGTTGTCATATTTTCATTGTCCTTTGTTTCTAATTATTTTTTTAATTCCCTCTTTGATTTCTTCAGTGACTCTTGGTTATTTAATAGCATGTTGTTTAGCCTCCATGTGTTTGTATTTTTTACATTTTTTCCCCTGTAATTGAAATCTAGTCTCATGGCATTGTGGTCAGAAAATATGCTTCATAAGATTTCAATTTCCTTAAATTTATTGAGGCTTGATTTGTGACCCAAGATGTGATCTACCCTGGAGAACGTGCAATGTGCATTCAAGAAGAAAGTGTATTTTGTTGTTTTTGAATGTAAAGTCCTATAAATATCAATTAATTCCATCTGATCTAATGTCTCATTTAGAGCTTTTGTTTCTTTATTTAATTTCTTTTTGGATGATCTCTCATTGGTGTAAGTGGGGCGTTAAGGTCCCCCACTGTGTTTGTGCTACTATGAATTTCCCCTTTTATGGCTGTTAGCATTTGCCTTATTTATTGGGATTCTTCTATGTTGGGTGCATAGATATTTATAATTCTTATTTCTTCTTCTTGGATTAAGCCCTTTATCATTATGTAGTGTCCTTCCTTGTCTCTTGTAATAGTCTTTATTTTAAAGTTTTGTTTGTCTGATATAACTGTTGCTACCTCAGATTTATTTTGATTTCCATTTGCATGGAATATCTTTTTCCATCCCCTCACTCTCAGTCTCTGTGTGTCCCTAGTTCTGAGTGTGTCTCTGACCCTTTCTTTTTCTCTTCATCTGGGACCCCTATAATTTGAATATTAGTGTGTTTAATGTTGTCCAAGAAGTCTCTGAGACTGTCCTCAGTTCTTTTCATTCTTTTTTTCTTTATTTTGCTCTGTCAGTTATTTCCACCATTCTATCTTCCAGGTTACTTGTCCGTTCTTCTGTCTTAGTTATTCTGCTCTGCATTCCTTCTAGAGTAGTTTTAATTTTGATTATTGTGTTGTTCATCACTGTTTGCTCTTTAGTTCTTCTAGCTCCTTGTTAAACTTTTTTTTTCCCCTTTGATCCATATGTCCCTCCATACTATTTCTGAAATCTTGGATCATCTTTACTATTATCATTCTGAATTCTTTTTCAGGTACAGTGCCTATCTCTTCTTCATTTGTTTGGTCTTGTGGGTTTTTACCTTTTTCCTTCATCTTCTGCATCTTTCTCTTTTTCTTGTTTTGTTTAATTTACAGTGTTTGGTGTCTTTTTTGTACACTAGGGGCTGTAGACTTAGAGGACAACTATAGTTCTTAACTCTGTTGTCTGTCACCAGTGGGGAGGTTGTTCCAGTGCTTTATGTAGGCTTCTTTGTGGGAGGAGTTGCTGCCTGTGTTCTTGTGTGTGGAGTGGAATCTTATCCTTCTGATGTGCAGGGCTGTGCCTGTTGGTGTGTTTTGGTGTGTCTGTGAGCTTAGTTTGACTATCAGTTGTCTGTCTTCTAATGGGTGGGTTTATGTCCCTGTCTTTCTAGTGGTTTGGCTTGAGGTATGCTGCAGTGGAGCTTGCTGGCCTTTGGGAAAATTTGGACCTTAGTGTTGAGAATGAGGCCTCTGGGAGAGCTCTTGCTGATTACTATTTCATGGGGTTGGAAGTTCTCTGGTGCTCTGTCATCCTGGACTCACTTTTCCTACCTTGGAAATCCAGGTCCATCCCCAGTTGGGGCACCAAGACCCTGGAAGATGCACAGCATGGAGTAAAAGGAGGAAGAAAAAGAGAAAAGAAAAAAAGAAAAGAAAGGAAAAGAACAGATAAAACCCCAAGAAAGGTGGTAATAGCAACATCAAGCAGTCAACATCACAGAAAGAGATGTACACAATTGCACTCATAAAAAAAAAAGAAAAAAAGAGAGAGAGAAAGAAGAAAGAGAAGCAGAAGAGGAAAAAAAAATTAAAAAGAGAGAAAACAAAGAAGACAGTAATCAAACCAATAAACAGACTCACCTACAAATATATACAGTAAAGATTAAACTAACAAATATGTAAAACCAGAAATAAGTCAAACAAACCAGAAAGTTCTCCAATATTTCTAGGTATGTCTCTGTACCTGCTGTAGGGACTTTGGAGGGCTGAGACTGTGATCTCTTCTTAGTCTTGCATGTATTTTGCACCCCAGTCCACAGTTGGCCTCTAAGTCTACAGCCTCTACTGTAGAAACACTCATCAATTCAGGAAATCCACAGATGCAAAGTCTATCAAGTCCATTGTGGGTATTAAATCTGGTCCTCCTGTAGCTATTCCCCTTTCTCTTCTTTGGTCCTACATTCCCCAGGGATCAGTTTTGGTTTTGGTCCATTATCTACATGTCAGCTGCTCTCAGGAGTTGGTTCCCCACCTAGGCAAGAGGGGGAAAAAGAGGGTGATTGGGAGTCACATGTAAAGTCAGGCTGGGGGAGGGAGGGATATGGCAGTCTAGTTAAAACTGCAGAAGTGCTTGCAGCAGCAGAGGTTGGCATGCCCCTTATTGTGCTCTTTGTTCTCCCAGGGAAGTTGGTCCTGAATGCAGGACCCTTTGCATTGGCAGGCTGCTTCTGGTGCTGGAAGGGTGTGGCCAATGACTTGCCTTGCACACAGCACAAATGGTGGCCTTGGCAGCAGGCTCTGTGTTCTGATTTAGCAGCCATGGCTCACAGTGGTACTTGCACAGGGGCTGCTCTGGGCTGGTGGAGCAGGAAACTCTTTTCGCACACCCTGAAACTAATGTCTCCTGCCTCTCCCTCAGGACCAAATGTTTCCCTAGACTCTCTCCCAGCTAACTGTGGCACAATAGCCCCCCAAGCTGTTTTCTTGCAGCTAGCCCCAGTTCTCTCCTTGGTGTCTGTCCTCTGAATCCCAAGCCTTGGTGCCCAGTCCCCACCCACCACTTTGGGTGAGCAGACTAGCCTCTCAGATTGGGAGTGCTGCTTGGCACAAATACTCCATGCAGGAATCTTTCCACTCTTCCCTCCATGCACCTGTTTTTGCTCTCTCTTACATGGGTTCTGAAGTTCCCCCAGCCATTCCTTCTAGTGAGGGGGCTTCCTAGTGTGTGGAAGCTTTTTCCCCTTCACAGCTCCCTCCTAGAGGGCCCTGTCTCCCTGAGATTCATTTATTTATTTTTACCTTTTTTTCTTCTGCCCTGTTATGTGGGGATTTTCTTGTCTTTTTTTAAGTCTGAGGTCCCCAACAGCATTTGGAATGTGTTCTATAAGAACTTGTCTACATGTAGATGTATTCTTGACCTGTGTGTGGGGAGCTCACAATTTTAAGGCAGTTGGTTGCAGGACAACCTATCTGTGCTATGGACATTTTATGTTTAATGTATCTTGGGGTGTCCCAGATGTTCACTTTGTTAGAGACTCTGATGACTATATCCTTGCTCATTTAAGTTTTGGGGTGCTTCTGATTATCATTTTACCATAAAGCTTAGAAGCAAAATTGCTGGGACAATGACAATACATGTTTTAAGAATAAGACCTCTCCAAAAAAGATTGTAACAATTTAGAAGTGTTCAAGATCTACCTTTACCTTTTTTTTTTTTTTTTCTTACCATTTCTGTCACTATTGGCTATAATCTCTCTGGTATGCAATGGGTAAAGGATGAAAGTGGAAGGTGTGGGAAGATTGTTGCTTTGAAGATCAGACCTTAGAACTTCCTTGGTGATACAGGGGTTAAAATGCTGCACTTCCAATGCAGGGGATATGGGTTTAATCTCTAGTTCAGGAACTAAATACCCACAAAATGTATGGTGTGGCAAAAAAAAAAGAAATATGAAGATTAGAATTTATCCTCATGTTGGTAGACCAAGCTACAAATATAGAGCCTGAATAACATTGGGCACATTAACAGACACAGCTCTAGCCCTTTCCTTAGGCTCATCTAGGGAAGCAAAGCCTGAATTTTTCTGGTTGATATTATGGCAGTAAGCCTTGCTGACACCATATGTCTCTCAACATGAATACAGCAGTGTGTTCTAATGGGATCACCCATGAATTCATCCATTCATTTATTCAACATGTATTTATTGAGTGCCTATTATGTGCCTGTCACCAGTACTGGTGCCAGAAGAGTGGAGGAAACTTCCTTCATCTGTACAATGGGGGTCATGCCCTGCAGGGGCTCATGGGGAGACAGAGAAATGGCATATGTAAGTAACTAGAACTATTATTCTTCCTCTTATTGGTGGTTTCTCACCAACAGAGAGATATTGCTTAAGGATCCATTAAGACCACTTGGAAGATGTGTTTGAGATACTGTACATTTGAGTGTATATTAAGTTCGGACCCTAATATTTACTGTTAAAAAAATCAGTTCTACTCTCACCCTTCCTCCTTTTGTTACCTCTGCAACTGATCATCTTTCACTCCACTAAAGCTAATCACAATCCACTTCCAATCCAATGGGACACAGGAGACATAACCATGGACATACCACAAATCTGCACATGCACGGTAACAGAAGGGCTTAGGGAGATGCCTCTGGGAGGGTGCACCCCCTCGCCCTACCCCTGCCTTTCCCTGACTCCCTGAAGAGGAAGCCACTCACTTCTCAGGCCTCTTGCCCACACCTCTTTTATTTTATCCATCTGGCCCTCCCCAGTGGGGGTTGTCTCTTTATCTGTCTCCATGAACCAGTAGTGGGCTCCTAACCCAGCCCTCTATGCCTGGTTTCCATCACAGCACCTGCCTTACAGTAGGTAATGGTTTCATTGTTGAGACGTCCTACATATCAGCTATATTTTATCCATCAGCTCACTTAGTACACCACATTCTATGTGAGGGATGGGCATTATTATATTCCACCTTTCTACTGATGGGGAATCTGAGGCTCCAAATAGTCATATGACTTACCCAAGATTACACAACAGAACCTGTACTCATACCAAGGACTTTGCCCTGGTCTTTGCATGGTGTCCTGATAATAAAATGACACTCATAAAAAGGCTGAGAACATACAAGCAGCATTACAATGCAAGGTATGACAGACATACAATAACAAGGACAGCTGATTGCTACCCCTTCTTTGTTTCCTTTTCTCAGTGTTCAGTGAAAGAATTCCTCTAACAAAGATTAAGACCATGCAAGAAGTCCTCAAGGGGAAAAATCTGCTGAAAAATATCCTGCAGGAGAACACTGATGACAGGCCCCAGAGTGCTACTGATGATGCAAAAATTTCTCTTCAACCCCTCAGGAACTACCTGGAAGTGAATGTGTTGGGAGAATGGCCATCCACAGCACACCTTGGTCCTGGCCTAGCATTGGGATTCATCTGGATGGGCCAGGCTGGATGTTGGGGCTGGGGTTCCTGCAGAAAGCAGAAACACTGAGGAACAGTGGCCCTGTTCCCAGAGGAGAAGGCACTCTCATCCTCGGCTCTTGGTCTATGGTGACTGGTCCCAGCAATGACCAGTTGGCAGGTAACATCCATTTCTGTGTCAAAGATATGTCATTAGTTTGAGGGAGATTGTTCTTTTTGAACTAAGTGAGCCACAGAGTTACAGTTGAAAGATGAGCCATGTCTGATCAAAAGATGAAGCCAACTGCACGTGAAGTTTGAAACCTCAGGCAGAGGAATTTCAACCTCCACAGATCTAAGAAGGAGACCAGTAAAAAGTTTCTGAGCCCTATGGCTTGTGACTCCATAAATATTTAACACTCTGGTTATTGTTATTGATTTTAAAAAAGGTCTCATCTCTTCTTCAAGAAGGCATAGGCCAGGCTGAGTGATAGGCAAAGAGCATGTCCAATAAAAGGGCCAAATGCTTTGTGATAGGACATGGTCTGAGTTGAGAGGAAGTGGCCTGGGTTGACCTAGGAGGGCCAGCTGGAGAAGAAAACATTCAGACTGGGCCTCGAAAGAGAGATTGGAGAGCTTCTCAAATGAAGGCACCAGTACTTCCCTGGAGGTACAATGGGCATGACTCTGTGCTAATACTGCACTGTCTCAGGTTTGATCCCTGATCGGGGAACTAACATTGAACATGAAAAAAAATAAAAATCAAAAATCAAATGAAGACACCAGTCTGTGAACACACTGTGAGATGTGGTGGTTGCAAAGTTATTTCAAGAGACATGGCACGTCTGGATGGGGGGAGCACTACTGGAATCAAGAGTGACCATGGAAGCCAGGCCTGCCTTAATCACCCCTCCCTGGCACCCCTAGGCAGACTACATTGGCAGCATCTCCATTGGAACACCCCCTCAGGAGTTCAGGATCATCTTTGACACAGACTTATCTGTCTTGTGGGTGCCCTCCATTCACTGCTCCTGTCCCTCCTGCCATGAGTAACCCCACCCACTGCCAATCCTGTTGTTCCCTCCCACTCCCTTCTCAGTCCTTGTCACCTGAGGGACATTCATCACTTGTTTCTGCAGGTACACACAAGCTCTTCAACCCTTATTTGTCCACCACTTATCAGTCCTAAACCCTGAAGTTCAAACTCAACTACCACACTGGGATGATGGTTGCATTTCTTGGCTATGACACTGTTCAGGTAACTGGAAATGAGAAACTGAGTCAGGGAAGGCCCTGAGAGTCATCACTGTTTACAAAGCAGATGAAGGCGCAACTGGGAAGGCCCATCTTTCCCAATGTCCCCTAGTGGCTTGCCCGCGTCTTCCCAGCATCGCGTGTCCCTGGGGAGACAACACACTGCTGACACTCAAAGTCCCAGAATAGCTAATGCAGAGAGTGGCTTGGGGTGTAGCTTTGCAGCTTCTTTTACCATGAGAGCCTCAAGGTTCATTTTGCTGGGAGCATGGAGAGAGGGGAAAAAAGCACCCACTTTTCTTTTCTCTTACTGTGCCAAGGACTTTCATGGTAATAACATGTTTAATCCTGCAGCAACCTCAGCACAACAAGCACTGACATTAGCTGCATTATACACAGGAGGGAACTGAGTTCCAGATAGCCAGGGCCTTGCCAATGCCATGCATCTGATAAGAGGTGGAGCTGGGCTGGCCAGTTAAGATTCATGCAGATGTGTGGTATTGGGGAGAGGATAAAACTTATCTTGGGCCCCTGGGACAGCCAAGGATTTCAGGCATACGAACAGGGAAAGCAGGGGGCCACAGGCGTGGGCAGTGACTGACAAATGTGTTGTCACTCTAGGGGCCTTTGAGAGTCCAATAAAGTCTGTTGCCTTGCCTCCCTCAAATGGCCTGAGCACACTATCTCTCTGTCCATTTGTCTCTCTCTTTCTCTCTCTAACACACACAAATCCTCAAAAGCATGTTTTCCGGGCAGAATATTCATAAGAACTCTGGCAGCAACCTTGTATAATGGGCTCTGTCTTCCTGGGCAGATGCAGAATCCACAATGCATTACAATGAATTCAGTTTATTTTTGTCATCTGATCAGAGTGATGCCAAAGAGAGGACTACTCTGCTCTCAACACACTTTGATTTCAATTGGGAATTATTTGGTCCTGTCCTGAGTCTCAGTTTCCTCACCTGTACAAGAGACATAAGGCCAATGTGACTCACTTCAGATGGTGTGTGCAAGAGTAGCAGGCGTTGGTTAAAATCCACAACTCTGCACAAATGGAATCAAAATTCCTGTCCCAGCTTGGTCTAACCATCTAAGATCAACCCGGGGCACAGTCAGGCATCACATCCTCTGTTAGCTGTTAATAGCATCTCTACCCCAGCCCAGTCCCAGCCCCACTCTCCAAACCTTAATGTGGGAACATTCTCCTTTCCCACAGATCAGGAAACTTGTCACCCTGGGCCAGGTATTTGGCCTGAGCAAGACACAGATTGGGTTGAAATATAGCACCTTTGATGGCATCCTGGGCCTTAGCTACCCCAGCCTTTCTCTCAAAAGGACCACCTCCGTCTTTGACAACTTGAAGACACAAGGTGTCATTTCTCATCCTCTCTTTGCCTTCTACTTGACCACATAAGTTTGAGCTGCACAAGCCCTTTCTCTAAATGAGCTGTAAGTTGCTGTCAGTTGCATCCAAAATTATAGACAACCTGATACAGAACTTTCCTGAGAGACTGTCTACACTAGCATTACTATGTCCTCAGGGCAATATCTCATCCCCACTATTTTTTGTAAATAAAGTTTTATTTTTATTGGAACACAATCATGCTCATGGGCTCAAAGGCAGGATCTTGGTCCAGGGGGATGGAGGGAAGAGGGAGAGCAATGGAACATGTCAGGATATAGGTTGGAGGAAATAGCAATACAATTTGCTGATGGATTTGATATGAAAAGACAGACAGGGATAGTAGCAATATTTACTTCTTCACTAACATTTCACTTGTATCTCAGGACCAGCTAAGGAATTGGCAGGAGCCAGTGCAAAATGAAAATGTAGGACCTCCTGTTAAAAACTATTAGGGATTTCAAGACAGGAATAGCATTGTGGGTCCCTGATGAACATGGGAGCCCATGGATGGCACAGGTCACAGGCCCATGAAGCCTAAACTATGTGAGCCTGAACCCACCCTTTTAGTGTCCTTGGGCTTTGAGTTTTCTGAAAAATGTCAGACTACACAAAGGGGAAGCCAAACCACTCCAGCATGGTGTCCTTTGGGGGTATCTCTGAGCACTCTTGTTGCTGGAGGGGACCGGGCCCTCCTTAGAAGTTTTGTGGTCTGAGCCCAGCCAGGCTGCCCATCTTTGAACATCTTCTGTGCTACTCATTAGTCAGCGACTGATCCTGGTCATGTAATGAATCCCTCCATACCTTAATTTCTGCATCTGTAAAATGGAGACCATAGTAGTGGCACTGATGGGTGGATAAGCACAGCCCTTAGACAGTGAATGACATTATTCTCTGACATGGAGTCCTCCCTCTTCCCTCTCTCTATAACAGGAAGGAGAATGGCACTGTGATAATGTTTGGTGGGGTGGACCACAGCTACCACAAAGGAGAGCTCAATTGGATACCAGTGTCCAGAGCACACTACTGGCAAATAACTATGGACCGGTAAGCCTCTCCCTCTGAGGGTCACCCCAAGTGATAATCCCACTTGTTCACATGGACATGCAGACACACACAAATGCACACATAGACACACAGTCACACACAGGCACATACGCTCCACAGACAAAGGCACATATATAAACACACACAGAGACACATACAAACGCACACATACACCCTCCACACTTGGGCTCATAATCACCCCAGGGTTCCTATTCATTGCCCTGACCAGGGTTCTGAAAAGGGTCCTGAAATGTGTGTGCAACCCAGAGAGCAGATGTCTCACATCTGCACTGTGCGGCAGATGGCATGGTTTGAGGACCCTAGAGTGCAGTGGATGGAGGATCAGGGAGAATTTCACCAGTCTGAACAAGGTTGTGATAAGACGACCAAATGTCCAGGGCTACATGAATGAAAGGAGTTCTCAGTACACAAAACTGTAGTTTAAAAACAGGGAAAGTCCTGGACCAACTGGAAAAACTAAGTCTCCTTAGAGAGAAGCATACCAGCAGTGGAGAGAGTTTGGCTGCATTCTTGAGACATGAAAGCAACTCATACAAAGAGACACACCACATAAACATAAATGACCACCACCCCATCCTGGGCACACAGTATGGAAGGGGCTGTGGCAGAGAGAATCAGGAATCTGGGACCCAGGAAGGTCCTGAGAACAAGGGGCAATAACTGATGGGAATCTGTGCAATACCCTCAAACAGGAGATTATGGGTCATTGTTGAGGTCCCCTGGGCTAGCTTGTGTATTGCCTTGCCGGGGTCTTAGTGTCAGAGACAATTGCGTGAGCTGTGCCGGAAACAACCTCTCTGAGGGCAGCCTGTTTTCCCTCCTCAGAACTCTGGCATCTGCTGCTCAAGAGAACATCTGTCTTCACTGTGTGGGTTGACACATTATTGGTCAGACACCAGACACAGGTCTCTGGTTATTCCTCATGCATTTCTTCACTCACTCACTCATTCATTAATTCAATCAATAACAACACAATGTTCATCCACTGTGTGCTGGGCACTTGAAGGAGGCACTGAGAATACAACTTCCCCTTGCATATAGTGAGGCAGCCGTACATGAAACGAGTCTCACACATAATGAATTATCACTTCAGTACTTGCTACAAATGAGGAAGAGTCTACAGGGAGTGAACAAGACAGGAGCCTGATCTAGTACACAAGAAAGACTTCCCTGGAAAAGTGACATTTAATTTGAAACCTGAAATATGAGGAGAAATTAGCTAGACAAAATGGATGGGGGTCTTCTAGGAAGGACAGCGAGCACATGGCAAGGCCCTAAGGCACAAAAGAGTCTGGTGCATTCAAAAACTGAGAGGAAATCAAAGAAGGTTACATGACCAGAGCAAAGGAAAACAGAGTCAGGGCATGAGCTGAAGGGCTGCTCTGGAGACAGGGAATTGGTCAGTCATGGCGGGAGACTTCAGATTGATGTTAGTGCCCACTTTGTCCCACTGTCTCTCAGTGTCACCATCAAGGGGGAGGTTATTGTTTGTTTCCGCAGATGCCAGGTCATTGTGGATACCATGACCACGTATCAGATTGGCCCAACTAGAGTGATAACCGCCATCCACAAGCTCATCAATGCCAGACTTTTTGGTAAAGAGGTAAGGGACATGCCACAGGGTCACTCTGTGGCTCTCCACACACCAGGGATCAGCTAGACTAACCACTCTCCAATTTCTCTAACACTACAAGTTTCCATGTAACAGCATCAGGTACCTGCCTACAATCAAGGGCAGTGACTACCCTGTGCCTGCTCAAGCCTACATCTGGAATTTGAGGGGCCAACTCTGGAGGCTGGTTCTCAAATGTACAACTTGCCAGGCCATTGGGTGCTGCTGGGGAGTGGGGGCCCTCTGCAGGCCAAGCCAAAGCACTGCAAATGCTGTTGGGTCCTTGGGACTGGGCAAGTGCTTCTTACAAAACCATCCACTTGAGACTAAAGGGAGGTCAGGGACATCCATCATCCTGGAATAAATGGAGACACCACCCTGTGCCAGCATGATGAGAAGGGAACAATTACAGCCTCTGCCTTCAAAGAGCTTCAGTTCTACCAGAGCCCTCAAATGGATGAACATGGAAGTCACCTCTACCAATCCCTGAATTAGGCCAAGTGATGAGTGGGGTTGGCTGGGGACCGTCTCAGTGTGTTGTCCCACCATAATGATTAATGGCCTCCCTTCCAATCTCAAAAGTGTCCTGGTTGGAAGATCAACTAAATGGTTCCCCTAGTTCTCAGCTGCAACTTCCCCTTGATAAGACCTACCTTCCCTTCTATGAGTTGGGCTACCAGAACCCTCTGTGGGAGGTTGGATGATCACATGAGTAAAGGGTGTGCAGTGACTGCACAGCACCAACACAGGGTCAAGTTTTAATATCAGTTCCCTATGGGACTTCAGAGGAGGCTGATGAGCTCAAAGAGGGCTTTGAGGAAGACAGGGAATATAAGTAATTTAAAACCCCAGCCTCATGGAGGCATAAGGAGGCCTGCTTGTGTTAAGGGAAATCTCCACTGGACTCCATACAAATGGCACCCCAGGGGCTGTGCCAAGCTGTGCTGGGGCCAGATTTTGGGTGATGAGGGCGACAGACAGGGAAGCACCAGGGGAAGTCACCCAAACCAGCCTGAGTGACCAGGGAGGTTGAGTGTGGGTCCAGGAAATCTTCCTAGATGGGCTGAGCACAGTATTAAAGAACAGGCTGTGTAGAAGAGGGAGAAGAAAGGGCCTTCTCTGCAGAGAAGATGGTGGGAATGTGTCAGAAGGAAAGAACAGGGGAACTACCAGCCATTCATGTAATGTTTTTAATTGTATTGAAGTATAGTTGATTTACAATGTTGTGTTAATTTCTACTTACACCAAAGTGACTCACACACACATTCTTATTCCTATTCTTATCCATTATGGTTTATCACGGGATATTGGATATATTTCCCTGTGCTATACAGGAGGACCTTGTTGTTTATCCATCCTCTATATAATACTTTGCATCTGCTAATCCCAAACTCCAGTCCTTCCCTCCCCCATCTCCCTTCCTCAGGGCAACCACATGTCTTTGTCATTCTTGTTCTTGGATGGGCACCCCAATTCCACAGCTGTTGAGAGAGCCCCTTAGTTCTTATTAAAGGAGGGAAGTAAAATCAAGAAGCTGCTGGCTGTAGATACAGAGAGGGGCAGTAGATAAGGGATCTGGCTGACTGGGGTGTATTTCTGTCTCCATCAGGATCATGAGGGGGCCTATTTCAGCAACTTTCAAGAGGGCACAGAGGATTTCCCAAGGTCAGAGACCTGTATCCTGGGTGATGTCTTCCTGAGACTATATTTCTCTGTTTATGATCGAGGAAAAAACAGGATTGGCTTGTCTCCTGCAGTATAAATGCTGGGGCTGCTTCTGGAATGAATCTGGCCAACTCCAAACACACACTCACTCACACCTAGGGCACTCCCACCCATGGATGGTGGTGGACTGTGTTTGGTGCGCTACAAAGCCCTATTCTCAGTAAATAATAAAGGATTCTATTCCCAATGGTGCTATATGAGTAGGTGCCTCTCTTTGGGTCGGGAGGTGCATCATAATTGGGCAGGATCTAGACCCTTGTGTGAACCACTAGTCAGAGGACCCCAACTCCAACTTTCTTTAAGGAAAGGGAAGGCTTATTGGAAGGGTAATGGCGATCTGGGACACAGGAACTAGAGCAGATCCAAACATCTCAGTGACTGGGCCCAAGAAACCAGAAGACATTAGCTCACTCTTTCTTTCCCTTGGTCTTTCCCTTCTCTCATCTTTGATTCTCTTAGCCTGATAGCTTTCTTCCCTCAGGCTTCTACATGTATATCTCTAAGGAGTCTAACTTTAAGGAGAGAAGCTCAGAAAACATCAGTGTAAGTCTACCTCAGATCCTGTGTCCAGCTGTGGAACAACCATTATGGCAGGGTGTGGGGTACTATTATTGGTTTTACTTGGACACAGGGCCCTGCCCAACATGATTAACATTTTCCTTCAGAACCACCTGACTGGAGCTGGAAAGGGGTAGCTCCAAAGGAAGTAGCAGGAGGGTGTTCCAGAGCATGGAAGATTCAAAAATGACCCCACAAACTCCACCATCTCCACATTCAGAGGAATGGTAAGGGGTAAAAATTAATAAATAAATTTTATTTTTCCCATTTCAGAGGATCTTTGGCTGTGGCCTTCTCCTCCTCAGGGGCTCTGGGTGAGGCCCTTCAACCTGAGCTGCTTCCTTTTGGCCTCCACACTGTGAGAGTTTCAGGGACTGACCTGGCCAGGGGAAGAGCTGAAGAACTGAAAATGTGATTTACCCTCACTCATTCTTTAAGACTGATTCTTATGACTTTAGGGTGGGGGTTACCTGGGACATCACGAGATCACTGAGTAATGAAATTCTTTGAATATCACAAATGTTTCTATCAAAACAATCAATCCTCGGACTAAGACTTTTTTTTTTTCCCAATAATCAGTCTAATGATGTACTAAATTTACAGATTCAATGCAATCCCTATCAAATTACCAATGACATTTTCTAGAGAACTAGAACAAAATATTTTTTGATTTGTATGGAAATGCAAAAGACCCCGATAGCCAAAGCAATCTTGAGAAGGAAAGACAGAGTTGGTGGAATCAGGCTCCCTGACTTCAGGCTATACTCCAAGGCTACAGTGATCAAGATAGTATGGTACTGGCACAAAAAGAGAAATATAGATCAATGGAATGGGATAGAGAGCCCAGAGATAAACTATGGTCAACTAATCTATGACAAAGGAGCCAAAGATATACAATGGGGAAAAGGCAGCCTCTTCTGTTAGTGGTGTTGGGACAACCGCACAGCTACATATAAAAGAATGAAATTGGAACAGTCCCTAACACCAAACACAAAAATAAACTCAAAATAGATGAAAGACCTACATGTAAAGCCAAACACTATAAAACTCCTAGAGGAAAACAGGAAGAACACTCTTTGATGTAAATCACAGAAAGATCTTTTTTGATCCACCCCCTAGAGTAATAGAAATAAAAACAAAAATAAAAAAGTGGGACCTAATGAAACTTCAAAGCTTCTTCACAGCAAAGGAAACTATAAGCCAGACAAAAAGACAACCCTCAGAATGGGAGAAAATATTTGTGAACGAATCAACAAACAAAGGATTAATCTCCAAAATATATAAACAGTTCATGCAGCTCAATATCAAAAAAAAAAAAAAAAAAAAGAAACAACCAGTCAAAAAATGGGCAGAAGACCTAAGTAGGCATTTCTCCAAAGAAGACATATGGATGGCCAAGAGGCACATGAAAAGCTGCTCAACATCACTGATTATCAGAAAAATGTAAATCAAAACTACAATGCAGTATCACTTCACACTGGTGAGAATGGGCATCGTCAGAAAATCTACAAACAGTAAATGATGGAGAGGGTGTGGAGAAAAGGGAATGCTCTTGCACTGTTGATGGGATTGTAAATTGATACAGCCACTATGGAGAATAGTATGGAGGTTCCTTGAAAAACTAAAAATAGAGTTAGCATATGACCCAGCAATCCCACTGTTGGGTATATACCCAGAGAACACCATCATTCAAAAAGACACATGCACTCCAATGTTCATTGCAGCACTATTTACAATAGCCAGAATATGGAAGCAACCTTATTGTCCATCAATAGATGAATGATTAAAAAAGATGTGGTACATATATACAATGGAATATTACTCAGCTGTAAAAAACAATGAAACTGGGACATTTGTAGAGACATGGATGGACCTAGAGACTGTCATACAGAATGAAATGAGTCAGAAAGAGAAAAACAAATATCATATATTAACACATATATGCAGACTATAGAAAATTTGTACAAATCCACTGGTTTGCAAGGCAGAAGTAGAAACACAGATGTAGAGAACAAACATAGGGACATTAAGTGGGGAAAACAGGGAGGGTTGGGATGGAATGAATTGGGAGATTGGTATACCAAATTGTACACTCTAAATATATGCAGTTTATTGTCTGTTAATTGTATCTCAATAAAATTCTTAAATATATATATATATATATATATATATATATATATATCTGATATGTAGGATGTCTCAACAATGAAACCACTACCAGTGCTTTTGCCATCCCACTCTCTTTTTCAAAGAAATTCTGGGAAGCACGTAGAAGGGGAATCATTATCATCTTTATATAGGGGACGAATTTGAAATGCGGGGAGTTTGTGACTTGGCTGTACTCACCCTTCTTGTTAGAGGTAAAACAGCCTACAAGTAACCTTCCTGATCTTTCTCCAGTGTTCAAATAGAAGAGAGGGGTGAGAGAGGAAGCCAGGAGATGTGGTATAAATTAGGAAATTAAGAGTCTAGAGAAGAAAGGAAGAGTCAAATTGGGAAGAAAAATCTGAGATAGTTCTGCATGCACAGAGACACCCAAAGAGATGGAGAGATAAAAGAGAGAAATATAGATATGAAGACAAAGACACAGTAGCGCAGACATGGGGAGAGAGCAGAGAAAAGAACTAGAAGAAAATACACAAGAAATGCTGTTTGATAGGACTACAGTAAGTGTTGAAGAGGTTGTGCACTGAACAATTCCAAAGAGTGCCATTTTCACATAGGTCATGTTGTGACTGGCACAGTGCCCATGGCATGGTTCTCATCAATATGTGTGAGTTGAACTTTAAAAATGTCAGGGAGTGATTACATTCCCTTCTAACACTGATGGGTGGAAGAATAAGATTACAAGAAAAATTCCAGAAAGTGAGATGATGCCACTTACATTTCCCATACTTAAATGACTGAGCACTCTGAGAGGGCCAGCATCCCGAGGGTTCCAAGCCACTTCATGTTTCTTTCCCGGTTTCAATTACTCAGGAAAGAGCATGCAGTGGTGGCCAAGAGCTCCTAGTTATATATGTTCTGATTGCCCTAATTGTCCCTTGTAGGCTGCTAATGGATCTGATAAGAGATATGAATCTGATGATAATATCTTTAACTCCATCAGTGTCCCTGGGGTGTGAACTTCAAAAATTCTGAAACACACAGTTTCTACTGCAATCTCTTCCTTGGGGCTTGACTGCAAAACCAAATTGAACAGCACAGACTAACTAAGAGTGGGGATATTCTTCCTAAGTTAGAGGCAAAACACTGTTACTAACATGATGACAGTAAATGCTAGGGTCATGTTTGACATTCATGATCTCATGTGGTCTTCCTAGCAACTTCATGAGATGTACATTGTTTTCCTCAGTTGGAAAGGAGATTGCTAGGAGGAAAACAGGTCACATGGCAAAGTGAAGACTTGAGGGGCAGCCTAATGACACATTAGTGAGTGGCTTAAGGAGTGGGACAGATGGCACAGATCAGGGGCTTTTATGATGCCAATCTGCATCAAAAATCTAGGCTAGAGTAGTATTAATACTGCAGAGTTCCTCTATTGGAAGAAATGTGATGCATGCATCCACAGGATACTTTATATTATGCACAAAAAAAAAAAAAAAGACATATACAGAGGAATCTGTGTGCTGGAGCCTGGGTTTGATGCTGGAAAGTCAAAGTTGATTAAGACACAGGTCATCCTTATTTTCAGGGATCTAGCAGTCTAGGTCAGTTCTCACAAACTAATAGGCCAGGAGGCAAGAGAAATGAGTCAAGGGGCTGTGCGGGCGTCATGGACACAAGGCAGGCAGCACATGGCCTACCGGTAGGGACAGTATCTCCTCAGGTCCAACCGGCTTCCACCATGCTGAAGAGAAGCCTGGTTGTACAATTTTCAAGAGAAGTCAGAAGTCTCGATGTTTATGTAAAATCCCCTGATTTTAAATATTAACAACTTTTTTTTTGTTTTCTTCAGAAAACTTTGTGAGAACCAAACTTGAAACAACTGTGTGCTAGCTTCAGCCTGCAGGCTGTGCAGGTTTTTATTTCTGGCCTAGAGGTGGGTGTACAGAGAGAACAGAGAGGGGGTTCAATTCATGTTGTTCGAATGAGTAAGAGACTGAATGCATCTTAACCATGTTAATTTTCCCTCCATTTGTAAAGAAAGATCTCCAGGGTCCTGTACAGCAACACATTTAGTAATGTCCAATTGCTGAGTATCTGATTTAATTCCCCAATAGAATCCATGCTTTGAAACATTTTGTCTACCAAACCAAACACAGAAATAAATATTTTTTAAGGGTCTTATGTCTGAAGAATACAGAAATTCCACTCAGAGTTTCTGCTCAGCCTGAGATGAAGAGGCTACATGTTAAACTGTTATTCCAGAAAAAAGAAAAGATAATGGAGTTTTACAGACCCTTCCAGGATTCCCAGGGCCTGGGTGTTCCTACATGAGATCTATCCAGGCCCGTCCCTTGTACAGAACAACAGGAGGTTGGCCTGGTTACCAGGTGGGTGATAGATGAGGTGCTGCATCTTCCTACCAATTTTTACATGTTGTTAAAATTCAGGTTTGGTGGTTCAGTCACTATGGAGGGGATTTGACAGCATGTGCCAAATTATACACACAAATACCATTTAGCTCAGCCATTCTGTTTCTAGGGATTTATGCCAAAGATGCACTAGCAAAAATTCAAAATGACATGCAAGGTGTTCACTGCCACACTGTTTGTAAAAGCAAAAGATTAGAAACATATGTGAAGTGACCATCTATTAGGGAATGTTAAGTCAAAGGCCATCTGAACAATTGGGTATAATGCAAATGGAGGAGGCATAGAATGGCTTGGATCTTCAGGATATACTTTTTATTGTTTAAAAGAGAGGGACCAGAAAAGTGCTTATGATTTGTTGCTTTTCCATACACGTATATGTGTATTTTCAATAAGAAAGTGTGGCAGAATAAACCAAAAACTAAAAAAAAAATAAGTTATAGGGGAGGAGCAGGGAAGGAAGTGTGATTTCTTATTTTATAGTTTGACTTTGCAACTGTGTAAATGTGTTACAGAATCAAAAAATAGATCAATAAACACACCTGTCAAAATTGAGAACTAAAACAAATGAGGCTACTTTCATTAAGTTGGTGACATAGCCACACAGAACAAAAGATTACTTAAGTGGGTAAAAATGCAGAATCTTGACTCTACATTTGGAGTGGGATACCTTGTAAGGACAAAGACAAAGAAAGAAAAACACCTTCTCTCTGAAATGAAACTAAAAACAAAAATCCAAAGAAATCTGAAACTATATCCAACACCTTATTTTTGGTGATATTGCTACTGTTATTTTGAAAATATACTATGTTGTGCATAAAAGTTGAAGCAAGTAATTAATTAATGCTCATGGTGTTATGAAGCAAGACTTTCAGTGGAAGAGTGAAAAGAGATTTAAGTACACAAACAAATAGCTTAAGTTAAACCATGTAGTCTTAAAACCTGAAATGGTATTATAAGTTTGTACCAACGAATTATTTTCCTTTTTTCAAAAAAAAAAAAATAAATAAATAAAAACACTGGGGCTTTCCTTGTGGCACAGTGGTTAAGAAGCTGTCTGCCAATACAGGAGACACAAGTTTGAGCCATTGTCCGGGAATATCTCATATGCCATGGAGCAACTAATGCTGTGCAGCAGAAATACTGAGTCTGAGCTCTAGAGTCAGTGAGCCACAACTACTGAGGCTACATGCCACAAATACTTAAGTCTGCATGCCTAGAGCTCAAGCTCCACAACAAAAAACCCCCACAATGAGAAACCTGAGTATGATCTAACAAAAGAGGAGCCCCCACTGTTGCAACTAGAGGAAGCCTACGTGCAGCATCTAAAATCCAATGCAACCAAAGTACAAAAAAATAAATAAATACATAAATAAAAATAAATATTTAAATGAGTTAAAAAAAATATATCCGTACTTCTTGGCTTTGACCACTGAAAAGCATAGAAGCAATGGCAACTTGAAAACAGTGAGTATCCTGAGGCCTAGCTTCTGGCCTCTAAATACCATTTCCCACCAGAGGATCCAGAAATTCTTGAAGAGATGGCTGATTTCAGGGCTAGGCCAAGAAATGCAAAAGATAAGCCTGGGAATCTTGAAGGACCAGAAAGCTGAGGGCCTTCAAAGACCACCAGGGGCTACAAAAAAGTTTAGGAATCCATATTAAGAGGCCAAAAGTGGGGCAACTTTGCAACGGAAGGGAAGGGGGCAGGGTACAACCTTTGAAAGAATAATGTAGCTCAAGGGCATGACATAAAATGGGAGAACCAAGTGGGTCCACAGTGGTGGACAAGTTGATTTCCACTAGACCTTGTACCTCAGAAATACAAGCATAAGGAAAAATAGTGGGTGGTGTCCCAATTCTGGGAAATCCCTACCTCTTCCTGAAATAGCTGGAACACCCTTCCCACTCATTAACCTATGGAAGTACCCACCCCTATGAAATCTGACACCCCCATAACCTGGTGCCTTTCTCAGCTTCTGATATGGCCCACAGTCTGCCTGTGGAGTGTGTTTCTGTCTAAATAAATCCACTTTTTGCTTGTCAGTTTGTGTCTTTCCAAATTATTTCTGTTATGAGACATTAAGAAGCTGAGCTTCCTTAAGTCCTGAAACCAGATGTGTGATCTCAGTTAGAAGACATTGAATTTTGGCCAGGTTTGAGTCTTGGCAGAGTGGGTTTAAGTCCCAATGAGGGTTTTGGCTGGGTTTGTTACCTGGCACATAGGTCCAAGCTCCAATCCCAGGTGTTCAGTTTCAGCTGGCCACCACAGAGTGACAGTGATACAGTAAGAAAATGTTGAGAGTTAGGTCTTGGTCCTAAATGAGGCTCATGGTAGACCATGATTCAGGTATACTGGGGAGGATGTTCTGCTGATGTCTGTTTATTTTTGACTGGTGGGTAAACCTCTATGCTTACACACATGCAACAGCAAGTCCAGGACAACATTGTTAATCTCTATATTCTTCTCCTTGACTCAAAGTTTTTTCTCCTACATTCACACATTCCTATTCATTCCTGCTCTCTTGTTTTCTTCTTTCTTTATTTCTTTCTTTGTTTTTTCCTTGCTACCTTCCTGCCTTCCTGCTTTCCTGCCTTCCTGCCTTCCCTCTCTCTCCTCCTTCTTTCCTTCCTTCTTTCTTTCTTTTTCTTTTTCTTTCTTTCTTTCTTTCTTTCTTTCTTTCTTTCTTTCTTTCTTTCTTTCTTTCTTTCTTTCTCTCTCTTTCCCTTTCTTTCTTTCTTTCTTTCTTTCTTTCTTTCTTTCTTTCTTTCTTTCTTTCTTTCTTTCTTTCTCTCTCTCTCTCTCTCTTTCTTTCTTTCTTTCTTTCTTTCTTTCATCTTTCTTTCTTTCCTTCATTCTTTTCTCTTTCTTTTTTCACTCTTTCTCTCTCTTCTTTCTTTCTTTCTCTCCCTTCCTTCCTTCCTTCCTTCCTTCCTTCCTTCTTTCCTTCCTTTCACTAACCCCAGAAGATCTGTGTGGCCATTAGTGGTCTACTATTTATTGCTTTTACCCCCTCATTCTGAACCTTACAAGTGTTGACCATTTATTCCCAACTTATAACTAGACCAACTCCAGCTCATCATCAACGCCATTGTGGATGTCTTCTGTGCCATTTCCTTGTGACAATGTTTAGGGCATTAACACCTTGTTGGGAAAATACCTTGAACGGGATAGCATCAAAAATCATAAGTGCAAATTTTGGTCATATTATGTGGCAGACTTTGACTTGAGTGGAATTTTGGATAGCTCTGGACTTAGAAATATGACTTCAGGCTTGTCCAAAATGGGTCAGGGTGCATCAGTCTCAAACAATACCCCTTAGGGCCATGTACTCTGGGTCTGTGAAAGATTTGGACAACAGAAATAAAAGGGAAAAAAGTAGTAGGTTTTGTCCTCAGGTTTGGACACAATAGAGGTTAAGAAATTTAAAATGAAGTATCCTTTGCTCAGTTTTTCATGGCCTGATATCTAGGCAATGGGACCCAAAATGAATATGTGTAGCTCTGAGGGATAATTTAACGAAGGACACAGAGGACAGTTTAATTGATACACCCTACAGGGCCATGGGTCCCAAGCAAACATGGATCCCTCCTCCCCCATGTTTCAAGCCCTTTTGCCTTTGCATTTACTAACACAGTCTGCCCCAGATCTCTGGTGCAAAATTCAGGAAACAATGCCTCATACTCAGAGTCTGATAAATGGTTTGTTCTGATTGGGTTTTTGGTTTTTGGTAATAGGAATATAGTGGAAAAGGCTGAATGCACTCAGAGAAATATGGAAAAGGCCTAAATAATGGTGGTGGCTCTGTCTGCTCAGAGATCACAAAAGGGAAGCTGGGTTTCCCAGGCCAATCTGGCCTTGGCAGACCACAAGGCCCATGGGTACACATACAAGGCTAGTGTACCCTGTGTGGACAAAAGGGGCACTAAGGAAGGATTGTGATTGATGTGCTCTTTGCAAACAGCCAGGGCCTTCAAAGAGGGAATGCCCCAGACACCAGAGATCAATGTGGGTGCCTTGGCGATTGATGATTTTGCAATCGGAAGACTGTAGGGAGAGAAGGCCAAAAGTGGCTCAGCCTAGTTATACCATCTATATAAGTAATGTAAAGCCTTGAGTGGTCATTGCTGTGGTGGTCAGCTTGATAGACTTTATCATGGACACTGGTGCAACCTTCTCAGTCTTAACTCAAAGGATTGGAAACCTTAGCGATCATATGGCGTATGTAATGGGGTTGTCAGGGAAAAGACAAAGGCACACTTCCCTGGGACCCCTTTTGTGTAAAGTCAATGGCCAGGTGTTTTTACATTCTTTTCTAGTTGAGCCTCACTATCCCATCCCTTTGATGGGAAGGGATTTATTAAGTAACTTAGGGGCCTCTGTTTTTTGAGGGGCAAAGGATCCACACTCATTACCAAATGGTTCTAACAAAAAGCAAAATGGAAAAGATAACATCTGAAGCTAAAATAGAAGCCTTAGTAAAGACCCTAGAAAGTAGAATATGAAGGTTCCAAAAAAAGAATTAATAAAAGAGCTCTAATTGTCTTTTAAAATTAATTAAGCACTTATATAAATACTGAGAAATAGAAAATAATCTGGTCAGAATGAATTTAAAGTTCATATCATCTGGAAAATATTCAATACTAAACTGACACCTGGTTTTGCAGGTGGCTTTAACTTGGTTTGAGATATATATATATATATATATATATATATATATATATATATATATATTTAGAATCATCCATGTGGAGTATATTATTTTTGTTGTACCTAGGTTTACTAGAGGTCAAAAAAACTTATTCTGTTATATATTTGTCAAACAGAATAGTATATCTATGTGTGAAAAAAATAACTTTTAAGGATAGTAAGATGTATATTTTCAGTAAAAGAAGATGGGGAGAATGAGGAAAAAATACTGAAAAGTGTTGTGCATAATCAGGATTTTCTAAGATTTGATTAATTGTAGTTGGGTAAACAGATTCTTTTTGGAGTGGGCTGCAACAGAATTTGGTTAACCCCTCCAAAGTTTTCTTAAATTGCTGCTTTAAATAACAGATAGCGTGAGTTTCTTTGCCTTTAAATGACCTGTATTTGCTTTTAAGATCTTTTGTAATTCTGATTAAGGAATAAGTATTGCCTCACAGTGACCTATGATCTTATTTGACCAAGTGTTTTAAAATTTTTTTGGCAAACTTTCCAAATATCATTTTTAATATTTAAATTATTTAACAGCTTTATTGAGATAGAATTAACTGCATAAGTGTAAAGTGAGCAATTTGATGTTTTGACATATGCATACCTGCTTCAAAACATCACTGTATTAAAAAGGATGAAGATAATATCATCCCCCTATCATACTCATGTTCCTTTTATTTTGATTTATTTTTTATTTTTTTACACTCTCTTTATTGGAATATAATTGCTATAGACTCTGGTGCCAATTTCTGCTATAAAACAAAGTGAATCAGCTGTATTTATACCTTTATCACCTCCCTCCCATGACTCCTGCACACCCTCCCTATAAAACCCTTTTAAGTATTGCCAATCATTCAGTTGACCTCCCTGTGTTATACAGCAGCTTTTGACTGATTTCTATTTTACATCTGGTGGCGTATATATGTCAGTGCTACTCTCTCACTTCATCCCAGCTTCTCTTTCCACTGCCCATGTCCTCAACCCCGTTCTCTGAATTTGCATCTTTATTCTTGCCCTGACACTGTGTTGATCAGTACCATTTTTTTTTAGATTCCATACATATGATTTAGCATACAGTATTTGTTTTTCTCTTTCTGGCTTACTTCTAGCTCTGTATGATAGACTCTAGTCCCATCCACCTCTCTACAAATGATTCCATTTCATTCCTTTTTATGGCTGAGTAACATTGCATTGTATATAGGTGCCACATCTACTTTTTTTTAACTTTTTATTTTTTTTTATTTTTTACAATAAACTGCATATATTTAGAGTGTACAATTTGGTGTCCCAATCTCCCAATTCATTCCCTCTCAAACCCTCCCCGCTTTCCCCACTTGGTGTCCATATGTTTGTTCTCTGCATCTGTGTCTCTATTTCCACCTTGCAAACTGGTTGATTTGTACCATTTTTCTATAGTCCACATATATGTGTTAATATACAGTATTTCTTTTTCTCTTTCTGACTCACTTCACTCTGTATGACAGTCTCTAGGTCCATCCATGTCTCTAAAAATATCCCAGTTTCATTGCTTTTTATAGCTGAGTAATATTCCATGTACCACATCTTCTTTATCCATTCATCTATTGAGGGTCATTTATGTTGTTTCCATGTCCTGGCTATTGTAAATAGTGCTGCCATGAATATTGTAGTACATTTTTCTTTTTGGATTATGATTTTCTCAGGGTATACGCTCAGTAGTGAGATTGCTGGGTCATATGGTAGTTCTATTTTTAGTTTTTTAAGGAATTTCCATACTATTTTCCATATTGGCTGTACCAATTTACATTGCCACCAACAGTGCAGGAGGGTTCCCTTTTCTCCACACCCTCTCCAGCGTTTATTGTTTCCAGATTTTTTGATGATGGCCATTCTGAGAGGTGTGAGATGATATCTCATTGTGGCTTTGACTTGCATTTATCTAGTGATTAGTGATATTGAGACTCTTTCCATGTGTTTATAAGCCACCTGCACATCTTCTTCAGAAAAATGTCTATTTAGGTCTTCTGCCCATTTTTGGATTGGCTTATTTGCTTTTTTGATATAAAGCTGCATGAGCTGCTTGTATACTTTGGAGATTAACCATTTGTCAGTTGCTTCATTGGCAATTGTTTTCACCCATTCTGAGGGTTGTCTTCTTGTCTTGTTTATGGTTTATTTTCCTGTGCAAATGCTGTTAAGTTTCATTAGGTCTCATTGTTTATTTTTTATTTTATTTCTATTATTCTAGGTGGAGGGTCAACAAGGATCTTGCTTTGCTTTTTGTCATAGAGTGTTCTGCCTATGTTTTCCTCTAAGAGATTTATAGTGTCTGGCTTTACAATTAGCTCTTTAATCCATTTTGAGTTTATCTTTGTTTATGATGTTAGGAAGTGTTCTAATTTCATTCTTTTACATATAATTGCCCAGTTTTTGCAGCACCACCTATTGAAGAGGCTGTCTTTTCACAGTATATTCTTCCCTTCTTCGTCAAGGATAAGGTGCCCATATGTGCATGGGTTTATCTCTGGGCTCTCTATTCTGTTCCACTGATCTATATTTCTGTTTTTGTGCCAGTGCCATACTGTCTTTTTTTTTAAGACTTTTATTGAGATAGAGTTAACATACAATAAACTGCATATATTTAGAGTGTACAATATTTTTATTAGTAATGTATATATGGCAATTCCATTCTCCCAATTTAATCCTCCTCAACACTCCCTGCTTTCCCAACTTGTTGCCCAAATGTTTGTAGATCTGTGTCTCTATTTCTGTCTTGTAAACCAGTTCATTTGTACCATTTTTCTATATTCAGCATATATGTGTTAATATATGATGTTCTCTTTTCACTTTTTGACTCACTTCACTCTGTATGACATGTCTCTACAAATGTCCCAGTTTCATTGCTTTTTACAGCTGGGTAATATGCCATTGTTTATATGTACCATATATTTTTTATCCATTCATCTGTTGATGGACATTTAGGTTGCTTTCATGTTCTGGCTATTGTAAATAGTGTTGCAATGAATATTGGAGTGCATGTGTCTTTTTGAGTAATCGTGTTCTCTGGGTATGTGCCCAGCAGTGGGATTGCTGGGTTATATGCTAACTCTATTTTTAGTTTTGCAAGGAACCTCCATACTATTCTCCATAGTGGCTGTATCAATTTACAATCCCATCAACAGTGCAAGAGCATTCCCTTTTCTCCACACCCTCTCCATCATTTACTGTTTGTAGATTTTCTGACGATGCCCATTCTCACCAGTGTGAGCTAATACTTCATTGTAGTTTTGATTTGCATTTTTCTAATAATTAGTGATGTTGAGCAGCTTTTCATGTGCCTCTTGGCCATCTGTATGTCTTCTTTGGAGAAATGCCTAATTAGATCTTCTGCCCATTTTTTGATTGGGTTGTTTGTTTGTTTGTTTTGATATTGAGCTGCATGAACCGTTTATATATTTTGGAGATTAATCCTTTGTCTGTTGATTTGTTTGCAAATATTTTCTCCCATTCTGAGGGTTGTCTTTTTGTCTAGCTTATAGTTTCCTTTGCTGTGCAGAAGCTTTGAAGTTTCATTAGGTCTCACTTATTTATTTTTGTTTTTATTTCTATTACGCAGGGGATGGATCAGAAAAGATCTTGCTGTGATTTATTTTGAAGAGTGTTTTTCCTATGTTTTCCTTTAGGAGTTTCATAGTGACTGGCCTTACATTTAGGTCTTTAATCCATTTTGAACTTTTTGTTTGTGTGTGTGTGGTGTTAGGGAGTGTTCTAATTTCATTCTTTTACATGTAGCTGTCCAGCTTTCCTAGCACCACTTATTGAAGCAGCTGCCTTTTCTCCATTGTATATCCTTTCCTTCTTTGTCATAGATTAGTTGACCATAGTTTATCTCTGGGCTCTCTATCCTGTTCCACTGATATATATTTCTGTTTTTGTGCCAGTACCATACTGTCTTGATCACTGTAGCCTTGTAATATAGCCTGAAGGCAGGAAGCCTGATTCCACTAGCTCTGTCTTTCCTTCTCAAGATTGCTTTGGCTATTTGGGGTCTTTTGCATTTCCATACAAATCATAAAATTTCTTGTTCTAGTTCTGTGAAAAATGTCATTGGTAATTTGATCAGGATTGCACTGAATCTGTAAATTGATTTGAGTAGTATAGTCATTTTCACAATGTTGATTTTTCCAGTCCAAGAACATGGTGTATCTCTCCATCTGTTTGTATCATCTTTGATTTCTTTCATTAGTGTCTTATAGTTTTCTGAGTGCAGGTCTTTTGCCTGCTTAGTTAGGTTTATTCCTAGGCATTTTATTTTTTTTTTTGTTTCAATGTTGAATGGGATTGTTTCTTTAATTTCTCTTTCTGAGTTTTCATTGTTAGTGTATAGAAATTCAAGATATTCCTGTGGGTTAATTTTGTATCCTGCAAATTTAACAAATTCATTGATTAACTCAATCAGTTTTTGGTGGCATCTTTAGGATTTTCTAATTTGGATTCCTATTATTTCTTTTTCTTCTCTAATTGCTGTGGTGAGGACTTCCAAAACTATGTGAAATCGTAGTGGAGTGAGTAGACATCATTTTCTTCTTCCTGATCTAAGGGGGGAATGCTTGCAGTTTTTCACAACTGAGAATGATGTCTGCTGTGGGTTTGTCATATACAGCCTTTATTCTGTTGACTTAGATTCCCTCTATGCCCTCTTTCAGGAGAATTTTTATCATAAATGTGTGCTGAATTTTGCCAAAAGCTTTTTTTGCATCTATTGAGATGATCATGCAGTTTTTGTCCTTCAATTTGTTAATGTGGTGTATCATATTGATTGATTTGCATATACTGCAGAATCCTTGCATTCCAGGGATAAACCCCAGCTGATCATGGTGTATGAAACTTTTAAAGTCCTGTTGGATTCTGTTGGCTAGTATTTTGTTGAGGATTTCTGGATCTAAATTCATCAGTGATATTGGTCTGTAATTTTATTTTTTTTTTTGTGGTATCTTTGTCTGGTTTTGGTATCAGGGTGATGGTGGCCTCATAAAATGAATTTGGTAGTGTTCCTTCCTCTGCAATTTTTTGGAAGAGCTTGAGAAGGATGATGTTAGCCCTTTTCTAAATATTTGATAAAATTCACCTATGAATCCATTTGTCCCAGGCTTTTGTTTGTTGGAAAATTTTTAACCACACTTTGAATTTCATTACTTTTGTTTTTTTCTGTTCATATTTTCTATTTCTTCCTTATATAGTCTTGGAAGATTATACCGTGCTAGGAATCTGTCCATTTCATGCAGGTTGTCCATTGTATTGGCATATAGTTGCTTGTAGTAATCTCTTATGGGGCTTTTTATGTCTGTAGTGTCTGTTGTAATTTCTCCTGTTTCATTTCTAATTTTATTGATCTGGGTCCTCTCCCTCTTTCTCTTGATGATTCTTGTGAGAGGTTTATCAATTTTATTTATCTTCTCAGAGAACCAGCTTTTAGTTTTATTGATCTTTGCTATTGTTTTCTTTATTTCTATTTCATTTCTTTCTCCTCTGATCTTTATGATTTTTTCCATCTACTAACTTTGGGTTTTGTTTGATTTTCTTTCTCTAGTTTCTTTAGGTGTAAAGTTAAATAGTTTATTTGGGATTTTTCTTGTTTCTTCAGGTAGGATTGTATTGCTATAAAATTCCCTCTTAGAACTGTTTTTGCTGCATCCCATAGGTTTTGGAACATTGTGTTTTCATTGTTATTCATCTCTAGATATTTTTCAATTTCTTCTCTGATTTCTTCAGCGATCTGTTGGTTATTTAGTAGTGTGTTGTTTATCCTCCATGTGTTTGTGCTTTTTACATTTTTGCCTGTAATTTTTTTCTAATCTGATAGCGTTGTAGTCAGAAAACATGCTTGATATGATTTCAATTTTCTTAAATTTATCAAGCATTGATTTGTGACCCAAAATATGATCTATCCTGGAGCATGTTCCATGGGCAGTTGAGAAGAATGTGTAATCTGCTGTTTTTGGATGTAATGTCTGATTGATATCTATTTAATCAAACTGGTTTATTGTGGCATTTCAAGCTGTGTTTCCTTATTAATTTTCTTCCTGGATGATCTGTCCATTGGTGTAAATGGAGTCCTAAAGCCCCTCATATTATTGTGTTACTGTTGATTTCCTCTTTCATACTTGTTAGCATTTACCTTATGTATTGAGGTTCACCTATATTGGGTGCATATATATTTTTAATTATCTCCTCTTCTTGGATTGATCCATTGATCTTTATGTAGTGTCCTTTCTTGTCTCTTGTAACATTTTTTTTTATTTTAATGTCTATTTTATCTGATATGAGTATCGCTATTCCAGCTTTCTTTTGATTTCCATTTGCATGGAATATCTTCTTCAATCTCCTCACTTTCAGTCTGTATGTGTTTCTAGGTCTGAAGTGGGTCTTTTGTAGACAACATCTATATGGGTCTTGTTTTTGTATCCATTCAGCCAGTCTGTAGCTTTTGGTTGGTGCATTTAGTCCATTTTATATATTCAAGGTCATTATTGATATGTATATTCCTATTACCATTTTTTTAATTGTTTTGTTTTTGCTTTTTTAGGTTCTTTTTTTTTCCCCCTCTCTCTCTTATGTTTCCTGCTTAGAGTAGTTTCTTTAGCATTAGTTGTACGGCTGCTTTGGTGATGCTGAATTCTCTTAGCTGTTGCTTGTCTGTAAAGCTTTTGATTTCTCTGCCAAATCTGAATGAGATTCTTTCTGGGTAGAGTATTCTTGGTTGTAGGTTCTTCCCTTTCATCAGTTGAAATATATCATACCACTCCCTTTTGGCTTGCAGAGTTTCTGCTGAGAAATCAGCTGTTAACCTTATGGGTGTTCCCTTGTATGTTATTTGTCATTTCTCCTTGTTGCTTTTAATAACTTTTCTCTGTCTTTAATTTTTGTCAGTTTGAATACTATGTGTCTCAGTGTGTTTCTCCTTGGATTTATCCTGCCTGAGACTCTCTGTGCTTCCTGGACTTGGGTGGCTATTTCCTTTCCCATGTTAGGGCAGTTTTCAACTATAATCTCTTCTAATATTTTGCCAGGTCCTTTCTCTCTCTCTCTTCTCCTTCTGGAACCCCTGTATTGTTAATATTGGTGTGTTTAACATTTTCCTAGAGGTCTCTTAGGCTGCCTTCATTTCTTTTCATTATTTTTCTTTATTCTTTTCTGCATCAGTGATTATCAGCATTCTGTCTTCCAGGTCACTTATTTGCCCCTTTGCCTCAGTTAACCTGCTATTGATTCCTTCTAGTGTATTTTTTGTTTCCCTTATTGTGTTTCATATCTCTGTTTTTTGTTTGTTTGTTTGTTTGGATTCTTCTAGATCTTTGGTAAACTTTTCTTGCAACTTTTCAATCTTTGCATCCAGTCTTTTTTCAAAGTCCGGGATCATCTTTGCCATTATTATTCTGAATTATTTTTCTGAAAGTGTACCTATCTCCTTTTCATTTAGTTGTTTTTCTGGAGTTTTATCTTGTCCCTTCATCTGGTACAAAGTCCTCTGCCTTTTAATTTTCTCTATCTCTCTGTGGCTGTGGTTTTCAGTCCCACAGAATGAAATACTGCTGATACTGCTTGATACAGCTGTCTGAACTCTTGTGAAGGAAGCTATCTAGGAGGCTTGGATGTGATTCCTGATTGGAGGGACTAATGGTGGGTTGGGCTGGGTGGGCAGAGCTCAATAAAACTTTAATCAGCTTATCTACCAATGGGTGGGGTGTGTTCCCACCTTGTTGGTTTTTTGGCCTGAGGCTACCCAGCACTGGAGCTTACAGGCTCTTTAGTGGGGCTAATGGAAGACTCTGGGAGGGCTCACGCCTATTGGCACTTCCCAGAACCCCTACCACCAGAACCCCTGTCCCCTCAGTAAGCCACAGCTGCCCCCCCCCCAAACTCTGCAGGCAACCCTCCAACACCAACAGGTAGGTCTGGGCCAGTTTCCTATGGGGTCACTGCTCCCTCCCCCTGGGTCCTGGTGAGCACAATATTTTTTGTGTGCCCTCCAAGAGTGGGGTCTCTGTTTCCTCCAGTGCTGCAGAGGTTGTGCAATCAAATCCCACTGGCTTTCAAAGTCTGATTCTCTGGGGATTCCTGTTCCCTTTGCCAGACCCCCAGGTTGGGAAGCCTGACGTGGGGCTCAGAATCCTCACTTTAGTGGGTGGACCTCTGTGGTATAATTGTCCTGCAGTTTGAGTCACCCACCCAGCATTTATGGGATTTTATTTTAACGTGATTGTGCTCTTCTTACCCTCTCTTTGTGGCTTCTCCTTTTTCTCTGGATGTGAGGTGTCTTTTTTGGTGGGTTCCAGTGTATTTCTGTTGATGATTGTTCAGCAGTTAGTTGTAATTGCAGTGCTTTTACAAGAGGGTGTGAGTGCACCTCCTCTTACTCTGCCATCTTGAATCATCTCTCCAGTGCCATACTGTGCTGATCAATGTAGCCTTGAAGTATAGCCTGAAGTCTGGGAGCCTGATTCCACCAGCTCTGTCTTTCCTTCTCATGATGGCTTTAGCTATACAGGGTCTTTGACATTTCCATACAAATTGTAAAATTTGTTGTTCTAGTTCTGTAAAAAATGTCATTTGGTAATTTGATAGCAATTGCATTGAATCTGTAAATTACTATGTGTAGCATAGTCATTTTCACAATGTTGATATTTCCAATCCAAGAATATAATATGTCCCCCCCATCAGTTTGTGTCATCTTTGATTTCTTTTATCAGTGTCTTATAGTTTTATTCATACAGGTCTTTTCCCCCCTTAGTTACTTTTATTCCTAAGTATTTTATTATTTTTCTTGCAATGGTAAATTATAGTCTTTCCTTAATATCGCTTTCTGCTTTTTTTTTTGTTGTTGTTGTTAGGTAAAGTAATGCAAGAGATGTTTGTGCATTAATTTTGTATCCTGTTACTTTACTAAACTCATCAATTAGTGCCAGCAGTTTTCTGGTAGCATATTTAGGATGTTCTATGTATAATATCATGTTACCTGCAAAGAGTGACCATTTTACTTCTTTTTCCAATGTAGATTACTTTTATTTCATTTTCTTCTCTGATTGCTATGGTTAAAACTTCCAAAACTATGTTGAATATAGTAGTGAGAGTGGGCACCCTTGTCTTTTTCCTGATCTTATATTAAATTTTTTGAGTTGTTTTAACACTGAGGATTATGTTGGCAGTGGGTTTATCATATATAGCCTTTATTATGTTGAGGTAGGTTAACTGTTAGCCCACCTTTTTGAGAACTTTTATCATAAATGTGTGCTGAATTATTTCAAAACATTTTTCAGCATCTGTGGAGATTATCATATTGTTTTTATCCTTAAATTTTTAATATGGTGTATCACATTGATAGATTTCTGTATATTGAAGAATCCTTTCATTACTGGGATAAACCCCACTTGGTCATGGTGTATGATGATTTTAATGTGCTGTTAGGTTCTGTTTGCTGGTATTTTGTTGAGAATTTTTGCATCAATATTCATCAGTGATATTGGTCTTTAAATGTCTATTTTTGTGACATCTTTGTTTGGTTTTGGTATCAGGGTGATGGTGGCCTCATAGAGTGTGTTTTGAAGTGTTTGTCCCTCTGCTATATTTTGGATGAGTTTGAGAAGGATAAGTGTTTGCTCTTCTCTTAATGTTTGGTGGCATTTCCCTCTAAAACCATCTGTCCCTGGGCTTTTGTTTTTTGGAAGAATTATAATCAGAATTTCAATTTCAGTGCTTCTGATTAGTCTGTTCATGTTTTCTATTTCTTCCTGATTCTGGCTTGGAAATTTGTATTTTTCTAAGAATTTGTCCATTTCTTCCAGGTTGTCCATTTTATTGGCATATAGTTTTTTGTTTGTTTGTTTGTTTGCTTGTTTTTGTAGTAGTCTCTCATGATTCTTTGTATTTCTGCAGTATCAGTTGTTACTTCTCCTTTTTTGTTTCTTATTCTGTTGAGTTGAGGCTTCTCCCTTTCTTTCCTGATGAGTCTGGCTAATGGCTTATCTATTTTGTTTATCTTACAGAGAACCAGCTTTTAGTTTTATTGATCCTTTCTATTGTTTCCTTCGTTTGGTTTTCGTTTATTTTTGTTCTGATCATTATGATTAATTTCCTTCTGCTAACTTAGGAGTGTCTTAGTTCTTCTTTCTCTAATTGTTTTAGATTAAGCTTAGCTTGTTTATTCAAGATTTTTCTTGTCTCTTGAG
The DNA here is from genome assembly GCF_030028045.1 of Hippopotamus amphibius kiboko. Lineage (NCBI taxonomy): Eukaryota > Metazoa > Chordata > Mammalia > Artiodactyla > Hippopotamidae > Hippopotamus > Hippopotamus amphibius. The sequence continues at coordinate 119,878,534 of NC_080188.1, read as the reverse complement.
GTAGAATTGTATTGCAATGAACTTCCTTCTTAGAACTTCTTTTGCTGCATATCATAGGTTTTGGGTCATCATGGTTTCATTAATATTTGTTTTTAGAATTTTTTTTTGATTTCCTCTTTGATTTCTTCAGTGATTTCTTGGTTGTTTAATAATGTATTGTTTTACCTCCATGTGTTTGTATTTTATATGTTTTTTCCCTATAATTGATGTCTATTCTTATGGCATTGTGGTTGGAAAAGATGCTTGATACAATTTCAATTTTGTTGAATTTACCAAGGCTTTATTAGTGACCCTAGATGTAATCTATCCTGGAGAATGTTTTGGGTGAACTTGAGAAGATAGTTCATCCTGTAGTTTTGTGTGGAATGTCCTACAAATATCAATTAATCCATCTGATCTAATGTGTCATTTAAGGCTTGTTTCTCCTTATTTATTTTCTGTTTGGATGGCCTGTCCATTGGGGTAGGTGGGGTGTTAAAGTCTCCTACTTTTATTGTGTTACTGTTGATTTCCTCTTTTATGGCTGTTAACATTTGCCTTATGTATTGTGGTGCTCCTGGGATGAGGGAATAGGTATTTACAATTGTTATATTTTCTTCTTGGATTGAGCCCTTGATCTTTACATAGTATCCTTCCTTCTCTCTGGTAATAGTCTTTACTTTAAAGTCTAATTTGTGTGATATAACTGCTTCTACATCATTTTTCTTTTAACTTCCATTGGTGTGGAATATATTTTCCATCTCCTTACTTTCAGTCTCTGTGTGTCATTATGTCTGAAGTTGGTTTCTTGTAGACAGCATATATAAGGGAGTTATTTTTGTAGAAATTCAGCCAGCCTTTGTCTTTTGGTTGAAGCATTGAATCTATTTACAATGAAAGTAATTATTGACATGTATGTTCCTATGTACAGTTTAATAAGTGTTTTGGATTTGTTTTTGTAGGTCTTCTCCTTCTCTTATGTTTCCCACCTAGAGAAGTTCCTTTAGTAATTATTGTATGGATAGTTTGGTAGTGCTGAATTATCTTACCTTTTAACTGTCCATAAAGATTTTGATTTGTCCCTCAAACCTGAATAGAATTCTTGCTGGGTAGAGTATTCTTGTCTGTAGCTTTTTCTCTTTCAAGACTTTAAGAATACCCTGCCACTCCCTTCTGGCCTGAGGAGTTTCTTCAGAAAGATCAGCTGTTATCTTTATGTTTTTTTTTTTCTTTATGTTATTTGCTTTACTCTTGCTGATTTTAATACTTTTTCTTTAAGTTTTATTTTCATTACTTTGATTAATATTTTCCTCAGTATGTTTCCCCATATGTTTATTCTGTATGGGACTCTCTGGGCTTCTTGGACTTGACTTGATTGATTATTTCCTTTCCGTGTTGGGGAAGTTTTTGACTATAATCTCTTCAAATATCTTCTTAGACTCTTTATTTTTTTCTTCAACTTCTGGGACACCTATGATTTGAACGTTGGTGCACTTAAAGTTGTCCTTGAGGTCTCTGTGACTGTATTCCATTGTTCTATCTTTCTTCATTTTCTTGTTCTGTAGCAGTTATTTCCACCATTCTCTTTTCCAACTCATTTTCTTGTTCTTTTCCTCTGTTCTTCTGCTATTGATTCCATCTGGAGTATTTTTAATTTCAGTTATGGTGTTTGTTATTACTGCTTGTTTGCTCTTTAGTTCTTCTAGGTCCTTATTGAATGTTTCTTGCACTTTCTCTATTTTGTTTTTGAGATTATGGATAATCTTTACTATCATTACTCTTGAATTCTTTTTCAGGCAATTTGCCTATTTCTTCATTTATTTGGTCTTGTGCATTTTTAACTTGCTGCTTTGCCTGCAAAATGTTTCTTTGTTTTCTCTTTTTGTCTAATATACAGAATTTGATGTCTCCTTTCCCTATGCTGCCTGGTGGTAATTCCTCTTCTTTCTGTTCTCTGTACCCTGTGGTGAGGTTGGTTCACTGTCTTGAATAGGATTCCAGATGAGAGAGTCTGGTGCCTGCTTCTGGTGTGTGGATCTGAATCTTTTCCTTCTGATGAACAGGGCCATGCCAAGTGATATGTTTTAGGGTATCTGTGAGCTTAGTGTGGCATTAGGTATTCTGTGTGCTGAAGAGTGGGTCCGTGTTCCTGTTTTGTTTGTAGTATGGTGTGAGGTATCCAGCACTAGAAGTTCCAGGGAGTCAGGTGAAGCTGGTCATAGACTCTGATAGAGGCCTCCATAAGAGCTCTCTGCAATTATTGTTATCTGTGGCTGGGGATTCTCTAGTAGTCTAGCATCCTGGATTCAGTGTTCCCTCCTCAGAGCCTCAGGATTGTCTTCTGGTCTAGGAATCCAGACTCCACAGGTCACTCATACTGGCAATAAAGGGGGTTAAAAAAAGCTCTCCAAGCCCCAGACTAATGGTAAAAGTTAAGTAAAACAAGTACATGCACAAGATAAACTAAAATAGAACCCAATAGAACATAAAGCCCTAGAACAAACAGACAGTAGAACCCCAGAATACAAGACAATTAAAGAGAAAACCAACAAAAACTCAAAACAAAACAAAACAAAAACAAACAAACAAAAAAAGCCCAAAACCTATAGAAAGAGTCAACTAAAGAATGATGCAAAGAAATAAAACCAACTGATAAGCATAGAAAAAAAAGAGAGAGAGAGAGAGAGGATTGAAGACAGCAAAACAGAAGAGGAATGTAGACATAGAAGTATATAAATAAAATTATAAAATGAAGAGAAAAGGAAAGGAAGAAAAAGAAAAAGGAAAACCAACCAAACAAACAAAACCTCAGAGGTATTGTGAATATGAGGAACAAATATAACAGTGACCAAATAGAAACAAGGACCAAATATAACAATGAGCAGGATAACAAGCAGTTAGGCTGAAGATACCCAAAACTAAATTAAACAATTATAATTAGAATTAAGATAAAGACAGAACATAAAAACAAAAACAAAACAGTGTGTCATCTGAAGAATCAACAAGGAAACAGAGCAAAACAATAAAAATGATTAAAATTATAAGATAGAGTAATATAAAATACAAAGGTATAACACACAGAGCAACAAGTACTTAGTATAACTGGAAATATAAAAAGAATAAGAACAATAAAAATACAATTGTATTAAAGATAAGAAAGAAAAAAAAAAGTAGGGGAGATAAACTCACCTCTACAGAAATGTTAGCAAGAAACAGAAGCATATAAAAATGATAGAAAGAAAAATAAAAGTAAAAAATAGAATAAAACATAGATTATAAGATGTGAAGATCTCTTAGGACTATGATAAAAAAAAATACCAGAATTGACAGAGAATTGATCAAATCAATAGAATTAATAATAATTCTGTTTCCTTGGGGTATCAGCTGTAAGTGTCCTTGTATATGCCTTGAGCCACAGGTTACCTTCACCTCCCCAAATGGCCCTCCTCTTCTTCCTGGATAGACTCTGGACTTGTTGTGGGCTCTATGAGGTCCACTTAGGCTCTGATCTGGCACAATTTCTGTGAGTACATACTCCCAACATTCACAGATGCCAGAGCTAGACCTTTTTTCATTTGTGGGAACATTCGTTGTCTGCTCAGATATTCCAAAGACACAGTGCTGATTGTGGGGATGTAGTCTGCAGCTTGTATAGCAGATGGAAAAAAATTTAGATCCTCTTCCTTAGTCCCCCTGTCCCTGGCATTCAGCTTTGGTTTTGTCCCCACCTCTGCATGTCATCCAACTGCAGGAGTCTGGTTTTGAGGCTGCCATGAAGCTCTCGGGTCTGCTTAGGTGAGGGCTTCCTTTATTGTTCATCTGCAGGTGCTAACGTGTAGGGATAGAGATAATTTGACAGTGGCTCCTCTCCCTGCATGTGACTCAGCAGTAGCACCCTGCTTGGATCAAGGGAGCCACGGAGGTGATGCCAAATATGCAGGGATGCTGGTGGTGGTGATGGCTATGGAAAATCTGGCTTTAGTGTGGTTCTTTACTGGTGCCAAGCATAAGTCTCATGAAGGCCAGCTGTCAGGGGCCTTTTTGTGTTACTCTGAAACCGGCAGAGCTTCCTTTATTGTTCATCTGTAGGTGACAGGGTGTGGGGAGAGAGAGGGTACAATAGTGGCTCCTCCCCCTGTATGTGAGTCAGCAATAGTGCCTGACTTGGATTACAGGACCCCCTGCAGTGACACCAAATGCACAGGAATGCCTGAGGCCACAGGTGTTAAAAGTCTAGCCTTAGTGTTGTTCTTTACTAGTGCTGCTGTGAGGCATGTGATGGCCAGATATCAGAGGCCTTTGTGTATCACTCTGCAACCTGTGGAGCTTCCTTTATTTTTCATCTGTAGGTGCCGGTGTGTGGGGAGAAGGAGGGTACAGTAGTGGATCCTCTCCCTATGTGTGAGTCAGCAATAATGCCCTGCTTGGATTGAAGGAGCCCTGATCATGAGACCAAGTGTGCAGTTAAGCCAGTGGGCCTGTGTATTAGAGGAATGTCCCTAGAGATGACCTCCCCATGGCCAGACATTTTTTGGCTCTCAGCAGGCATGCTAAGGCCATCCCTTTGGGGGATTTTTCTATTAGTTGTCAACTGGTGCTTGGCAGGCATGCCTAGAGGGGTCTTCCTTTAGTTTTTGCTGTGGGCACCAAGAGAAAGGACTACAATATTGGCTACTCCCCCTGTGCAAAACTCAGCAGTAGCTCCCTCCTACCATGGCAGCCCAGTCTTCCCTGGTATGCATTCCCTGCTGCAGATTACTTCCCTCCAGTCCCCTCAGTCCGTCTCCTCACAGCCAACAGTGGTTCTCAAACTTGGCCTGTTTTCTGGTCCCCATGTTTTAGCTCATAGCCACCCCATACTACTGTGAACCAACGTCTCAGTCCAGGGCAGGCAGGGCTGTGGTATGGACAGTCTGTGTGTTTCTCTCTTTTCCATCTGTCATAGATCAGCCTCTTCACCATCGTTGGAAAGTCCCAAATGCCTCCCTTCTGACCCAATCAAATTCCATGATGGAGAAGGAATTCCTCATCAAATAAGGGGGGTTTTCATGAATTTGGTTTTCTCCCCTCTGTTTCAGCTCCTCCCACCCTGAGGCTGCAGGCCACATCAATTTTGTTCTCCTTGTTTTTCTCCATTTTATTTTTTTACCAAGTTATGCTGGGATGTTTGTAGTCCTTTCCAGTGTCCAAGGTCTTCTGCTAGTGTTCAACCACTTTTCTGTGGGAATCTTTTCATCTATTGATGTATTCTTGATGCATCTGTGGGAAGAGACACACTCCACATCCTTCTACTTCAACACAATCTTTCCTTCTCCTAAAATTTTAATTAAGTTTCTTTTGATTTCCAGTTAACTCTGGGGTGTTTTAGAGGACCCCTGGGGTATCTTAAAGAGGAATATTTTACTAAGATTATTTGGTATGTTAAGTGTAATCATTAATAATTCTGGTCATTGTAGACAAGTTTATCAATTATACTGTAATGAGATGTTAAACCATACCTTTTAATTCTTCTGTCATTTACAGATATTTTTGTACACTGATGCTGGTATAAAAAGTGATTCTTCAACAAAGAGATTCATAGAAAGGCCATGGAAGCAATTACAACAGTTCCACAGAAAGATGATGTATATGTGACTATTCCAGCTTATATGGACTTACAACAAGGAGTTGTCCTGCCCCTGGGGCCCCTAGATCAGGCACCCAGAGATTTTTCTTACTGATAGGTAGGGTCAATGCCCTCATTCAGCCTTGAAGCAGTTACAGAAGATAGACTATTGCCCTTCTGCTCCCCATAAGAATATGGTAGTAAAATCTCTGAGGGGGGGATGAAACAGGAGAGAAGGGGGAAGAGCATAACCTTTGAAAGAATGACACACCCCGAGAACATGACATAAAGTGAGTAAAGCCAAATGGCTACAATATGGCAGAGAAGTTGACTTCCACTAGACTTGATCCTCAGTAATATAAGCATAGGTATCAAAAAGTAGATGATGGCCTAATTCCTGGAAATCCCCATATCTTCCTGAAATACTCCTCCCACTCATTAGCCTATGAAATTATCCACCACATAGAAACTGACAACCCTATACCCTGGTGCCTTTCTCACCTGAGATGGCTCACAGTCTGTGGAGTGTGTTTCTCTCCAAATAAATCCACTACTTGCCTACCAATCTGTCTTTCACTGAATTCTTTCTGTGATGAGATATCGAGAACCTGAGCTTCAGTAAGTCCTGAAACCAGATGTGTGATCTAAGTTCAAAGACTTTAGGTTTTGCCAGGATTTGAGTCCCAGTCTCCGGGTATACTCCTAATTTGTGGTGCTCAGTTTCAATTTTAGCATCATGTCAAATCAATTGAAACAAATTAAATGAAAAAACAGCAATGACCTGGAACTACGTGGTATTACAGTGGAGAAGACACTGCCCTCCCAATGCAAGGGCCTCAGTTCAATGCCTGGTCAGTGAAAACAATCCCAAATGCCACAGCTAATTGTTCATATGCCACAACTAAAGATCCTGCATGCTGCAATTGAAGATCCTATGCACTGCAACTAAGAACTGCACAGCCAAATAAATGAATATTATTTAAAGCCTGAATGATATTCTTTTCTATGTCTTTAACATATTTTCTTTGTCCATTCAACTGTTGATGGATGTAAATGGTTTCCACCTCTTGAGTATTGTTAATGATGCTGCAGTGTACATGACAAATATCCATTTGATATCATGATTATAGGCTTTTGGAAAAAATACCCAGAAGTGAGATTGCCTGATCAAATAGAAATTCTCTTTTTTGACATTTTTGAGGACTCTCCATTATGTTCTCCAGTGGCTACACCATTTTACATCCCCACCAACAGTGTACAGGGTTACACATTCTTGTCAACACTTTGTATCTTTTTGTTTTTTGATAATGAACATCATAATAGATGTGAGATGGTAGCTTATTGTCATTTGTTTTCCATTTTCTTAATGATGTTCCCTCAAATTTACAGAATAAGAAACTGATGTTTAGAAATGAACTTATCAAGGTCACATGACTGGTAGGTGTCAGAGGTGGGATTTGAATGCAGGCAGAAAAGCTCCAGGATGTACATGCCAGGTGGGTATGCTGCAATGTCTTCCATGTGCTTAGCAAACCTGGAATCATGCTGTTTTATATTCTGTTATTTTTCCTCAATGCTATATTAGAATGATTTCTCAGAACACTAAATATCCTCCTAAAAGACAATTTTAAGCTGGTTGATTGCATGATGTCCTATCTATGCTGTGGACATTTTATGTTTAATAGGTCTTGGGAATGTCCCAGATTTTCCCCTTCGTAAGAGACTCTGAGGACTACATCTTTGCTTATTTAAGTTTTCAGGTGGTTCTTATCATCGCTTTAGCATAATTCTTAGAAACAAAGTCTCTGGGACAAAGACCATAAATACTTTAAGAACAAATCATCTCAAAAAAATTCTACCCATTTATACTCTTTCAAGAAGTGTACAAGATCTCTTTCCTGTTTTTTTTCTACTATTTTCCTTACTGTTAGCTATAAAACTCTCTGGTTTGCAATCAGTAAAGACTAAAAGTGGAATGTGGATGAAGATTGTTGCTTTCAAGATCAGAATTCAGGACTTCACTGGAGACTGAGTGGTTAAGACTCCATGCTTCCAAAGCAGGGGCCATGTATTTGGTTCCTGGTCATAGAAATAATATTCCACATATCGTGTGGTGTGGCCAAAAAAAAAAAAAATTGATGAAGACATAATTTATCTTTATGTTGGTAGCCCAAGCTATAAATATAGAGTCTCAGGTACAGTGGCCTCATTAACAGACACAGCTCCAGCCCCAGCCTTAGGCTTATCTAGGGAAACAAAGCCTGACTTTTTCTCATTGATATTATGGCAGTAATCCATGCTGACACCATATGTCTCCTGATATAGATGCAACAGTATGTTCTAGTGGAAGCATCTACAAATTAATCCATTCATTTATTCAACATGCATTTATTGAGGGCCTACTATGTGTCTGTCATCAGTACTTGTGCCAGAATAAAGGAGGTGGCTTCCTTCATCAGTACAATTGGGGTCATGACCTGCAGGGGCTCATGGGGAGAGGGTGAAATGGCACATTTAATTAAACAGAACTATTATTCTTTTTTTTTTGTTTGTTTGTGGTTTCTCACCAACAGATAGAGATTGTTTAAGGTTCCATGAAGAGCACTTGGAAAATAAGTTTGACAAATTATTCACTTCAGTCTCCATTAAATCCAGATCATATTTACTGTTAAAAAAATAGTAACAGTTCTGCTCTCATCTTTCCCCACTTATCAGCTTTACAATTGGTTCTATTTTACTCTGCTCAGGCTGATCATAATCCAGTGCCATCCCAAAGGGACCAGGCACATATAACCATGGACATACAGCAGATCTGCACACACATGGTAACTCAGGTCTTAAGGGTATGTATCAGGGTGGGCTGGCAAGACTGATGGCAATGACCTCCCCTTGCCCTGTTGCAATCTTTTCCTAGCTCCCTGAAGAGGAAGCCCCTCACTCCAGTGGCTTCCTATCCATACCTCTGTTATTTCCTCCATCTGTCCCTCCCCATTGAGCGTTGTCTCTTTAACTGTCTCCATGAACTTGTGGGATTCTAACCCAGCCCTCTGTCACTGAGGTCGACCACAGAAGCTGACACACAGGAGGTTCTCAGTAAATTTGTACTGAATGAAAAGATCAGGAAGGAAAGGAGATGTCCCTTGCACTGATGTTTGCCTTGCTTGAGGTAAGGCCCATGCTATTCACTGTGTTGGGATGTATTTTCCACCTTTTTCAAGCTTTCCTGCTCCTTTTCTCCTCTGGGTCTCCCTCCACCTCTGACCCTTACTGTCCCCATTCTGTGTCTCTGCCTAGGGTCTCCAGGTGGGAAGAAATGATGTTTCCACTCCAAATGTGCCAAACCATGGCAGCTTGAATCAAATGGTTTGTAGCTCTGTCCCTGAGGAAGCTCAGAATGGAAGAAGGCTTTGTACAAATTGGGTCCCCCTTTACATGAGTGGCATTCACCCCAACAGCCTTGAAGGCCACAGGAACAAACATGCTGGCCCCTGGAGGGATGGAGCTGGCTCAGGTATCCACAAGGACTTTCACTTGGGAAGTGGGACAGGAAAGGACACTGCAGGGTTAGTGGCAGAGAGCTGGTTACTGGAGTTGGAGGACTATAGGGCAACATTTCAGCCTGAGGGACCTCACCTAGACACCCCCTGGAGCAGAAGGCCTCTGCCAAATGTCCTCTGAGATAGGAAAAAAAGAATATATTTTTATTACCCCTTACCATCCATCTGAATGGGAGGCAGCAGAGTTGGTGGGGCTGTCACCATCTCTTCCATGATGTAACACTTTCTTTTGCCACTTACTATGGGGCTGCCTCTAACCAGCTCCAGTCACATGGTGCTGGAGGAAACTGTCAATCATGTTGGGCAGGGCCATGTGACCTAGTAAAGCCAATCATAGTACCCCATGTGCCTGCCAGAATGGATGGTCTAGGGTTGCACACATGATCTGTAGTGGACCAATCAGAGCCCTCCTGCTATCCAGATGTTTCATGAGCTTGTTTCCTTAAGGGTTAGACCCCTTGGGGATATATGTGTGGAAGCCTGAGGGAGGAAATCTGTCAGGCTAAGAGAATCAAAGATGAGGGAAGGGAAAGCATGAGGGAGAGAAACAGAGAGCTAATGGTTTCTGATTTCTTGGGTCCAGTCATTGAGATGTTTGTATCTGCACTAGTTCCTGCATCCTGGACCCCAGTATCCTTCCAATAAGTTTCCCCTTTCCTTGAAGTCAGTTGGCATTGGGATCTGCTCATTTGTGGTTCAGATGAGGTTCTAGTTCATACAAAATTATGATGCACCTCCCCAACCCAAAGAGTGACACCCATTCATATTAGCACCATTGGGAATGGATTCTTTTATGTTATGGAAAATAGGGATTTTCAGAGCACCAAACATATTCCACCACCATCCCTGGGTGGTATTGCCCTATGTATGAGTGACTGTGTGCTTGGCATGGGCCTGATTGATTCCTGAAATTGTGCCAGGATTTACACTACAGAAGCTGGGCCACTGTTGTTGTTTCCCTGATCATAAATCAAGAAATACAGCCTCAGGAAGCCATCATCCAGGATCCAGGTATCAAGTGAGCTCCACTTCCCTGTGTTCTCTTGAAAGTTGCTGAGACAGGTGTCCCCCCCTTCAGTATGCAGAGCAGACAGCTTCTCAGTTTTATTTCCCTCCTTTAGTAAGAACCAAGTGGCTCTCACAGCAGCTGCAGAAGTGGGGTGCCCATTCAAGAACAAGAATGGCCAAGACATGTGGTTGCCCTGAGGGAGGGCAGTGGAGGAGGGAAGGGTTGGGAGTTTATTATTAGCAGATGCAAACTACTGTATAGAGAATGGGTAAACAGCAAGGTCCTCATGTATAGCATGGGGAACTATATTCAATATCCTCTGACAAACCCGAAAGGAAAATGATAGAAAAACAAACAAACAAACAAACAAACAAACAAAAAATATATATATATATATATATACACATAATTGAGTCACTTTGCTGTACAGCAGAAATTAACACAACATTGTATATCAACTCTACTACAATACAATAAAAAAAAAAAAAAAAGGACAAGAATGGCCCGAAGTTCCCCTGTTCTTTCCTTCTGACCCATAGCCATTGTTTTCTATGCAGAGAAAGCCTTTTCTTCCCCACAATCTCTTCTTTAAAACTGTGCTCAGCCCCTCTAGGAAGATTTCCTGGACTCATGCTCACATTCCCTGGCCAGTCCAGGTTGCGTTGTGTGACTTACCCTGGTGCTTTCCTTGTCTGAACCCCTAATCACTGGTAATCTGGCCCATTCTCTCATTGGCACAGCCCCCAGGGGTGATATATGGAATCCAGTGTAGATTTGCCCCAACTCAAGCAGGAGATCTCATGCCTCCATGACACTGGGGGTTTTGAATTATTGAAATTCCCTGTCTTCCTCAAAGCCTTCTTTGAGTCCATCAGCCTCCTCTGAACTCCTACAGAGACATGACATTAAGCATCAAACCTGCACAAGGGCTGGAAAGTCACTGTGCACCCTTTACTCACATGAGCATCCAACGTCTCCACTGAAGGCTCTAGTGACCCAACTAACAGAGGGGGAGCTGGGGCTTATCAAGGGAAAGTTTCAGCTGAGTCTTAGGTGAACCATGTAATTGATCATCCAACCAGGGCACTTTTGAGTTGGGAAGGCAGACAGTTAATCATTATGGTGAGACAACACACTGATACTGTCCCCAGCCAACCACACTGGTCACCTGGCCTATTTCAGGGATTGCTAGAGCTGACTTTACATGTTCATACATCTGAGGGCTCTGGTCGAACTGGGCAGAGGTCCCTAGTGTCCCCTCTCCTTGTGCCTCACACCATGTCGGCAATGGGTGTTGTCTCCATTTATTTTAGGAGGATGGATATCCCAGACTACCCTTTACTATCAAGTGGTTAGTTTTTTATAGGCACTGGCCCAGCCACAGGAGCTCAGCAGCATCTGCAATGGTGTGGCTTGTCCTGCAGAGGGCCCCCTCCTCCCAGTGGCAGCTCAATGTTTCCTGCAATGTGTAGATTTGAGAACCAGGCCCCAGGGTTGGCCCCTCACCTTCCAGGTGTAGGCTTGAGCAGGCACTGTGTAGTGGTTGCTGTTGATGGTCAAAATGATACTAGGCAGATGCATGATGTTGCTACATGGAAACTCATACTGTTAGAGAAATAGGAGAGAGGTTGGCCTAGCTGATCCCTGGTGTGTGGAGAGCCCCACAGTGACCCTGTTGCATGTCCTCTCACCTCTTGACTGACAGGCCTGGTGGTGAAGAGCTTCTGGATTCTATTGACCCATCTAGTTGGGCCAAGGAGGAATTTGGTCCCAGTGTTCACGATGGCCTGGCAGTCTCAGAAACAACCAAAAAACATCCCATTCATGGTGATGCTGAGGACAGTGGGACAACATGGTCACTAGGATCAGTCTGAAGTCTCTTCTCACAACTGCTGCACTTGCTGTCTCCAGAACATCCCTTCAGCTCATGCCCTGACTCTGTTTTTCTTTGCTCAGTTCACATAATCTTCTTTGACTTCCTTTGAGTTTTTGAAGGCACCAGACTAATTTGTGCCTAGGGCCTCTGGTGGCCCTTTGTAGAAGACCCACATCCCCTTTGTCTAGCTAATTTCTTCTCATCTTTCCAGGGAAGTCATCCCTGAAGACTGGATGAGGCTCTTGTCTTTTTCACTCTCTGTAGACTCTTCCTCACTTGTAGCAAGTATCAAACGGTAATTCATTATGTGTGTGAATCATTTCATGTACAACCATCTCATTAGATGTGAGGGCAAGTTGTATCCTCAGTGCCTCCCTAAAGTGCCCAGCACACAGTGGATGCACAATGTACATTTGTTGAGTGAATGAATGAATGAGTCAGTGAATCAGGAAATACATGTGGAATAACCAGAGACTTGTGTCTAGTGTCTGACCAATAATGTGTCAACCCACACAGTGGAAACAGATGTTCCTTTGGGCATCACATGCTCAGAGTGTTGATGAGGGAAAAACAGGCTGTTCTGGGAGAGGTGTTTCCCTTCCTGGCCCCCTCATCAGGATCAGACACTGAGGCCCCCACCGAGTTGATGCCTGAGCTATCCCATGGGAGCCTCCATAGGATCTGCAAGCTTCTGTCTGAGGGTATGACACAGAATCCCATCAGTTATTGCCCCTTGTTCTCAGGCCGCTCCTGGATCCCAGTTTCTTGATTCTCTCTGTCACATCCCCTGACCCACTGTGTGCCTGGGATGGGGTTAGGGGTGGAGGCAATGGGTAGGGTTAGTATATTTTTGTATGAGTTACTTTCAGGTCTCAAGAATGCAGCTAACCTCTCCCAACTGCTGGTAAGTTTCTCCCTAAGGAGAACAGTTTTCCCAGTTTTTCAAGGAATTTCTGTGTTTTTAAGCTAGCAATATTTTGTATGAAGAATTCCCTCATTCCTGGATAGCACTGGACAGACAGTCATGTTATCACAACCCTGTTCAGGCTGGTGAAATTCTCCCTGATCCTCTTTTCACTGCACTTTAAGGTCCACAAACCATGCCCTCTGCCTCACAGTGCAGTGGGTGCAACCCTCTCCGGGCAGTACTCACATATCTCAGGACCCTATTCAGGGCCCTGGTCAGGAGGCCTGGGGCTATTATGTACCCATGGGTGGGTGGTGTGTGTACATTTTGTGTCTGTTTGCGTGTTTGCCTCTATGTATACCTCTGTGTGTGTGTGTGTGTGTGTGTGTGTGCGCCAGTGTGTCTCTGTATCCATATGTGTCTCTGTGTGTGTGTGTATCTGTGTTCCTGTGCATGTTTATATGTGTGCCAATATGTGTGTTTATATGTGGCTCTGTGTGTATTTGTATGTGTGTGTTTGTAGGTGGAATGTATGTATCTGTGTGTGTGACTGTGTGTCTCTGTGAGCATTCATGTGTGTCTGCATGTGTCCATGTGCACCTGTGGGAGCATCACTTGGGGTGATCCTCAGAAGGAGAGGTTTACCTGTTCATGGTCATCTGCCAGGAGTGGGTGTGGGACACTGGCATCCACTTGAGCTGTCCTTTGTGGTAGCTGTGGTCCACCTCACCAAACTTTACCAAACTGTCATTCTCCTTTCTACTGAGGAGAGAAGGAAGAGGGAGGGCTCCTTGTCAGAGAATAATTGCACTCACTGTCTAAGGGCTGTGCTCATCCAACTATCAGGTGCATTATATGGTCCCCATTTTACAGATGTGGATATTGAGGCATGGAGGGATTGATTACACAACCAGGGTTGATCACTGACTAATGATTGGCACAGAAGAGGTTCAAAGCTGGACAGCCTGGCTGGGCTCTGACCACCTACCCTTCTGAAGAGGGCCTGGTCCCCTCCAGAAACCAGAGTGCTCAGAGATACCCCCAAAGTATACCATGCTAGAGGGGTATGTCTTCCCATTTGTGTAGCCTGCCATTTCTCAGAAAAACCAAGAGTTGAGGGCACTAAGGCCAGCCACTAAGGGTTCAGGCTGATTCAGGTTTCACTTCAGAGTCCTATGACCTGTGCCATCCATGCGGCCCCACGCTCAACAGGGAACCGCACCTGTACCTTCCCTGTCTTGAAATTCCTAATACTTTTTGAAGAGGAGGTCCTTCATTCTCATTTTGCTCTGACTTCTGCCAATTGTGTAGCTAGTCTCGAGCTCAAAATACAATGATAGTGAGGAAGTAAACATTCCTGCCATCCCTGTCCATCCTTCCATATCAAATCCATCAGCAAATCCGGTTGCCTTTTCCTCCAATCTGTATCCTGACACCTTCCATTGCTCTCACTCTCTCCTCCAATTCCCTGCACCAACCCACTGCCCTTGAGCCCATTGGTATGGTTGTGTTCCAATAAAACTTTATTTACAAAAACCCATAGTGGGACCAGATGTGGCCCTGGGGCCATAGTTACATTTGGGTAGACAGACTCTTAGTAAACTTCTGGATTAGGTGGTATATAATCGTTCATGCAGCTGAAAACATCTTACAGCTACTTTATAGAGAGGGTTTGTCCAGCTCAGATTTACATGCTCAAGTAGAAGGCAAAGACAGTATGAGAAATGATACCTTGTCTCCTAGGATGCCAAAGAAGGAGGTGATCCCTTGGTGGGTGAGCCAGGAATAGCCCAGGCCCAGGATGCCATCAAAGGATGCATGATCCAACCCAATTTGTTTCTTGATTCAGCCAAATTTCTGACCCAGGTCAACAAGGTTCCTGATCTGTGGAAGAGGAGAGTGTTCCCATATAAAGGTTTGGAAAGTGGGGCTGGAACTGGGCTGGTGTGGAGATGCCATTAGCACTGCAGGGGAGATCTGAGGTTGGCTGTGCCCTGGCTTGACCTCACATCATTGCACCAAGCTGGGACAGGAATTCGGGTTCCATTTGTGCAGGGCTGTAGATTTTAATCAACACCTGCTCCTTCTGCACAAACCATCTGAAGACAGTCAAATTGGCCTCATGCCTTCTGTACAGGTGGTGAAGCTGAGACTCAGGACAGGACAAAATGGTTCCCACTTGAGGACAAAGTGAGTGGAGAGCAGGGTAGTCTTGTCTTTGGCATCATTATGATCAGATGACAGAAATGAACTGAATTCATTGCAATGCACTGTGGATTCTGCATCTGCCCAGGAAAATAGAAACCCATCACACATTGTCACTGCCAGAGTTCTTATGAAAATTCTGCCTTGGAAACATGCTTTTAGCCATGTGCATGTGTGTGTGTATATGTGTGTGAGTCTGTGTGTATGTGTGTGTGTGAGAGAGAGAGAGAGAGTATTCAGTCCCTTTGGGGGAGTCAGGCCATAGAGTTTATTGGACTCTCAATGGTCCCCTAGAGTGATAACCCATCTATCAGTCTCTTCCACATCTGTGGTCCCCTGCTTTCCCTGCCCAGATCCCTGAAGACTGGCCCCAGGGGTTCAAGATCAGTTTTAACCTTTCTCCAAATACTCCACACCTGTATGAATTCTAGCTGGCCAGCCCAACTCCACCATTTATCAGATGTCTGACCTTTACAAGGCCCTGGCTCTCTGGACCTCAGTTCCTTCCTCTGTATAATGGAGCTAAACATAGTACTTGCTGTGTGGAGTTGTTGCAGGAATAAACATGTAATTACCATTAAATTGCATGCCAAAGTTGGAGAATTGAAATGTGGGTGATTTTTCACTTGTCTCTCTGTTTCCAGCAAAATGAACCTTGAGCTGTTCTTAGGCAAAGGAGCTGCAAATCCACACCCCAAGCCACCCTCTTGGTTAGCTGTTCTGGGATATTGCATGTCAGCAGGGGGGCTGGGGATTTCATTAGCCTATGAAATTACCCACCACATATAAAATAACAATACCATACCCTGGTGCATTTCTCACCTTCTGCGATGGCCCGCAGTCTGTATGTGGAGAGTGTTTCTCTGTAAATAAACCCACTTCTTGCCTATCAGTTTGTCTCTCAATGAATTCTTTTTGTGATGAGATATCAAGAACCTGAGCTCCAGTAACTCCTGAAATCAGGTGTGCGATCTCAGTTGAAAGACATTAGGTTTTACCAGGGTTTGAGTCCCAGCCTCTGGGTATATTCCTAATCTGAGGTGCTCGGTTTCAATTTTAGCATCATGTCAAATCAATTGAAACAAATTAAATATAAAACAGCCTTGACCAGAACTTACCTTGTGTCACAGTGGAGAAGACTCCACACTCCCAATGAGGGGGCTAGGTTCAATGCCTGGTCAGGGAACTAGATCCCACACATCACAACTAATAGTTCACATGCCACAGCTAATGATCCCCCATGCCGCAACTGAAGATCCCACGCACTGCAAGTGACTTGCAGAGCCAAATAAATGAATAGTTTAAAAAGCCTGAATAATAATCCATTGCATATCTCTACCACCTTTTCTTTATCCATTCAACTGCTTATGGATCTAAGTTGTTTCTACATCTTGGTTATTGTGAGCAATGCTGCAATGTACATGGCAGGGTAAATATCAATTTAAGATCATGATTTTAGGCTTTTGGAATAAATACTCAGAAGTGAGATTGCTCTATCAAATAGGCATTCTCTTTATGATTTTTTTTTGAGAAATCTCCATTATGTTCTCCAGCAGCTACACCACTTTACACCCACACCAAAAATGTACATGGTTCCACATCCTGATCAAAATTTGGTGTCTTTTGTTTTTTGATAATGACCATCCTATTGGATATGAGATGGTATTTTTTTTTTGAGGTACACCAAGGTAAACCATCTGTATTTATACACATATCACCATATTTCCTCCCTTGCTCGACTACCCCCCACCCTCCCCATCCCAGTCGTCTAAGACATCATCCATCATCGAGTTGAACTCCCTTTGTCATACAGCAACTTCCCACTGGTTATCTATTTTACAGTTGGTAGTGTGTGTGTATATATATATATATATATATATATATATATATATATATATATGCTACTCTTTCACTTCATTTCACTTCCCCTTCAGCCCCTGCCCCACCAAACCTCGAGTTTTCCAGTCCATTCTCTGCATCTGCGTCCTTATTTTTGTCTTGTCACTGACTTCATCAGTACCATTTTTAGATTCCATATATATGAGTTACCATACAATATTTGTCTTTCTCTTTCTGACTTACTTCACTCTGTATGACAGACACTAGGTCTATCCACCTCATTACATATAGCTCCATCTCATTTATTTTGATAGCTGAGTAATATTCCATTATGTCATTATGTGTGTATGTATATATATATATATATATATATATATATATGCCACGTCTTCTTTATCCATTTATTTGTTGATGGGCATTTAGGGTGCTTCCATGTCCTGGCTATTGTAAAGAGTGCTGCAATAAATATTATGGTACATGTTTCTTTTAGGATTATGGTTCTCTCTGGGTATATGCCCAGTAGTGGGATTACTGGATCATATGGTAGTTCTATTTTAGTTTCTGAAGGAACCTCCAAATTGTTTTCCATAGTGGCTGTACCAACTTACATTCCTACCAACAGTGCAGGAGAGTTCCCTTTTCTCCACACCCTCTCCAGCATTTGTTGTTTCCAGATTTTGTGATGATGGCCATTTTGATCGGTGTGAGGTGATACCTCATTGTGGCTTTGACTTGCATTTCTCTGATGATTAGCTATGTTACACATCTTTTCATGTGTTTGTCGGCCATCTGTATGTCTTCTTTGGAGAAATGTCTATTTAGGTCTTCCAACTATCTTTAGATTTGTTTATTTGCTTTTTTGGTATTAAGCTGCATGAGTTGCTTGTATATTTTGGAGCTTAATCCTTTGTCCGTTGTTTCATTGGCTACTATTTTTTTTACCATTCTAAGGGGTGGTTTCTTGTCTTGTTTATGATTTCTTTCACTGTGCAAAAGCTTTTAAGTTTCACAAGGTCCCATTGGTTTATTCTTGATTTGATTTCCATGATTCTAAGAGGTGGGTAAAAAGGATCTTGCTTTGATGTATGTCATAGAGTGTTCTGCCTATGTTTTCCTCTAGGAGTTTTATAGTGTCTGGCCTTACATGTAGGTCTTTAATCCATTTGGAGTTTATTTTTGTGTATGGTATTAGGAAGTGTTCTAATTTCATTCTTTTACATGTAGCTGTCCAATGTTCCCAGCACCACTTATTGAAGAGGCTGTCTTTTTTCCATTGTATATTCATGCCTCCATTGTCAAAGTTAAATTGCCCATATGTGTTTGGGCTTACTTCTGAATTCTCTATTCTATTCCATTGATCTTCCTTTCTGTTTTTGTACCAGTACCATACTGTCTTGATCACTATAGCCTTGTAGTATAGTTTGAAGTCAGGAAGCCTGATTCCACCAACTCCATTTTTCCTTCTCAAGATTGCTTTGGCTATTTGGGGTCTTTTGCATTTCCATACAAATCGTAAGATTTCTTGCTCTAGTTCTGTGAAAAATGCCATTGGTAATTTGATCGGGATTTCATTGAATCTGTAAATTGCTTTGGGTAGTGCAGTCATTTTCACGATGTTGATTCTTCCAATCCAGGAACATGGTATGTCCCTCCGTCTGTTTGTGTCATCTTTGATTTCTTTCATCAGCGTCTTAAAGTTTTCTGCACACAGATATTTTGCCTCCTTAAGCAGGTTTATTCCTAGGTATTTTATTCTTTTTGTTGCAATGGTGAATGGGAGAGTTTCCTTAATTTCTCTTTCTGCTCTTCCGTTGTTAGAGTATAGGAATACAAGAGATTTCTGTGCATTAATTTTGTATCCTGCTGCTTTACTAAATTCATCAATTAGTGCTAACAGTTTTCTGGTAGAGTCTTTAGGGTTTTCTATATATAATATCATGTCATCTGCAAAGAGTGACAATTTTACTTCTTCTTTTCCAATTTGTATTCCTTTTATTTCTTTTTCTTCTCTGATTGCTGTGGCTAAAACTTCCAAACCTATGTTGAATAATAATGGTGAGAGTGGCCACACTTGTTTTTTTCCTGTTCTAAGAGGAAATTCTTTCAGTTTTTCCCCATTTAGAACAATGTTGGCTTTTGGTTTCTCATATATGGCTTTTATTATGTTGAAGTAATTTCCTTTTATATCCATTTTCTGGAGAGGTTTTATTATAAATGGATGTTGAATTTTGTCAAAAGCTTTTTCTGTATCTATTGAGATTATCATATGGTTTTCATCCTTCAATTTATTGATATGATGTATCACGTTGAGTGATTTGCATATATTGAAGAATCCTTGCATCCCAGGGATAAATTCCACTTGATCATGGTGGATGATTTTTTTAATGTGCTGTTGGAGTCTGTTAGCTAGTATTTTGTTGAGGATTTTTGCATGTATATTCATCAGTGATATTGGTCTGTAATTTTCTTTTTTTGTGACATCTTTGCCTGGTTTTGGTATCAGGGTGATGGTCACCTTGTAGAATGAGTTTGGGTGTGTTCCTTCTTCTGCTTTTTTTTGGAAGAGTTTGAGAAGGATAGGTGTTAGCTCTTCTCGAAATGTTTGATAGAATTCTCCTGTGAATCCATCTGGCCCTGGGCTTTTATTTGCTGGGAGAATTTTTTTTTTCAAGGACAAATCATAAAGTTTTTATTTTTCCACATTACATGAATTATTTTTTTAAATTTTTATTTATTTCATTTATTTATTGGCTGTGTTGGGTCTTCTTTGCTGCACATGTGCTTTCTCTAGCTGCTGTGAGCAGGGTTACTCTTCATTGTGGTGCACAGGCTCCTCATTGTAGTGGCTTCTCTCTCTCTCTTTTTTTTTTTTTAGAACTTTTATTGAGATACAGTTAACATACAATAAACTGTATATATTTAGAGAATACAACTTGCTATCCCAATCTCCCAGTTCATTACTCCCCAACCCTCCCTCTTTTCCCCACTTGGTGTCCATATGTTTATTCTCTACCTCTGTGTCTCTATTGCTGCCTTGCAAACCAGTTGATTTGTACCATTGTTTTTATAATCCACATATATGTGTTAATATATGTTTTTTTTTTTCTCTTCCTGACTCACTTCACTCTTTATAACAGTCTCCAATATATCCATGTCTCTAGAAATGTCCCAGTTTCCCTGCTTTTTACGGCTGAGTAATATTCTATTGTATATATGCACCACATCGTTTTTATCCATGCATCTGTTGGTGGACATTTAGGTTGCTTCCATGTCCTGGCTATTGTAAATAGTGCTGCAATGAACATTGGAGTGCATGTGTCTTTTTTAATTATAGTGTTCTCTGGGTATATGCCCAGGAATGGGATTGCTGGGTCATATGGTAACTCTATTTTTAGTTTTGCAAGGAATCTTGTTGGGAGATTTTTAATCACTGCCTCAATTTCCGTCCTTGTGATTGATCTGTTCATAATTTCTATTTCTTCCTGGTTCAGTCTTGGAAGATTATATTTTTCTAATAATTTATCCATTTCTTCCAGTTTATCCAATTTATTGGCATATAGTTGCTTTTAGTAATCTCTCATAATCTTTTGTATTTCTGTGGCGTCCGTTGTTATTTCTCCTTTTCTATTTCTAATTTTGTTGATTGGATCCTCTCCCTTTTTTTTCTTGATGAGTCTGGCTAATGGTTTATCAATTTTGTTAATCTTCTCAAAGAACCAGCTTTTAGTTTTATTTATTTTTGCTATTGCTTGATTTCTTTCCTTCTGCTCACTTTGAGGTTTCTTTGTTCTTCTTTTCTAATTGTTTGAGGTGTAAGTTTAGGTTGTTTGATAATTTTCCTGTTTCTTAAGGTAGTACAGTATTGCTATAAACTTCCCTCTTAGAACTGCTTTTGCTGTGTCCCATAGGTTTTGGGTTGTTGTGTTTCCGTTGTCATTTGTTTCTAGATATTTTTTGATTTCCTCTTTGATTTCCTTAATGATTTCTTGTTTGTTAAATCGTGAAATTTAGCCTCCATATGTTTGTATTTTTTGCAGTTTTTTTTTCTTGTAATTATATATTTAGCCTCATGGCGTTGTGTTGTGAGAAGATGCTTGATATGATTTCAATTTTCTTGAATTTGCTGAGGTTTGGTTTGTGAATCAAGATGTGATCTATCCTGGAAAATGTTCTCTGTGCACTTGAGAAGAAAGTGTATTCTGTCTTTTTTGGATGGAATGTCCTATAAAAATCAATTAAGTCAAGATGGTCTAATCTGTCATTTAAAGCTTGTGTGTCTTTATTGATTTTCTGTTTGGATGATCTGTCCATTGATGTAAATGGGTTGTTCAAGTCTTCCACTATTATTGTGTTACTGTCGATGTCCCCTTTTATGGCTGTTAGCATTTGCCTTATGTATTGAGGTGCTCCTATGTTGGGAGCATAGATATTTGCCATTGTGATATGTTCTTCTTGGATGGATCCCCTGATTATTATTGAGTGTCCTTCCTTGTCTCTTGTAATAGTCTTTACTTTCAAGTCTAATTTGTCTGATATGAACATCACTACTCCAGCTTTCTTTTGACTCCCATTTGCATGGAATATATGTTTCCATCCTTTTACTTTCAGTCTATATATGTCCCTTGGTCTGAAGTGGGTTTCTTGTAGGCAGCATATAGAAGGGTCTTGTTTTTGTATCCATTCAGCAAGCCTGTGTCTTTTCTTTGTAGCATTTAATCCATTTACATTTAAGGTGATTATTGACACGTGTGTTCCAATTACCATTTTCTTAATTGTTTTGGGTTTGCATTTGTAGGTGTTTTCCTTTTCTTGTGTGTCCTACTTAGAGAAGTTCCTTTAGCACTTGTTGTAAGGCTGGTTTGGTGGTGCTGAATTCTCTTAAGTTTTGCTTGTCTGTAAAGTTTTGATTTCTCCATCAAATCTGAATGAGATTCTTGCTGGGGAGAGTATTCTTGGCTGCAGGTTTTTCTCTTTCAGGACTTTCAGTATATCCTACCATTCCCTCTGGCCTGCAGAGTTTCTGTAGAAAGGTCAGCTGTTATCCTTATGGGTTTTCCCTTATATGTTATTTGTTGCTTTTCTCTTGCTGCTTTTCATATTTTTCCTTTGTGTTTAATTGTGCTTAGCTTGATTAACATGTGCATTGGTGTATTTCTCCTGGGGTTTATTCTTTATGGAACTCTCTGTGCTTCTTGGACTTGGTTAATTATTTCCTTTCCCATGTTGTGGAAGTTTTCCACTATAACCTCTTCAAATATTTTCTCAGACCCTTTCTTTTTTTTTTTTTCTTCTTCGTCTGGGATGTCCATGATTCGAATATTGGTACACTTAATGTTATCACTGATGTCTCTGAGACTGTCTTACATTCTTTTTATTCTTTTTTTCTTTTTCCTGCTCTGTGGTGTTTATTTCCCCCATTCTGTCTTCCAACTCACTTATTCCTTCTTCTGCCTCAGTCATTCTGCTGGTTATACCATCTAGAGTATTTTTAATTTCAGTTATTTTGTTATCCATTTCTGTTTGTTTGTCCTTTAGTTCTTATGAGTCCTTATTAACTTCTTCTTGTATATTCTCTATTTTGTTATCACGATTTTGTATTATTTTTACTATCATTACTCTGAATTCTTTTTCAGGCATTTTTCCTATTTCCTTTTCATTTATTTGGTCTTGTGAGTTTTTTTTCCTGCTCCTTTGCCTGCATGGTACTTCTCTGTTTCCTCATGATAGTCCAAACTTCTGGGGTTGCTTGTCCCGGTGATAGAGGGGTTTATATAGGACTGTCCAAGCCCCAAACTAATGTCCAAGTGTTGGGTTAAACAAATACTAAGTCTAGGAAACATATACATGTATGACACACAATTACTGAATACATTAGAATATAAGGCTCTGGAAAGACCTGACAGAAGAACCCCTGTATGCTATCAGATATTCAAAGAGAAAACCAACAGAAATTGACAACCAAAACAGAACAAATCAGAGACAAAAGCAAAAGCAAACAAACAAACAAATAACACCTTACACATACAAACACTAATCCAGGGAGATATTGTAAGCTAGGATCAAATGCAAAAAAGAGCTAGAGTACCACCAGACAGAATGGAGATTCTCAGAATGAAATGAGACAAGTGTACTAAGAAATAAGTTAAAGACAAAAACCTAATATTAAATACCAAGGCAGTGTGTCATCTGGAGAATAGAGCAAGGAGTCCGAGCCGATAGGTAGTGTTGCTTATAAGTATGCCAAGATAAAATAAACTAAAAATGGATGGAAGACTGGAGAACAGAAGAGCATAGTGTGACTGGAAATATGCAAATAAAAAGAAGGGAATAGAATTGTATAAAAGATAGAGATGAAATGAAGGTAGGAGAGATATATAGTCCATACTACCAAAAACTTAGCTAGAAATAGAAGTATATAAAAAGGATAAAAATAAAAATAGAATAAAAAATAGAATAAAATATGTTGTAAAACTTGTAGATCCCTTAGGAGTAAGATCATAATTAATAAAGAAAAAACAAGCAAACAAACAAAAAAACTAGAACTGATCCCAGAATGGGCCAGTTCAATAGAATTGATACTAACATTTCTGTTTCCTTAGAGTCTCAGCTGTAAGTGTCTTTCTACTCACCTTTGGTTTTTTTGTATTATTCTGTGACCTGCAGAGCTTATTTTATTGTTCCTCTATACGCATTGGTGTGTGGGGAGGGAGAGGGTACAATAGTGGCTCCTTCCCCTGGGAGTGAGTGAGCAGTGCCATACTGTCATTTCAGTCACTCTTGGAGGTGCCTGTTTCAGAGGGGTGCTGGTGGCTCAGGTGTAAACAGAATGTCTCAGAGCTGGGACTCTCTCTGTTTTTCTTTTTGTTTGTTTCATTTTGTTTTTTTTTCTTTTCTCTCTCTCTCTCTTTTTTTTTTTTTTTTTTCTCTTCAGCCTCCCTGCTGCTGGTGCTCCAAGCTTGCTCTTGGCTGCCTGCTGGGTCTTTAAGCTAGCCCTGCCTGAGGGCCTGAGGGTCCTTGTTATCCCTGAATGCCTTAGGTGGCCCACAGGGGTCCCTCCACTGCCCATTGCAGGTGCCAAAAGGGAGAGAGAGGCTATGCCTGTGGCTACTCCACTCTGCCCATGAGCCTGCAGCATGCAGCTGCCATCATGGCCAGGCAGCTCTCAGGGGCAGGCATGCCTCGCCACAGACCTCTTCCCTCCTGTCCTCTCGGTTTGTCACCTTACTGGCAAAAATTTTTCTCACGCTGAACCAGCTCTCTGCTTCCCAAACTCCCACTCCCAGACCCTCTGTTCAGCTGTGAATCAATGTCTCAGTCCAGAAACGCTGAGCTGTGGTGTGGACCCTCCATGTGTTTCTCACTTCCTCCCATCTGCCACTGCTCAGCCACTTCACCTTCTTTGAGCCCTTGTAGATGCCACCCTACCAGTTATTTTGGGATCCTTGTGGCCCTTTCTTGTGTCTGAGGTCATCTGCTGGTGTTCAGTTGGTTCTCTGTGGAAATTATTGTGTCTTTTGGTGCATTTCCAATGCATCTGTGGAGAGGGATGCATTCCACGTGCCTCTACTTTGCTGCCATCTTCTCAAGATGGTATCTTATTGTCACTTGATTTGCATTTTACTGATGATTAGTGAAGGAGCAACTGTCCTCCCAATTTTATGGAATAGGAAATCATGTCCAAAATGAACTTATCAAGGTCACATGACTGGTGGGTGTCAGAGGTGGGATTTGAAGTGCTTAGCAAACCTGGAATCATGCTGTTTTGTATTCTTTACTTTTTTCTCTATGTTATCTTAGAATGATATCTCAGAAGATGAAATATTCTCCTAAAAAACAATTTTAAGGTGGTTGATTGCATGATGGCCTATCTATACTGTGGACACTTTATGTTTAATGGGTCTTGCGAATGTCCCACATTTTCCCCTTTGTAAGAGACTCTGAGGATGCCATCTTTGCTTATTTAAGTTTTTAGGTGGTTCTGTTCATCGCTTTAGCATAAACCTTAGAATCAAAATTGCTGGGAGGAAGACCATGAATATTTTTAGAACAAGTCATCTAAAAAAATCTACAAATTTACACTCTTTCAAAAAGTATGGAAGATATGCCTCTTTCCTGTTTTTTTCTACTATCTCTCTCACTGGTGTCCATAAAACTCTCTGTTCTTCAATGGGTAAGGGATAAAAGTGGAATGTGGGGGAAGATTGTTGCTTTCAAGGTCAGACATTGGGACTTCCCTGCAGATTCAGTGATTAAGACTCCATGCTTCCAGTGAAGGGGATGTGTATTTGATCCCTGGTAAGGGAAATAAGATTGCACATATTGTGTGGTGTGGCCAAAAAAAAAGAAAAAAAAAGAAAAAAAGAAAAAAAGTTGGTAAAGATCAGAATTTATCCTCATGGTGGTAGCCCAAGCTACAAACATACAGCCTCAGAAACAGTGGCCTCATTAATAGACACAGCTCCAGCATTGGCCTTAGATTCATCTAGGGAAGCAAAGCCTGGCTTTTTCTTGTTGATGTTATGGTAGTAAGCCAAGATGACACCATATGTCTCCCAATATGGATGCAGCAGTGTGTTCTAGTGGAAGCATCTACAAAATCATCCATTCATTTATTCAACACATATTTATTGAGGACCTACTATGTGTCTGTCACCAGTACTTGGGTCAGAAGAATGGAGGTAGTTTCCTTTATCTGTATAATGGGGGACATGCCCTGCAGGGTCTCATGGGGAGACAGGGAAATGGCATATGCAATTAACCAGAGCTTTTCTCCTTCTCCTTCTCCTTCTCCTTCTCCTTCTCCTTCTCCTTCTCCTTCTCCTTCTCCTTCTCCTTCTCCTTCTCCTTCTCCTTCTCCTTCTCCTTCTCCTTCTCCTTCTCCTTCTCCTTCTCCTTCTTCTTCTTCTTCTTCTTCTTCTTCTTCTTCTTCTTCTTCTTCTTTTCATTTGTGGTTTCTCATGAACAGAAAGACATTGCTTATGGTTCCATGAAGAACATTTGGAAAATGAGTTTGACAAGCTGTTCACTTGAGTATCCATTAAGCCTGCATCATGACATTTACTCTCAAAAAAATAAGTAAATACCAGCTCTGCTCTCAGCTTTCCTCCCTTCACCAGCTCTGCAACCAGTCCTCTATTATTCCCCTCAAGGCAATCATAATCCAGTGCCAACCCAAATAGACCAGGCACACATAATCATGGATATATGGCAAATCTACACAGACATGGTAACTGCAGGGCTTAGGGGTGTGTTTCAGGGTGGGGTCACAACACTAAAGTTAATGCCCTTCTTTTGCCCTCCCCAGCCTTTCCCTGGCTTCTTGAAGAGGAAGCCCCTCACTCCTGTGACCTACCCACACCTCTGATGTTTTCTCCATCTGGCCCTCTGTATTGGGAGTTGTCCCTTTATCTGTCTCCAGGAATCAGTGGTGGGTTCCTAACCCTGACCTCTATCCCTGGGGTCTACTATAGCACCTCTGACAATCGAGGTGGTCAGTAAATTTGTACTGAATGAAAAGATGAGGAGGGAAGGGCAATGTCCCTTTCGCTGATGTTTGTTTTGCCTGAGTGAAGGCCCATATTATTCATTGTGTTGGGGTGTGTTTTCCACCTTATTCAAGCTTTGCTGTTCCATCTCTCCTCTGGGTTTCCCTCCAGCTCTGGCCCTCACTATCCCCAGTTTGTGTCTCTGACTAGCGTCTCCAGGTGTGAAGTGATGCTTATGTTCCAAAAGTTCCAAACCATATCAGTTTGAACCAAATGGTTTGTAGCTCTGTCCCTGGAGGAAGCTTTGGAAGGCTGAAGGCTTTGTGCACCCTGAGTGCACCTTTACATGAGTGGCATTCACCCCAACAGATTTGGAGGTCAAGGGAATGAACATGCTGGGCCCTGGAGGGGTGGGGCTGGCTCAGGTATCCACAAGGACTTGCACTTGGGAAGTGGGACAGGAAAGGACATTGCAGGGGTGGGTGGCAGAGAGCTGGTGACTAAGGTGTGGAGATAAATGGGAATCATCTCAGCTTGAACAGCTTCACCAAGAACCCCCCCACCTGCAGCTGAAGTCCACTGTCAAAAGTCCTCTGAAATGGAAAGAATAGAATCTATTTTGATTACCCCTTATAATCTCTGAATAGAAGGTGGTGGTATTGGTGGGGCTGTCACCATCTCCTCCATCGTGTTACACATCCTTTTGTTACTTCCTTTGGGGATGTCTCTCCCCCGCTCCAGTCACATGGTGCTGGAGGAAACTGTCAATCATGTTGGACAGGGCCATGTGACCTAGTAAAGCCAATCATAGGACACCATAACCTGCCAAAATGTTTGGTCCAGGCCTGGACACATGATCTGAGGTGGACCAATCAGAGACCTCCTGGTACCCAGATGTTTCTTGAGCTTGTTTCTTAAGGCTTCGACCTCTTGGGGATATATGTGTAGAAGCCTGAGGGAAAAAAATCTGTCAGGCTAAGAGAATCAAAGTTGAGAGAAGGGAAAGAGTGAGGCAGAGAAAGGGTGAGCTGATGGCTTCTGATTTTTGGCTCTAGTAACTGAGGTGTTTGAATCTGCTCTGGTTCCTGTGTCCAGGTTCACCAGTATCCTTGCAATAAATCTCCACTTTCCTTGAAGCCAGTTGGAATTGGGATCCACTCACTTGTGGTTCAGATGAGGTTCTAGTTCCTGCCCAATTATGATGCACCTCCCCGACCCAAAGAGAGGCACCCATTCACATTAGCACCATTAGGATTGGAATCCTTTATTCTTTACTGAAAATAGGGCTTTACAGACAACCAAACATAGTCCACAACCATCCCTTAGCAGGAGTGCCCTACATGTGAGTGAGTGTGTGTTTGGAGTGGGCCTGATTGATTCCTGAAGCAGCGCCAGGATTTACACTGCAGGAGCCAAGCCAATCCTCTTGTTTCCCCGATCATAAACAGAGAAATACAGCCTCAGGAAAGCATCACCCAGCATCCAGGTCTCAAGTGAGCTCCACTTCTCTGTGCCCCCTTTAAAGTTGCTGAAACAGGTGCCCTGGGGACCCTGGGGGAAATGGAAATACACCCCAGTCAGCCTCATCCATTACCTGCCACCAACATTAGCAAACAGAGCCAGTGGCTTCTCAGTTTTATTGCCCCCCTTTAGGAAGAACCAAGTGGCTCTCAGCAGCTGTGGAAGTGGGATTCCCATCCAAGTGTATTAACAGCCAAGACATGTTGTTGCCTTAAGGGAGGTTGGTGGGGAATGGAAAGATTGGGAGATTGGTATTAACAGATACAAACTACTATATAGAGAGTGGATAAACAGCAATGTCCTCTGTATAGCACAGGGAACAATATTCAATATCCTGTACAAATCCTAAAGAAAAAAATAGGAAATATATATATATATATGTGTGTGTGTGTGTATATACATATACATATATATATATGCATAACTGAGTCACATTGTTTTACAGCATAAATTAACAACACGTTGTAAATAAACTATATTTCAATACATAAAAAAATAAGGCAAAATAAAAAACTACATGAATGGCCCATTTTTCCCCTGTTCTTTCCTTCACTGTTTTCTCTGCAAAGAATGCCTTTTCTTCTCTCTCTTCCCTACAACCTCTCCTTTAAGACTGTTCTCAGGCACTTGGGAAGACTTCCTGGATCCATGCTCACCCGAGCTGGCCAATCCAGGTTGTTTTCTGGGACCTACCCTGGTGCTCTCCTTGTGTGTAGCCTTCATCACTCCATATCTGGCCCAGGCTCCCATTGGCCCAACCCCCGGGGGTGATATTCGAATGGAACCAGTGTAGTTTTCCTTGCACTCAAGCAGGCCTCCTCATGCCTCCATGAGGCAGGGGGTTTCAAATTACTGAAATTCCCTGTCTTCCTCAAAGCCTTTCTTGAGCCCATCAGCCACCTCTGAACTCCCACAGGGAGGTGACATGAGGCCTCAACCCTGTGCTGGGGCCATTCAGTTAATGTGTATCTTGTACTCTCATGAGCATTCAACATCCCAGTAGATGGATCTGGTAGCCCAACTCACACAGAAGGAACTGGAGCTTAGCAATTGGAAGTTGCAGCTGAGTCCTAGGTGAACCAAGTAATTGATCAACCAATGAGGACACTTTTGAGATGAGAAGGGATATAGTTAATCATTATGTTGGTACAACACACTGAGACTGTCTCCAGCCAAGCCCACTCATCATTGGCCGATTTCAGGGATTGCTACAGCTGACATACTGTGCTCATGTATATGAGGGCTGTGGTTGAACTAGGCAGAGGCTCTTGGAGTTTGTTTCTCCTTGTGCCTCGCACCATGCCTACACGGGGTGGTGTCTCCATTTATTTCAGGATGATGGATGTCCCAGATTGCCCTTTACTCTCAAGTGTTTGGTTTTGTGGGAGGCACTGGCACAGCCACGGGGACTCAGCAGCATCTGCAGGGGTATGGCTCAGCCTGAAGAGGGCCCCCTCCTCCCAGCAACAGCTCAATGGTCCTTGCAAGGCCCAGATTTGAGAACCAGCCCCCAGGGTTGGCTCCTCACCTTCCAGGTGTAGGCTTGAGCGGGCACTGGGTAATCATTTCCATTGATGGTGAAGATGAAACTAGGCAGTTTTGTGATATCGTTACATGGAACCATGTACTGTTAGAGAAAGAAGAGAGAGGTTGGCCTGGATGATCCCTGGTGTGTGGAGAGCCCCATAGTGGCCCTGTGGCATATCCATTCACCTCTTGACTGACAAGCCTGGCGGTGATGCGCTTCTGGATGGTATTGACCACTGTACTTGGGCCAAGAAGGTATGTAGTTCCGGTATTCAAAATGGCCTGGCAGCCGTGGAGACAAGCAACAACCACCCCATTCAGGGTGATGCTGAGAGACAGTGGGACAAAGTGGACACAAAGATCACTCTGAAGTCTCCTCTCATGAATGCCCGCATATCTGACTGTCCCCACAACTGTCTTTTGCCAATGCCCTGGCTATGTCTTCCTTTGTTCTGATCATACACCCTTCTTTAACTTCCTTTGAGTTCTTTAATACACCAGGCTCTTTTGTGCCTCAGGGCCTTGGCATGTCCTGCTAGCCCTGCCTAGAAGACCCCCATCACTTTTATCTAGCTAATTTATTCTCATCTTCAAGGTTCCAGGTAAAATGTCACATTTTCAGGGAAGTCTTCCCCAATGACTAGATAAGCCTCCATTTTTTTCACTCTTTGTAGACTCTTCCTCATTTGTAGCAAGTACTGAATTAGTAACTCATTACATCTCATGTGCATCTGCCTCATTAGATGTAAGGGCAAGTTGTATCCTCATTTTCTCCCTCAAGTACCTACCACACTGTGGATGCAAAATGTATGTCTGTTGAGTGAATGAATGAGTGTGTCAGCAAGGGAGGGAGTGAGGAAAAACATGAAGATTAACCAGAGACCTGTGTATGATCAATTACCTGTCAACCGACAGAGTGAAGATGAGCACTCTTTTGGGCATCAGATGCAAAGAGAGTTGAGCAGGGAAAAGCAGGCTGCCCTGGGAGAGGTTGTTTCCCTGCCTGGCCCCTTCACCTGGATCAGACACTGAGGCCCCCAGCCAGGTGATGCCTGAGGTAGCCCATGGGGGCCTCCAAAGGATCTATAAGCTTATGTTTGAGGGTATCACACAGAACCCTATCAGTTATTGCCCCTTATTCTCAGGTAAATCATAAATCCCAGCTTCCTTATTCTCTCTGTCATAGCCCCTGCCCCACTGCATGAGTGGGATGGGGTTGAGGGTGGATGCAATGGGCAGGTGGAGTGTCTCTTTGTATGGGTTACTTTCAGGTCTCAAGAATGGAGCTAACCTCTCTCCCTAAGGAGAGGAGATAAACTCTTCTCTTTAAGGAGACCAGTTTTTCCAGTTTGTCCAGGAGTTTCTCTGTTTTTAAACTAGCAATTTTTTGTATGAAGAATTCCCTCATTACTGGGTAGCCCCAGACAGATGGTCATCTTATCACAACCCTGTTTAGGCTGATGAAATTCTCCCTGATCCTCATTTCACCACAATTTAGGGTCCTCAAACCATGCCATCTACCTCACAGCACAGTGGGTACATCCCCCTCCAGGCTGTACACACATCTCAGTACCCTGTTCCGGATCCTGATTAGGGCCACAATGAGAAATCCTGGGGCCTTTATGCGCCCATGGGTGGGTGATGTGTGTATTTATGTGTGTGTGTGTGTGTTTCTGTGTGAGTGTGTGTGTGTGTGTGCACCTTTGTTCTCTGTTTGTGTCTGTGTGTGTGTTTGGGTGTGTATCTGTGTTCCTGTACATGTTGATAGGTGTGCCAATATGTGTGTTTATATGTGTTTCTGTGAGTGTTTATATGTGTGATTGTGGGTGGAGTGTTTGTGTCTGTGTTTGACTGTGTGTCTGTGTGAGCATTTGTGTGTGTCTGCATGTGTCCGTGTGTACCTGTGGGAGCATCACTTGGGGTGGCTCTCAGTGGGAGAGGCTTACCGGTGCATGGATATCTGCCAGTAGAGGGTGTGGGACACTGGTATCCACTTGAGCTGTCCTTTGTGGTAGCTGTGGTCCACCCCACCAAACATCACCACGCTGCCATTCTCCTTCCCACTGAGGAGAGAAGGAAGAGGCAGCGCTCCTTGTCAGAGAATAACGCCACTCACTGTCTGAGGGCTGTGCTTATCCACCCATCAGAGGCACTTCTATGGTCTCCACTTCACAGATGTGGAAAGTGAGGCATGGAGGGATTGATTACATGACCAAGGTCGGTCAGCAACTTATGAGTGTTGCTGAAGAGGTTTGAAGCTGTGCAGCCTGGGTGGCCTCTAACCACCCACCCTTCTGAAGAGGGCCCGATACCCTCTAGAAACCAGAGTGCTCAGAGATACCCTCAGAGGAAACTGTGAAGGATGGGTCTCTCTTCTACTTTGTTCAGCCTGTCATTTTCAGAAAAGCTGAGGCATGAAGTCACTAAGGGCTTGGGTATAGGCTGACTCAGTTTTGGCTTCGGAGTCCTGTGACCTGTTCCATCCATGAGGCTCCATGCTCAACAGGGCTACATGGTGCTCTTACCCTTTTCTTGAAATTCCTAATAGTTTTTGAACAGGAGGCCCCCCATATTCATTTTGCCCTGGCTTCTGCCAATTGTGTAGCTACTTCTGAGCTTAAAATAAAATGTTAGTGAGGAAGTAAACATTCCCGCCACCCTGTCCATCCTTCCATATCAAATCCATCAGCAAATCCTATTGCCTTTTCCTCCAACTTGTATCCTGACACCTTCCATTACTCTCCCCCTTCCCTTCACTTCCCTGGACCAACCCGTTGCCCTTGAGCCCATGAGTATGGTTGTGTTCCAATAAAACTTTATTTACACAAACTAGTGGTGGGGCCATAGTTATATTGAGGTAGAAGGTCTCTAGTAAATTTCTGGATCAGGAGGTCTATAATTATTCATACAACTGAAAGCATCTTACTGCTAATTTATAGAGAGGGTTTGTCCAGCTCAGACTTACGTGCTGAAGTAGAAGGCAAAGACAGGCTGAGAAATGATACCCTGTTTCTTCAGGTTGTCAAAGACAGGGGTGATCCCTTGGTGGGCAAGGAGGGAATTCCCAAGGCCCAGGACGCCATCAAAGTTTACATGATCCAAGCCAATCTGTTTATTGATTAGGCCAAATGCCTGGCGCAGGTCGATGAGTTTCCCAATCTGTAGGAGAGGAGAGTGTTCCCACATAAAGTTTTGGGACATGGGGCTGGGACTGGGCTGGGGTGGAGATGCCATTAGCACCTCAGTGAAGACTTGATGCCAGGTCATGCCCTTGTTTTATCTAAGTTTGTTAGAACAAGCTGAGGCAGGAATTTGGGTACTATTTGTGCAGGGTTGTAGATTTTAAGCAACACATGCTCCTCCTGCACACACCATCTGAAGGGAGTCAAATTGGCCTCATGTCTTCTGTACAGGTGGGGAAACAGATAGTCAGGACAGGAGCAAATGGAGGAGGCAGGCCATGGATTTTATTGGACTCTCAAAGGCCCCTAGAATAAGAACCCCTGTATGAGGTCCCTCCACACCTGCGGTCTCCTACTTTTTCTGCCCAGATGGCTGAAGGTTGCTGCCAGGGACCCAAGATCGGTTTTATCCTTTCCACGAATACCCACACCTGCACGAAATCTGACAGGCCCACCCAGCTCCACCACTTATCAGATGCCTGACCCACACAAGGCCTTGGTGCTCTAGACCTCAGTTTCTTCCTCTGTAAAATGGAGATAATCATAGTACTTGCTCTGTGGAGTTGTTCCAGGATTCAGCATGTTATTACCATGAAATTGCATGCCAGAGTCTGAGAATAGAATTGTGGGTGATTTTTCACCTGTCTCCCTGCTCTCAACAAAATGAACCTTGAGCTGCTCAAGGGCAAATGAACTGTAAATCCACATTCTAAGCCACTCTCTTGGTTAGCTATTGTGTTGTATTGTGTGTCAGCGGGGGCTGTGTCCCCAGAGACACACACTGCTGGGCCGGCAGCCAGCCACTAGGGGCCATAGGAAAGACTGGCCCCACCAGTTTGTTCTGAATCTCTTTTGTAAGCAGTAGTGGCTCCCAAGGCAAGCCCTGACAAACTTCTGGTTTCTAGTTACCCGAACTGTGTCATAGCCACGGAATCCAATCACCATCCCAGAGCCGTATTTGATTTTGATGGGCCGGCTTGAGGACTGGAATGTGCTGGATGAATGAGGGTCGAAGAGCTTACGTGCACCTGCAGACACAAGAGATAAATGTCCTTCAGGTGCCAAAGACAGAGAAGTGAATGGGCCAGGGAGCATAGGATTGGCAGGGGATGTGCAAGAACTCACAGCAGGAGGGAGTGGAGCAGTTGATGGAGGACACCCACAAGTCAGATGAGCCGGTGTCAAAGACGACCCGGAACTCTTGAGGGGGTGTTCCAATGGTGATGTTGCCAACATAGGACAGCTACAGGGGACAGGGAGGGGTGATTAGGGTAGGCCTGGCTGCCCTGTGCACCCTTGCTTCCTGGAGGGCTGCCCCCCTCAAAGTGACCCATGTCTCTTGAAATCACTTTCCAACCACCACACCTCATAGCCTCTGCTCAGAATGGTACCGTCATGCAATTCACTTTTCTTTGTCCACGTGCAATCTTAGTTCTCACACCCCAGACTGACCCCAGGTCAGCGCAGCATTAGTGCAGACTGTTAACCACTGGACCCCCAGGGAAGTTCCGGTGCCTTCATTTGAGAAGCTCTCCAGTATGCCCTTTAAGGTTCAGCCTGTTTTCTTCTCCATGTGGTCCTCCTAGGTCACCCCAGGCCACTTCCTCTAAACTCAAATGAAGTACCATCAAGGCCAAACAGTTGACTCTTCTATTGGACATGTATTAAATCTTTGCCTGTCACTCAGACTCGCCTATGCATTCTTAAAGAGAATAGAAGACCATTTTTGAAATCAATAACAATAAACATAGTGTTAGATTTTTATGGTGTCACAGGCCATAGGGCTCAGTATGTTTCTGCTGGTGTCCTTCTTGCATCTGTGGAGGCTGACCTTCCTCTGCCTGGGGTTTCAAACCTGATGTGCAATTGCTTTAGCTTTTGATTAGACATGGCTCACCTTTCTCCTCTAAATCTGGGGCCCACTTAGTTCAGAAAGAACAAGCTCCCTCAAACTACTGACATATCTTTGGCACAAAATAGATGTTTACCTGCACTTGGTCATTGCAGGGCCCAGTCACCACAGACAAAGAGCTGAGGATGAGAGTGCCTTCTCCTCTGGGAATGGGGTCCCTGACCCCCAGTATTTCTGCTTCTTACAGGAGCCCCAGCCCCAACACCCAGCCTGGCCCCTCCAGATGAACCCCAGTGCAAGGCCAGAGCACCAGGGGGCGCTGTGGAGCACCATCCTCCCAACATACTCACATCCATGTAGTTCCTCAGGGGGTGAAGAAAAATATTCGGGTCATCAGTGGCATTCTGGGATGGGTCATCAGTGTTCTCCAGGAAATTTGTCAGAAGGTTTTTCTCCCTGAGGATTTCTCGCATGGTCTTGGTCTTCGTTAGAGGGATTCTTTCACCGAACATTGGGAAAAACAAACAAAGAAGCACAGCAATCAGCTGTCTGTGTTATTGCATGACTGTCATACATTGCATTGTAATGGTGCTGTGTATTTTTCCAACATTATTATGAGTGTCATGTTATTATCAGGATTCCATGTAAAGACCAGGGGAAAGGCCTCTGTTTGAATACACGTTCTGTCTTGTAATCTTGGGTAAGTCATGTGACCATTTCGAGTCTCAGTTTCCCTGATGGTGAAAATGTGGAATATAATAACCCTCATCTCCCATATAGAATGTGGTGGGTATGTATTGAGATGATGGATATAATGTACCTGATATGTAGGAAGTGTGAACAATGGCAGCTATTACCATCGCTATTGCCATCCCACTGTATCTTTTTCCAAAAGGCTCTGGGAAGCAGGTAGAAGCAGGATCATTATCTTCTTTTTATAGGGAAGGTATTTGAAATGCAGGGAGTTTGTGAATTGGATGTGGTCACACTGCTTGTTTGAGGTAAAACAGCCTCGAAGTAGCCTTCCTCATCTTTCTCCAGGGCTCAAGCAGCAGAGATTGCTGTGAGCGGAAGCCAGCAGATGGGGAATACATTAGGGAAATTAAAAGACTAGAGAAGGAAGGAAGATTAAAAATAGGAAGCAAAAGACTCAGAGAGTTCTGCATGCTCAGAGATAGCCAATGTAATGGAGAGATAAAAGAGAGGGATACAGAGATAAAGACACAGGCACATTCACGCTGAAAGAGAGAAAAGGCAGAGAGAAGACCTAGAAGCACATACAGGAGAAATGCTGCTCCAAAGGGCCACACTTACAGTTGCAGAGGTTGTGCATTGTACAATTCCAAGGAATGCCATTTCCCATAGCTCATCATGTGACTGGCACCTCCAAAGTTGTACAACCCTGCAGGATGACTGCAAGATCCTCAAGGCCCATGGGGCCCATGGCAAGGTACCCATCAAAAAGCATGAGCTGAACTTTAAGACTGTCAGAGAATGATTACATTTCCTCCAAACCCTGATGAATGGAAGAATAAGAGGACAAGAAAAAACCCCGAAAGTGAAATGCTGCTGCTTATACGCAGCATACTTACGTGACTAGGCACTCTGAGAGGGTCACCAGCCCTAGGATTCCAAGCCACTTCATGTTTCTTTGCTGGGCCCAAGTACACAGGAAAGAACATGCAGTGGTGGCCAAGAGTTCCTAGTTATATGTGCTCTGAGCTGCCCTAATTGTCCCCTTAGGCCACGAAAGGATCTGATAAGAAGTATGAACATCTTTAAACTCTTTACCTACATTAGTGTTCATGTGGAGTGAACTTAGAATACTCACACAATACAGAGATTTCTACTGTAATCTTTACCTTGATGCCTGGCAGCCAAACCACACTGAACTGCATGGACTAAGAGTGGGGAGACTCTTGCCAACTTGGGTATAAAACAGTGCTAGGAATATGATCAAACTAAATGTTAGCAGCCATGCTTCATATTCTTGACCTCATGTGGTCCTCCTAATAGCTTCATGAGATGTGCCTTTCTGTCCTCTGTTGGAGAGGAGATTGCTAGGAGGAAAAGGGGTCAAAGGTAAAGTGAAGACCTGAGAGGAAGCCCAGTGACATATGAGTAGGTAGTGGGACAGATGGCACCGATCAGGGGCACTGATGATGCCAATCTGCCTCAAAAATCTAGGCTAGAGAAGTATTACAATTGCAGAGTTTCACTATTGGAAGCAATGTGATGCATGCATCTGCAAGCTATTTTATATCATCCAACAAACATACATGGAGGACCCTATGTGCTGGCTTCTGGGTTGGATGCTGGAAAGTCAAAGTCAAGTAAGACACAGGTGGTCCTTATCTTCAGGGGCCTAGCAGCCTAGGGCAGTTCCCACACACTCATGGCCCAGGATGCGAGAGAAATGAGTGGAAGGGCTGAACAGGCATCATGGACATGGGGCAGGCAGCATATGCCCTACCACTGGGGGCAGCCTCTCTTCAGCTCCAACCAGTGGGTGCCATGCTGGAAAGCAGCCTGGTTGGCCAAGTTTTCAAAAGAAGTCAGAAATCTGGATATTTATGTAACATCCTATGAGTTTCAATGTTAGGAACTACTTTTTTTCTTCTTCTTCATAACATATAATGTAAGAGAGACCTGGAACAACTCTGTGCAGGATTCAGCCAGCAGGCTGTGTAGGCTTTTATTACTGGCCTAGAGGTGGGAGTAGAGCGGGAACAGAGAGTGGGTCCAATTTATGTTGATCAAACAAATGAGACTGAATGCATATTAACCATGTTAATTGTATTTCCATTTGCAAAGAAAGATCTCCAGGGTCCTGTAAACCAACAAATTCAATAATGTCCATTTTTTGAGCATCTGATATAATTACCCAATAGGATTCATGCCTTTAAACATTTTGTCTACCAAACCAAACATAAAACAAAATAACTTTTAAGCATCTTATCTATCAAAGAAGATAGAAAAGACCACTCATATCTCCTGCTCAGCCAGAGATAAACAGGCTACCTGTTAAATTGTTATTCCTGCCAAAGTGAAAACAGTGGAGTTTTAGGGCTCCTTCCAGGATTCCCAGGGCTGAGATATTCCTGCATGAGATCTATCCAGGCCTGTGCCTTGGGTAGAGCAATGGGAAGCTGGCCTGGTCATAAGGTGGCTGATAGATGGGGTACTGCATCTTCCTACTCATTTTTGCACATTTTTTAATTTTGGAGGTTCAATCCCTACAGAGGGGATTTGACAGCATCTAGTAAATGACATACACAAATAACATTTAGTTCAGCAATTCTACTTCTAGGTATATATCCCAAAGATACACTGGCAAAAATAGAAAAAGACATACCCACAAGCTACTAACTGCAGCATTGTTTGTAAAAGCAAAAGTTAGAAACATACCTGAAGTGATCATCCACAGGGGAGGGTTGAATAAGGCATTGGGCATTGGAACAATTGGGCATAAATGGGATGGAGGGAGGTGTGGAATGGGTGAGATCTTCACGGTGCACTGTTTAGTTTTTAAAACAAGGGACCAGAAATGTGCTTAAGGTTTGTTACTTTTCCATACACATATATGTCTATTTTCCATAAGAAAGAGTGGAAGAATAAACCAAAAGATAATAAAATTTGTAATTCAGAAGAGAGGGGCAGGGACAGAATTGAGATTTCCCTGTTTTATAGTTTGAATTTGAAGCCATGTAAATGTGTTGCACAATCAAAAAATAGATAAACACATCTGTCAAAATTGAGAACTATGACAAATGAGCCTAATTCTATTGTCAATGATATAGCCACAGAGAGCAAGATATTACTTAAGCAGCTTCAAACTTCAGAATTTTGACTCTGCATTCAGAGTGGGATATCTTCTAAGGACAAAGACAAACAAGTAAAAACACCCTCCCTCCAAAATAGAACCCAAATCAAAAAGACAAAGAAATCTGAAACTATATCCCACACCTTACTGTTGGTAATATTGCTACTGTGATATTGAAAGTATCATACGTGTGTGCATACACGTTAATGCAAATAAGTAATTAAGTCATGTTGTCATGAAGCAAGACTTTCAATGGAAGAGAAAGAAGAGATTTCAATATACAACCAAAAAGCTTAAAAAACCCTGTGTTCTTAAAACTTGAATTGGAAGTATGTTTGTACCAATGAATTATTTTCCTTTTCTTAAGAAGATAATCTGTAATTTTTGGCTCAGACCACTGAAAAGCCTAGAAGCAATGGCAGCTTGATAACAGTGACTTTCCTGAGGCCTAGCTTGTGACCTCTAAATACCATTTCCCACCAGAGGTTCTAGAGATTCTTGAAGAGATGGCTGATTTCAGGGCTGGACCAAGCAACGCACCAGATAAGCCTTTGAATCTTGAAGAACCAGATAGTTAAGGGCCTTCAAAGACCACCGAGGGCCAGACAAAAAGTGTAGGAATTCATATGAAGAGGCCGAAAGTGGGACACTTTTGAAACCCAAGGGAAGGGGGCAGGGCAAAACCTTTGAAAGAATGACATGGCTGGAGGACTTGACATAAACTGAGTAGAGTCAAATGGGTCCAAGGTGGCAGACAAGTTGTTTTCCATTAGATGCTTATCATCAGAAATACAAGCATAAGGATAAAAGGTGGGCAGTGGTCCAATTCCTGGAAATCCCCCAACCCTTTCTGGATTAGCTAGAATACCCTCCCCACTGATAAGCCTACAGGAGTACCCACCCCTGTAAAAACTGACAACCTCATGCCCTGGTGAGGTTCTCACTTTCTGAGATGGCCCACAGTCTGTCTATGGAGTGTTTTTCTTTCTAAATAAATCCACTTCTTACCTATCAGTTTATCTCTCACTGAATTATTTCTGTGATGAGACATTAAGAACCTGAGCTTCCTTAAGTCCTGAAACCAGATGTGTGAACTCAGTTGGAAGACTTCAGTTTTGGGTGGGTTCAAGTCTTGGCAGCGTTTGTTTAAGTCCCATTGAGGGTTGTGGACAGGTTTGAGTCCCAGCTATGTGTTGTTTGCTTCCAATCAGGATATTGGGTTGGTTTGCATCCCAGCGTGTGGGTTCAAGTTCCAATGTGAGTTGCTTGGTTTCACCTGGTGACCATGAAGGTACAGTGATAAGGTAAGAAATGATTGAGAGTTAGGTCTTGGTCCTAAAGAAGCCCATGGTACACCATGATCCAAGTATACTGGAGAGGTTCCTCTGCTGATGTCTGCTCATTTTTGACAGGAGAGTCAATCCTCTGTGCTTATACACATTCAACAGCCAGTGCAGGATAAAATTGTTAATGTCTGTACTCCTCTGAGACTCTAAGTTTTTTCTCCTACATTCTTACATTTTTATTCATTCCTGCTCTAGTCCTTCTTTCCTCTCTTACTTTTTCTTTCTTTCTCTCTTTCTCTCTTCCTTTCTTTCTCTCTTTCTTTCTTTCTTCCTTCCTTTCTTTCTTCCTTCCTTTCTTTCTTGCTTTCTTGCTTT
The DNA here is from genome assembly GCF_030028045.1 of Hippopotamus amphibius kiboko. NCBI lineage: Eukaryota > Metazoa > Chordata > Mammalia > Artiodactyla > Hippopotamidae > Hippopotamus > Hippopotamus amphibius. Next base: position 119,838,506 of record NC_080188.1, on the reverse strand, counting down.
TTTTCTTTCTTTTTCTTTCTTTCTTTCTTTCCTTCCTTCTTACCTTAAACCTAGAAGACCTGTGTGACCACCAAAGTGTATTTTTTATTGCTTTTACTCCTTTCCCTCTGACCCTTATAATTGCTGACCCCTTATCCACAACTTATAGCTGGACCAACGCCCACCCATTGTCAACACTGTTGGGGATATCTTCTGTGCCACTTCTTGTGACAACTTTTTGGGCACTAACACCTGGTCGGTGACTACCTTGGAATAGATAGTATCTAATATTGTAACTTCAAATCTTGACCAAATTGTGTGGTGGATTTTGACATGAGTGGAATTTTGGGTAGTTCAGGAGTTAGTTAGCCTGTCATTTCATGCTTGTCTGAAGTGGGTTAGGCTGCATCAATCCCAACCAATACCACTCTGGGACATATACTCCAGGATTGGGAAATATTTGGAGAATAGGAGTTAAAAGGAAAAAAAACTTAGTAGGTTATGTCATCAGGATTGACCATAACATGAGTTAAGAAATTTAAAATTGAGTGAAGTACCCTATGTTCAAATTTTCATGGCCTCGTGTCTAGGCAATGGAACACAAAAGTAATTTAAGAAATGTGTAGCTCACAGGGATAACTCCAGGAAGACACAGAGGACATTCTAACTGACACCCCTTACAGGGCCATGCATCATGAAAGAACATAGATTCCTTCTCTCCGAAGGTTCAGGTCTTTTAGCTATGCACTTCCCTAGCTCAGTCTGCTCCAGACATTAGGCACAAAATTTAGGAAACAATGGCTGGTCATCAGATTCTGATGAATGATTTGTTCAAGTTGGTTTATTTAGTTTTCAGTAATAGTGATATGCAGGAAAATGTTGAACACCCCCAGAGAAATATGCAAAAGGCCCAAAAGAGGGCAATGGCTTTGTCTACTCAGAGACCACCAGAGGGGAAGCTGGCTTTTCCTGGCCAATCTGACACTGGCAGACCACAAGGCCTGCCTATACCCATACAAGGTCTGTGTACCCTGTGTGGATCAAAGGGGCACTGAGAGAGGATTGTGATCAATGTGTCCTTTTCAAAAAGCCAGGGCATTGGAAGAGGGAATGCCCCACATGCCAGAGAGTGAAGCGGCTTCTCAGCCATTGATGTTTTGAAATCAGAAGCCTCTGGGACCCAAGGCCAAAAGCGGCTCTGCCTAGAGATACCATCTACAAAAGTAATGTCAAGCATTGGGTGGTAATTGATGTGGTGGGTGACATGATAGAATTTCTCATAGACACTGGTGCAACCTCTTTGGTCTTAACCAAAAGGATTGGAAACCTTTGCAATGATAAGAAATATGTAACGGGATTGTCAGGGAAGAGAGAGGGTCACACATTCCTGGAACCCCTTTTGTGCAAGATCAATGGCCAGCTATTTTTACATCCCTTTCTGTATGTGCCTGACTGTCCCATCCCTTTAATGGGAAGATATTTATTAACACAGTTAGGGGACACTGTTTCTTGAGGGGCAAGGAAACCACTCTCATCACCAAATGGTACTAAAAAAAACATATGTTAAGAGATAAAAGCTGAAGCTAAATAGAAACCTTAGTAAAGACCCTGGAATGTGGAATATCAAGATTTCAGGCTTGGCCAAAGGTATCCAGCCAGTGATTTTTAAGTAAACAGCATTATATAGTGTCTAAATATCAGATACAGTTTTCTGAAAGCTAGGTAAGATCTTCAAAATTGTTTATAAATAATTTACCAAAATAAGAGGCCACTGGTCTGACTAAGCTGACCGTAGATGATATTTGGGGTCTGATAGGAACTTTGGAAGAGGCCTTCTCTCTTAAGCTAAATGAGGAAAAGTAAAACTTTCGAACATAGGTGAATGTGTATGTGGCCTTCAATATCATTGAGGTAATCACCTAATTCTTTGAAAAAAACAAAACAAACAAACAAACAAACAAACAAAAAACTCTCCTTGTTTTACCTATGCAGTCTTTAGAAGACCAGGAATGTGTCTCCAAAAATCATCCAAAAACCACCAATCTTTTTATCTCTCCTAAAACCTTTCCTATTTCTCTTAAGAGTCTTGTAAATATTAAACAAAGGGGAAACAAAGGTAAGCTAAGAGGAACTTGCCTGTATCTTTGAGATGAAAATATCTTATTTTGTCTTCTCAGGAACCCTTATCTCTGTCATGTTTTTAAATGCAAATTTTAAAAAAGAAGGTAAAGTAATTTAGAACTTCACTTGTCAAGGATAAATAGAAATCCCATGTGTCTTTTCTATAAGCACTAGTAAAAAGAGTATAGCCATCTAGATAGGTGACCTTGATTTTTTCCATCTACCAGAGGCTCAACTGAATTCACCCTCTTGTAACTGTTGAGTTCTATGTTGTACCTGTCGACTTAACATCAATGCATAACATTAGAGTTGCAAGCTAAGATTTATTTGGGGGAAAATGAGGAATGCAGCCTTGGAGTTAGCATCCCAGATAGTTCTGATTAACTGTTCCAAAGAGGCAGTGGGAAGGTCAGTATACATGTGATTTTGGTGAAGAGGAAGTACATGAAATTTACTATATATATATGTATATATATTTTAGCAGAAGGTCTCTGCTAGCTACAAGGAGAAGTTGTCACCATGAAGGATTTTAGAATTTTTCTAGATATGAGAAGGTACAAGAATTGGGCTCATAAAATCCACTCCTGAAAATATCTGACTATCTGAAGACCTATTCTGCCAGGTTTTTATAGAGCACACATTGCCTCATTTTAGATCTCAGCCCTGATTTTTCTTCAGGTTGATTTTGAAAATCAGTAGCTCCAGCAGTACATGATTTATTCCCTGCAGAGTTAGATGGTAAGTGCCAATAGTGAGTGCCAATTGTAGTTGACATACCTGGCTCAGGACTGAGATTTTGGAATGGGAACTATGAGGCCTCAGTGATTGTGGCTGTGTGTTCATATGCATATATGTGTGTGTTGTAGATGTATGGTATTGCCAAAAATTAAGTTGTAAAGAGCTCTATTTAATTGACATAAAGGAAATTAGGTGCTTATATAAATACTCAGAAATGGAAAATAATCTGGTCAGAATGAATTTCAGGTTCATGTCATCTGGAAACTATTGAGTACTAAACTGATATCTGGTATTGAAGATGGCTTAAACTTGTTAGTTTGATTAATATAGACATGTCTTTATAGTCATCCATGTTGAGTATAATGCTTCTGTTGTACCTTGGTTTAGTAGAGATCAAATGACACCTTATTTTGTTATAAGTTTGTCAACAAGTAAAGTAGCTCAATGTTAAAAATAAAAACTTATAAGGAATGTACAATATATGTTTTCAATAAAAGAAGGTGGGAAGGATGAGGAAGAAAGTACTGAAAATAGCTTTGCATGATCAGGATTTTCTAGGATTGGATTAAATGTAGTTGGGTATATGGATTTTGTTGGGATTGGGCTGGGCCAAGACTGAATTTGGTATCTCCCTTGAAAGTTTTCTTGAAATGCTATGTTTAATAACAGGTACCATGAGTTACTTTGCATTATCTTACCTGTATTTCCTTTTGAGATCATTTGTACCTTTGGTTAAGGAATAAGTAGTGTCTCACAGTGACCTAATATCTTATTTGACCAAGTATTTCAAAAGTTTTTGACAATCTCCCCAAGTAACAAATTTAATTGAGTTTCCAGCTAACTGTGGGGTACTTTAGAGGGCCTCTGAGGTATTTAAAGATAAATATTTTAATAGGATTATTTTGTTAAACATAGTTAAATATAATAAAATATAATCACTCATAATCCTGCTTATTGTAACCAATTTTTTTTGTTATACTGTAATGAGATGTACAACCATGCCATTTAAATCTTCTGTCATTTATACATATTTTTGTACACTGGTGTTGGTACAAAAAGTGTTTCTTCATCATGGAGATTCATAGGAAAACTATGGTAGCAATTACAAAGAGTTCCACACAAGGATTATGACTATGTGAGTATTCCAGCCTATAGTGACTTAAAACAAGGAGGTGTGCTGAACTGAGGGCCCCTAGATCAGGCATCCAGAGATTTTTACTCCCTGACAGGCAGGACTGATGCCCCTACTCAGCCCTGAAGTAGTTACAGAGGATGGACCATTGCTGTTCTGCTTCCCATAAGAATATGGGAGTAAAATCTCTGAAGGGGGAATGAATCAGGAGGGAAAGGGTCAGGTTACAACCTTTGAAAGAGTGACATAGCCCAAGAAGATGACGTAAATTGTGGAGCTCTAAATGGGTCCAATTTGGGGACATGTCAACTTCCAATTAGACTTGAGCCTCAATAATACAAACTTAGGATCAAAAAGTGGGCAGTGGTTCAATTCCTGGAAATCCCCACCCCTTCCTGGAATAGCTGGAATATTCCTCCCATTCATTAGCTAATGAAATTACCCAACCCTATAAAAACTGACAACACCATACCCTGCTGCCTTTCTCACTTTCTGAGATGGTTCACAGTCTGTCTGCAGAGTATGTTTTTCTCTAAATTAATCCAATTTTTACTTATTAGTTTGTCTTTCACTGATTTTTTTCTGCAATGAGACATGAAGAACCTGAGCTTCATTAAGTACTGAAACCAGGTGTGTGATCTCAGTTGGAAGACTTTGGGTTTTGGCTGGGTTCGAGTCTTGGCAGTGTGGGTTCAAGTCCCAGTCAGGGTTTTGGCCAGGTTTGAGCCATGCCACATGGGTTCCAGTCCCAGTCTGTGATTTGGCTGGTTGTGAGTCCTGGCCCTGTGCATTCATGTCTCAGTCAGGATTTTGGAATGGTTTGAGTGCCAGCCACCAGGGTTCAAATCCCAATCTGAGCTGCAAGGTTTCAATTTTATCATAAAAAGAAATTGATTGAAACAAGTATACAAACAGCCATGATTGGGACTCCCATGGGGGCACGGTTGAGAAGATTCCACACTGGCAATTCAGGTGCTTGGGTTCAATGCCTGGTTAGGGGACTAGATTCCACATGCCAAAACTAATAGTTCATATGCCCAAAGTAAAAGTCCTTCATGCCGCAACTGAAACCCCCAGGTGCTGCAACTAAGTCCCCATAGAGCCAAATAAATGAATAATTTTTTTTAAGCCCGAAGTATAATCTTATGTATGTCTCCACCACATTTTCTTTACCCATTCAACTGTTGTTGGATCTATGTTATTTTTACATCTTGGCTATTGTGCATGATGGTACAATGTACATGACATGAGACATATTCTTTTGAGATCACAATTATAATTTTTTGGAGTAAATACCCAAATGTGAGATTGCTAGATCAAATAGGAATTCTCTTTTTGACTTTTTTGAGGAATCTCCATTATGTCGTCCAGCAGCTAAACCATTTTACATCCCCACCATCAGTGTGCAGGGTTCCACATCCTCATCAACAATTGTTATAGTTTGTTTTTCGATAATGACCATCCTAAAAGATGTGAGATATCTCATTGTCATTTGATTGCATTTTCCTGATGATTAGTGAGGGAGGAACTATCCTCCCAAGTTTACAGAATAGGAAACTGCTGTCCAGAAATGAACTTATCAAGGTCACATGATCGGTAGGTGTCGGAGGTGGAATTTGAACCCAGACAGGAAAGCTCCAGGATGTACATGCCTGGTGAGTTCAGTGCACTGTCTTCCATGTGCTTAGCAAATCTGGGGTCATGCTGTTTTCTATTCTGTTCTTTCCTCTCAACGTCATATCAGAACAATTTCTCCTAAGATTAAATAGTCTCCTAAAACACAACTTTAAGGTGGCTGGTGGCATGATGGCCTACTTATGCTGTGGACACTTTATGTTTATGGGCCTTGGGATATCCCAGATTTTCCCTTTTCTAAGAGATTCTGAAGACTACACCTGGCTTATTCATGTTTGCAGGGTCTTCTGTCATCACTTTCGCATAAACCTTAGAAGTTAAATAGCTGGGGCAAATACCATACATATTTTAAGTCATCTCCAAAAAGATTGTACCAATTTACACTCTTCTGAGAAGGGTTCAAAATCTGTCTTTTCCCTGTTTTTTCTATCTTTTCTGTCACTGGTGGCCATAAAACTCTATGGACTGCAATCGGTAAGTAACAAATGTGGAAGGTGGGAGAAGATAGTTGCTTTGAAGGTCAGGCTTTGGGACTTCCCTGGCAATTCAGTGGTTAAGACTCTGCACTTCAAATGCACAGAGCGTTGATTTGATTCCTAATTGGGAAACTAAGATATCACATGCCTGCAGTGCACCTGAAAAAATAAAAATGATGAAGGTTAGAATTTATCCTCCTGTTGGTGTCACAGGCTACAAATATAAAGCTCCCAAAATAGTGGGCTCATTAATAGATAAAGCTCCTGTCCCAGGCTTAGGCTCATCTAGCAAGGCAAAGCCTGAAGTTTGCTGGTTGATATTATGGTAGTAAGCCCTGCTGACACGTTATGTTTCCCGACCTGAATGCAGCAGTGTGTTCTAGTGAAAGCAAAATGAAATCATAGAATTCATTTATTCAACATATATTTAATGGTGACCTACTATGTGCCTTTAACCAGTCCTGGGGCCAGAAGTTGGGAGGAGACCTCTTTCATCTGTACAATGGGAATCATGCCCTGCAGGGGCTCATTGGGAGTCAGGGAAATGACATATGTAATTACCCAGAACTATTATTCTTACTCTTATTGGTAGTGTGTCACCAATGGAGAGACATTGCTTCTGGTTCCCTGAAGAGCACTTGGGAAATGAGTTTGACAATCTGTTCATTTAAGTCTCCATTAAGCCCAGATCATGATACTTAGTGTAAAAAAAAAAAAACAAAAAAAAACAAAAAAAACAAAACAAACAAACAAACAAACCTGTTCTGCTCTCAACTTTTCCCCCTTTATAAGCTCTGCAACGTGTCTGCTTTCACTCTCCTCAAGCCAATCACAATCCAGTGCCATCCCAAACGGACCAAGCAGATGTAACCGTGGACACATGGCAGGTCTGTACACACATGGTAACTGCAGGGCTTAGGGGTGTGTTTCAGGATGGGATGGCAAGACTGAAGCCAATTCCCCACCCCAGCTTTTCCCAAGCCTTTCCCTGCTTCCCTGAGAAGGAAGCCCCTCACTCCTCTGACCTCTTATATACACTTCAATTGTCCTCTGAATCTGGGCCTCGCCATTGAGTGTTGCATATTTATCAGTCTCCATGAACCATGGATGAGTTCCTAAACTTGCTCTGTATCCCTGGGCTTCACCACAGCACCTGGCACACAGTACGTGCTCAAAAAATTTGTCCTGAATGAAAAGAGAAGGAAGGAAGGGAGAGATTCCTTCTGCTGATGTTTTTCTTGCCTGCATAAAAGCCCATCCTATGCATTATGTTGGGGTGTGTTTTCCACCTTATTTATTCTTTCCTGCTCCTTCTCTCATCTGGGTCTCCATCCACCACTGACCCCTGCTATCCCCATCCAGTATCTCCAGGGGGGAAGAAGTGATGCTTCCACTCCAATTGTGCCAAACCATGGCAGCTTGAACCAAATGGTTTGTAATTCTGCCCCTGGAGGAAGCTCAGAAAGGCTGAAGGTTTTGTGCACCCTGGGTATCCCTTTACATCAGTGGTGTCCTCCTCAACAGCCTTGGAGCCCAAGTGAAGGGACATAGTGGGCCTTGGAGGGGTGGGGCTGGCTCAGTGATGCACAGGGGCCCATCACTTGGATCACATGCCAAGTGGGACTGTAAAGGTCCTCCACTGTGTGGGTGGCAGAGAGCTGGTGAGTGGAGTATTTGACTAAAGGGAAAACATCTCAGCTTGAAGGGCCTCACCAAAACCCACCCCCTTCAACAGAAGGCCATTGCCAAAGTTCCTCTGAGATGGGAAAAATAGAAACTGCTTTCCTTACCCTTTATCATCCCTTGAATGAAGAGGTGGCAGAGTTTTGGGGCCCTCACAAACTCTTTCATGGGCTAGAATACAACCCTGCCACTTCCTTTGGGGATACCTCACCCCAGGTCCAGTCATGTCATCCTGGAGGAAACTTAATCATGTTGGGCAGGGCCATGTGTCCAAGTAAAGCCAGTCATAGTACTCCATGACCCCTCCAGGATGGATGTTCTAGGCCTGGACACATGATTAGAGATGGACCAATCAGAGTCCTCTCTGGTACCCTGTTTCCTGAGCCTGTTTTCTTATGGATTAGAGGTCTTGGCAATACACGTGTAGAAGCCTGAGGGAAGAAAGCTGTCAGGCTAAGAGATTAAAGATGAGAGATGGGAAAGAGCAAGCGAAAGAAAAAGTGAGCTGATGGTGTCTGATTTCTTATGTCCAGTCACTGAGATGTGTGGATCCACTCTGCTTCCTGTGTCCCAGATCTCCAGTGTCCCTCCAATAAATCTTCCCTTTACTTGAAGCCACTTGGAGTTGGCCTCCTTTCAGTTGTGGTTCAGATGAGGTTCTACCTCTTGCCTAGTTATGATTCACCTCCCCAACCCAAAGAGAGTCACCCATTCGTATAAGCACCATTGGGAATGGAATCCTTTATTCTACTGAGAATAGGGGATTGCTGAGAACCAAGCATAGTTCACCACCATCTCTCAGTGGTATTTCCCTATGTGTGAGTGAGTGTGTGTGTTTGGAGTGGGCCTGCTTGATTCCTAAAGCAGCCCCAGCAGTTACACTGCAGGGGTGAGGCCAGTCCTGTTGTTTTCCCAAATGTAAACTGTGGAATACAGCCTCAGGAAGATGTCACCTGTAATCCAGTTCTCCACGTCTCCAGGTGCAAATTCTCTGTGCCCCCTCAAAAGTTGCTAGCACAGTAGTCCTGACAAATCTTGGGGAGATGGAAATACACCCCAGTCAGCCTGATTCCTTATCTTCTCCACCAACCCCAACTTCAGTATCCAGAACTGGAATCTTCTTGGTTTTATTTCTCTCCTTTAGAAAGAAACTAGTTTCTCTCTCAGCAGCTGTGGAAGTGTGATGCCCTTCCAAGAACAAGAATAGCTAAGGCATGTGGTTGGCCTAGGGGGCAGGGAGGGAAGGATTGGGTTTGGGATTAGCAGACGCAAACTACTTTGTAGAGGATGGATAAACAGCAAGGTCCTCCTGTATAGCACAGGTAACTATATTCAATATCCTGTGATGAACCCTAACAGAAATGAATAGGGGAAAAAAAAAAAAATATATATATATATATATATATATATATATATATATATATATATATCTGAGTTATGTTGCTGTACAGTGGAAATTAACACAACATTGTAAATCAACTTTACTTTAATATAATTAAAATAAAAAGAAAGAGTAAGAATGGTTCATAGTTCCCCTGTTCTTTCCTTCTGACCATGTGTGCTGTTTTCTCTGCAGAGCATGCCATTTTTCTCCCTCTTCCCCATTATCCATTCATTTAAGACTGTGCTCAGCTCCTTTAGGAAGCATTCGTGGACCAATGCTCACCCTCTCTGGCCACTCCAGTCTGGGTTTGGTGACTTATCCTGCAGTTCCCCTTGTTTGTAGCCTTCATCTCTCATAATCTGGCCCCAGCACCCCATGGCACAGCCCCCAGAATTGCCATGTGCATGGAGTCTAGTGTAGATTTGCCCCAACCTAAGCAGGCCTCCTCATGCCTCCATGAGGCTGGAGGTTTTTGATTACTGAAATTATCTCTTTCTCAAAGCCTTCTTTGAGCCCATCATCCTCTTTGAACTCCCATAGGGAGCTGACATGAAGCCTCAACCCTGTACCAGGACTGTGCATTCACTGTGAACCCTATACACATGTAAGCATCCAACCTCCCCACAGAGGGTCTGGTAGCCCAACATATGGAGTGGGAACTGGCACTTAGCAAGGGGAAGTTGCAGCCAAGGACTAAGAGAACCATTTAATTGGCCATCCAACCAGGACCCTTTTAAGATGAGAAGGGATACCATTAATTATTATGGTGTGACAGCACACAAACTATCTCCAACCAACCCCATTTATCACTTGGCCTGTTTAAGGAATTGCTATAGCTGAATTTCCATGTTCATTCACCTGAGGGCTCTGGTGGAGCTGAAGCTCTTTGAGGGCAGAACCCTTAGTGTTCCACTCTCCTTGTGCCTCACACCATATCAGCATGGGTTGGTATGTCCCTTTATTCCAGGTTGATGGATGTCCCAGACTGTCCTTTACTCTCAAGTGATTGATTTTGTGGGAGGTATTGGCCCAGCCACAGGGGTTCAGCAGCATCTGTGGTGGTGTGGTTTGGCCTTCAGAGGGCCCCTTCCTGCCAGCAGCAACCCAATGGTTCCTGCAAGTTCCACATTTGAGAACCAGCCCCCAGAGTTGATTCCTCACCTTCCAGATGGAAGCAGGAGGGGGCACTGGGAAGTCATTACCTTTGGTGGGGAAGATGATCGTATGCAATTGTGTGACAGAGATACATGGAACCATGTACTGTTAGAGAAAGAGGGTGAGAGGCGAACCCATCTCATCCCTGGTGAGTGGATAGACCTGGAGTGACCCTGGGGCATGTCCTTTCAGATCATGAGTGAAAGGCCTGGTGTCGGTGAGTATGTAGATGATGGTGTCCAGTCTAGTTGGGCCAAGCAGCAACATGGTACCTGTATCAACATTGTCTTGGCTGTGTGCAACAACCCAGATCCAGCCCTTGCATGGTGATTTTTATTTACAAAACTCAGTTCGGGGTCAGATGTCACCTTGGAGCCATATTATGCTCATGTAGACAGTCTCTCAGTCAACTTCTGCATCAAGTGTTCTATACTGTTTCATGTAACTTGAAGCATCTTACTATGATTTAAAGACAGGACTTGTGAAGCTCAGACTTATGTGGTCAAGTAGAACCCAAAGACATGCTCCAAAATGACTCCTCTTCTAGTCAGGTTGTGGAAGACAGAGGTGCTCCCTCGGAAGGTGAGCCTGGGGTAGCCCAGGCTCAAGTGCCAATAAAGGGTGAATACTCCATCCCAAACCAAACTTGCACAGGCCAAATGCCTGGACCACATTGACAAGGTTCCCGATCTGTGTGAGAGAAGAGTGTTCCCACATAAAAGTTTGGGAAGTTGCACTGAGACTGGGCTGGGATGAAGATGCCATTAACACTGAAAAAGAGACCTGAGGCCTGGCTGTGCCCTGGGTTGACCTCAGATGATTAGCCCAAGCTTGTACAGGACTTTTGGTTCCATTTGTGCAGGGCTGTGCATTTTAACCAACCCCTGCACATCCTGCACACACTATCTGAAGGGAGTCAATTTGGCCTCACATCTTCACTATAGGTGGGGAAATGGAGACTCAGGATAGGACCAAATGGTTCCCACTTGAGAAGAAAGTGAGTAGAGAGCAGGGTAGTCTTGTCTTTGGCATCACTATGATCAGATGACAGAAATGGACTGAATTCATTGCAATGCATTGTGGATTCTGCATCAGCCCAGGAAGACAAAAGCCCATTGTACAATGTTGCTGCCAGAGTTCTTATGAAAATTCTGCCTGGGAAACATGCTTTTCAGATGTACATGTTTGTATATTTCTGTGTGTGTGTGTGTGTGTGTGTGTATGTGTGTGTGTGTGACAGGGAAAGAGAGACAGGGAGAGAGAGAGAGTACTGTAACCCATTCCACATCTGTGGTCTCCTGCTTTCTCCTCCCAGACACCTGAAGCCCTCCAATGCCCCCAGGGCCCCAAGATCAGGTTTATCCTCTCCCCAGATAGCCCACATCTGCATGAAACTTGACTGGCCACCCCAGTTCCAACACTTACTAGATGCATGAGCTTGCCAAGACCCTGGATCTCTGTACTTCAGTTCCCTCCTCTGTATAATGGAATTAATGATAATAGTTGCTGTGTGGGGTTGTTGCAGGATTAAATATGGTATTATCATGAAAGTGTTAGGCACAGTCTGAGAATAGATAAGTGGGTTTTTTTTTTAACCCTCTCTCCCTACTCCCAGCAAAATAAACCTTGAGCTGCTCATGGGCAAAGGAGCTGCAATTCCACACCCCAAGGCACCCTCTAGGTTAACCATTCTGAGAGTTTGTGTGTCAGCCGGGAGGTTTTATCCACAAGGACATGCACTGCTTGGCTGGTGGCCTGCCTCTAGGGGCTGTTGGGGAAGATGGGCCCTCCCAGTTGGTCCTGAATGTGTTTTGTAAGCAGCAGTTACTCTCACAGGCAGCCCCGACTCAGCTTCTTGTTTCCAGTTACCCCAACAGAGTCATAGCCAAGAAATCCAAAAATCATTCCAGAGCTGGATTTGAAGTTGATGGGCCGGCCTAAGAGCCGGCAAGTTGTAGAGAAGTGAGGGTCGAAGAACTTGTATGTATCTGCAGACACAAGTGATGTGTGTCCACCAGGTGCCAAGGATGGAGAAGGGCATTGGAAGGGGAGTATAATGTGGGAGGGTGTGGTTTTCAGGGAGTCAAAGCAGGAGGGACTAGAGCAGTAGATGGAGGGCACCCACAAGTCAGATGAGCCACTGTGACCCTGAACTCCTAATAAGGCATTTCAGCAGTGATGTTGCCGATGAAGGCAAGCTAGTGTGGCTGGGGAGGCGTGGTTAGGGCAGGCCTGGCTGCACTGGCCACCCTTAATTCCTAGAGGGCTGCCTCCCTGGAGGTATCCCATGTCTCCTGAAATCACTTCCCAACCACCTCACCTCACAGCCTCTGCTCAGACTGGTGCCTTCATTTGATTTTCCTTTTTTTTTTTGTTTTAATCCATGTGGGATGTTCGTTCTCCAGCCAGGGATCTAACCTGCATGAGTGCAGTATTAGCTCTGAGTCTTAACCACTGGACCTCCAGCAAAGTTCCAATGCCTTCATTTGAGAAGCTCTCCAGTCTCCAATTTGAGGTCCAGCCTGAGTATTTTCTTCTCCGGGCAGCCCTCCTAGGTCACCCCAGGCCACTTTCTCTAAACTCAGACCATGTCCTATCAACACCACACAGTTGGCCCTTTTATTGGACATGTATTTACTCTTTGCCTATCACTCAGCCTGGCCTATGCATTCTTGAAGGAGAGACAAGACCTTTTTTAAAATCAATAACAATAAACAGAGTGTCAGATTTTTATGGTGTCACAGGCCATAGAGCTCAGTAACTTTTTTCTGGTGTCCTTCTTGAATCTGCAGAGGCTGACCTTCCTCTTCCTGGGGTTTCAAACTTGATGTGCAGTTGCCTTTATCTTTGGATCAGACATAGCTCACCTTTCATCTGTAACTCTGTGGCTCACTTAGTTCAGAAAGAACAAACTCCCTCAAACCAATGAGATATCTTTGGCACAAAATGGATACTACCTGCTACCTGGTCATTGCTGGGCACAGTCACCACAGACCAAGAGCTGAGGATGAAAGTGCCTTCTTCTTTGGGAATGGGGTCCCTTCCCAGCACCAACATCCAGCCAGGTACCTCCAGATGAAACCCAGTGTTAGGCCAGAGCACCAGGGAGTGCTGTGGAGTGCCATCCTCCCAACACACTCACATCCATGGTGTTCCTAAGGGGTTGAAGAGAAATTTGGGGGTCATCACTGGCATTCTGGGACTTGTCATCAATGTTTGCCTCCAGGGAATTTGTCAGCAGGATTTTCTCCCTGAGAGTTTCTCACATGGACTTGATCTTCTTTAGAGCGCTATTTCACTGGGCATGGGGAAAAGGAAGCAAAAAAAAATGCACCGAACAACTCCAAGGAACACCATTTTCACATAAATCATGATGTGACTGGCATCCGCAGAGTTGTGCAAACCTGCAGGTCAAAACGATGACCCTTGGGCCCGCTGGTGCCCAGGGAAAGTTATTCATCTATAAGTGTGAGTTGAGCTTTAAGATTGTCAGGGAATGATTACATTTCCTTCTAACCCTGATGTGTGGATGAATAAGAGGACAGGAAAAACCCTAGAAAAGGAGATGATGCCACTTATAGTCCCTGTATTTACATGACTATGTGTTCTTAGAGGACCACCTTCCTGAGGATCCCAAACCACTTCATGTTTCTTTCCTGGGTCTAATTACTCAGGAAAAAGCATGCAGTGGTGGGCAAGAGCTCCTAGTTATACATGCTCTGACCTGCTCTAATTGTCCCCATTAAGTCATTAATGGATCTGATAAGAATTACTAACCTATTGATAAACTCTTTACCTCCACCAGTGTCCATGGTGAGTGGACTTAGAAAATTCTCATAATACAGAGATTTCTACTATAACCTCTTCTTTGGGTCTTGGTTGCAAACTGGACTGCATGGACTAAGAGTGGGTAGACTCTTGCCAACTTGGATATAAAACACTGTTACTCCTAATCTCTCAATATATTGGGATTGCCATATATACATTACTAATAAGAAAAAATTATATATAAAATTGTACACTTTAAACATGTGCAGTTCATTATATGACAATTATATCTCAATACAAGTTCTTAAAAAATAAAACACGGCTACTAAAGTGATAAAAGTACTTGCTAGGGGCCACACTTGACATTCTTGATCTCATGTGGTCTTCCTAGCAACTTCATGAAATGTTCATTGCTGTCCTCAGTTGGAAAGGAGACTGCTAGGAGGAAAAGAGTTCAAATGGCAAAGTGAAGTTTGAGGGACAGCACACAGACATCAAGTAGCATTAGGTAATGGGAGAGATGGCAAAGATGGGGGCAATTTTAATGCCAATCTGCATCAAAAATCTAGGCCAGAGTAGTATTACACTGGCAGAGTTTCACTTTTGGAAGAAATGTGATGCATGCTTCCACAAGATACTTTCTGTCATCCAACAGACATATATAGAGAACCAAGTGTGCTGGGTTCTGGGTTAGATGCTAGGACATCAAAGTCGAGTAAGACACAGGTGGTACTTATCTTCAGGGAGCTAGCACTGTAGGGCAGTTGTCACAAACACATGGCCCAGAAGACAAGAGAAATGAATGGAAAAACTGGGTGGGTATCATTGACTTGGGGCAGACAGCACATGCCCTACCAGTGGGGGCAGCCTCTCCTCAGCTCCAACCAGTGTCTGCCATGCTGAAAAGCAGTCTGGTTGGCCAAGAATTCAAGAGAAGGAAGAAGTGTGGATATTTATATAAAATCCCCTGATGTTAATTGTTAGCAACTATTTCTTTTTTTTTTCCCCCACAAATCATTGTGTGAGACAAATGAGAAACAACTGTGTGCTGGATTTAGCCTGCAGGCTGTGCAGGATTTTATTTCTGGTCTAGAAGTGGGAATAGAGAGGGGACAGAGAGGAGCTTTCACTGATGTCATCGAATGAATAAGAGACAATGCATCTTAACAATGTTGATTTCCCTTTCATGTGTAAAGAAAAGTCACCAGAGTCCATAAACCAATGAATTAAATGATGTCCACTTGCTGAGCATTTGATATAATTCTGCAATAGAATCCATGCCTTGAAACATTTTGTCTACAAAAACAAACATATAAAGGACTAATTTTTAAGTGTCTTATCAATCAAAGAAGCCAGCAAAGAACACTCAGAGTTCCTGCTCAGCCTGAGATGAACAGGCTACCTGTTAGACTGTTATTCCACCAAAGTAAAGACAGTAGAGTTTTATGGGTCCTTCCAGGATTCCCAGCACCTGGGTGTTCCTGGGTGAGATCTATCCAGGCTTGTCCCTTGGGTCAAACAATGGGAGGCTGACCTGGTCAGCATGTGGGTGATTGATGAGGTGTGGCATCCCCCTACTCAGTTTTGCATAGTGTTACAATTCGGTGTTGCTGGTTCAATCCTATGGAAGAGACTTGACAGCACCTGACATATAACACACAAAAATGCCATTCAGCTCAGCAATTCTACTTCTAGGGATTTGTCTCAAAGATATACTGGCAAAATACAAAAAGACATACACAAGAGGTATTCACCACAAGGTTGTTTGTAAAAGCAAAAGATGAGAAACCTACCTGAAGAGACTATCCATGGGGGAGTGCTGAATAAGGCATAGGGCATCTGAATAGTTGGGCACTACTGGTATGGAGGGAGAAGTGGAATGGGTGAGATCTTCGAGGTATAGTGTTTTGTTTTTAAAAAAGAGGACCCAGAAAAGTGCTTATAATTTATTGCTTTCCCATACACATAGATGTCTATTTTTGATAAGAAAGAGTGGAAGAATTAACCAAAAGCTAAGAAAAATTGTAATTTATGGGGCAGGGGCAGGGACAGAGGTATTTTTCTTATTTTGTAGTTTGACTTTTAAACCATGTATGTGTTACAGAGTCAAAACACAGATGAACAAAACACATTTGTTGAAATTGAGAACCAAGATGAACATAATTCTATGAAATTTGTGATACAGACCCACAGAAAAACATATTACTTAAGCAGATTTAAAGTACAGAATTTAGATACTACCTTCAGAGTTGGATATCTTCTAAGGAAAAGGCAAACAAACAAACAAAAACACCTTCTCTCCAAACAAAACAAAAAACCAAAAACCCAAGAAATCTGAAACTATATTTAATAACGACTCTTGGTGATATTGCTACTGATATTTTTAAAATATCATATGTATGTGTGTACAATTATAGCAGGTAAGTCATTAACACTCTTCTTTTTATGAAGGAAGACTTTCAGTGGAAGAGAGAAGAGAGATTTAATTTACAACCAAAAAGCTTAAGTAAAACCTTATGGTCTGAAAAACAAATTGGAAGATTAAGTTTGTACCAAAGAATTATTTTCCTTCTTTTTTCAAAAAGTAATCTGTACTTCCTGGCCCTGACCACCGAAAAGCCTAGACACAATGGCATCTTGATAACAGTGAGTATCCTGAGCCCTAGCTTGAGGCCTCTAAACACCATTTCCCACTAGAGGATCCACAAATTCTTACAGAGATGGGTGATGTCAGGCCTGGACCAAGAAATGCACAAGAAAAACCTGGGAATCTTGAAGGACTAGAAAGCTGAGGGCCTTCAAAGTCCATCGGGGGCCAGACAAAAATTTAAGAAACCATATGAAGAGACCAAATGTGGGAGAATTTTGAAACATGAGGGAAGGGGTAGGGCACAACCTTTGAAAGAATGACATAACCTGAGAACATGACATAAAGTGAGTAGAACCAAATGGGTCCAAGATGGCAGAGAAGGTGACTTCCACTAATCTTTGATTCTCAGTAGTACAAATATAAGGATCAAAAAGTGGTTGGCACCCATTTCCTGGAAATCTGCACCCCTTCCTGTAATAGCTGGAATATGCTTCCCGTTCATTAGCCTGTGAAAATACCCACCCCCACAAAAACTAACAACCCCATACCCTGGAGTTTTTCTCACCTTCTGAGATGGCTCACTGTCTGTCTATGGAGTCTGTTTCTCTCTAAATAAATCCACTGCTTACCTGCCAGTTTGTCTCTCACTGAACTCTTTCTGTGATAAGACATGAAGAGCTTAGCTTCCTTAGGTCCTGAAACAAGGTGTGTGACCTCGGTTGAAAGAATTTAGGTTTTGGCAGGCTTCGAGTCTTGGCCACTTGGGTTCAAGGCCCAGTCAGGTTTTTGGCTGGTTATGTGTCCTGGCATGTGGGTTCAAGTTCCACCATGAGGCGCACTGTTTCAGGTGGTGACCAGAAAGTGACTGTGGTAAGGGAATAAAATGTTGAGAGTTAGGTCTTGGTCCTAAAGTGGCGCCTTTTACTGATCTCAGGGATGCAGCAGTTAGCAGTGGTGTAAAGCAATATCTTAATTCCCTGCCCAGGAACTGAACCTGGGTAGCCTGCATGAAAACTAGGAGTCCTAGGCACCAGACCAGCAAAGGCTAGTGCCTGAAGATATTGTTCCTTAGCTCTTGCCCTCAGTGAAAAATGCATTTCTGATGGAGCCTCAAGCTATAAAAGCAGTTACAAAGTTTATTATTAGACACATAGCATAACAACAAGTGGGAGAGCACACAGAGAAACCGTGTGTCTATTTAAGACAGAAGCAAGGCAGAGATGCACACCCAGAGAGAAAGCATCCTCCCTAATGGGCATCCTCCCTAATGAGGAACAGTGCAGCCAGAAGCAGTTAAGTTATTTACATTGAGCAGTTCTTCCCAGTGTTGGTTTACCTTTGGCCAATTACCTAATTTGTTTCTTCATACCTGACCTGTCCCAGGACCCACCCAATCATGCATGCACAACTTTTTTCCAAGATGGATTTCAGCCCAGAGGCCTATAGGAATAGCATGATACATTACGGGGTGTTGTCCCCTCTGTTATGACCTCCAAGGAGCATTTCTGTGCATATGTAGTATCTCCCTTATCCCAAGAATGGGGAGATTATGGCCTCTTGATCTCTTAACGGGGTTTAGCACCTCCCTGTCCATGCCAGAAAAGTGTCCAATGTTCAGTTATTTACCCTATTTCTTTTGCTGTGCCTTATATCAAAGTGCAGATAATGAAATATAGACAGGAGTCTGCTCATAAATACGTAGTCCTCAAGCCCATTTGTATTTTGCCTCAGGAAAAGTAAACAGGGGCTGCTGATGAACGTCTGGCCTGGAGCTCTTCTTATTCTCTCCCTCATGAGATGCAAATGAGGGGACAGTTTTCAAGGACAAGCCTGGAGCTCATCTGTCTCTTGCTCAAATCCTCCCTGAGAGATGAGAACCCCAATAAACCTGTATTGTGAAGAGGAAGGGTGAAGGTCTCTCTTCTGCATGACCTCTCTGCTTCATTGACCTTACCTAGTTGGGGTTACATAGCTCTCATTTGGTCTCACTAAGTGCCCTGGGTATTTCTGTGTTTATTTCAGCATGAGTTGTTCTGACGACTGGCTGGAGTCTCTGCATTACCATCATCTTCTCTGGGAAATTGGTGTGTCCTTTAGGAGAACAAACTAGATAAGTAGATTTAGAATGCAGAGGCCAATCATCAGTTAAAAAAAGAAAAAAAGTATTGTAAACAGTGGTCCAAGCAGAAGTAGTCAAAACTTGGGTTACCCTCTCCAAAGAAATGGAGCCATTCGTTATGGTCAAATACAAGTTTGGTGCCCTCCCTTATTCGCCCAGGGTGATTGATGTAGGTATAACAGCCCATTTAGAAGTAGTTGGAGGAGTGAAAATCTGAACATTAAGAGAAAAAAAAAAGTCTTTTTTTTTTTTTCTTTTTTTTAAAGGAGAATAAGCCTTAAACCGGGTCTGGACCTGGCACTTTGGGGAGACTTCTAGCCAGGTAGCCTGTTGTCTAGTTTCATCTAAATAGGTTTGAACTTTTGGTGCGGTATTAACACAATAACAAGCAGGTGCTATTGGTCTGAAAATTGTCTCCTTAATAGCCAAAGCAGAAGTTAAGGTTCATGATGTTAGTGTTTTATCTAGGGTTGAGAAGATGCAAGGATGTTGGCTCATACAATCTTTTTCTGAATGCATCTTACTATCTGGAGGCCTCTTCTGCCAGTATTTTCCATAGCACAGAGTGGCTCATTTTTGATTTCCACACAGAACTCCCTCCTGGGGGTTTTGAAGTTCAACAGGTGCAGTGGCCATGCTTTAGTCATGTAGAGGTATATGGCATGTCAGTTTCCAGTTTGCAGGCCCCTACATGTTCACAAGTTTAACCATGGTTTGGGGGACATTTCATGACCATTTCATCCCATGGTACTAGGAAGGCTCTATCCTAGGTCTGGTAAAGTTTTCATTGACCTGACATTCAATATGCTGGTACTTCACTAACCCCTGCTAACAGTATCTAAATATCTCTGGACCACCTGCCTAGGCTTTTATGGTTCAGGAAAATATTCCTTCTTGTGGCATCTTTCCATATCTAGAGTTACACTATCAGCATCATTGATCTCATATGGACCTATATACCATCATTTTATCAGAGGCTCAGCCACACATTTGACAATGCAAAAAAACAACCATTTCTTGAAACAGGCAATATAGAAAATAACATAGCTAGCTGTATTAGTAAGGTCATAAGTAAGAATGTAAGTCAAGAACTTCGATTAGGTGCAGTCTAGTAAAAACCCCCATTATCTGACTTCATCTGTTCTGTAGTAATCCTTATTTTTCAGGGAAATTATGTATTGGCATTGTTTGTAAGGCATTTAGCCCAAAATTTTCTAGTGTAACTAGACTGATTATCCTTAGGATGATTTAATTGTTCCCAGTACAGAGGAGCTGATAATGGTGCTGAGAATCTAAGAGTTTGTAATCTCAGGAGGGATGAGGCAGAGAGAAAAATAATTGTTTTAATTTTACCCACCAGTGTAAATTACCAAGTTACTGTAATCCATAAGTAGCTTGAGGAGAAGAGCTTCTTTATCTCTGATAAAAAACAAAGATTAAAATCCAGCAATCTGTGAGTCAAAATTCATAAAAATGATCTCATATTTAGCAGTTTGTTTAATCCTATGTAACTAACTTTTGTTCTGTTTGAATCCAGTGAAGTGGGTACCTTGTTCCCTAGAAATTGTAAAAGGCATACCCCAAGTGGAGAAAACAATTTTAACCATTTGTTTGCATTGTGAGGGCACCAGCCCTGCAGTAGAAAAGGCTCTAACCCATAACATTTTTTAAAAAATGAGGTTTTTCAGGGAGCCAGGGAAAGCCGAGGCTGCCTTGAGCTTCCCATATCCCTGACTGTTTACTTCACAGCTTTTGTTGGCCCATTTTAAATTCCTTAATTTAGGAGTAGACCATTGTCATGCTATAAAGACATCAGGATGGCAAAAGTCTGGCAATGAGGGATTTTCATAGAAGCATAATTAACTTTATCTATACCTGCCATGATGTTCATAGATCATTGTGAAATTCTACTTATTCATTCAATCAAAGTAACAAAAGATCTTCAAAGGAACTATAAATCACTTAAAGGCAAGGTAATTTACACTGGCTGTTATCCAAAGCACCATTCCAAGACAACTTTATTTTCTTACCAGACAGAGAAAACCCAATTCCAGTCTGATACCAGCTTACTGTTAATCATATATTTATTTATCTAATTAATTTTAATTTATTCAGAGAGAGTCTTTTTTATAAATCATAAAGAGGCAGTATCTTTGCAAAGGCATCAGAGTGAAACCATAGATGTCTATTATGACAAAATCCTTAAGAAGGCACGTTTAAAATCTGATTACAATGCATTTCCTAAAGTAACTTGGTTACTATTTTGACATACAATATTTTTAGATAATTAATAGAACTGTGACTGATAATGTTTTACCAGGACATTTCAGAATTTCAAGAAGTCCATATCATTTCTAGAATATTCACATTAGGAAACAATTACCATACAATATCAATAGGGTTTAGAACACTCAGTCAGATAGGATAAAATATCTGAGTGTGGCCTCAGATATATTTATCAATAATTTTAAACATTTTCTCTGTAAAAGGAAACCAATTTCCAGTAGTTAATGTTTAGTATCTTGTTTTTTCCTAAACTATTCACCCAAAGTTCTTATCTCCTTTGCATTTTTCCCAAAAAGCTTTTTTACACTGAGTTATTTTCACTGCTGACAAATTTGCAGCAGATAGCTTATATTAAACCAAGGTACAATAAAACTGTTATGCTTAATCTTGATAATTTTAAAGACATGTCTACATTAATTAAATCAACAAATATTAACACCAGGTATTAATTTAATGTTGAATATTTCCCAGTTCAGGTGAACCTGGAATTTATTCAGGTTAATTGCTCTTGCATTTAGCATTCTTTCATTCGTAAATGCTTACTTTTCTTTAAGGCCATTAAATAGAGCTCATTTGCAGATTAACTTCACCAATATTATACAAAGACAAAGACTCATACTGAGACATACACATATATCCAGACAGACAGGGATCTCATAGTTTCTGCTTGAGAGTTAAAATACCTCTTAGGGTTCCTCCCTTTTTTTTTCCCCTATACACTTGAAGTTCTACTAATTAACCCAAGGCTGAAATCTCAGGCAAATATGGTCTGTAATTGTATCTCAAGGGCCTGGTAACAGTTAACTTCAATCTTCCTCCTAGGCATATTTTTTTTCTCTCAGGGTTAGAATACTAAAAAAGATATTTTAACAAGCTAACTGTTTTTAATTACATATGCAAACAGAACCGGTTTTGTCCTTTAAAAAAACAAGTATCTTAACCAATTTTCTCTGAAATCTAAAAAATATTGTGGCCACACTGTCAAAAGTTCTCCTTCTCGAGTTTGAGGGAAAGACCTTAGTGTCAGTCACCAAAGAGGGCCTGGAACTTCCAGAAGACGAAGAAGAGAAAAAGAAACAGGAGGAGAAAAAGACAAAGTTTGAAAATCTCTGCAAAATCATGAAGGACATCTTGGAGAAGAAAGTTGAAAAGGTGGTTGTGTCAAACCGGTTGGTGACATCCCCATGCTGCATCGTCACAAGTACATATGGCTGGACAGCCAACATGGAGAGAATCATGAAGGCTCAGGCCCTGAGAGACAACTCAACAATGGGTTACATGGCAGCGAAGAAGCACCTGGAGATAAACCCCGACCATTCTATCATCGAGACCTTGAGGCAGAAGGCAGAGGCTGACAAGAATGACAAGTCTGTGAAAGATCTGGTCATCCTACTGTACGAGACAGCTCTCCTGTCTTCTGGCTTCAGTCTGGAGGATCCCCAGACACACGCCAACAGGATCTACAGGATGATCAAGCTTGGTCTTGGTATTGATGAGGATGACCCCACTGCTGATGACAGCAGTGCTGCTGTAACTGAGGAGATGCCACCCCTTGAAGGAGCTGACGACACGTCCCGCATGGAAGAAGTCGACTAAGCTCTGCCTGAGGACTACGTGGCTACGTGTTCAACACTCTGTCTCCATTCCCTCTGATAATATGTTTTCAAGTATTTTATTTTTGTTAACATTTAAAAATCTGTATGGCATGACAACTACTTAAGGGGAGGATAAGATTTCTTTCTACTAAGCATGATACTGTGATCCTTTAGGCCCTAAAGCAGAGCTAGTTTTTCTTTTCTAGTTTCATGTTGGCTTATTTTAACAGATGGGAGAAGCGTTGTTGTAAGGTGTATGTAACCTATGTTAACTTCGTGTTCTGAAGTGTTTAGCTATGAAGTGGATTCTTTAGTAGACCAAATCTTCTGTCACTGAAGTGTTCTGAAGTATATACCTTGATGTTTAAAAGAAAAATACTTGTGAATGCAACTTTCATCTTCTGGGATTTACTTTTTAAACCTTCCTTCTCCTGTAGTTACCGGCTGCATGTTCCAGGCCTCTAGAAATTAGTATGTTAAGGCGAACCAACTTGATGGGAGTCACTGTCCATACATAGGACTTGTTTTCCAAAGAAAAGTATTGTTTAGAGTAGCAAACTTATAAGCCTGTCTAGGCATGTTGTGAAGCTGTTTGAAAAGTAACTCGAAGCAAGTTTTGTGAATGGAAACGTAGTATTCAAGTCACTTTCTGCTTTAAAAGTTGTAACAAATACAGATTAATTTAAAAAGTTAAAAAAAAAAAAAGTTGTCCTTCTCTTTCTGTTCTCATGGTTTCATAGCTAAAATTTAAATGAGATTGTACTAAAATTGGCTCTGATAACAGGGACAGAGTCGCTAATACAAAATTGTCCCAGTACGGATTGTCTCTCTAGGGAAGTTGGGTCTTTATTTGACCTTAAGGGTCTGAAGGAGAAAGGGAAATTTCAGGAGTTGTGGAAGCTTGGTTTCTCACCACTGAGAGTTGGGAGAAATCAGTAGGGGATTCCTTAGAATGTTAGGAGAGTTTTTTCTGATTTCTCAGGCTTTTGATTATAGGAGAATTTCCTGGACAAACGAGAACCTCAGTCCATTTTCCCATCCTGTGGTAATAAAGATCTAACTGTAAGAGACCCATTTTCAGGCCATTTTTGCATCCCCCAACTTAAATAAAGCCAGCCACTGTTAAAGTAGAATCTAAGTTTTTCCTTTTTCTCAGCCCATCTGGCTTAGAAAGAGGATCCTCCAATGTCAAGGAAACTGTAACCAACAGTAAGAGAGAACTCCTAGAATGGAATCCTGCATCCCAGAAACACTTACTAGGAGGCTTGTGCCTGAAGGAATTTGGGGCATCACCCTAATTCCCTTCAAACATGCTGGGGTTTTAAGTGTTTTTTTTTCCTACCAAAGGCCTCATCAGACATCTCTGGTCCCCAATGAAATCTTGTGCAAGGCACCCAACCCATCATGGCTGGAGAAGGGCTGTTGAATGAGTACAGACTAGTTTCCAGGACTTTTCTTAAGGGCGATCCCTTATCTATAGAGCTAACTGCACTGGAGTGTATTCCTGGAGACTGAGCATCTGCAAATTCTAGGATGTAGGCTGTTTGGAAAGGGCCAGCTGAATAGGTACTTTGTTATAGCCTATGGGCTGTTAAGGCCTGGAGTGAAGGCAGAACTCCTGGAGGAGCTGGAGTTGGCTGTAACGGAAAGTGCCACAGGGGTCAGGATCTGAAGGCTGGAAGGGATATTCCCATTGAGGATCTTTGGACCCAGAGTAAGGTGGAAGATTATTCAGCAGAGGAACCCCAAGTCTATAAATCTGCTTGTTTGCCACCTAAGGTAACAAAGAAGGAGACAAAAGGCTTAGGTGAAAAAGAAACCTGCTCCCTGAGTAGAGTAATTCAGAAAATCTCAGGAAAGAAAAGTGAAAGGTGGGGTGTGTACCTGGGGGGCTGCTCAGGGAGGAAGACACTGGAAGGCAGGGGGCCCAGGGGAGGTAGTTTTTCTTCCCTGAGAAATAACATGTGGTGCATAGAGGGACACAATTTGTAGGAGACAGCAGCAGTCAATAAGCTCAGACACCTAGTGCACTGCTCCCAATTTTGTTGAAGAAGAACCCCTTGTGTGGGGGGCATGCTGGGAGTTGTAGTTTAGGCAGAGCATTAGAAAGAGGGAGAGGGGAGAGTTCCACCAAATGAGTGAGAGAGGGAGTGTGAGTGAGAAAGTGTCTCCTTGGGCTCCTGATAGGAAAGGGCCAATATTAAGCCCTTCAGGTCTTGGAAAGAGAACAAAGCAAAGAGATGAGAGCAAGAAAGTTCTCATGGGACAGAAAGTGAAAGTCAGAAGTCTCCAGCCAGCAGTTTGTGTGATACCTGCAGTTTACTTTCAATTCTGGGATTTTGGCACCATCTGATTTCAGTGATGAAGCAGTGAGCAGTTGAATGAGGGAGACCTTAATTCCCAGCCAGAAACTGAACTTGGGTAGCCTGCATGAAAACCAGGAATCCTAGCCATGAGGCCACCAAGGGCTAGAAGCTAGAAGCTATTTTTCCCTGGCTCTTGCCCTCAATGAAAAATGAATTTCTCATGTAGGCTAAAAATGTAAAAGCAGGTATAAAGTTTATTATTAGACACATACCACAAAAAAAAAAAAATAGTGGGAGAGCACACAGGAAAAAAAAATGTTCAGTTAAGACAGAAGCAAGGCAGAGATGCACACCCAGAGAGAAAGGGTGTGGTCATCCTTCCTAATGAGTAGCACAGTAAAGAGGTGGTTATGTCATTTATATAGAGCAGATCTTCTGGGTCTTTGGTTAGCTTTGGACAATTACCTGGTTTCTTTTCCCACACCTGACATTTCCTAGGACCCACCCCATCATGCATATGCAATTGTTTTCCAAGGTGGATTTAATCACAGAAGCCTATTGGAAAGCCTTATCATGACACATTATGGGTTGGTGTTCCCCCCTTTTTGACCTCCAAGGAGCCTGTCTCTGCATGTCTAATGTGTGCCTTGTTCCAAGGTTGGGGAGTATATGGACTCTTGATCTCTTAATATGCTTTAGCCCACCCTGCTTCTGCCAAAAAATATCCCATGTTCAGTTATTTACCCTTTCTCTGTTGCTGTTTCTTATATCAAAGTGCAGATATCAAAATACAGATATGTCCAGGCATAAATGTGTAGTCTTGGAACCTGCTTGTGTCTGGCCTCAGGTAATGTAAATAGGGGCTGCTAATGAATGTCCAGCCTGGAGCCCATCTTCTTCTCTGCCTTATGAGGTTTAACAGGGAGGCCAGCTGTAAATGCCTAGCCTGGAGCCCATCTTTCTCCTACCTCAGTATGTCCTGTGCCAGGTATCCGGGGGAGGACGCTCTGCTGATGTCTGCTCATTTTTGACTAACAGGTCAACCTTGCATGCTTATACACATAAAATAGCAGGTCCAGGACAAAACTGTAATCCTCTGTACTCTTTTCCTTGACTCAGAGGTTTTTCTCCTACATTCTTACATTTTTTTTTCTTCCCTGCTCTATTTCTTCCTTCTTCCTCCCTCCAGCCCATCCTCCATCCTTCTCTCTCCTCCTTCCTTCATTCCTTTCTCTTTCTTTCCTTCTTTCTTTCCTTCTTTCTTTCCTTCTTTCTTTCTTTCTTTCTTTCTTTCTTTCTTTCTTTCTTTCCTTCCTTCCTTCCTTCCTTCCTTCCTTCCTTCCTTCCTTCCTTCCTTCCTCTGTTAACCTTAGAAAACCTGTGTGACAACCAAAGTGTACTTTATATTACTTTAATTCCCATGCCTCTGATCCTTACAAGTGCTGACCCTTTATTCCCAACATATGGCGAGACCAACTGCTGCTCATCATGCACACCACTGGGAACATCTTTAGTATTATTTCATTGTGACAGCCTTTGGGGCACTAATGCCTAGTTGGGAGGCTACCTTGGAAGGGATACCTTCTAAAATCATAAGTGCAAATGTTGACCATATTGTGTGGTTGATTTGGACTTGAGAGTGGAATTTTGGATAGCTCGGGACTTAGAGATATAACTTCAGGCTTGTCTGAAGTTTGTTAGGCTGCATCAATCCCAAACAATACCACTCCGGGCCATATACTCTGGGATTGGGAAAGAATTGGACAACAGGAATTAAAGGGAAAGAAAAAAAAAAAAAAAAAAACTTAGTAGTTTATGTGGTCAGGTTTGGCCACAATTTGTCAAGAAATTTAAAATGCAGTGAAGTACCCTATGTTCAAATGATCATAGCCTTGTGTGTAGGCAATGGAATCCAAAAGGAATTTAAGGCATGTGTAGCTCTAAGGGATAACTTCATGAAGGACACAGAGGACAGTTTAACTGTCACATCCTACAGGGCCATGGATCCCAAGCAAACATGGATCTCTCCTCCCCTGAGTTTCAGGGCCTTTTGATTATGCATTCGCTAGGCCAGTCTACCCCAGACATCAGGTGGGAAATTCAGGAAACAACAGCTGGTTCTCAGAGCCTGATGAATGATTTGTTCCAGTTGGCTTATTTGCTTTTCAGTAATAGAGATATGGTGGGAAATGCTTAACACATCCAGAGAAATATGCGAAAGGCCCAATTGATGGCAGTAGCTTTATCTTCTCAGAGAACAACAAATGGGAAGCTGGCTTCTCTGGGTCAATCTGGCCCTGGCAGACCACAAGGCCCACAGGTACCCATATAAGGCCAGTGAACCATGTATGGACAAAAGGGGAACTGAAGGAGGATTGTGATCAAGGTGCCCTTTGCAAACAGCCAAGGCATTGGAAGATGTAATGCTCCAGACACCAGAGAGCAATGCTGGCCCCTTGGCCATTGATGATTTTGCAATCAGAAGGCTGTGGGGGTGCAAGGCAGAAAGTGGGTCTGCACAGAGATAACATCTACATAACTTATGTCGAGACTTCAGGGGCTATTGATGTGGTGGGCCAATTGATAGAATTTTTCATAAAATCTGGTGCAAACTTCTTGACTTTAACACAAATTTATGAGAAATTCTATAAAACGTTAACCCCATTATGTTTTCCTTAGCAGTCATAAGGAAAACATAATGCATTTGTCAGGGAAGGAACAGGGGCACACTTTCCTGCAACTCCTTTTGTGCAATATCAATGGCCACCTGTTTTACATTCCGTTCTGTTTGTGCCTGACTGTCCCATTCCTTTAATGGGAAGATATTTATTAACTAATTTGTGGGCCACTCTATTTCTTGAGGGGCGAGGGAACCACCCTCATCAACAAATGATGATAACAAACAGCAAAAAGGACCAATGAAAATCTGAAGCTAAAATAGAAGCCTTAGGAAAGACCCTGGAGTGTGGAATAGTAAGATTCCTGGCTTGGGCAAAGACATCCAGCCAGTGATTATTAAGCGAAAAGGGTTATATAGTGTCTAAATATAAGGTAGAGATTTCTTAAACTTAGGGAAGATCCTCAAAAATGTTTGTAAATAGATTACCAAAATAAGAGGCCACTGATTTGACTAACCTGATCCTAGCTGATATTCAGGGCCTGATAGGAATTTTAGAAGAGGCTTTCTCCCCTAAGCTAAATGAGGAAAAGTAAAACTTTCCAACATACATAAATGGGTAGGTCAGGCATTCAGTATCATTGAAGTAACCACCCAATCCTTGGAAAAAGAAAACAAAACTGTCCTGATTTTTACAGGACCAGAAGTGTGGCTCCAAATGCAATCTAAGGCCAACTAATCCTTTTACCACTTCCAAAACTTTTCCTATTAATCTTTATAGTCTTGAATTCATTAAGCAAAGAGGAAAAAAGTGAAATTAAGAACAACTGGCTTGTACCTTTGAGATGCAAATGTCCTATTTAGTCTTCTCAGGAACCCTTATTTCTGCCACCTATTTAAATGAAAATTTTGCAAAAGAAGGAAAAGTAATTTAGAATTTGACTTGTCAAGGATAAATAGAAACCCTAAGTGTCTGTTCTGAAAACACTAGTAAAAAGGGTTTAGATATGTAAATAGGTGAATTTGATTCCTTCCCTCTGCCAGAAGCCCAATGTGAATCCACTCTCTTGTAACTGATGGGTTTTATGTTGTCCCTGATTTAGGACTATAATTTTGGAATAGGAACTGTGAGGCCTCAGTGTTTCTTTGTACTTCTGTGTTCATATATACCTATCTGTGTGTCATAGATATATGGTATCACCAAAAAATAATTAGTAAAAGGGCTTTATTTCATTGACCTCAAGAAAATTAAGTGCTCATACAAATACTCAGAAATAGAAGATAATCTGGTCACAATGAATTTCACGCTGATGTTTTCTGGGAAATAGTCAGTACTGAACTGGTATCTGGTATTCATGGTGACATAAAGTTGTTGGTTGATTAATATAGACATGTCTTTAGAATCATTCACGTGGAGTATAATACTTCTGTTAGGTTTACTAGGCTTCAAATAAACCTTAGCCTGTTATAAACTTGTCAACTGGAAAGGTAATTCCATGGGGAAAAATAAACCCTTATAAGGAAAGTAAGATGTATATTTTCAGTAGAGATGGTGACAGGAATGAGGAAAAAAACATACTGAAGAGTTATGCATGATCAGGATTTCCTAGGATTGGATTCAATTTAGTTGGGTATGGAAGAGAGGTAACTCCTATCCTTCTCAAAATCTTCCGAAGTATAGCAGAAGAAGCAACACTCCTAAACTCATTCTATGAGGACACCATCACTCTGATAACAGAACCAGGCAAAGCTGTCACAAGAAAACAGAATTACAGGCCAATATCACTGAAGAATAGAGATGCAAAAATACTCAACAAAAGAATAGCAGACAGAATCCAGCAGCACATTAAGAAGATCTTACACCATGATCAAGTGGCATTTATCCATGGAATGCAAGGATTCTTCAACATACACAAACCAATCAATGTGATACATCATATTAACAAATTGAAGAATAAAAACCGTATGATCATTCAATAGATGCAGTAAAATCTTTTGACAAAATTCAACATCCCTTTGTGATAAAAACTCCTCAGAAAATGTGCATAGAAGGAAATTATCTCAACAGAATAAAAGCCATATATGGAAAACCAACAACCAACATTATTCTAAATAGTAAAAAACTTAAAGCATTCCCTCTGAGAACAGGAACAAGCCAAGGGTGCCCACTCTCACCATTAGTATTTAACATAGTTTTGGAAGTGGTAGCCACAGCAATCAGGGAAGAAATGAAATAAAAGGAATCCAAATAGGAGAAGAAGATGGAAAATTGTCACTCATTTCAGAGGACATGATATTATACATAGAAAACCCTAAAGATGTCACCATAAAACTGCTAGCAATAATAATGATTTCAGTAAAGAACAGAATACAAAAGTAACGCACAGAAATCTCTTGCATTCCTGTGCACTACCAACGAAAGAGCAGAAAGAGAAATTAAGGAAGCACTCTAATTTACCATTGCAACAAAAACAATAAAATACCTAGGAATAAAACTGCCTAAAGAGGTAAAAGACCTATATGCAGAAAGCTACAAGACAATGATGAAAGAAAACAAAGATGACACACACAGATGGAGGGACATACCATGTTCTTGGATGGGAAGACTCAACCTTGTGAAAATGACTATAGTACCCAAAGCAATTTACAGATTCAAGACAATCCCTATCAAATTACCAATGACACTTTTCACAGAATTAGAACAAGATATTTTACAATACATAGGGAAACACAGAAGACTCCAAAACCCAAATCAATGCTGAGTAGGAAAGATGGAGCTGGTGGCATCAGGCTTCCTCACTTCAAACTATACTACAAGGGTACAGCGATCAATACAGTATGGTACTGGCACAGAAACAGAAATATAGATCAATGGAACAGAATAGGGAGCCCAGAGATAAAGTCATGCACATATGGGCACCTTATCTTTGACAAAGGATACAAGAATATACAATGGAAAACAAGACAGCCTCTTCAATGAGTGGTGCTGGGAAACTGGACAAGTACATGTAAAATAATGAAATTAGAACACTTCCTAACACCATACACCAAAATAAATTCAAAATTGATTAAAGAGCAAACTGTAAGGCTAAAGACTATAAAACACTTAGAGGAAAATCATAGGCAGAAGAGTCTAAGATGTAAATCAAAGCAAAATTCTTTTTGAACCACCTCCTAGAATAATAGAAATAAAATTAAAAACAAACAAAAAAAAAGCAAATTAGACCTAATGAAGCTTAAAGCTTTTGCACAACAAAAACAAAAGTCATAAATAAGACAAGAAGGCAATCCTCAGAATGGGAGAAACTATTTGCCAATGAAGCAACAGACAGAGGATTAATATCCAAAATATACAAGCAGCTCATGCAGCTTACTACCAAAAAACAAAACCAAATAACCCAATCCAAAAATGAGTGGAAGACTTAAGTAGACATTTCTCCAAAGAAGACATGCACATGGCTGACAAACACAAGAAAAGATACTCAACATCACTAATCATGAGGGAAATGAAGGTCAAAGCCACAATGAGGAATTACCACACACCAGGCAGAATGGTCATCAACAAAAACTCTAGAAACAATAAATGCTGCAGAGGGTGTGGAGAAAAGGGGACCCTCCTGCACTGCTGGTGGGAGTGTAAGGTGGTACATCCACTATGGAAAACAGTATGGAGGTTCCTTAGAAAACGAAAACTAGAACCACCATATGACCCAGCAATCCTACTACTGAGCATATACCCTGAGAAAACCATAATCCAAAAAGAAACATGTACCACAAGGTTCATTGCAGCACTATTTACAATAGCCAGGACATGGAAGCAACCTAAATGTCCATCATCAGTTGAATGGATAAAGAAGTTGTGGCACATATATACAATGGAACATTACTCAGCCAAAAAAAGGAATGAAACTGAGTTATTTGTAGTGAGGTGGATGGACCTAGAGCCTGTCATACAGTGCACAATAAGCCAGAAAGAGATAAACAAATACTGTATGCTAACTCATCTATATGGAATCTAAAAAAATGGTACTGATGAACCCAGTGACAGGGCAAGAATAAAGTAGATGTAGACAACGGGCTTCAGGACACCATGGAGCGGGGGTGGGGGTGTGGGCGTGGAGAAGTGAGAGTGTAGCATTGACATATATACACCACCAATTGTAAAATTGATAGCTAGTGATGCTTCAGCAAGGAGATTTATAGAAATGCTATGAAAGCAATTGCAATTCCACACCAATATGATGGCTATGTGAATATTGCAGTGTATACTGACTTCAAACAAAGAGCTGTCCTGCTCTGAGAGCCTGTAGGTCAGGCATCCAGAGAATTTTACTCCCTGAAAGGCAGGGTTGATCCCCCTACTCAGCCTTGAAGTGGTTACAGAAGATGGACCATTGCCTTTCTGCTTCCCATAAGAATATGGGAGTAAAATCTCTGAGGGGGGAATGAAACAGGTGGGAAGGGGGCAGGGCATAGCCTTTGAAACAAGGACATAGCCTGAGGATATGACATGAACTGAGTAGAGCCAAATGGGTCCAAGATATTAGACAAGTCAACTTCCACTACAATTTTAGCCTCAGTAATTCCATTATAAGGATCAAAGTGTGGTCGGTGGCTCAATTACTGGAAATCTCCATGCTTTCCTGAGGTAGCTGGAATACTCTTCCCAGTCATTAGCCTATGACATGGCCCAACCCTATAGAAACTAACAACCCCATACCCTGGTGCCAAATTGATTGCAGGAAGTAAACTAGATAAACAGGAATGACTTGGACTTCCCCAGTTTCACAGTGGAGAAAACACCACACTCCCAATGCCGGGGGCCTGGGTTCAATCCTTGGTCAAGGAAGTGGATTGCACATGCCACAATTAATAGTTTGCATGCTACAATTAAAGTTCCTGCATACCTAAACAGAAGAGCCCGTGTGCTGCATATAAGACCAGGTACAGTACTACATAAATAAATAAATATATTTTTAAATGTTGAATAA
This sequence comes from Hippopotamus amphibius kiboko, assembly GCF_030028045.1. Classification (NCBI taxonomy): domain Eukaryota; kingdom Metazoa; phylum Chordata; class Mammalia; order Artiodactyla; family Hippopotamidae; genus Hippopotamus; species Hippopotamus amphibius. The sequence continues at coordinate 119,805,931 of NC_080188.1, read as the reverse complement.
TATTCCATTGTGTTTCTACCATATTTTTTTTTATCCATTTAACTGTTGATGGATCTAAGTTGTTTCTATATTTTGTTTATTATGGATGATTCTGCAATATCATGACAGTCATCTCAGAGAGATAGTAGTAAGTTGTCCTGAAGAGAGATCTGAATTTCCTACCCAGGAATTGAACCTGGGTAGCCTGGAGGAGAAACCAGGAATTGTAACTGCTAGACCATTAGCAGATAGAGGCTAGAAACCAAGTGGTCCTAGCTCTTTCTCCCACTGGGAAGCAAGAATATCTCAAGGAGGCAAAAACTGTCAGATCAGATTCAAAGTTTATTATTATTTGAGGCAGCACAATGTATGGAAGAGTACACAGAGAAGTAGTTTATTTCTTTAAAAGTGAAGACAGAAATACACACCCAGAGAGAAATGGTATGGGCATCCTCCCTAATGAGGAGGAGCACAATAAGAGAGAAAGTAGATAGAGATATACATTTGGAGGATTGTGGGCATCCTGAACTAGCAGTGCAGGAAAGAGGTGATTTAAATGACTTGTATAGGACAGCCCTCATGGGTCCTTGTTTACCTTTGGCCAATTATCTTTTTTTTTTTTTTTTTCTCACACCTCACTGGTCCTAGGACACTCCCCAAAATTCATGTGCAAAGTTTTGCCAAGATGGATCCCATTAAAGAGGCCTATGTGTGCACGTCCCCACTTGTTATGGGGTGGTGTCCCCTCCTTGTTTGACCCCACCAAGAAGCCTTCCTATGCATTTGCAGACAGGGAAGTTTTCCTTGACCTCAGGAGTGAGACCCTCATCTCTGTCCTTCAGCAGAACTCAGCTTTTGCCCCTAGCTTTTTCCTTGGAGTGCCTGGGTGGGAATAAAGCCTCAGTTTAACTCCACTTGACAAATACTAGCTGTCCAAACCAGGGGCCCATTTATCTCCTATCTCAACAGAGCAAGTATCCATTTGAGATCATGATGTTAATTTTCTTAAAATAAATACCCAGAAATGGAATTGCTGGAGGAAATGGGAATTCTCTTTTTAAGTGTTTGAGGAACTCCCATTATGTTCTTCAGAGGCTACACAATTTTACAACCCCACTAACAGTGTACAGCCTTCCACATGTTGGCAACACTTGTTATTTTTTGGTTTTTGGTAATGGCCATGCTAATATATGTGAGATCGTATCTCATTGCCTTTCATTTTCATTTTGCTGCTGATTAGTGAGGGAGGACTTAACCGTCACCAAAATTTGCAGAATAAGGAAATGATGTCCAGACATGAACTTATCAAGGTCACATGACTGCTAGGTGTCAGAGGTGGGATTTGAACCCAGGTAGAATATCTACAGGATGTACATGTCTGGCTAGTATGCTGTTCTGTCTTCTATGTGCTTAGCAAACCTGGGATCATGTCTTTTATTATTTTATTCTTTTCTCTCAATGTCATATCAGAGTAATTTCTCCTAACATTAAATATTCTTTTAAAACACAATTTTAAGTCAGCTGATTACATGATGGTGTCTCTATGCTGTGGACACTGTGTTTAATGGGCCTTAGACTGGCCCAGTTTTTCCCTTTTGAAAGAAATTCTGTGAACTACACCCTTGCTTATTTATGATTTGTGGTGCTTCTGATCATTGCTATAGCATTAACACTGAGGTAGGTTCCCTCTATGCCCACTTGTTGGAGAATTTTTTGTATCATAAATGGGTGTTGAATTCTGTCAAAACCTTTTCTGACATGTATGGAGATTATCACCTGGTTTTATAATTCAATTTGTTAATATGGTGTATCACATTGTTTGATTTGTGTATGTTGAAGTATCTTTGCATTCCTGGCATAAAGCTCACGTGATCATCATGTTTGATCCTTTTGAAGTGCAATTGGATTCTGTTTGCTAGTATGTTGTTGAGAATTTTGTGTCGATCTTCATCAGTGATATTGGCCTGTAATTTTCTATTTTTGTGACATCTTTGTCTGGTTTTCATAACCAGGAGATGGTGGCCTCATAGAAGGATTTGGCAGTATTCCTCCCTCTGCTTTATTTTGGAAGAGTTTGGAAGCATAGACATTAGTACTTCTCTAGATGTTTGGTAGATTTTGCCTCTGAAGTCATCTGGCTCTGGACTTTTCTACATTGGAATATGTTTAATCAGAGTTTCAATTTTAGTACTTGTGATTGGTCTGTTCAAGTTTTCTATATATTTCTGGTTCAGTCTTGGAAGTGTGTATTTTTCCAAGAACCTGTCCATTTCTTCCAGATTGTCCATTTTATTGGCATATAGTTTCTTGTAGTAGTCTCTCATGATCCTTTGCAGTTTTTCAGTGTCAGTTGTTACTTCTATTTGTTCATTTCTGACTCCGTTGATCTGAATCTTCTCCCATTATTTCCCTGATGAGTCTGTCTAATGGCTTATCCATTTTGTTTATCTTCTCAGTGATCCAGCTTTTAGTTTAAGTCAGGTTTGCTGTTGTGTCCTTGATTTCTGTTTCATTTATTTTTGATCTGATATTCTTAATTTATTTCTTTCTTCTAACTTTGGGATTTTTTTGATCTCTTTTATCTAACTGCTTTAGATGTAGGGTAAGTTTGTTTATTCAAGATTTTTTTTGTTTCTTGAGATAGGATTGTAGTGCAATGAACTTTCCTCTTAGAAATGCTTTTGCTGCACCCCATAGGTTTTGGGTTAATATATTTACATCGTCCTTTGCTTCTAGGTATTTCTTTTTAATTTTCTTCTTTGATTTCTTCAGTGATCTCCTAGTTATTTAATAGCTTGTTGTTTACCCCCCATGTGATTGTATTATTTACATTTCTTTTGTCCAGTAATTGATATCTAGTCTGATAGCACTGTGGCCAGAAAATATGCATGATAAATTTTCTTAAATGTATAGAGGCTTGTATTGTGACCCAAGATGTGATCTATCTTGAAGAATGTTCCATGTGCACCTGAGAAGAAAGTATATTCTGCTGTTGTTGGAAGGAAAGCCCTATAAATATGAATTAATTCCATCTGGTCTAATGTCTCATTTAAAGCTTGTGTTTCTTTAATTTCAGTTTGGATAATCTCTCCACTGGTGTAAGCAGAGTGTTAAAATCCCCTACTATGTTTGTGTTACTATCAATTTCCTCTTTTTCAGCTGTTAGCATTTGCCCCTGTATTGGGGTTCTCCTGTGCTGAGTCCATATATAATTAGAACTGTTATTTCTTCCTCTTGGTTTAAGCCAGTTATCACTATGTAATGTCCTTCTTTGTCTCTTTTAAGTCTTTATTTTGAGGTCTCCTTTGTCTGATGTGAGTATTGCTACCCCAGCTTTCTTTTCACTTCTCTTGGCACGGAATAACTTATTTCCATCCCCTCACTCTCTGTCTCTATGTGTCCCGAGTTCTGAAGTGTGACTCATGTCAACAACATATATATGGGTCCTGCTTTTGTATCCACTGAGCCAGTCTGTGTCTCTTGTTTGGAGCATTTAAGCTCTTCACATTTAAGGTAATTATTGATATGTATGTTCCAATTACAATTTCCTTAATTTTGGGGGGGGGGGTTGTTTCTGTAAGTCTTTTCCTTCCCTTGTCTTTCCTGAGTAGAGAAGTTCCTTTAGCATTTGTTGTAAAGCTGGTCTGGTGGTGCTGAATTCTCTTAGTTTTTGCTTGTGTGTGAAGATTTTAATTTCTCCTTCCAATCTAAATGATATCCTTCCTGGGTAGAGTAATTTTGATTGCAATTTTCCCCTTTCATCACTTTAAATATATCCTGTCACTCCCTTCTGTCCTGTAGAACTTCTGCTGAAAGATCAGCTGTTAACCTTCTTGGTATTCCCTTGTATGCTATCTGTTGCCTTTCCGTTGCTGCTTTTAATATTTTTCTTTGCATTTAATTTTTGGGAGTTGGATTAATATCTGTTTCAGTGTGTTTCTCATTGGGTTTATACTATATGGTACTCTCTGTCCTTCCCGGATTTGATTGATATTTCTTTTCCCATGTTAGGGAAGTTTTCCTTTATAACCTTTTCAAATATTTTCTATGACCCTTTCTTTTTCTCTTCTTCTTCTGGGACTCCTGTAATTTGAATGTTGGTGCATTTATTGTAGTCCCAGAGGTCTCTGGGACTTTCCTAATTTATTTTCCTGCTTTTTTTTTTCTTTATTTTGCTCTGTGTCAGTTATTTCTAACATTCTATCTTCCAGGTTACTTATCTGTTCTTTGTCAATTACTGTGTCTCCATTCTTTCTAGAGTAGGTTTAATTTTTGTTATTGTGTTCTTCATGATTGTATTTTTGCTCTTTAGTTCTTCTCATTCCTTGTTAAAAATGATTTTTTTTTCATTTGCTCTACCTCTGCCTCCATACTCTTTCTGAGATCTTGGATCAACTTTACTATCATTATTCTGAATTATTTTTCAGGTAGACTGCCTATCTCTTCTTCATATGTTTGGCCTTGTAGGTTATTACCATCTTCCTACATCTGCTGCATCTTTCTCTGCTTTCAATTTTTGATTAAATTACTGTGTTTGGGGTCTTCTTTTCTCAGGATGCAGGGTCATAGTTCTTCTCAACTCTGTTGTCTCTCCCCAGTGAGGAGATTGGACCAGTCATTTTGGTAGGCTTCCCTGGGGGACATGGTATTGGTGTCTGTGTTTTTGTGTGTGGAGCTGAATCTTATCCTTCTGTTGTGCAGGGACATGGCTGTTGGTGTGTTTTGGTATGTCTGTGAGCTTAGTATGTCTATAAGCTGTCTGTCTTCTAACAGGTGGGATTATGTTCCTGTCTTGCTAGTTGTTTGTCTTGAGGTATCCTGCAGAGGAGATTGCTAGACTTTAGGTGAATTTGGAACTTAATATTGAGAATGAGGCCTCTGGAAGAGCTCTTGCTGATTACTATTCCATGGGGTGGGTAGATCTCTATCGGTCTGAGGTCCTGGTTTAAGCTCGGATGCCTTGGACGTCTAGCGGACCCCTGGCCGGGACACCAAGACCCTGGAAGCTTCACAGCATGGAGAAAAGGTAAGAAGAACTAAAGAAGAGGAAAAAAAGAAGAAAGGAAAAGAAAACACACACCCCAAGAAGGGTAGTAATTGCAACATTAAGCATTCAAAAACACACAAAGTGATGTACACACTTGCACTCAGAAAAAGAGAAGAAAAGAGAAGATAAAAAAAAAAGACAGGAAAAAGAAAACAGAACAGAGAATAGTCAAACCAATAAATGCATACAATATATACATTAAAGATTAAACTAGCAAATGCATAAAATAGGAACAAGTGAAACAAACCAGGAAGTCCTCCAATATTTCTAGGTAGGTGTCTGCACCTGCTGTGGGGACCATGGAGAGCTCAGACTGTGATATGGAGTTCACCTTGCATGTATTTGCTACCCCAGTCCACAGTTGCCCTCTAAGTCCACAGCCTGTACTATAGAAACACTCATCAATTCAGGTTATCCACAGATGCAGGGTCTATCAAGCCCATTGTGGTTAGTAAACCTGCTCCTTCTGTGGCTGTTTCCCTTTGTCTTCTTTGGTCCTAGAGTGCCTGGGGATCAGTTTTCATTTTCATCCCATCTGCATGTGGTTTGCTCTCAGGAATCAGTTCCCTGCACAGGCAACTGGGGGTGAAAGAGGGTGATAAGGGCTCACTTGCAAACTCAGGCTGGGGAGAGGTAGGGATATGGCAGTTTAATTGAAATTTGCATGAGGGCTTGCAGCAGTGGAGTTTGGCAAAAGCCTGAGGTGTGCCAAGCATTCTCCCAGGGAAATTGGTTCTGAATGTAGGACCCTTGGCAGTGGAGGGTTTCATCTGCTGCTGTGAGGGTGTGACAAATGATCTGGGTTGCACACAGAACCAGTGGTGGCCTCAGTGGCAGGCTCTGTGTTCCCATTTAGCAGGCATGGCTTGTGGTGATTTCTGCACAGGGGCTGCTTTGCAGCCTGTGGGCTTGTGGAACAGGAAGCTCTTCTTGAGCACCCTGAAACTAAGGTCTCCTGCCTCTCTATCAGGCCCAAGCTTTACCCCAGGCTCCACCCCACTTAGCTGTGGTGCACTAGCTCTCCAAGCTATTGTCTTTCAGCCAGCCCCAGTTTTCTCCTTGGTGTCTGTTCTCTGAAGTCCAAGCCTTGGGGTTCAGCCCCCACTCACCACTGTGGGTGAGCAGACTAGCCTCTCAGGCTGGGAGTGTTGCTTGTCACAGATTCTCCGTGCAGGAATCTTTCCACTGTGCCCTCCGTGCCCCTGTTGTTGCCCTCCCTGACATGGGTTCTGAAGTTCCCCAAGCCATCCCCTCTAGTGAGGGGGCTTCCTAGTGTGTGGAAGCTTTCCCTCCTTCACAGCTCCCTCCCAGGGGGGCCCATTTCCCCAACATGCCTTTGTCTCCTTTTTATTACTTATGTTTTTCTTTTTCACTACCAAGTTACATGGGGATTTTCTTGCCTTCAAGTCTGCGGTCCCTTGCCAGCATTCACAATGGGTTCTATAGGAGCTTTTCTACCTGTAGATGTATTCTTGATGTACTTGTGGGGAGCTCACAATTTAAGGTGATTGGTTGCATGGCAGCCTATCTGTGCTGTGGACACTTTATGTTGAAGGGGTCTTGGGATATCCCAGATGTTCCCTTTGTTAGAGGCTCTGATGACTCTATCCTTGCTAATTTAAGGTTTCGGGTGCTTCTGATCATCATTTTAGCAGAAAGGTTAGAAGAAAAATTGCTGGGACAAAGACTATATATATTTTAACAATAAGTCATCTCTAAAAAGATTGAAACATTTTAGAAGTGTTCAAGATCTATGTTTTTCCTGTTTTTCTCTACCTTTTTTCTCACTGTTGGCCATAATCCCTCTGGTATGCATTGGACAAAGGATAAAAGTGGAAGCTGTGGGAAGATTGTTTCTTTGAAGCTCAGACTTTGGGATTTCCTTGGTGGTGCAGTGGCTAAGAGGCTGCACTTGCAATGGGGGGATATGGGTTTAACCCATGGTTGGGGAACTAAATATCCACATACTGTGTGGTATGGCCGAAAAAAGAAAACATAGTTGATGACGATTAGAATTTATCCTCATATTAGTACCACCGGCTACAAAAACAGAGCCTGAAGAAGAGTGGTCTCATTAACAGACAAGCTCTAGCGGTGGCCTTAGGATTTTCAAGGGAAGCAATGCCTGGCTTTTTCTGGTTGATGTTATGAGAGTAAGCCTTGCTGACACCATATGCTGCCCCACATGAATGTAGCAGTGTGTTTTAGTGGAAGTGTCTATGAATTCATTCATTCATTCATTTATTCAACATGTATTTATTGAGGGCCTACCATGTGCCTGTCACTAGTACTGGGGCCAGAACAGTGGAGGAGACTTCCTTCCCCTGTAAAATGAGGGTCACGCCCTGCAGGGGCTCATGGGAAGACAATGAAATGGTCTATGTGATTAATCAGAGCTATTACTCATACACTTATTGGTGGTTCTCACCAACAGAGAGGTGTTGCTTAAGGATCCATTAAGACCACTTGGAAAATGAGTTTGAGAAACTCTTAAGTTGAGTATATATTAAGCCCAGACCAAGATACTTACTGTTAAAAATTTTCCAGTTCTGTCCTCACCTTTCCCCCTTTTATTACCTCTGCAACTGGTCCTCTTCTACTCCCCTCAAGCTGATCACAATCCAGTTCCAGTCCAAAGGGGCCAGGCAGACATAACCACAGAGATACTATAGATCTGCACACACATGGTAACTGCAGGGCTTAGGGGTGTGTTTCTGGCAAGGTGGTCCCCCTTCCCCTTCCCCTTCCCCAGCATTTCCCTGGCTCCCTGAAGAGATATCCCTCACTCCTCTGGCCTCTGTCCCTCAACCTCTGTTTTCTCCTTCTGGCCATCCCCACTGGTGGTTGTCTCTTTATTTGACTCCATGAACCAGTAGTGGGTTCCTAACACAGCCCTTTATCCCTTGTTTCCACCATATCACTGCCTCACAGTAGAGGCCTAGTACATTTGTACTGAATGAAAAGATGAGGAGGGAAGGCAGACTTCCCTTTTGCAGATGTTCCTCTTGCCAAGGTAAAGGAGCATACTATGCATTTCATGGATGTGTTTTCCATCTTATATATTATTTCCTGCTCCTTCTCTCATCTGGGTCTCCTTCCTCCTCTGACCCTTGCTGTCCCCATCCTGGGTCTCCACCTAGGGTCTCCAGGTGGGAAGAAGTGATGATTCTACTCCAAATGTGCCAAACCATGGCAGCTTGAGCCAAATACCTTGCAGCTCTGCCCCTAGAGGATACACAGAAAGACTGAAGGCTTTGTGCACCTGGGTCCCCATTACATGAGTTGTATCCTCCCCAACAGCATTGAAAGCCAAGGGAAGGGGGAACATTGGTTCTGGAGAGGTGGGGATGGCTGAGGGATTCACATGGCCTGTCACTTCGGAAGTGGGACGGGAAAGGATTCTGCATGTGTGGATGGCAAAAAGGTGGTGACTGGGGAGTGGGGACAAAAGGGGGGCATCTCTGGTTGAAGGGCCTCACCCAGAACCTCCTGGAGGAGAAGGCCACTGCCAAAGTTCCCCTGAGATGGGAAGAAAAAAAAATATTTTTTGTATCCCTTACAATCCCGCTGAATGTGGAGATGGCGGAGTTGTTGGGGATGTCTCTGACTCTACCATGGTCAAGAATACCCCTCCATCCACTTTATGTTTGGCTAACTCTTTCCAGCTCCAGTCATGTAGTGCTGAATGAACTGTCAGTCACATTGGGCAGAGCACTGTGTCCAAGTAAACCCAATCATTGTACCTCATATCCCACCATGATTGATGCTCCGGGTTTGCACACATGATCTTAGGAGGATCATTCAGGGCCTTCCCAGTTACACTGATGCTTTCTGAGCTTCTCTCCTTATGGGTTAGACTCCTTAGGAATATCCATGTTGAAGCTTGAGGGAAGAAAGCTGTCAGGCTAAGAGAATCAAAGAGAAGTGAAGGGAAAGACAGAGGGAGAGAAAGAGTGAGCTGATGACTTCTGATTTCTTGGGTCCTTTCATGGCAATGTTTGGATCTGCTGTGGTTCCCATGTCACAGATCTCCATTACCCTTCCAATAAGTCCTCCCTTTCCTTGCAGCCAGTTGGAGTGGGGCTCCTCTCACTAGTGGTTCTGATGAGGTTCTGGATCCTGCCCAATTATGATGTACCTCCTGTCCCAAAGAGAGGCACGCAATCATATTAGCACCATTGGGAATAGAACACTTTATTCTTTACTGCAAGTAGGGCTTTGCTGAGCACCAAACACAGTCCACCACCATATCTGGGCAGGAGTGTCCTATGTGTGAGTGAGTGTGTGTTTGGAGTGGGCCTGTTTGTTTCCAGAAGCAACCCCAGCATTTACACTGCAGGAGCCAGGCCAATCCTGTTGTTTTCTCGATCATAAACAGAGAAATACAACCTCAGGAAGGTGTCACCCAGGACCCAGATCTCTGACCTTTTCCATTCCTCTGTGCCTGCTACAAAGTTGCTGAAACAGTTCCTCATATCATCCTAGAAGAGACAAAAATACACCCCATTCAGTGGGATCCCTTTCCTACGACCATACTCAGTGTCCAGAGCAAGCAGCTTCTTGGTTTTATTTCCCTGCTATAAGAAGAACCAAGTGGCTCTCTCAGCAGCTGTGGAGGTGGTATTACCATCCAAGAACAAGACTGGCTAGAATCTCCATTTGCCCTGAGGGAGGGCATAGGGGAGGGAAGGATTGGAGTTTGGGATTCGCAGATGCAAAGTACTCTATAGAAGATGGATAAACAACAAGGATCTCCTGTATAGGACAGAGAAATATATCCAATAACCCATGATAAACCATTATGAAAAAGACTAGGAACAAGAATGTGTATATATATACACATATATATATATATATATGTGTGTGTATATTTACACATGCATTACTGAGTCATTTTGGTGTAAGTAGAAATGAATGCAATATTGTAAATCAGCTATACATCAATATCAAAAAGAATAAAATAAAAGAATAGCTGGTAGTTCCCCTGTTCTTTCCATCTGACCCATGCCCACTGTATTCTCTGCAGTGAATGCCTTTTCCTCTGCCTCTTCCCCAAAACCTCTTATTTAAGACTGTGCTCAGCCCATCTAGGAAGATTTCCTAGACCCACGCTCACCCTCCCTGGCCACTCCAGGCTGGGTTGGGTGACTTCCCCTTGGGCTCCCCTTGTCTGTAGCCCTCATCACCCCTAAACTGGTGGTGCCAGTTGCATAGAGTCCAGTGTAAATTTACCTCAACAAGAGCAGGCCTCCCCGTGGCTCCTAGACGCTGGGCATTTTGAATTACTGTTATTGTCTGTCTTCCTCAAAGCCTCCTTTCAGCCCATGAGCCTTTTCTGAGGTCTCACAGAGAGGAGACATTAAGCCTCAACTCTGTGCTGTGGCTGTGCAGTCACTGTGCACCCTTTGCTCATGTGAGTATCCAACTTCCCCACAGAGGGGTCTGCTAGCACAACACACAGAGGGGCAGCTGGGGTTGGCAAGGGGAAGCTGCAGCTGAGGACAAGGGGAACCATTTACTTGATCATCCAACCAGAAGACGTGCGAGATGAGAAGGGAGACCGTTAATCATTATGGCGGGAAAACACACTGAGACTGTCCCCAGCCAAACCCGCTCTTCACTTGGCCTACTTCAGAGACTGCTAGAGGTGAATTTCTGGTTTCAGTGATCTGAGGGCTGTGGTGGAACTGAAGGTCTTTGACAGCAGAGGCGCTCTGTGTTCCTCTCGCCTTGGGCCTCACCCCATGCCAGCACATGGTGGTGTCTCCATTTATTCCAGGATGATGATGTACCAGACTCTGCTTTACTCTCAAGTGGTTGGTGTTGTGGGAGGCACTGGCCCAGACTCAGGGGCCCAGCAGCATCTGCAGTGGTGTGGCTTGGCCTGCAGAGGGGCCCCTCTTCCCAGCATCAGCTCAATGGTTCTGGAAGTCCCACATTTGAGACCAAGCCCTGTGGGTTGGCCCCTCACCTTCCCGATGTAGGACTGAGCGGGCACCGGGTAGTCATTGCCATTGATGGTGAAGATGATTGTAGGCAGATGCCCGATGCTGTTACATGGGACCATGTTCTGTTAGAGAAAGAGGAGAGAGGTTGCCCCAGCGAATCCCTGGTGCATGGAGAGCCCCAGAGTGACCCTGTGGCATGTCCCTTACCTTTGTTTCAAAAGTGCTGGCACGGATGAGATTGTGGATGGTGGTAATCACTCTAGTTGGGCCCATCAAGTATGAGTTTGCAGTATTCAAAATGGCTTGGCAGCCGTGGAAACAACCAATAACCTTCCCCAACATGGTGATGCTGAGAGACAGTGGGATGAAGTGGGCACTAGCATCATTCTGAAGTCTCCCCCCATGACTGCCGCCCTCCCTGACTGTCTCCAGAACAGCCCTTCAGATCATGCCCTGACTCTGTTTTTCTTTGCTCTGGTCACATAAACTTATTTGACTTCCTCTCAGTTTTTGAATGCACCAAGCTCTTTTGCTCCTCGGGGCCTTGGCCTGTGCTGGTCGCCTTTCTTAGAAGACCCCCATCCCCTTTGCCAAACTAATTTCTCCTCATCTTACAGGTACCACCGTAAAAATCACTTTTCCAGGGAAGCATTCCCCACAGAATAGATCTGGCTTCTGTATTTTTCACTCTCTGTAGACTCTTCCTCAATTGTAGCAAGTGTGAAGTGGTAGTTTATTATGTGTGGGAGACGTTCCAAGTACTACTGCCTCCCTAGATGTATGGTAAAGTTGTAACCTCAGTGCCTTCCTTAAGTGCCCATCACACAGTGGATGAATATTGTATCATTCTTGATTGAATGAATGAATGAGGGAGTGAGTGATGAAATGCATGAGGAATAACCAGAGACCTGTGTCTGGTGTCTGACCAATAATGTGTCAACCCACATAATAAAGACATATCCTCTGGGGCAGCAGATGCCAGAGTGCTGAGGAGGGAAAAACAGGCTGCCCTCAGAGAGGTTGTTTTCCAGCTTGGCCCCCTCAACTGGCTCTGATACTAAGTCCCTGGACATGCGATGCCCAAGCTAGCCCAGGGGGCCTCCAAATGACCCATAAGCTTCTGTCTGAGGATATCACAGAGAATCCCATCAGCTATTGCTCCTTGTTCTCAGGACCCTTCTGGGTCCCAGCTTCCTGATTCTCTCTGTCACAGCCCCTTTGCTACTGTGTGCCCAGGATTGGGGGGGGGGGGGGGTAGTTGTTTCTGGTTAGGTGGCCTGCACGTTTTATGAGTTGCTTTCAGGTCTCAAGAATGCAGCCAGCTTCTCTCCACTGCTGGTATGTTTCTCTCTAAGGAGATCCATTTTCAAAGTCTGCCCACAACTTTCCTGTTTTTAAAGAAGCAGTTTTGAGAACTCCTTTGGTGTATCCCTGGACAGTTGGATGTTTTTTCACAACCCTGTTCAGGCTGGTGAAATTCTCCCTGATCCTCTGTTCAACACACTCTAGGGTCCTCAAACCATGCCATCTGCCTCACAGTGCAGACATGAGACCTCTGCTCTCTGAGCTGCACACATCTTTCAGGAACATATTCAGGATGCTGCTCAGGGCCCTGGGTAGGAGGCCTTGTGTGATTATGAGCCCAGAGATGAAATATGTACCTGTGTGTTTGTGTGTCTGTGTGTGTATCTGTCTCTGCATTTATATGTGTGTGTGGGTGGAACATATGTGTCTGGGTGTGACTGTGTGTTTGTGTGTGCATTTGTGTGTGTCTGCCTGTGTTCTGGTGTAAGAGTGGGAGTATCACTTGGGGTGGCCTCAGAGGCAGAGGCTTACCGGTTCATGGCTATCTGCCAGAATTGGGTTCTGGACACTGGTATCCACTTGAGCTTTCCTTTGTGGTAGTTGTGGTCCACTCCACCAAACATCACCACACTGCCATTCTCTTTCCCACTGTGTAGAGAAGGAAGAGGGAGGGCTACTTGTTGGAAAATAATGCCACTCTCTGTCTGAGGTCCGTGCTTTTCCACCCACTGGTGACACTACTATGGTTTCCATTTTACAAAGGTGTAAATTGAGGCACAGAGGGATTGATTACATGACCAAGGTTGGTCACTGACTAATGAGTGACAAAGAAGAGGTTCAAAGTTGCACAGCCTGACTGGGTTCCAGCCACCAACCTTCTTAATAGGGCATGGTCCCTTCCAGCAACCACAGTGCTCAGAGATACCCCTAAAAGACACCGCTCTGGAGAGGTCACCTTTATGTAGCCTGTCATTTTTTCAGAAAAGGCAAGGCCCAAGGACATTAAGGGTGTGGGTTCAGGCTCACCAAAGTTTGGCTCCATGGGCCTGTGACCTGTACAATCCATGGGGCACCACATTCTGCAGGGTGCCCTGCTTCTGCTATCCTTGTCTTGAAATTCCTAATACTTCCTGAACAGGAGTTCCCATGTTTATATCTTTCACTGGCTCCTACCAATTGTGTAGCTGGTCCTGGGCTACAACGGACATGTTAGTGAGGAATTAAACATTCCCACCATCCCTGTCTGTACTTACATACCAAATCCATCAGCAAATCCTGCTGTTTTCTCCTCTAGCTTGTATCATGACACCTTTCATTGCTCTCCCTCTTCCCTTCATCTTCCTGGACCAAGATCCTGCCCTTGAGCCCATGAGCATGGTTGTGTTCCAATAAAACTTTATTTACAGAAGCTAGTGGGGCACCAGATGTTGCCCAGGGGCCATAGTTATGCTGGTAAACACCGTCTCTCAGGAGACTTCTATATCAAGTTGTCTATACTTTTTGATGCAACTGATAGCCACTTACAGCTGATTTAAGGAGAGTACTTGTCCAGCTCAGACTTACGTAGTCAAGTAGAAGGCAAAGACAGGCTGAGATATGATGCCTCGGGTCTTCATGGTATCGAAGACGAGGGGGACCTTCGGGGAAAGGCTGGGGTAGCTAAGGCCCAGGATGCCATCAAAGTTGTCATGTTGCCACCAAGTATGTGTCACGCTCAGACCAAATGCCTGGTCCAGGATGACAAGGTTCCCGATCTGTGGGAGAGGAGAGTGTTCCCACATTAAGGTTTGGAGAATGTGGCTGGGACTGGGCTGGGTGGAGATGTCATTAGCCCTTGAGAATGACTGAGGCCTGGCTGTTCCCTGGATTGACCTAAAATGGTTAGACCAAGTTGGGACAGGCATTAGGGTTCCATTTGTGCAGAGCTGTGAATTGTAACTACCACTGATCTTCCTGGACACACCATCTGAAGTGAGTCACATTGGCCTCATGTCTCCTATACAGGTGGTGAAAGTGAGACTCAGGATAGGACCAAATGATTCCCACTTGAAATCAAAATGAGTAGAGAGCAGGGTAGTCTTGTCTTTGGCATCATTCTGATCAGATGATAGACACAAACTGAATTTATTGCAATGCATTGTGGATTGTGCATCTGCTCTGGAAGCCAGAAGCCCATTATACAATGTGGTTGCCAGAGTTCCTATGAAAATTCTGCCTCGGACACATGGTTTTGAGGATGTGTTTGTGTGTCAGAGAGAGAGAAAGAGATAGACAGAGACAGAGACAGTAAGACAGAGAGACAGAGAGAGGCAGAGGGCACTCAGGCCCTTTGGCGGAGTCAGGCCATAGATTTTATTGGACTCTGAAAGGCCCCCTAGAGTGAAAACCCATTTGTCAATCCCTTCCCACATCTGTGGCCCCCTCTTTCCCTGCCCACATACCTGAAGTTCTTGACTGCCACCAGGGGCCCAAGATCAGTTTTATTCTCTACCCAAACACCCCAAACCTACATGAATCCTAACTGACCAGGCGAGCTCCACCACTTACCAGATGCATGACCTTGGCAAGGCCCCAGCTCCCTGGACCTCAGTTCCCTCCTCTGTACAATGGAGCTAAACATAGCACTTGCTGTGAGTGGTTGTTGCAGGATTAAACATGTTATTACCATGAAAGTCCCTGGCACAGTAAGAGAAAAGTGGGTGCTTTTATTCCTCTCTCCCTGCTCCCAACAAAACAAACATTGAGGTGCTCATGGTTAAAGGAGCTGCAAGTCCACACCCCAAGCCACTCTCTGGGTTAGCAGTTCTGGGAGTTTGAGTGCCAGCAGGGGCGCTGTCTCCCCAGGGATATGTGCTGCTGGGTGAGCAGGGGCCAACCACCAGGGGATGTTGAGAAAAGTGGGCCCTCCCAGTTGCTCCTGCATCTGCTTTGTAAGCAGAGATCACTCTAAGGGCCAGCCCGGACTCAGCTTCTCCTTTCTAGTTACCCGAACAGTGTCAAAGGCAATAATGCCAATCATCCTCCCATAGTCGTAGGCGAGTTCGAAATGATGGGCTGTGGACCGATAGGTGGTAGATGAATGAGGGTTGAACAGCTTGTGTGTACCTGCAGACACAAGTGATGAATGACCCTCACATGACAAGGATAGAGAAAGGGGTGAGAGGGTACTAAACGAAGAGCAAGGCGGCAGTGGCGGGGGGGGGGGGGGGGTACTCACGGCAGAAGGGACTGGAGCAGTTGATAGAGGGCACACACAAGACAGATGAGCCTGTGTCAAAGATGACCCTGAACTCCTGAGGAGGTGTTCCAATGGTGATTTTTCCAACGTAGTGCATCTGGTGGGGGGGGGGGGTCAAGGAGGGGTGATTGAGGCAGGCCTGGCTTCCCTGGCCATCCTTGATTCCAGTAGTGCTGCACCCCTCCAGGTGTCCCATGTCTCCTAAAATAATTTTGTACCCACCACACCTCACAGCCTCTGCTCATACTCTCACCTTCATGTGATTTTTCTTTTCTTTCATATGCAATCTTCATTCCTGACCAGGGATTAAATCAGCCTCAGTGAAGTATTAGCACAGAGTCTTAACCACTGGACCTCCAGGAAAGTCATGGTGCCTTCATTTGAGAAGCTCTGCAATCTCCCCTTCAAGGCCCAGCCTAAGTGTTTCCTTCTCCAGAGGTCCCTCCTACATCATGCTGGGCCACTTCTGCTCAACTCAGACCATATCCTATCAACACCAATTTGGCCCTTTTATTGGACATGCATTTACTCTTTTCCTATCACTTATGTTGGCCTGTGCATTCTTGAAGAAGAGAGGAGACGTTTTTAAAAAATCTATAACAATAAACAGAGTATTATATTTTTATGGAGTCACAGGACATAGGGCTCATAAACTTTTTACCAATGTCTTTTTTGGATCTGCAGAAGCTAAATTTCCTTTGTCTGGGGTTTCAAACTTCATGTACAGTTGGCTTTATCTTTTGATCAGACAATGCTCACCTGTCCTCTGTAACTCTGTGGCTCACTTAGTTCAGAAAGAACAAAGCTCCCTTAAACTAATGAAGTATCTTTGCCAAGAAATGAATGTTTACCTGCCACCTGGTCATTGCTGGGCACTGTCACAATAGACCAAGGGACAAGGATGAGAGTGCCTTCTCCTTGGGGAATGGGGTCCCTGTTCCCCAGTGTTTCTGCTTCCTGCATGAGTCCCAGCCCCAACATGCTGCCTAGCAGCTCCAACTGAACCCCAGTGTTAGGCCAGAGCACCAGGGGTACTCTAGAGGACCATTCTCCCAACACACTCACATCCTGGTAGTTCCTCAGTGGTTGAAGAGACATTCTTGTGTCATCATTGACATTCTGGGAACTGTCATCAGTGTTTTCCTCCAGGAACATTGTCAGCAGATTTTTATCCCTGAGAGTTTCTCGCATGGTCTTGATCTTTGTGAGAGGGATTCTTTCAACAAACATTGGGAAAAGCAAAGGAAGAAGGGGCAGCAGTAAGCTGTCCATTTTATTGTGT
This sequence comes from Hippopotamus amphibius kiboko, assembly GCF_030028045.1. Taxonomy (NCBI): domain Eukaryota; kingdom Metazoa; phylum Chordata; class Mammalia; order Artiodactyla; family Hippopotamidae; genus Hippopotamus; species Hippopotamus amphibius. The sequence continues at coordinate 119,789,132 of NC_080188.1, read as the reverse complement.
GGCTGTCATACCTTGCATTGTAATGGTGCTGTGTATTTTCTCAGCATTTTCATGAGTGTCATGTTATTATCAGGACACCATGTGAAGACCAGGGCAAAGTCCTCCGTTTGAATACAGGTTCTGTTGTGTAATCATGAGTAAGTCCTAATACCATTTGGAGTCTCAGATTCCCCATCAGCAAACAGGTGGAGTATAATAACCCCCATCCCCCAAATAGAATGTTGTGGGTATTAAGTGAGATGATGGATAAAATGTACCTGATACGTAGGAAGTCTCAACAGTGGCAGCCATTATCATTGCTAATGTCATGCCACTGTATCTTTCTCAATGAAGCTCTTGGAAGCACATAGAAGGGGGATCATTATCTTCTTTTCACAGGGGAAGAATTGGAAATGAAGGGAGTTTGTGACTTGGCTCTGGTTACCCTGCATTTTTGAGGTAAAACAGTCTAGAAGTAGACTTCCTGAGTCTTTCTCCAGTGTTCAAAGAGAAGAGAGGGGTGAGAAAGGAAGCCAGGACATGTGGTATAAATTAGGAAATTAAGAGGCTAGAGAAGCAAGGAAGAGTCCGAATAGGAAGAAAATAACTCAGAGTGTTCTGCGGGCACAGAAAAAGACAAAGAGATAGACAGATAAAAGAGAGATATAGAGATGAAACAAAGATACTTTAGTGAAGAAATGCAGAGAGAGCATATGGAAGACCTAGAAAGAAATACAGGGGAATTGCTGTTCCATAGGACCACACTTACAATTGAAGAGGTTTTTCAGTGAACAACTCCGAGGAGTGCCATTTTCACATAGCTCATGCTGTGACTGGCACTTCCAGAGTTTTTCATCCCTGCAGGGCAACCCCAAGACCCTTGGCCCCACAGTGCCCCTGGCATAATACTCATAAATAAGTGTGAGGTGAACTTTAAGACTGTCAGGGAATGAATCCATTCCCTTCTAACACTGAAGGGTGGAAGAGTAAGATTACAAGAAAAACCCAGAAAGTGGGATGATGCCACTTACAGTCCCCGTACTTACCTGACTAAGCACTCTGAAAAGGCCACCAGTCCGAGGATCCCAAGCCACTTCATGTTCCTTTCCTGGTTGCAATTTCTCAGGAAAGAGCATGCAGTGGTGGCCAAGAGCTCCTAGTTATATATGCTCTGACTTGCCCTCATTGTCCCCTGTAGGCCACGAAAGGATCTGATAAGAGATATGAACCTGTCCATAAAATCTTTACCTTCATCAGTATTTGTGGGGTGTGGACTTCAAAAATACTTAAACACACAGATTTCTAGTGGAATCTCTTCCTTGGGGCTTGGCTGAAAAACCAAACTGAACCACGCAGACTAACTACAAGTGGAGATATTCTTCCTAAGTTGGAGTCAGAACAGTGTTACTAACATGATGACAATAAATGCTAGGGCCATGTTTGACATCAGTGATCTCATGTGGTCTTCCCAGCAACTTCATGAGATGCACATTGTTGTCCACAGTTGCAAAGGAGATTGCTAGGTTGAAAACAAGTCAAATGGCAAAGTGAAGACTTGAGGGGCAACTGAGTGACATATGAATGACTCAATTTAGGTAATGGGAGAGATGGCAGAAATCAGGGTCACTTATGATGCCAATCTGCATCAACAATCTAGCCTAGAGTAGTACTACAATTGCAGAGTTCCACTATTGGAAGATAGGTGATGCATGCACAGGGTACTTTATGTTATCCAAAAATCTTATACAGAGGACCCTGTGTGCTGGGGTCTGTGTTAGATGTAGGAAAGCAAAGTTGATTAAGACACAGATCATCCTTATCTTTAGGGAACTAGCAGTCTAGGGCCATTCTCACAAATTCATGGCCCAGGAGGCAAGAAAAAATAGGGGAGGGCCTGAACGGGCATCACGGACACAGGGCAGGCAGCACACATCATACCCATGGAGGCAGCATGTCCTCTACTCCACCTGTCACCATGTGAGAAAGAAGCCTCACTGTGCAAGTTTTCAAGACAAGTCAGAAGTGTGATGTTTAGGTAAACATCTCCTGATTTTAAATATCATGGGAGCCAAAACTGAAACAACTGTCTGCTGGATTCAGCCAGCAGGCTGCGCAGGTTTTTATTTCTAGCCTAGAGGTGGGTGTACAGAGGGAACAGAGAGGGGGTTCAATTCATGTTGGTTGAAGGAGTAAGAGACTGGATGCATCTTAACCATGTTAATTTCCCTTCCATTTGTAAAGAAAGATTACCAAGATCATATAAACCAACAAATTTAATAATGTCCCCTGCTGAGTACCTGATTTATGTTCCCAATAATCCATGCCTGGAAACAACTTTTCTACCAAACCAAACAGAGAAAGAAATACATTTTAAAGGCTTTATCTCTGAAAGAAGACAGAAAAGACCACTCAGAGATCCTGCTCAACCTGAGATGAAGAGGCTACCTGTTAAACTGTTATTCCAGACAAACGAAAGACAGTGGAGTTTTATGCCTCCTTCCAGGATTCCCAGGGCCTGTGCCTTTCTGTGTGAGATCTATCCAGGACTGTCCTTTGGGTAGAACAATGGGAGGCAGGTCTGGTCACCAGGTGGGTGATAGATGAGGTGCTCTGTCTTCATATAAGTGTTTTCACATTGCAAAAATTCAGCTTTGGTGGTTCAATCCCTGTGGAGGGGATTTGACAGCATCTAGCAAATTACACACAGAATAACATTTAGCTCAGCCATTCTACTTCTAGGGATTTATACCATGGATACACTGGCAAAAATTCAGAAAGACAAATGTACAAGGTGTTCACTGCAACATTGTGTGTAAAAGCAAAAGTTTAGAAACATGCCTGAAGTGACCATCCATTTGGGAGTGTTGAATGAGGCATATGGCATCCAAACAATTGAGTATAATGGGGATGGAGGGAGGTGTGCAATGGCTGGTGCTTCATGATGTACTGTTCAGTTTTTTACAAAGAGGGAAGAAAAGTGTTTATACTTTGTTGCTTCTCCATACACATATATGTTATATTCAATAAAAAAGATTTGAAGAATAGAGCAAAAACTAATAAAATTATAATTTATGGGGGAGGGGCAGGGACAGAGTGAGATTTCTTTTGTTTTATAGTTTGACTTTGCAAACAAGTAAATGTGTTACAGAATCAAAAATAGATCAATAAACACATCTGCCAAAATTGAAAAGTAAAACAAATGAGCCTAATTCTATCAAGTTGATGTGATAGCCACACAGAACAAAACATTACTTAAGTGGGTTTAAAATGCAGAATTTTGACTCTACATTCAGAGTGGGCTGTCTGGCAAGGGCAAAGACAAATAAAGAAAGAAAAACACCTTCTCTCTGAAAGGAAACCAAAAAACGAAAAGCCAAAGAAATCTGAAACTATATCCAACACCTTATTATTGGTCATATTGCTACTGTTATTTTGAAAGTATAGTATGTATGTGCATACAAGTCAAAGCAAGTAATTAATTAACCCACATGTTGTTATGAAGCAAGACTTTCAGTGGAAGAGAGAAAAAAAGATTGAAATACACAACCAAAAAGCTTAAATAAAACCTTGTTGTCTTAAAACTTGAATTGGAAGTATAAGTTTGTACCAAAGAATTATGTACTAAAAAAAAAAAATCTGGGGCTTCGCTGGTGGCACGGTGGTTAAGAACCGGTAAGCCAATGCAGGAGGTACGAGTTTGAGCCCTTTTTCGGAAAGATCCCATATGCTGCGGAGCAATTAATCCTGTGCAGCAGAACTAATGAGCCTGTGCTCTAGAGCCTGCCAGCCACAACTACTGAGGTCATGCACCACAAATACTCAAGCCCTTGTGCCTAGAGCCCATGCTCCACAACAAAAGAAGCCACCTTATTTGGAAACCTGAGCGAGATCCAACAAAAGAGAAGTCCCTGCCTGCTGTAATGAGAGAACACCTACAGGCAGCAATGAAGATCCAACCCAACCAAAATAAAAAAGTATATTAATTCATTAATAAAAATGATGACAAATAAATATTTAAGTGAGAAAAAAAAAGATCTGTACTTGTTGGCTTGGATCACTGAAAAGCCTAGAAGCAATGGTAACGATATCAATGAGTATTGTCAAGTATAAATTGGAACTTGTCATCTGCCTAGACAAGTTTTAAATCACTTTGTGCTGCTGTAGCTACTGACCTTCCGCATCCTCTGAAGGGAACTCAGGGTGGAGGCCAGTAATGAGGCATTCTGTGCTTTGGAGGATGGGCAGAACAGGTCTTTAGATAGATAGATATTTTAAGGAGATGACTTTACGAGCCCAACCCTTGCATCCTCTCATATCTAGAGAAGCACTAAATCCCTACATGGTGAGGTCTCCTCCTTGTGACTAGCAGAAACCCCCTACAAAAAATTGTATCTGATTGCATATACTCCTTTTCCAAAAATACGTATATACTAATCTTCCCCCCTGCCTCTTTGGAAGTTTCTCAGAGCTATCTGGGATGCTGTCTCCTGGGTTGCAGTCCTAAGTTTGTTCCAAATAAACTCAAGTTGCAACTCTTATTCCATGCATTTTTTTTTAAGTTGACAGTTTTGATGACCACAAATGAGGGACCCAGGGTGCACTTCTTTCCTTCACTTGAACTCTATGAGGAACCAGAGCCTTGGTACCAGCAGGGGCCCCTTGAGCCCATCCACCTTCTTGGGGAGTCCAGGCAAATTTGGGTAAGTCTCTCCGGGTTCTTGGATCTCCTTTATTGGTTGATGATCCTGAGTTTTATTTGGTAGTTTAGTGGGTACCTAACTCCTCCCAGTTGAAAAATACTGGGGGCACCCTGGTTGAAATATACCAAGGAAATACCCACCCAGCGGAAAAATACTGGGCGGGGTGGGGGGGGTGGCTTGGTTGAAAGATACCAAGGAATACCCACCAGGTGAAAGATCCTGTGGAGGCCTGGTTGAAAGACACCAGGGGAATACCCACCCAGTTGAATGATACCAAAGAATAGTCACCCAAGTGAGAGCTACTGGGGGAGCTCGGTTGAAAGATACCAGGGAAAACATACCTAGGTGAAAGATCCTGGTGGGGGAGCTGGCTGAAAGATACCAGGGTTTGCTCTGTTGTAGGAGACTGAGGGGTCTTGGCTGAGTGGTTAGACAAGAGGCTGATCGGATGCCTTTCCTCAATTTGGCTGCCTCAATTGAATCTGTCAGGATAAAGTGAAGATATTACATGAGAGCTTTGCTCTGAACACAAGGGACAAGACTCCTCCTGGCCAGTATGGCTCTCTCAGGCGACTGAGGGATTTATGGGAGTGGTGGCCCCATAGGGAAACCCACTCATTACTTGAAACACTTGCTTGCCATGGGTCACAAAATAACAATTGGCCATTCAGCAACCTGAGCACCCATGGTACTCCTAGATTACCAAAGGGAGGACCGAGGCATGTAAGAGAGCTGAAACAACTCTGGGGTGATGCCTAGAGGAGTTAAGCTCACAAGCAGCACACTGACCCACCACACAAATTCACTACTTTTTTTTTTTCTTTTTATCCCAGAAAAATTCAACCTTAAAATGGGAAATAAAACTTCTCACAGAAACATGGGGCATCAGAAGGCCAGTTCCTTTCCAACATCTCAGCCAGACTTGTGTACATACAGAAAATTATACTTGCAAGTACCTACTTAATTGGGAAAGTTATACTAAGGGAGATCTCAACCCAAAATGACCAAATTGGGGTTCTTTTGATATTTCAAAAAAATATTTTTGCTTGCACACTTAGAAGAAAAAAAAAAAAAAAAAGCCGGCCATAAGATCAAACATACTGAATGGAATGCTTGCTTTGATTGTTATCTGGAAGCTTCTAAAAGAGGACATCATAGAGTAACTTCTTTGTGGAACACCCAACAATTAACTACTTGAAACTATGTCAGACCAGATTTTCAAAACTATTCAAAAAAAAAAAAAAAAAAGGAAAATGTGCATCTATGAAAATTATGAATGTTCAATTGTGTCAATTAAGTACACAATGCCAGTCGAAGGTTTAATCGACCCTCATTTAATTCCCAACCAGTAGAAAAAGCTAGTTTGAAAAAAAAAAATCTACAGAATTCTGACCCTAAGGGAATAAGACCTACTAGGGAGATCCTGATTTTCTCTTCCTCTGCCCTGAGACCAGAGTTCTTAGAAAAAAATATCTTACCTAAACCATCTCTAATTCCTGAGATTAAAAAGGAAAAAAAAAAAAGTGGAAGAGGTCCTTTATTTTTTTATTATTCCAGCTGTTTATAAACTAGTGAATTTCTGCATTTGATGTCTAATTCATGACTAATTTTGGATAATGAAGTTTTGAGTTCCTGTCTGTCTGGATATATGTATGTCTGTGTGTCTTTGTTTTTAGATATTGTTGTTGAGGTTAATTTGTAAATGAGCTCTATTTGAGTGTCTTAGGGAAAAAGAGGCACTTACAAATTGAGCAATTCTTAAGTACAAGAGAAATTAAGCTAAATAAATTTCAGGTTCACCTGAACTGGGAAATATTCAGTATCAAATTAATACCTGGTATTAATGTTTGTTTGTTAATCTAAATGTGCCTTCAAAAATAATCCAAATTCTCCCAATTATTTTACCACTCTCCAAAACCTTCCCTATTTATATTAAGAGGCTCCTAAGTGTTAAACAAAGGGGAAACAAAATCATCTTAGGAGGAAATTGCTTGTACCTTTGAGAGGTAAATGTCTTATCTGGTCATCTAAGGAATGGTAATCTGTGCTATATTTTAAATGCAAATTAAAAAAAAAGGGGGGGAATAATTTAGACCTTGTCTTGTCAAGGATAAATAGAAATCTTGTGTCTTTTCTGTAATTAGTAGTAAAAGTGTTTAGCATCTACATGACCTCCATTTTTCCCATCTGCTAGAAGCCAATTTGAATCCAACCCTTTGTAACTGTTGCCTTTTATGTTGTACCTGACTCAGAGCTAAATTTTGGAATGGGAACTATGAGGCCTCTGTGTTTGTTTGTGTGTTCATGTGTGCCTATGTTTGCTGTAGGTGTATGGTATTGCCAGAAAGGAATTCATAAAAGAGCTCTAATAGTCTTAAAAAAAAATAAGTGCTTATATAAATACTCAGAAATAGAAAATAATCTGGCCAGAATGAATTTCAGGTTCATGATGATGAGGAAATTGAAACTTCCATACTTGTAATTGCTTTCTTTCCTCTATCTTGCAAAGGCCTGCTCACCACTCTCAGTTAAACAGTAAAATGAATTACTAAGAGTGATCAGATAAGGGAAGAATGTCTTGCTCACAGGCACCCACCCCAAGCCTTTGTTTGAGACCCTTTGCACATAGACTTGTTAAGTGACCATTAACTTCAACCTGCACCCAATATGAGAATGCAAATTGGGACCTTAGTCCTGATAGGAATGGAATGTCCGGCTCCTACAAGTTCCTGTTAGGACCCCCTACTATGTGTGTAACACCTGGCAACTCCCGTGCTCTGTAACTGCCCGTGACCTATAGTAATTTGTAGCCAATCAGTTTGTACCAATTATAGCTGTATGTTTTAACCTATATAAGGAGAAGACTCCCCTGAAACGGGGCCCCAGAATTTTGGAGCGTTAGCTCGTCTGGGTCCTCCAGCTCAATAAACCTGAGTTCTCCAACTCTCCGAGTGTTGTGCTTGGTTTCTCGTGGGATCAGTTCTTTTCTGCAACATTTTTGGAGGCCCCAGCAAGATTCCAACCACGCCGGCCCCTTGAGCCACTGGACAGGTGGCTTGGCTGGGTCGGGGTGAAGGAGCTCTGAGACGAAAGAGGAGGCATGCCACCCAACGGTATTCCAGGTTCTCTGTCAGACCGGAGCTCCAACTTTCTGGACGGCCGGCCCCGACCGGACTCATTAGAGAGGCAGACCAGCTCACCTGGATTGGTCGCAGGACCAGGTAAGATTCCCAGGGGCACTAAGCCCAGGCACTGAACCCAGTCAGGTCCCGTCTCCAGTCGGAAGAGGAGCTTGATTACCTCCTATGGTCTTCAGTAAGAAGACCACCAGTGAGGGACCTTCCCAGAGGGGTGAGGCACCCACCAGCCAGGGACCTTCCCAGAGTGGGGAGGCACCCACCAGCCAGGGACTTCCCAGAGCGGGGAGGCACCCACCAGTCAGGGACCTTCCCAGAGAGGGGAGGCACTGTGATAAACTCTGGTGTGAATGTGTGTGTGAGTGAGCGCCCTGGTTCGTCCTTGTTCCAGGGCGATTGTGTGGCTCCACGGCCTTCGTGGCTATGGAGTCCGAGTGGGCCCTAACCTGCGGTTCCGTAGTGACCTCATATGCCTCAGGGCGGTATCTGTCTCTGGGGGACCCAGTCCCTCTCTACGAGTCAGATTCAAGTGGGACTCTATACCACCCACCAAAGCTAAGAGGCACCTAAGCTCCCCACGGGGACATGGCCAGGTGGGCACCTGAGTGGCCTTCTCCTCGGAGGGGACACCCATCCTTGTTTGTCTTTGCATCATTGACACAGGGGGGAATTAGTAACTGATTTGATTTAGCAATTGTGCATGTCCAAATGGCCCTTTTGCCCTAGGGCCCTCTGCCAAAGTTTTCTTAATATTTTAAGGCTCACTCACCCCTTCCATCAGCTGACTCTTTGAGCTGACTTATTGAGAAATTAGGTTTTCCTCCAAAGACTTGCCCCTTTTGCCAGACAGATCTGCACTTCTCTCTAGGCCCCCTGGGCTGGTCCGTGTGGAGCGGCACACTCTGATGTGTTCTTGTATAATTTTGGATTCTCATTATGAGGCTGCCTTCGTCTGTAACCTTTCCTTCATAATCCCTTGATTCCCCAAGGATTTCAGGCTCTTCACTTAGGCGAGGAGTACACATACTGCTCCTCCGCCTGCTCAGTGCCCTCGAGAGGGTCAACCACCCCAGACCCCCTCCGGAGCCCCACCTGAAGTTATTCCTATGCGAACCCCATTACAGGGGAACACCTCCTTTCAGCCCTATCTCCCTGAGACATTTAATTTAGGGCCATCTTCAGGGAGGCACTGTCTGTCTGTCTGGGAATACTGGGCTTTCCAGGAGTGGCGACATCAGTGCTACCTAGGTTATTAGGCCCTAAGACAAGGCTCTTTACGTGCGTGCCCCTCTCCTTCCTGGTCAAAGAAATAAATTACATTTGTCAACGAAGGGGAGACAAAGTCATTTTAGGAGGAACTTGCTCGTACCTTTGAGAGGTAAATGTCTTATCTGGTCATCTAAGGAACACATCTCTGCTATCATTTTGAATGCAAAAAAAAATAATTAAAATAAAATAATTTAAAACTTGACTTTCCAAAGAGATAAATAGAAATCCTAAGTGTCTTTTCTGCAAATAGTAAAATGGTTTAGCCATCTAGATAGGTGGATTTCTCCCCTCCAAGGCTCTAATTGGATGACTCTTAGAAAATCTACTCTAGAGAAAGAGAAAAAATTAGGGTTTTGTTAGAGGGATCCTCTTGCTTTACTAATTAATAATACTTGCTCTGGCCCTGGTCATAAATTAAAATTTTCTTTTACACTCACTCAGGCTCACTCAGAATGACAACTAAGTGTCAAACGAAAACTGTTACCTCTCGTCTACTAAAGGGAAATCTCCCACAATTATGGGATGCATTTATGTGGTTAAGAGCACACTATGATTATTGAAATTAGGCTGGGTGCCTTATAAACAATACCTACATGTTATTACCCTTAGACACAGTGATTGGAGTGGAACTGACTGACTCAGATGACCAGAGATTCACTGGCTTGCACCTAATGGAATTCATTGGATTTGTGGTACAAATTTATGGCCTTGGCTTCCACTGGGATGGGTAGGAAGATGTACCCTAGGATTTGCCTTGACTGAACATCATATATGTAACAAATGAGAGACCATTGGCAGGAGCTGAAGGGTCAAGTGATCTGTATTCTGCTGGTATGATGATATAGCAGTTACGTTTGCACCTTCTAGTTGGCCATATCAAAGCCTTAACAAAATTCACTCAACGGACCTTAAATGATAGTAACTAGGCAATCAGCCTATTGAATTCTGAGGTCTCTATGATGAGAAAAGCAGTGCTATAATACCACATGGACCTTGACATTCTTACAGCATCTCAGGGAGACACCTGTGCCATAATTCAAGCTGAATGCTGTGTTTTCATTGTCAATTAATCCTTTAATGTAAAACATTTAATGAAGCCTATGAAAAATCAGATTTCTGCATTAAGCAACCCACTCCCAAATCTTGACTTCTTCAAAAACTGGTTTGGTATGGGAAGCTCTTGGCTTAAATATTTACTTTTAACTCTATTGATGTTATTAACTAAATTGCATTTTGCCTGTTTCACAAGATTGTTGTTTTTTGTATTACCAAATGTGTGACTGAGCCTCCAACAAAAATAATGATGACAAGGCTATTCAAAGCTGTTGATCAAATATATAGTTCTCTATGTGATCAATGATTGTAATAGTGTAACTCTGGATATGGGGGGATGCATCAAGAGGAGATTTTTCCTGGACCATAAGAGCTTAGGAATACAGGTGTTCCGGGGAACTTGACTTTTGTTACAAAGACCTAGCCCAGTACTGGCACATTGAGTGGCCTATCCACAAAATACTCATCAGACCTAGGAATGAGGCTTCCTAGCACCGTTGGATGAAATGGTCATGAAATGCCTCTCAAAGCATGGTTAAATTTATGACCATGTGGGGGCCCTGTCAAGTATATATTGGAACTTGCCATCTGCCTGTACAAGAATTAAATCACTTTGCACAGCTGTAGCTACAGACCTTCCACATCCCCTGAATGGAATTCAGGGTGGAAGCCAATAATGAGGCACTCTGTGCTTTGGAGGATGGGCCAAACAGGTTTTTAGATAGGTAGATGTTTTCAGGAGATGATTTTTTGAGCCCAACCCTTGCATCCTCTCATAGCTAGAAAAGCACTAAATCCCTGATTCTGATATCTGCTCCTCATGACTAGCAGAAATTCCCTGAAAAAAAAAAAAAGTAACTGATTACATGTACTCCTCTTTATCAAGTATACATATATACTAATCTTCCCCCTGCCTCTGTGGAACAGTTTCTCAGAGCTATCTGGGATGCTGTCTCCTGGGTTGCAGTCCTAATTTTGCCCTAAATAAACTCAACTCACAAGTCTCATGTTGTCCTTTTTTTTTTTTTTTTTTTTTTTTGTAATTTGAATGCATCCTGAGGCCTGGCTTCTGGCTTCTAAATGCCATTTTCCAGCAGATGATCTGTAGATTCTTGAAGAGATGGCTGATTTCAGGGCTAGGCCAAGAAATGCACATGATAAGCCTGGGAATCTTGGCGGACCAGAAAGCTGAGGGCCTTCAAAGTCTACCGAGGGCTGAACAAAAAGTTTAGGAATCCATATGAAGAGTCCAAAAATGCCACACTTTTGAAACAGGAGGGAAGGGTGCAGGGTACAACCTTTGAAAGAATGTCCTAGCCCATGGCCATGACATAAACTGGGAGAACCAAATGGGTCCAAGATGGTGGACAAGTTATCTTTCACTAGACCTTGAGCCTCAGATATACAAGCATAAATATCAAAAAGTGGGCAGTGGCCAAATTCTGGGAAATAGTTGCCCCTTCCTGAAATAGCTGGAATATCCTTCCCACTCATTAGCCTATGGAAGTAGCGACCCATATGAAACATGACAACCTCATATCCTAGTGCCTTTCTCACCTTCTGAGATGGCCCAAATTCTGTCTGTGGAGTGTGTTTCTGTCTGAATCAATCCACTTCTTACCTGTCAGTTTTTCTTTTTCTGAATTCCTCCTGCTATGAGACATTAAGGAGCTGAGCTTCCTTCAGTTGTGAAATGAGGTGTCTGATCTCAGTTGGAAGACGTTGGGTTTTGGCCAGGTTTGAGTTTCAGTAGTATGAGTTCACGTCCCAATCACGGTTTTGACTGGATTCATGACCGGGCACATGGGTCCAAGCTCCAACCCCAGGTGCTGGGTTTCAGCTGTCCACCACAAAAAGACAGGGAAAATGTAAGAAAATATTGAGAGTTAGGTCTTGAATCTAAAGAGACCCTTGCTACACCATGATTCATGTATACTGGGGAGGATGTTCTGCTGATGTTTGCTCACTTTTGACTGGTGTGTCAACTTCTATGATTATACACATTTGACAGCAGGTCCAGGACAACTGTCAATCTCTATACTTTTCTCCCTGACTCTGTGCTTTGTCTCCTACATTTTTACATTCTTATTCTTTCCTGATCTCTTTTCTTTTTTCCTTTTCTTTCTTTCTTTCTTTCTTTTCTTTCTTTCTCTCTCTCTCTCTCTCTCTCTCTCTCTCTCTCTCTCTCTCTCTTTCTTTCTTTCTTTTTTCTTTCTCTCTCTCTCTCTCTCTTTCTCTCCTTCTTTCTTTCTCTGTTAACCCCAGAAGACCTGTATGGTCACCAGTATGTACTTTTTATTGCCTTCACTCCCACCCTCTGCTTTACATGTGCTGACCCTTTATTTCCAACTTATATGTAGAACAACTCCTGCTCATTGTCAACACCATTGTGGACATCTTCTGTATCATTTCCTTGTGACAACTTTTAGGGCACTAACACCTATTTGAGAGACTACCTTGCAAGGGATAGCATCAATATCATAAGTGCAAATCTTGGCCATGTTGTGTGGCAGATTTTAATTTAAGAGTGGAATTTTGGGTAGCTCAGGACTTAAGAGCTGTCACTTCAGGCTCATCTGAAGTGAGTCAGGCTCCATCAGTCTCAAACAATACCCCTTAAAACCATGTACTCTGTGATTGGGAAAGATTTGGAGAACAGGAATAAAAAGGAAAAACAGGAAGAATACCTTAGTAGGTTTTGTCATCAGATTTGGACACATTATGAGTTAAAATATTTAAAATGGAGTGAAGTACACTATGTTCAATTTGTCATGGCCTTGTATCTAGGCAATGGCACCCAAAAGAAATTTAAACCTGTGTAGCCCTGAGAGATAACTTCCTGAAGGACACAGAGGACAGTTTAACTGATACACCCTATAGGGCCATTAGTCCCAGGCCACCCTGGCACCCTCCTCCCCCATGTTTCAGGCCCTTTGGGCTCAACATTTCTAACCCAGCCTGCCCAAGACCTTTGGCACCAAATTCAGGAAACACTGGCTGTTACTCAGACTCTGATGAATGGTGTGTTCTGATTGACTTTTTGGTTTTTAGTGTAGCGTTATGGTTGAGAAGGCTGAACACCTCCAGAGAAATATGCAAAGACCTAGATGATGGCAGTGGCTTTTTCTGCTCAGAGACCATGAAAAGGAAGCTGGTTTTCTTGATCAGTCTGTCCCTGTAGACCACAACGTCCATGGGTACCCACACAAGGCCAGTGTCCCCTGTGTGGAAAAAAAGGACACTGAGGGGAAATTGTGATCAATGTAACCTTTGCAAACAGCTTCTTTGAAGAGGGAATGTCCTAGACACCAGAGATCAATGCGGGTGCCTTGTCCATTGATGGTTTTGCAAACAGAAGACTGTAGGGGTACAAGGCCAAAAGTGGCTCTGCCTTGATATACCATCTACATAAGTAATATAAAGCCTCGAGTGATCATTGATGTGGTGGTCCACTTGATAGAATTTCTCATAGACATGGGTGCCACCTTCTTGGTCTTAACCCAAAGGATTGGAAATCTTAGCAATCATATGGAATATGTAATGGAGTTTAAGGGAAGAGACAAGGGCACAATTTTCTGGAACCCCTTTGGTGCAAAATCAATGGTCATCTTTCTTTACTTTCTTTTCTGTTTGTGCCTGACTGTCCCATCATTTTAATGGGAAGAGATTTATTAACTAAGTTAGGGGTCACTCTGTTTCTTGAGGGGCAAGTGATCCACCCTCATCATCAAACATTTCTAACAAAAAGCAAAAAGGAAAAGATAAAATCCGAAGCTAAATTAGAAGACTATGTAAATAGAAGACATCCTAAGTAAAGACACGGGATGTCAAGGTTCTGGGCTTGGCCAAAGATATGCAGCCAATGATTATTAAGTGAAAAGTGTTACATAGTATCTAAATGTAAGGTAGAGATTTCTTAAACCTAGGGAAGATCCTAAAAATGTTTGTAAAGAAATGATCAAAATAGGAGGCCATTAGTCTGACTAAACTGACCACAGCTGATAATTCGGATTGATGGGAACTTTGGAAGAGGCCAACTCCCCGAAGCTAAAAGAAGAAAAGGAAAACTTTCCAACATAGGTGAATGGGTATGTTAGGTCTTCAATATCATTGAGATAACCACTCAATTCTTTGAAAAAGAAAACAAAACTGTCCTTTGTTTTTCAAATATAGTCTTTACAGGACCAGGGGTGTGGCTTCAAAAGTAATCCAAAGCCCACCAATCATTTTACCACTCCCAAAACCTTCCCATTGTAATTTAAGAGGCTTTAAGTATTAAGCATAGAGGAAACAATGTCAAACTAGGAGCAATTTACCTGTACCTTTGAGATGCAAATATCCTATTTAGTCTTCTCAGGAACCCTTCCCTCTACCATTTTTTTAAATGCAAATTTAAAGAAAAACAGGTTAAAGTAGTTTACACCTTAACTTGTCAAGGATAAAAAGAAATCCTAAGTGTCTTTTTTTTGTAAACAGTAGAAAAAATTATTTAGTTATCTCCATATGTGACCTTGATTTCTTCCATCTCCAGAAGCCCAATTTGAATACACTCTCTTGCAACTGATGAGTTTTATGTTGTACCTGACTTGGGACTAAAATTTTTGAATGGGAACTATGAGGCCTCAGTTTTTGTTTGTCTTTGTTCATATGTACCTATGTATGAGTCATAGGTCTATGATATTGCCAAAATTAATTGCTAAAAGACACATTTATTTGACTTAAAGGAAATACAGTGCTTATATAAACACTCAGAAGTAGAAAATAATCTGTTGGGAATGAATTTGAGGTTCATGTGATCTGGAAAATATGCAGTACTAAACTGATATCTGCTATTGAAGGTGGCTTAAACTTATTGGGTTGATCAATATAGGCATGTCTTTAGAGTCATCCATGCAGAGTATATTTCTGTTGTACCTAGGTTTTCTTGAGGTCAAGTAAAACTTTATTCTGTTATATATCTGACAACCAGAAGATTAATTCTATGTGTGAAAAACAATCTTTTAAGGATAGTAAGATGTATGTTTTCAGGAGAGAAGAGGTGGAGAATGAGAAAAAAAATACTGAAAGGGGTTGTGCATGATCAGGGTTTTCTAAAATTTGATTAAATGTAGTTGGGTAAACGGATTTTGTTGGCAGTGGGATGGGACAAGACTGAATTCAGTTTCCCCCTCCCAAGCTGTCTTGAAATGCTGATTTTAATAAGAGATAACATGAGTTTCTTTGACTTTAAGTGATCTGTATGCTCATCTGAGTTCTTTTGTAACTGTAGTTAAGGAATAAGTATTTCTTCACAGTGACCTATGATCTTTTTTGACTAAGTGTTTTAAAACTTGTTGACAAACTTCCCAAATATCATTTTTTAATTTTTAAATTAATGTAATAGCTTTAACAACATAGAATTAACTGCATAAGTGTAAAGTGGATAATTTGATATTTTGACATATGTATACCTCCCTGAAACCATCACTGTAATAAAGAGAATGAAGATATCATTTTTCCCCAAATCATCCATATGTCCATTCTCTTTTATTTTTAATTGTTTCAGTTCTTTATTGCAGTATAACTGCTTTAGACACTTGTGCCAATTTCTGCTGTACATCAAAGTGAATTAGCTGTATTAATACATGTTCTCTCATACCCCCTCCCTCCCGTGACTCCCTCCCACACTCTCAATGACAGCCCTCTAACTTACCACTCATCATCAAGTTGACTGCCATATGTTATGCAGCAGATTCCCACTAGCTATCTATTTTACATTTGGTAGTGTATATATGTCAATGCTAAACTCTCACTTCAGCCCAGCTTCCCCTTTGCCCCCTCCCTTGCTCCATGTCCTCAAGAACCTTCTCTGCATCTACATCTTTATTCTTCCCCTGCCACTGGGTTCATCCATACCATGTTTGTAGATTTCATATATATATGTGTTAGCATATGGTATTGTTTTTCTCTTTCTGGCTTACTTCACTCTGTATGACAGACTCTGGGACCATCCAACTCTCTACAAAAAACTCAATTTCATTCCTTTTCATGTCTGAGTAATAGTCCATTGTATATATGTGCCACATCTTCTTTATCTATTCATCCATCAATGGGCATTTAGGTTGCTTCCATTTCCTGGCTATTTTAAATAGTTGTGCAATGAACATTGTGGTATATGTGTCTTTTTGGATTATGGTTTTCTCAGGGTTTGTGCCCAGTAGTGGGATTGCTGGGTCATATGGTAGTTATATTTTTAGTTATTTAAGGAAACTTTATATTGTTTTCCATAGTGGCTGTATCAATTTGCATTCCCACCAACAGTGCAGGAGGGTTCCTTTTTCTTCACACCCTCTCCAGCATTTATTGTTTCTAAATTTGTTGATGGTGGTCTTTCCTACTGGTGTGAGGTGATACATTATTGTAGATTTGAATTGCATTTGTCTAATGATTAGTGATGTTGAGCATCTTTTCATGTGTTTCTTAGCCATCTGAATGTCCTCTTTGGAGAAATGCCTATTTTAAATCATTTGCACGTTTGTGGATTTTTTTTTTTTTTTTTTTTTAACCCTGAGCTGCATGGACTGCATGTATATTTTGAAGATTAATCCTTTGTCAGTTGCTTCTTTGGCAAATATTTT
Organism: Hippopotamus amphibius kiboko; assembly: GCF_030028045.1. Classification (NCBI taxonomy): domain Eukaryota; kingdom Metazoa; phylum Chordata; class Mammalia; order Artiodactyla; family Hippopotamidae; genus Hippopotamus; species Hippopotamus amphibius. The sequence continues at coordinate 119,772,377 of NC_080188.1, read as the reverse complement.
CTCCCATTCTGAGGGCTGTCTTGTCTTGTTTATGGTTTCTTTTGATTTGCAAAAGCTTTTAAGTTTCATTTATGTCCCATTGGTTTATTTTTGATTTTATTTGCTTTATTCTAGGAGGTGGGTCAAAGGATCTTGCTTTGGTATATATCATAGACTTTTCTGTTGATGTTTTCCTCTAAATATTTTATATAGTTGGGCCTTACATTTAGGTCTTTAATCCATTTGGAGTTTATTTTTTGTAAGGTGTTAGGAAGTATTCTAATTTCATTATTTTACATGCATCTGACCAATTTTCCCAGCACCACTTAGTGAAGAGGCTGTTTTTTGTTTTGTTTTGTTTTGTTTTTCATTGCATATTGTTGCCTCTTTTTATCAAGGATAAGGTGCCCATATGTTCATGGGTTTATCTCTGGGCTCTCTATTGTGTTCCATTGATCTATATTTCTGTTTTTGTGGCAGTACCTTATTGCCTTGATCACTGTACCCTTGTAGTATAGTTTAAAGTCTGGAAGCCTGGTTCCACCAACTCCATCTTTCCTTCTCAAGATTGCTTTGCCTATATGGGGTCTTTTGCATTTTCATACAAATCATAATATTACTTGTTCTAGTTCTGTGAAAAATGCCATTGGTAATTTGATAGGGATTTCATTGAATCTCCAAATTACTTTGGGTAGTATAGTCATTTTCACAATGTTGATTCTTCCAGTCCAAGATCATGGTATGCTCCTCCATCTGTTTGTATCATCATTGATTTCTTTCATCAGTGTGTTATAATTTTCTGCATACAGGTCTTCTGGCTCCTTAGACAGGTTTATTCCTAGGTATTTTATTTTTTTTCTTTTTGTTGCCGTGATAAATAGGAGTATTTCCTTTATCTCACTTTCTGATCTTTTGTTGTTAGTGTATAGGAATACAAGAGATTTCTGTGAATTAATTTTGTATCCTGCTACTTTGCTAAATTCTTTGATTAGTGCTAGCAATCTCTAGGTAGAATCTTTAGGGTTTTCTATGCACAATGTCATGTCATCTGCCAAGAGTGACAATTTTAATTCTTCTTTTCCAACTTGGATTCCTTTTATTTCATTTTCTTCTGTGATTAGTGGGAGACATTTCTCCAAAGATGACATGCAGATGGCTAACAAACACATGAAAAGATGCTCAACATCCCTAATCATTAGAGAAGTGCAATCAAAGCCACAATGAAGTATCACCTCACACCAGTCAGAATGACCATCATTAAAAAATCTAGAAATGATAAATGCTGGAGAGAGTGTGGATAAAAGGGAACCCTCCTGCCCTGTTGGTGGGAATGTATGTTGGTACAGCCACTATGGAAAACAGTTTGGAGGTTTCCCCAAAAAAATTAAAAATGGAACTACCATATGACCCAGCAATCCTACTACTGGGCATATAGCCAGAGAAATCCATAATCCCAAAAGAAACATGTACCATGATGTTCATTGCAGCACTATTTATAATAGCCAGGGCATGGAAACAAACTTCATGTCCACCAACAGATGAATCAATAAAGATGTGGCACATATATACAGTGGAATATTATTCTGCCTTAAAAAAGAATAAAATTGAGGTATTTGTGTTGATGTGGGTAGATCTAGAGTCTGTCATACAGAGTGAAGTTACCCAGAAAGAGAAAAACAAATATGATATGCTAAATTGAAAAAAAATGGTACTGATTAACCCAGTGACAGGGCAAGAATAAAGATACAGATGTAGAGAATGGACTTGAGGATACCAGGAGGGGGAACAAGGGGAAGCTGGGACGAAGAGTCAGAGTAGCATTGACATATATACATTCCAAATGTAAAATTGATAGCTAGCAGGAAGTTCCTGCATAACATGTTCCTCCCATAACAGGGAGATAAACTTGAGGATGGATGATGACTTAGAGGGCCAGGATAGGGAGGTTCAGAGGGAGTTGCAGGAGGGAGGGAATATTGGCATATATGACTAAATACAGCTGACTCACTTTGGTCTACCTCAAAGCCTGGCACAACAGTGTAAAGCAATTTTATTCCAATAAAAACCTTAAAAAAATAGGTTCCCTCTATGCACACTTTTTGGAGAGGTTCTATCATAAATGGGAGTTGAATACTGTTGAAACCTTTTTCAGCATCTATGGAGATTATCACACTTTTTTTTTCCTTTGTGTTTGTGCATCACATTGATTGATTTGCATGTAATGAAGAATCCTTTCATTTCTTGATATACTCCACTTCACTGTGGCTTATGATCCTTTTAATATGCTCTTGGATTCTGTTTGGTAGTATTTTGTTGAGAATTATGCATTGATCTTAATCACTGATATAGACCTTTAATTGTCTATTTTTGTGATGTCTTTGTCTGGTTTTGGTATCAGGGTGATGGTGGCCTCATAGAAGGACTTTGGGAGTGTTCCTCCCTCTGCTATATTTTGGAAGAGTTTGAGAAGGATAGGTGTTACCTTATCTCTAAATGTTTGAAGGAATTTCCCTGTGGGAATTCGCTCTGGTCCTGGGCTTTTGCTTGCTGGAAGATTTTAATCAGAGTTTCCATTTCAGTACTTGTGATTTGTCTGTTCATGTTTTCTATTTCTTCCCAGTTCAGTCTCAGAAGCTTGCATTTTTTGAAATATTTGTCCATTTCTTCCTGGTTGTCAATTTTATTGTATATAGTTGTTTGTATTACTCTCTCATGATCCTTTGTATTTTGGCAGTGTCATTTCTTCCTTCTTTTTCATTTCTGATTCTGTTGATTTGAGTCTTTTCCCTTTTTTCCTGAGCAGGCTGGCTAATGGTTTATCAATTTTGTTTATCTTCTCAAAGAACCAGCTTTTATTGTATTGATCCTTGCTGTTGGTTACTTAATTTCTTTTTTGTTTATTTTTGACCTAATCATTATTATTGCATTCTTCTGCTACCTTTTTTTTTTCTTTTTGTCTTCTTTCTCTAATTGCTTTAGGTGTAAGGTTAGGTTGTTTATTCAAGATTTTTCTTGTCTCTTGAATTAGGATTGCATTTCAACAAATTTCCCTCTTAGAACTTCTTTTGCTGTGTATCAGAGGTTTTGTGTGGTAGTATTTTCATTGTCATTTGTTTCTCAGTACTTTTTGATTCTGTTTTTGATTTGTTTTGTGATTTCCTGGTTGTTTAATAGCATATTGTTTAGCTTCCATGTGCTTGTATTTCTTACACTGTTTTTCCAGTAATTGACACTGAGTCTCATGGCACTGTAGTTGGAGAACATGCTTGCTATGATTTCAATTATCTTGAATTTACTGAGGTTTGATTTGTGACCCAAGCTGTGATCCATCCTGCAGAATGTTTTGTGTGCACTTGAGAAGAAAGTGTATTCTGTAGTTTTTGGATGGTGTGTCCTACAAATGTCAATTAATTCACCAATCTAATGTGTCATTTAAGGCTTGTTTCTCCTTATTTATTTTCTGTTTGGATGATCTATCCATTGGTGTAAGTGGGGAGTTAAAGGTTCCTTCTATCATTGTGTTACAGTCAATTTCCCCTTTTATGGCTCTTAGCATTTGCTTTATGTCTTGAGGTGCTCCTGTGATGAGGGAATAGTTATTTAGAATTGCTATATCTTCTTCTTGCATTCATCCCTTGATCATTATGTACTGTCCTTTCTTCTCTCTGGTAATAGTCTTTACTTTAAAGTCTAATTTGTCTGATATGACTACTGCTACCTCACCTTTCCTTGACGTCCATTTGCATGGAATTTTTTTTTTTCCATCCTCTTACTTGCAGTCTGTATATGTCCCTAGGTCTGAAGTGGTTTTCATGTAGACAGCCTATATAAGGGTCTTGTTTTTGTATCCATTCAGGCAGCTTGTGTCTTTTGGTTGAAGCAATGAATCTATTTACATGTAAGGAAATTATTGACATGTATGTTCCTATTAGCATTTTCTTAAATGTTTTGGGTTTGTTATTGTAGGTTTTTTATTCTCTTGTGTTTCTCACCTCGAGAAGTTTCTTTACACATTATTATAAAGCTGGTGTGGTGTTGCTGAATTCTCTCAACTTTTGCCTGTCTGTTAAGCTTTGATTTATTCATGAAAACTGGATGAGATTCTTGCTGGGTAGAGTATTCTTGCTGGTAGCTTTTTCTCTTCCAAGACTTCAGGTATATCTTGCTACACCCTTGTGGCCTGAGGAATTTCTGCAGAAAGATCAGGTGTTATCCTTATGGGTTTTTGCTTTATGATATTTGCTTTACTCTTGCTGATTTTAGAACTTTTTCTGCTTTATTTTCATTAGTTTGATTCATATGTTCCTTGATAGGTTTCTCCTTGTGTTTATATTGTATAGGACTGTCTGGGTTTCTTGGACTTGATTGATTATTCCCTTTCCAATGCTGTGGAAGCTTTTGACTATAGTATCTTCAAATAATTTCTCACACTCTTTCTTTTCTTTTCTTTTCTTTTCGTTTCTTTTCTTTTCTTTTCTTTTCTTCTTCTTCTTATTGTGGGACACATATAATTCAAATGATGGTGCACTTAATGTTGTCCCTGAGGTCCATACAACTGTCTTCCATTATTTTACCCTTTTTACATTTTCCTGCTTTCTGGCAGTGATTTCCACCATTTCTCTTCCAACTCACTTACTCGTTCTTTGTCTCAGTTATTCTGCTATTGATTCCACCTAGAGTAATTTTAATTTCAGTTATTGTGTTGTTCACTACTGTTTGTTTGCTCTTTGGTGCTTCTAGGCCCTTATTGAATGTTTCCTGTATTTTCTCTATTTTGATTTTTAGATTTTGGATCAACTTAAGTATCATTACTTTTGGATTCTTTTTTAGGCAATTTGGCCTGTTTCTTCTTCATTTATTTGGTCTTGTGGGTTTTTATTTTGGTGCTTTGCCTGTAAAATGTTTCTTTGTTTTCTCATTTTGTCTAATCTACAGTACTTGGTGCCTCCTTTCCCTAAGCTTCCTGGTGGTAATTCCTCTTGTTTCTGTTCTCTGCTCCCTGTGGTGAGGTTGCTGCAGTGTTTTGAGTAGGCTTCCTGATGGGAGCATCTGCTGCCTGCTTCTGGTTTGTGGATCTGAGTCTTTACCCTGTGCTGAGCAGGGTTGTTTCAGATGGTGTGATTTAGGGTGTCTGTCATCTTAGTATGGCTTTAGGTAGTCTGTGTGCTGATGGGTGGGTTTGTGTTCCTGTCTTGTTTGTTGTTTAGTGTGTGGTGTCCAGCATTGTCAGTTCCAGCCAGTCAGGTGAAGCTGGGTCATAGATAATGATAGAGGCATGCATGGTAGCTCTCTTCAATTATTATCCCCTTTGGCTAGGGATTATCTAATACTCAAGCATCCAATAACTCAGTATTCCCTCCCTAGTGACTCATGCTTGTCTTCCAGTCAAGGAATCCAGATGTCACAGGTTACTTGTCTTGGCAATAAAGAGGATTAAAAAAGATGATCCAATCAACAGATTCATGGTAAAAGGTTATGTCAAACACACAAATACTGAATCAAGGAATCATGTACATGCACAAAATAACCAAAAACATTACTCAATAGAACATAAAGCCCTACAGCAATGAGAGAGTAGAACCCCAGAACACAATAAGACAAAAAGAAAACCAACAAAAGATTAAGACAAAACAAAACAAACAAACAAACAAAAAACCTAAGCAGAGTGGCAACTAAAGATGCATGCAAAGAAACAAAGCAAAATGACAAGCATGGTAAAGAAACAAACAATGAAAGCCTAATGCTTTATTAAATTTTAATGTAATTTTTTTTTTTTTTTTTTTTTTTTTTTTGGCACATGGGCTTAGTTGCTCCGTGGCATGTGGGATCTTCCTGGGGCAGGGATTGAACCTGTGTCCCCTGCATTGGCAGGCAGATTCTTAACCACTGCACCACCTAGGAAGCCTGAATTTTAATGTAATTCTTAATGCTATTATTTTTTCCTCAAATTTCCATGCTTCAGAACAGACACAAGCAAAAAAGTTTGGATTTAGACAGCTTCCTCTGAGTGGTTAAGAAAATCAGCTTTGTGCTCAGCACACTTAACAATTTTTTATTTTGTAATCTTTTAGCATCTTTAATATTTAGACCACAGCTAGGGAATCTAATATTCAATTTCGGTACCACTTTATACTTCCTTTGTAACCCTGTAAAATTGTGAGAGTAAACAAATTAATAAAAGTTGCTAAAAAGAAAAAAAAAGAAACAAACAATGAAAAAGAGTGACACAGAGAGGGGGAAGAATACAGTACAACACAAGAGGAATGCAGATGTGGAAATATAAAACAAAACTTTGAAAAGAGGAGAAAAGCAAAGGAAGCAAATGAAAAAGATAAACAAACAAACAAAACCCCAGAGGAACTGTGAAAATGAGAAACAAATATAACAGGGGTCAAATAGAAACAAGGAAAAAATATAACAATGAGCAAGAGAACAACCAGTTAGGCTGAAGATCCCCCAAATTAAATTGAACAATTATACATAGAAGTAAGGTAAAGAAAGAGCATAAAAACCAAAACCAAAACAGTGTGCCATTTGAAGAATAAACAAGGAAACAGAGCAGAACAATAAAAATCATTAAAAGAATAAGATAAAATAACATGAAATAGAGGGAGAAAGATGGCGGTGAAGTAGAGGGACGTGGAATGCATCCCTCTCCACAGATGCATTGGGAATGCACCAAAGGACACAATAATTCCCACAGAGAACCAGCTGAACACCAGCAGACGGCCTCGGACACCAAAAAGGACCACAAGGAGCCCCACATAACCGGTAGGGAGGCATCTACGAGGGCTCAAAGAGGGTGAAGTGGTGGAGCTATGGCAGACGGGAGGGAGTGAGAAACATATGGAGGGTCCGCAGCACAGCTCAACGTTCCCGGACCGAGCCGTCGATCCACAGCTGAACAGAGGTTCCGGGAGCAGGAGAGTGGGAACCAGAGAGCTGGTTCAGGGTGAGAAACATTGTTGCCAGTAATGTGACGGACCAAAAGGACAGGAGGGAAGAGGTCCGCAGCGAGGAGTGCCTGCCCCTGAGAGCTGCCCAGCTATGATGGCGGCTGGAGGCTGCAGGCTCATTGGCGGGGGTGGGGTCGGGAGGAGCCGCAGCCATAACCTCTCTCTCTCTTTTGGCGCCTCTGTAACAGGCAGTGGAGAGACGCCCTGCGGGCCACCTAAGGTGCTCAGGGATAACAAGCACCCTCAGGCACGCTGGAGGGGCTAGATTAAAACCCCTTGGAATGCCGGAAGCAGGGAGGCTGTCAAGAAAACAAAAAAAAAAACAAAAAAAACCTGAGAGAGGCCCAACTCTAAGACTTTCTGTTTACGCCTGAGCCACTGGCATCTCTCTGCAACAGGCACCTCCAAGCCCGACTGAAACAACAGTGCATCACTGCTCACTCACTCCCAGGAGAAGGAGCCACTATTGTACCCTCTCCCTCCCCACACACCAACGCTTACAGATGAACAATAGAGGAACCTCTGCTGGTCACAGAATAATGCAAAAAAACCCAAGGTGAGGAGAAGAACACTTACAGCTAAGACTCTAAGGAAACAGAAATATTAGTATCAATTCCTATTGAACTGGTCCATTCTGGGATCAGTTCTGGATTTTTTTTTCCTTTTTTTTTTCTTTCTCTCTCTCTCTTTTTTTTTTTTCTCTTTATTAAATACGATCTTAGCCCTAAGGGATCTACAAGTTTTATCACATAATTTTTTAATGATATTTTTCATTCTTTTTATTTTTTTTTCCTTTTTATATACTTCTATATCTAACTAAGTTTTTGGTAGTAGAGACAATATATCTCTCATACTTTCCTTTCATCCCTATCTTTTATACATTTCTATTCCTTTCTTTTTATTTGCATATTTCCAACCACACTACGCTCTTCTGTTCCCCTTTCTTGCAGCCTTTTTAAGTTTATTTTATCTTAACATACTTATAAGCAACACTATCGATCTGCTCAGACTCCTTGCTCTATTCTCCAGATGATGCACCACCTTGGTATTTAATATTAGGTTTTTGTCTTTATCTTAGTTCTTAGTACAGTTGTCTAAGTACATTCTGAGAATCTCCATTCTCTCTGGTGGTACTCTGGCTCTTTTCTATATTTGATCCTAGCTTACAAAATCTCCCTGGATTGATGTTTGTATGTGTAAGGTGTTATTTGTTTGTTTGTTTGCTTTTGCTTTTGTCTCTGATTTGTTCTGTTTCAGTTGTCAATTTCTGTTGGGTTTCTCTTTGAATATCTGATAGCACACTGGGGTTCTGTCAGGTCTTTCTAGAGCCTTATGTCCTAACAGATTCAGTAATTGTGTGTCTTATACAAGTATGTGTTTCCTAGGCTTAATATTTGTTTAATCCAATACTTGGACAGTAGTCTGAGGCTTGGACAGTCTTCTATAAACACCTCTATCACCAGGACAAGCAACCCCAAAAGTTTGGACAACCATGAGGACACAATGAAACACCATGCAGGCAAAGGAGCAGGAAAAAAACCCCACAAGCCCAAATAAATGAGGAAGAAATAGGAAAAATGCCTGAAAAAGAATTTAGAATAATGATAGTAAAAATGATACAAAATCTCGATAACAAAATAAAGTACAAGAAACAGTTCATAAGAACTCAGAAAAACAAACAGCAATGGATAACAAAATAACTGAAATTAAAAATACTCTAGATGCTATAACCAGCAGAATGACTGAGGCAGAAGAACAAATAAGTGAGTTGGAAGATAGAATGGGGGAAATAACTGCCACAGAGCAGGAAAAAGAAAAAAGAATAAAAAGAATAGAAGACACTCTCAGAGACCTCAGTGATAACATTAATTGTACCAACATTCGAATTATAGGCATCCCAGAAGAAGAAGAAAACAAGAAAGGGTCTGAGAAAATATTTGGAGAGGTTATAGTGGAAAACTTCCCCAACATGGGAAAGGAAATAATTAACCAAGTCCAAGAAGCACAGAGAGTCCCATACAGAATAAACCCAATGAGAAATACACCAAGGCACATATTAATCAAACTAATGACAATTAAACACAAAGAAAAATATTAAAATCAGGAAGAGGAAAGCAACAAACAACATATAAGGGAAAACCCATCAGGATAACAGCTGACATTTCTACAGAAACTCTGCAGGCCAGAAGGGAATGACAGGATATACTGAAAGTCCTGAAAGAGAGAAACCTACAGCCAAGAATACTCTACCCAGCAAGAATTTCATTCAGATTTGAGGGAGGAATCAAAAGCTTTCCAGACAAGCAAAAGTTAAGAGAATTCAGCACCACCAAACCAGCCATACAACAAGTGCTAAAGGAACTTCTCTAAGTAGGAAACACAAGAAAAGGAAAACACCTACAAATACAAACCCAAAACAATTAAGAAAATGGTAATTGGAACACACATGTCAATAATCACTTTAAATGTAAATGGATTAAATGCTCCAACCAAAAGACACAGACTGGCTGAATGGATACAAAAACAAGACCCTTCTATGTGCTGCCTACAAGAAACCCACTTCAGACCAAGGGATACATATAGACTGAAAGGAAAGGGATGGAAAAAGATATTCCATGCAAATGGAAGTCAAAAGAAAGCTGGAGTAGCAATACTCATATCAGACAAATTAGACTTGAAAGTAAAGACTATTACAAGAGACAAGGAAGGACACTACATAATGATCAAGGGATCCATTCAAGAAGAACATTTCACAATGGTAAATATCTATGCCCCCAACATAGGAGCACCTCAATACATAAGGCAAATGCTAACAGCTATAAAAGGGAACATCGACAGTAACACAATAATAGTGGGAGACTTGAACACTCAACTTACATCAATGGACAGATCATCCAAACAGAAAATAAATACGGACACACAAGCTTTAAATGAAACATTAGACCATCTCGACTTAATTGATATTTATAGGACATTCCATCCAAAAACAACAGACTACACTTTCTTCTCAAGTGCACACGGATTATTTCCAGGATAGATCACATCTTGGGTCACAAATCAAACCTCGGCAAATTCAAGAAAATTGAAATCATATCAAGCATCTTCTCAGACCACAACGCCATGAGACTAGATATCAATTACAGGAAAAAAACTGCAAAAAATACAAACACATGGAGGCTAAACAATTCACTCTTAAACGACCAAGGAATCACTAAAGAAATCAAAGAGGAAATAAAAAAAATCTAGAAACAAATGACAACGAAAACACAACAACCCAAAACCTATGGGACACAGCAAAAGCAGTTCTAAGAGGGAAGTTTATAGCAATACAGTCCTACCTTAAGAAACAAGAAAATTATTGAATAAACAACCTAAACTTACACCTCAAACAACTAGAGAAAGAAGAACAAAGAAACCCCAAAGTGAGCAGAAGGAAAGAAATCATAAAGATCAAAGCAGAAATAAATGAAAAAGAAAGGAAAGAAACCATAGCAAAAATAAATAAAACTAAAAGCTGGTTCTTTGAGAAGATTACCAAAATTGATAAACCATTAGCCAGACTCATCAAGAAAAAAAGGGAGAAGATGCAAATCAACAGAATTAGAAATGAAAAAGAAGTAACAACGGACACCACAGAAATACAAAACATCATGAGAGACTACTACAAGCAACAATATGCCAATCAATTGGATAACCTGGAAGAAATGATCAAATTCTTAGAAAAATACTATCTTCCAAGACTGAGCCAGGAAAAAATAGAAACCATGAACAGACCAATCACAAGTACGGAAATTGAGAAAGTGATTAAAAATCTCCCAACGCACAAAAGCCCAGGACCAGATGGGTTCACGGGTGAATTCTATCAAACATTTCGAGAAGAGTTAACACCTATCCTTCTCAAACTCTTCCAAAATATTGCAGAAGGCAGAACACTCCCAAACTCATTCTACAAGGCTACCATCTCCCTGATACCAAAACCAGGCAAAGATGTCACAAAAAAAGAAAACTACAGACCAATATCACTGATGAATATAGATGCAAAAATCCTCAACAAAATACTAGCTAACAGACTCCAACAGCACATTAAAAAAATCATCCACCATGATCAAGTCGGGTTTATCCCTGGGATGCAAGGATTCTTCAATATACGCAAATCAATCAATGTGATACATCATATCAACAAATTGAAGGATGAAAACCATATGATCATGTCAATAGAGGCAGAAAAAGCTTTTGACAAAGTTCAACATCCATTTATGATAAAAGCTCTCCAGGAAATGGTCATAGAAGGAAATTACCTCAACATAGTAAAAGCCATATATGAAAAACCAAAAGCCAACATTGTTCTCAATGGGGAAAAACTGGAAGAATTCCCTCTAAGAACAGGAACAAGACAAGGTTGTCCACTCTCATCATTATTATTCAACATAGTTTTGGAAGTTTTAGCCACAGCAATCAGAGAAGAAAAAGAAATAAAAGGAATACAAACAGGGAAAGAAGAAGTAAAATTATCACTCTTTGCAGATGACATGATATTATATATAGAAAACCCTAAAGACTCTACCAGAAAACTGCTAGCAGTAATTGATGAGTTTAGTAAAGTAGCAGGATACAAAATTGATGCACAGAAACCTCTTGCATTCCTATACACTAACAACGGAAGAGCAGAAAGAGAAATTAAGGAAACTCTCCCATTCACCATTGCAACAAAAAGAATAAAATACCTAGGAATAAACCTGCCTAAGGAGGCAAAAGATCTGTATGCAGAAAACTTTAAGACATTGATGAAAGAAATCAAAGATGACACAAACAGATGGAGGGACATACCATGTTCCTGGATTGGAAGAATCAACATCGTGAAAATGACTGCACTACCCAAAGCAATTTACAGATTCAATGCAATCCCCATCAAATTACCAATGGCATTTTTCGCAGAACTAGAGCAAGAAATCTTACGATTTGTATGGAAACGCAAAAGACCCCGAATAGCCAAAGCAATCTTGAGAAGGAAAAATGGAGTTGGTGGAATCAGGCTTCCTGACTTCAAACTAGACTACAAGGCCATAGTGATCAAGACAGTATGGTACTGGCACAAAAACAGAAAGGAAGATCAATGGAATAGAATAGAGAACTCAGAAGTAAGCCCAAACACATATGGGCAATTTAACTTTGACAATGGAGGCATGAATATACAATGGAAAAAAGACAGCCTTTTCAATAAGTGGTGCTGGGAATATTGGACAGCAACATGCAAAAGAATGAAATTAGAACACTTCCTAACACCATACACAAAAATAAACTCCGAATGGATTAAAAACCTACATGTAAGGCCAGACACTATAAAACTCCTCGAGGAAAACATAGGCAGAACACTCTATGACATACATCAAAGCAGCATCCTTTATGACCCACCTCCTAGAATCATGGAAATAAAATCAAGAATAAACAAATGGGACCTCATGAAACTTAAAAGCTTTTGCACAGCAAAAGAAACCATAAACAAGACTAAAAGGCAACCCTCAGAATGGGAAAAAATAATTGCCTATGAAACAATGGACAAAGGATTAGCCTCCAAAATATACAAGCAGCTCATGAAGCTTCATACCAAAAAAGCAAATAACCCAATCCACAAATGGGCAGAAAACCTAAATAGACATTTCTCCAAGAAGACATACAGATGGCCAACAAACACATGAAAAGATGCTCAACATCACTCATCATCAGAGAAATGCAAGTCAAAGCCACAATGAGGTATCACCTCACACCAATCAGAATGGCCATCATCACAAAATCTGGAAACAACAAATGCTGGAGAGGGTGTGGAGAAAAGGGAACTCTCCTGCACTGTTGGTGGGACTGTAAGTTGGTACAGCCACTATGGAAAACAATTTGGAGGTTCCTTAACAAACTACAAATAGAACTACCATATGATCCAGTAATCCCACTGCTGGGCATATACCCAAAGAAAACCATAATCCCAAAAGAAACTTGCACCATAATGTTTATTGCAGCACTCTTTACAATAGCCAGGACATGGAAGCAACCTAAATGCCCATCAACAAATGAATGGATACAGAAGATGTGGCATATATATACAATGGAATATTACTCAGCTATTAAAATGGATGAGATGGAGCTATATGTGATGAGGTGGATAGAACTACAGTCTGTCATACAGAGTGAAGTAAGTCAGAAAGAGAAAGACAAATATTGTATGCTAACTCACATATACAGAATCTAAAATTGGTACTGATGAACTCAGTGACAAGAACAGGGACGCAGATGCAGAGAATGGACTGGAGAACTCGAGGTATGGGAGGGGGCGGAGGGTGAAGGGGAAGCTGAGACGAAGCGAGAGAGTAGCACAAACATATATATAGTACCAACTGTAAAATAGATAGCCAGAGGGAAGTTGTTGTATAAAAAAGGGAGTCCAGCTTGAGGATGGAAGATGCCTTAGAGGACTGGGGTGGGGAGGGTGGGGGGGATGTGAGGGGGGGATAGTCAAGGAAGGGAGGGAATACGGGGATATGTGTATAAAAACAGATGATTGAACCTGGTGTACCCCCAAAAAAATAAAATAAAAAAAAAAATAAATAAAAAAAAAAAAAAAGATGATTGAACTTGGTGTATTCCCAAAAAAATAATAAATAAATAAAATTAATTTAAAAAAATAATAATAATATGAAATATGCTATAACACAGAGAGCAACAGACCAGCTTAGTATAACTAGGTATTTAAAAGGAAAAAGACAAAAATAAAATAGTAATGTATTAAAGATTAAGAAGAAAAAGAATAGAGGAGATAAATTTGGTATTTATGACCAAGGACGCTGTACTATAAAAATTCTATATCTCCGCATTTGTTTTTCTTGATTCTCAACAAATTTTGTGTGGGTTTTGGAAGTAAACTAATATTAGATCCATGTCTCTTCTAATAAATAAATTTAAAATTTAATTGTAATAAAACTATAGATATCCTTTGGAAAAAAAGGAGAAGAATCGAGGAGATAAACTCAGCTCTACAGAAGTGCTAGCTAGAAATACAAATACAGGAAAATGATGAAAATAAAAATGAAAGCAAGCAATAGAATAGAAAAAAATATGTTATTAGATGTGAAGATCCCTTAGAATTATGATGGAAAAAAAAAATGCCAGAACTGATAGAGAATGGATCAATTCAATAGAATTAATAATAATAATTCTGTTTCTTTGGGGTCTCAGCTATAAATGTCCTTGTATATGCCTTGAGCTACAGGCCGCCTTCACCTCCCCAAAAGGCCCTGCTCTGCCTCTGGAATAGACTCTGGACTTGCTGTGATCCCTGTGGGGTTCACTTAGACTCTGATCTGGCCAAATTCTTGTGTGTGCTTGCTCCCAATGTCCACAGCTGCCAGAGCTAGAACTTTTTTAATTTGTGGGAAATTTCATTGTCTACTCAGATATTCCAAAGACATAGCATCTACTTAGCTGATTGTGGGGATGTAGTCTGCAGCTTGTGCAGATAATGGAAAGATTTTAGAACCTCTTCCTTAGCCCCACTGTCCCTGACATTCAGCTTCGGTTTTGTCCCTGCCTCTACATGTGGTCCAACTGCAGTAGTCTGGTCCTGAGGATGCCTTGGAGCTCTTGGGTCTCCCTCAGTGAAGGCTTCCTTTTTTATTCACCTGCAGGTGCTGATGTGCAGGGAGAGAGAGGCTTTGATAGTGGCTTCTCCCCCTGCATGTGACTCAGCAGTAGCACCCTGTTTGGAAAGTGAGAGCCCTGGGGATGATGCCAAATATGCAGGGATACCAGCGGCCATGGGTGTAGGAAATCTGGCTTTAGTGTTGTGCTTTACTGGTGCCCACCATAAGTCTCATGAAGGCCAACAATCAGGGGGCTTTTGCTATTACTCTGCAACTTGCAAAGCTTCCTTTATTGTTCATCTGTAGGTGCTAGTGTGTGGGGAGAGAGAGGGTACAATAGTGGCTCCTCCCTCTGTGTGTGAGTCAGCAATGGTGCCCTGCTTGGATCGCAGGATGCCCGGTGGTGACACCAGATGCACAGGGATGCCTACAGCTTCAGATGTTAAATATCTAGCCTTAGTGTGGTTCTTTAATGGTGTCCCATGTAAGGCATGTGAAGGCCAGCCATTGGGGAGCTTTGTGTATTAGTATGTAACCTGCATAGCTTACTCTGTTGTTCATCTGTAGGCACTGGTGGGTGAGGAGAGACAGGGTACAATATTGGTTCTTGCCCATGTGTGAGTCACCAGTAGTGCCCTGCTTGGATTTGGGAGCTCCGGCAGTGACACCAAATATGCAGGGAAACTGCTGGGCCCAGGCAAATGAGGAATGTCCCTAGAGATGGACCCCTGGCCAGCCTTTTTTTGATTCTAGTCAGCAGGCATGCTAGGGCCATCCCTTGTGGGGGATTTTTCTATCCCTTGTTGACTGGTGTTGAACAGGCAGGCCTAGAGGGATGTTCTTTTATTATTTGTTGTGGGCACCAAAAGAGAGGCCTACAATAGTGGCTCCTCCCCCTGCACATGGCTCAGCAGTAGCTCCCTCCTACCATGGCAGACCAGTCTTCCTGGTAGGCATTCTCTGCTGCAGATTTCTTCCCTCCCATCCCCTCAGTCCATCTCCCTAAAGCCAACAATGGTTCTCAGCCTGGGCCTGTTCTCTGGTTCCCATGTTTTACCTATCAGACCCCCTGTACTGCTGTGAACCCACCTCTTAGTCCAGGACATGCAGGGCTGTTGTACGGATCATCTGTGTGGTTCTCACTCTTTCCTGTCTGCTATAGATCTGTCACTTCACCCTCTTTGGACAGTCTCAAAAGCCTCCTTTCTGACCCAATCAAATTTGTCTATGGAGAGGGGGTTTCCCCATCAAATAAGGGGGATTCTCTGAGTTCAGTGTTCTCCCCTCTGTTGCATTTCCCCCCACTCCATTGTTGCAGGTCCCATCCCCGTTTCTCTTTTCTCTTCCTCTTTCTCCTTTTTTTTTTTTTTTCTTCATCTTACATAGTTATGCTGGGATCTTTGTAGTCCTTTCTAGTGTCCAAGGTCTTCTTCTAGTGTTCAGCTGGTTTTCTGTGGAAGTTGTTGCATCCACTAATGTACTCCTGATGCATCTATGCATCTGAGGAGAGAGATGCACTCCATGTCCTTCTATTTTGCCAACATCTTTACTCCTTCTCAAATTTTGTTTCTTTTGATTTCCATCTAACTGTGGGGTGCTTTAGAGGGCCCCTGAGGTATCTTAAGGAGAAATACTTAACTAGGATTATTTGGTATGTTATATGTAATCATTCATAATTACAGTTATTTTAGGTAAGTTTATTGATTATACTATAATGAGATGTTTAACTATATCTTTTAAGTCTTCTGTCATTTAGAGATTTTTTGTACTCTGATGCTGGAACAAAAAGTGATTCTTCATCAATGAGATTCATAGAAAGGTTATGGAAGCAATTACAACAGTTCCACACCAAGATGATGGCTATGAGAGTATTCCAGCCTATACTCAAAATAAGAAGATGTCCTGCCCAAGGGGCCCCTAGATCTCTCATCCAGTGATTTTTTAATTCCTGAAAGGCAGGGTCAATGCCACTACTCAGCCTTGAAGGGGTTACAAGGGATGGACTATTGGCCTTCTGCTTTCCATAAGAATATGGGAGTAAAATTTCTGTGGGGGGAATGAAACATGAGAGGAGGGGGCAGGGCATAGCCTTTGAAAGAATTGCATAGCCTGAGAACAGGACATAAAATGAGTAGAGGCAAATGGGTTCAAGATGGCAGACAAGTTGACTTCCACTAGACCTTGAGCCTCAGTAATAATCATAAGTATCAAAAAGTGGGCAATGGCCTATTTCTTGGAAATCCCTACCCCTTCCTGAAGTAGTTGGAATACTCTTCCCACTTATTAGCCTATGTAATTGCCTACCACATAACAACTGACAGCCCCAAACCCTGGTTCCTTTCTCACCTTCTGACATGGCCCACAGTCTGTCTGTGGAGTGTGTTTCTCTCTAAATAAATCCGCCTCTTGCCTATCCGTTTGTCTTATGATGATTTTTTTCTTTGATGTGATATTAAGAACCTGGGCTTCAGTAAGTCCTGAAACCAGGTGTGTGATCTCAGTTGGAAGACCTTAGGTTTTGCCTGAGATTGAGTCCTAACCTCTGTGTATATTCCTAAGCTAAGGTTCTCTTTTCCAATTTTTTCATCATGTCAAATTGATTGATACAAATTAAATATAAAAGCAGCCATGACCTGGACTTACCTTGTGGAACAGTCGAGAAGATTCTGGCCTCCCAATGCAGGAACCTGGGTTCAATACATGGTCAGGGAAATAGATCCCACATGCCACAACTAAGAGTTCACATGTGACAGCTAAAGATCCTGCATTCTGTAACTGAAGATCCCATGCACTGCAACAAAAACACACACAGCCAAATAAATGAATATTTTTTTAAACTCAAATGCTATTCCATTGTATACCTCTACTATATTTTCTTTATCCATTCAACTCTTGATGGATCTAAGTTGTTTCTACCTCTTGAGTATTGTAAATGATACTGTAAAGTACATGACAAGACAAATATCCCTTTGTGCTTATGATTTTTGGCTTTTGTAATAAATACCTAGAAATAAGAATGCTTGATCAAACAGGCATTCTCTTTTTTTTTACTTTTTTGAGGCGTCTCGATTATGTTCTCCAGCAGCTACGACATTGCACATCCCCACCAACAGTGTGCAGGCTTCCACATCTTTGTCAACACTTGGAAACTTTTGTTTTTTGATAATAACCATCCTAATGGATGTGAGATGGTATCTTAGTGTCATTTGATTTGTATTTTCCTAATAATTAGTGAGGAAGCACTATCCTTTTCTCACATTTACAGAATGGAAAATCGATCTCCAGAAATGAACTTATCAGAGTCACTAGTAGGTTTCAGAGGTGAGATTTGAATGCAGGCAGAAAAGCTCCAAGATGTTCATGTCTGGTGGGTGTGCTGCACTGTCTTCCATGTGCTTAGCAAGCCTGGGATCATGCTGCTTTGCATTCTCTTCTTTTTTTCTCAATGTTATATGAGAATGATTTCACAGAACACTAAATATTCTCCTAAAAAACAATTTTAAGGAGGTTGATTGCATGACGGGCTATCTATACTGTGGACACTTTATGTTTAATGGGTCTTGGGAATGTCCGAGCTTTTCCCATTTGTAAGAGACTCTGAGGACTACATCTTTGCTTATTAAACTTTTCAGGTGGTTCTGTTCAATGCTTCAGCATAAACCTTAGAAGCAAAATTGCTGGGACAAAGACCATACATATTTTAAGAATATGTCATCTCAAAAATATTCTACTAATTTACACTCTTTGAAGAAATGTTCAAGATCTCTTTTTCCTTTATTTTCTACCATTCCCCTCACTAGTGGCTATAAAATTCTATGGTTTGCAATGAGTAAAGGATAAAAGTGGAATGTGGAGGATGTTTATTGCTTTCAAATTCAGAATTTGGGGCTTCCCTGGAGATTCAGTGGTTAAGACTCTGTTCTTCCAGTACAGGGGATGTGTATTTGATCCCTGGTCAAGGAAATAAGATTCCACATGTTGTGTGGTATGGGGAAAAAAAAAGATAGATAAAAAAGTTGATTAAGATCATAATTTATCCTCATGTTGGTAGCCCAAGGTACAAATATAGAGCCTCAGGTACAGTGACCTCATTAATAAACACATCTCCAGCACTGGCCTTACATTCATCTAGGGAAGAAAAGCCTGACTTTATCTGTTTGATATTATGGCAGTAAGCCATGCTGACACCATATGTCTCCCAAAATGGATGGGGCAGTGTGTTCTAGTGGAAACATCTATAAATTCATCCACTCATTTATTCAACATGTATTTATTGAGGGCCAACTATGTGACTGTCACCAGTACTGGGGACATAAGAGTGGAAGTGGCTTCTTTCATCTATACAACATGGGTCATGCCCCGCAAGGAGATGAGGAGACAGCGAAATGGCATAAGTAATCAACCAGAGCTATTCTTCTTCTTCTTCTTCTTTTTTTTTTTTTTTATTTCTGGTTTCTTACCTACAGAGAGACCTTGCTTATAGTTCCATGAAAGGCACTTGGTAAAAGTGTTTGGCAAACTGCTCACTTGAGTCTCCAAAAGACCAGATCATGACATTTACTGTTTAAAAATTAACACAGGTTCTGTTTTCACATTTACCACCTTTATGAACTTTTGCAACTGATTTTATTTTACTCCATTCAGGGCAATCATTATCCAGTGCCATCCCAAAGGGACAAGGCAGATCTGCACACACATGGGAACTGCAGGGCTTAGGAGTGTGTTTTACCATTGGGTAATAAGATTGAAATCAAAGTGCTCCCCTTGACCTACTGCAATATTTTCCTGGCTCCCTAAAGAGGAAGCCCCTCAGTCCTCTGGTCTCCTACCCACACATCTATTGTTTTCACTGTCTGGCCTTCCTCATTGGGGTTTGTCTCTTTGTCTCCATGAACCGTTGGTGGATTCCTAACCTGACCCTTTATCCCTGGGGTCTACCACAGCTCCTGGAACACAGGAGGTGCTCAGTAAATTTGCACTGAATGACAAGATGGGGAAGGAAGGGAGACGTCCCTTTTGCTGATGTTTGTCTTGCCTGAGTAAAGACCCATACTATTCATTGGAGTGTGTTTTCCATCTTATTCAAGCTTTCCTGCTTCTTCTCTCATCTAGGTCTCCGTCCGCCTTTAATCCTTACTATCCCCATTTTGTGTCTCTGCCTAGGGTCTCCAGGTTGAAAGTAGTGATGTGTCCACTCTAAATGTGCCTAACCATGGTGACTTGAACCAAATATTTTTAGCTCTGCCCCTGGTGGCAGCTCAGAAAGGCTGAAGGCTTTGTGCACCCTGAATACCCCTTTACATGAGTGGCATTCATCCCAACAGCCTTGTCAGCCAAAGGGACAAACATGCTGAGGCCTGGAGGGGTGGGGCTGGCTAAGGTATCCACAAAGACTTTCAACTGAGAAGTACAACAGGAAAGGAAACTGCAGGGTTGGTGGCAGAGAGTTGGTGACTGGATTGTGGGGACAAAAGTGAACCATCTCAGCATGAAGGGCCTCACCCAGAACACCCCTGCTTCTGGAGGACACTGCCAAATATCCTCTGAGATGGGAATAATAGATTCTATTTTTATTACCCCTTTAAATCTATCTGAATTGGAAATGGCAAAGTTTGTGCGGCCGTTACCATCTTTTCCATGGTGTAACAAATCCTTTTGACACTTGCTTTGTGGCTGGCTCTCCCTAGCTCCAGTCACATGATGCTGGAAGAAACTGTCAAACATGTTGGACAGGGCCACGTGACCCAGTAAAGTCAATCATAGTACCACATATGCCTTCCTGAATGGTTGGTCTAGGGCTGGACACATGATCTGCAGTGGACCAATCAGAATCCGCCTGGTACCCAATGTTTCTTGAGCTTATTTCCTTAAGGGTTAGATCCCTTGGAGATGTATGTGTAGAGGCCTGAGGGAAGAAATTTGTCAGGCTAAGAGAGTCAAAGATGAGAGAATGGAAAGTGTGAGGCACAGAAAGAGTGAGCTGATGCCATCTGATTTTTGGTCCAATAACTGAGGTGTTCGGATCTGGTCTGTGTCCTGTATCCCAGATGCCCAGTATCCTTCCAATAAGCCTTCCCTTTCCTTGAATCTGGTTGCAGTTGGGATTCCCTCATCTGTGGTTCAGATGAGGTTCAAGTTCCTGCCCAATTATGATGCACCTCCCTGACTCAAAGACAGGTACTCATTCATATTAGCACCATTCGGTATGGAATCCTTTTTTCTCTACTGAGGATAGGTCTTTGCAGACAACCAAACACAGTTCACCACCATCTCTGGGTGGTATTGCCCTATGTGTAAGTGAGTGTGTGCTTGGAGTGGGCCTGATTGATTCCTGAAACAGTGCAAGGATTTATCCTGAGAGAGCGAGGCCAATCCTATTGTTTCCCTGATCATAAACTGAGAAATACAGCCTCAGGAAGGTGTCACCCAGGATCCGTGTCACAGGCAACTTCCACTTCTCTGTGCCCCCTTGAAACTTGCTGAGACAGGTGCCCTGGGGTTCCTGGGGGAGATAGAAATACACCCCAATCAGCCTCATCCATTACCTGCCACCCCCCTTGGTGTCCAGAACAGGCAGCTTCTTAGTTTGATTTCCCCCCTTTAGTAAGAACAAAGTGGCTCTCTCAGCAGTTGTGGAAGTGGGGTGCCCATTCAAGAACAAGAATGGCCAAGACATGTGGTTGCCCTGTGGGAGGGCAGTGGGTGACGGAAGGATTGGGAGTTTGCTATTAGCAGATGCAAAGTACTATATACAGAGTGGATAAACAGCAATGTCCTCCTATATAGCACAAGGAACAATATTCAACATCCCATGATAAACTCTAAAGGAAAAGAATAGAAAAGAAAAAAAAAAAAAACACAGGTACATAACTGAGTCACTCTGCTGTACAGCAGAAATGAACACATCATTGTAAATCAACTCTACTACAATATAACGATAAAAAGAAAAAAAGAAAAGAAAAAGACAAGAATGGCTGTAGTTCCCTTGTTCTTTCCTTCTGTCCCATGCTCACTGTTTTCTCTGCAGAGAATGCCTTTGCTTCTCTTTCTTCTCCATCACCTATTCTTTAAAACTGTGTTCATCCATTCTAGGAAGACTTCATGGACCTACGCTCACCTGAGCTGGCCACTGAAGGCTGGGTTGTATGACTTACCCTGGTGCT
Organism: Hippopotamus amphibius kiboko; assembly: GCF_030028045.1. Taxonomy (NCBI): domain Eukaryota; kingdom Metazoa; phylum Chordata; class Mammalia; order Artiodactyla; family Hippopotamidae; genus Hippopotamus; species Hippopotamus amphibius. The sequence continues at coordinate 119,750,651 of NC_080188.1, read as the reverse complement.
CTCTTTGTCTCTAGCCCTCATCACACCTGTTCTGGCCAGGCTGTCTTAGGTTCAGTCCCCGGGGGTGATATTGCATACAATCTAGTGTAGATTTGTGTCAACTCAAGCACGCCTCCTCATGCCTCCATGAGGCTGAGGGTTTCAAGTTACTGAAATTCCCAGTCTTCCTCAAAGCCTTCTCTGATCCCATCAGCCTGCTCTGAACTCCCAGAGGGAGATGACATTAAGCCTCAAACCTGTGCCAGAGCTGTGCAGTCACTGTGCACCCTTTACACATGTGAGCATCCAACCTCACCACAGAGGGGCCTGGTAGCCCAGCTCAGAGAGGGAGAACTGGAGCTTAGCAAAGGGAAGTTTCAACCAAGGACTAGAGGAATCATGTAACTGATCAATCAACCCGTACAATTTTGAGATAGGAAGGGAGACCGTTAAACATTGTGATGTGACAAAACACTGAGACTGTCCCCAACCAATGCCACTGGTCACTTGGCCAATTTCAGGGATTGTTAGAACTGATTTTCCACATTCATCCATCTGAGAGATCTCTTTGAACTGGGAACAGGCCCTTAGTGTTACCCTCTCCTTGATCCTCACACCATGCAGGCATGGGGTGGTGTCTCTCTTTATTCCAGGATGATGGCTGTCCCAGGCTGCCCTTCACTGACAAGTGGGTGGTTTTGTGGGAGACACCAGCCCAGTGACAGGGGCTCAGCAGCATCTGCAGTGGTGTGGCTTGGCCTGCAGATGGCCACCTACTCCCAGCAGCAGCTCAATGGTTCCTGCAAGGCCCAGATTTGAGAACCAGCCCCCAGGATTGGCCCTTCACCTTCCAGATGTAGGTTTGAGTAGGCACTGGGTAGTGGTTGCCATTGATGGTGCAGATGATAGTAGGCAGATGCCTGTTATTGCTACATGGAACCACATACTGTTAGAGAAAGGAGAGAGGTTGGCCCAGCTGATCCCTGGTGTGTGGAGAGCCCAAGAGAGAGCCTGTGGCATATCACTTCTCCTCTTGACTGACAGACCTGGCAGTGATGAGCCTTTTGAATGGTATTCACCAATCTAGTTGGGCCAAGAAAGAATGTAGTCCTGATGTTCAAGATGGCCTGGCAGTCTGAGTAACAACCAACAACTATCCCATTCATGGTGATGCTGAGGGTCAGTGGGACAAACTGGGACCAGGATCACTCTGAGGTCTCCTCTCACAATTGCCCCCCTCCCTGACTGTCTCCAGAACAGCCCTTCAGCTTATGACCTGACTCTATTTTCCTTTTCTCTGGTCACATAACCTTCTTTGACTTCCTTTGAGCTCCTGAATCCACCAGGCTCTTTTGTGCATTGGGCCATGGCACATTCTGGTAACCTTCCTAGAAGACCTCCATCCCCTTTGTCTAGCTAATTTCTCCTCATTTTCCATGTTCTAGCTTAAATGTCACTTTTGCAGGAAAGTTTTCCCCGGAAACGAGATGAGGCTCCTGTCTTTTTCACTATCTGTAGACTCTTCCTTATTTGCAGCAAGTATCAAAGCGGTAATTCATTATGTGTGTGACTAGTTCCATATATGTCTGTCTCATTTGATGTGAGGGCAAGTTGTATCCTCAGGGGCCCCCTCAAGTGCCCAGCACACAGTGGATGCACAATGTATGTTTCTTGAGTGAATGAATGAACGAGTGAATGTGTGAATGAGTGAGTGAGTGAGTGAGGAAATATATGAGGAATAACGAGAGACCTGTGTCTGGTGCCTGACCAATAATGCATCAACTCACAGAGTGAAGATGCATGTTCTTTTGGGCATCAGATGCTCAAAGTGTTGAGGAGGGAAAAACAGGCTGCTCTGGGAGAGGCTGTTTCCCTTCCCAGCCCCCTCACCTGGATCAGACACTGAGGCCCCTGGCCAGTTGATGCCTGAGCTAGCCCATGGGAGCCTCCAAAGGATCCTCAAGCTTCCACCTGAGAGTATCACACAGATTCCCAGGAGTTATTGCCCCTTGTTCTCAGGCCACTCCTGGACCCCAGCTTCCTTATTCTCTCTGTCACAGCCTCTGCCCCACTGTGTGCCTGGCATGGGGTGGGGTTGGAGGCAATGGGTAGGGGGTATGTAACTTCGTATGAGTTACTTTCAAGTCCTAAGAATGCACCTAAACTCTCCCCACTGTTGGTAAGCTTCTCCTTAAGGAGTCCAGTTTTCCCAGTTTGTCCAGAACTTTCTGTGTTTTAAACTAGCGAATTTTTGTGTGAAGAACTCCCCCATTCCTGCATAGCCCTGGAGAGATGGACATGTTTTCACAACCCTGTTCAGGATGTTGAAATTCTCCCTGATACTCTTTTTACCACACTTTAAGGCCCTCAAACCATGTCATCTGTGTCACAGCACAGTGGATGCAGCCGTCTCCAGGCTGTACAAACCACCCAGGACTCTGTTCAGGACCCTGTTCAGGGCCCTAGTCAGGAGGCCTGGGGCAATTATGTGCCCATGGGTGGGTGGTGAGTGTATATGTGTGTGTGTCTGTTTGTGGGTCTGTATGTATATCTGTGTGTGTGCCTCTGTGTCTCTGTGCCTGTGTGTGTGTGATTGGGTGTGTATCTGTGTCCCTGTGGATGTTTATATGTTTGTCAATGTATGTTCTTATATGTATCTCTGTGTGTATTTGTAGGTGTGTGTTTCTGGGTGTCATATATGTGTCTGTGTTTGAATGTTTGTCTCTGTGAGCATTTATGTGTGTCTGCATGTCCATGTGCACCTGTGGGAATGTCACTTGGGGTGACCCTCAGAGGGAAAGGCTTACCAGTTCATGGTCATCTGCCAGTAGTGGGTATGGACACTGGTATCCAACTGAACTGTCCTTTTTGATAGGTGTAGTGCACACCAACAAATATTACCATGCTGCCATTCTCCTTCCTACTGAGGAGAAAAGGAAGAGGGAGGACTCCTTGTTAGAGATAACACCACTCATTGTCTGAGGACTGTGGTTATCCACCCATCAGAGGCACTACTATGGTCCCCATTTTACAGATGCAGAAATTGAGGCACAGAGGGATTGAGTACATGACCAAGGTTGCTCAGCCACTAATTAGTGACACAGAAGAGGTACACAGCTCGACAGCCTGTCTGGGCTCTGACCACCCACCCTCTGAAGAGAGCCTTGTCCCTTCCAGCAACCAGAGTGCTCAGTGATCCCCCCAAAAGACACCATGCTAGAGGGGTCTGGCTTCCCCTTTCTGTAGCCTGCCATTTTTCACAAAAGCTGAGGCCCAAGGGCACGAAGGGCATGGGTACAAGTTGACTCAGGTTTCGCTTCAGAGGCCTGTGGCCTGTGACATTCATGGGGTCCCACACTCAGCATGGCCACATGGCTCTGTTATCCCTGTCTTGAAAGTCCTAATACTTTTTGAACAGGAGGTCCCCATTTTCATTTTGTCCTGGCTTCTGCCAATTGTGTAGCTAGTCATGAGCTCAAAATAAAATGTTAGTGAGGAAGTAACTATTCTTGCCGTTTCTTTCCTTCTTTCCATGTCAAATCCATCAGCAAATCCTGTTGCCTTTTCCTTCAATCTGTATCCTGACACCTTCCATCGCTCTCCCTGTTCCCTCCACTTCACTGAACCAAATGACTGCCCTTGAGCTCATGAGTATGGCTGTGTTCCAACAAAATTTTATTTACAGAAATCCATGGTGGGCCAGATGTGACCCTGGGGCCATAGTTATGCTGGAGTAGACAGTCTCTCAGTAAACTTCTGCATCCGGTGGTCTATCATCTTTCATGCAACTGAAAACATCTTAGAGTTAATTTATGGAGTGTTTGTCCAGCTCAGACTTATGTGCTCAAGTAGAAGGCAAAGACAGGCTAAGAAATGATACCCTGTCTCTTCAGGTTGTCGAAGATGGGGGTGATCCTTTGGTGGGTGAGGCAAGGGTAGCCCAGGCCCAGGATGCCATCAAAAGATGCAAGATCCACCCCCATCTATTTTTTGAACTGGCTAAATGCCTAGCCCAGGTCGACAGGTTCCCAATCTGTGGGAGTAGAGAGTGTTCTCACAAAAAGTTTAGGAATGTGGGGCTGGGACTGGGTCAGTTGGAGGTGCCATTAGCATCTCAGAGAAGCACTGAGGCCTGGCTGTGCCCTGGGTTGACCTCATATGGTTAGACTAAGCTGGGACAAGAATTTAGGTTCCATTTGTGCAGGGCTGTGGATTTTAACCAAAACCTGCTCCTCCTGCACACACCATCTGAAGGGAGTCACATTGGTCTCATGCCTGCTGTGTAGGTGTGGATTTGGAGACTCAGGACAGGACAAAATTGTTCCCACTTGAGGACATAATGAGTAGAGTGCAGAGTAGTCTTGTGTTTGGCATCACTATGATCAGATGACAGAAACAGACTGAATTCATTGCAATGCATTGTCAATTCTGCATCTGCCCAGGAAAATAGAAATCCATTATACATTGGTGCTGCCAGAGCTCTTATGAAAATTCTGCCTGGGAAACATACTTTTGGGGATAATTGTGTGTGTGTGTGTGTGTGTGTATATATGTGTTTGTGAGTGTGTGTGTGTGTGTGAGAGAGAGAGAGAGAGAGAAAGAGAAAGAGAGAAAGAGGCATGCCATAGATTTTATTGGACTCTCAAAGGTCCCCTTGAGTGAGAACCCATTTATCAGGCCCCTCCACATCTGTGGTCCCCTGCTTTCCTTACCAAATTGCCTGAAATCTGCCCCCAGTAGCACAATATCAATTTTATCCTTTCCCCAAATACCCTGCACCTGCATGAATTCTGATTGGCCAGCACAACTCCACCACTTATCAGATACTTGACCTTGGCAAGGCCCTGGCTCTCAAGACCTCAGTTCCTTCTTCTGGATAAAGGAGATAATTATAGTAATGCTGTGTGGGTTTGTTGTGGGATTAAGCATGTTATTACTATGAAATTGCATGCCAGAGTCTGAGAATAGAAATGTGGGTGACTTTTGACCCATGTGCCTGCTCCCAGCAAAATGAATCTTGAGCTGCTCATGGGCAAAGGAACTGCAAATCCACACCCCAAGCCTCTCTCTTTTGTTAACTGTTCTGGGTTATTGCATGTCAGCAGGGGGCTGTGTCCCCAGGGACACACACTGCTGGTCCTGCAGTCAACCACTTGGGGCCAGGGGAAAGACTGACCCCACCACTTTGTCCTGAATCACTTTTAGAGCAGTGGTGTTTCCCAGGGTCAGCTTTGACAAAACTTCTGGTTTCTGGTTACCCGAACTGTGTCATAGCCCCAAAATCCAACCACCCTTCCAGAGTTGTTTGTGATGTCAATGGGCCAGCCTGAGAGCTGGAATGTGATGGATGAATGAGAGTCAAAGAGCTTGTGTGTACCTACAAACACAAGAGATGAGTATCCCTCTGGTGACAAGGATGGAGAGATGGATAGGCCAGGGAGTATAAGATGGGCAAGGAATGGGCTAGAACCCATGGCAGGAGGGACTGAAGCAGTTGATGGAGGGCAAGCGCAAGTCGGTTGAGCTGGTGTCAAAGAGGACCCTGAGGTCCTAAGGGGGTGATCCACTGCTGATATTGCCAACATAGGACAGCTACAAGGGGCAGGGAGGGGTGGTTATGGCAGGCCTGGCTGTACTGGCCACCCTCATTTCCCAGAGTGCTGCCCGCCTCAAAGTGTCGATGTCTCCTGAAATCACTTTAAAGCCACCTCACCTCACAGCCTCTGCTGAGACTGGTGGCTTCATGTGATTGATTGTTCTTTGTCCATGTGTGATCTTAGTTCCCACAATCCAGATCAACCTCAGAACAGTGCAGCATTAGTGCAGAGTCTTAACCACTGGACCTCCAGGGAAGTCCTGGTGCCTTTGTTTGAGAAGCACTCCGTTCTCCTCTTCAAGGACCAGGCTAATTTTTTTCCTTCTCCATGTGGTCCTCCTCGGTCACCCTGGGCCACTTCCTCTTTACTGAGACCACATCCTGTGAACATCACACAGGTGGCACTATTATTGGACATGTATTTATTCTTTGCCTATCACTCAGATTGGGCTATGCATTCTTGAAGGACCTTCTTTAAAATCAATAACAATAATCAGAATGTTTGATTTTTATCATAGCACAGATCATAGGGCTTAATAGCTTTTACTGGTGTCTTTCTTGGATTTGTGGAGTCTGACCTTCCTCTAATGGGGTTTTCAACCTTGATGTGCAGTTTTCTTTATCTTTTGATCAGACATGGTTCACCTTTCATCTGTAACTCCATAGGTCACTTAGTTCAGAAAGAACAATCTCCCTCAAACTAATGATATATCTTTGGCACAGAAATGGAGGTTTACCTTCCACTTTGTCATTTCTGTGCCCAATCACCACAGACCAAGAGCTAAGGCTGAGAGTGCCTTTTCCTCTAGGAATGGGGTCCCTGTTCCCCAGTGTTTCTTCTTCCTGCAACAGCCCCAGGGACAGCATCCAGGCTGGCACCTCCAAGTGAATCCCATTGCTTGGCCAGAGCACCAGGACACGCAGTGGTATTCCATCCTCCTAAAACACCAGCATCCCTTAGTTCCTCTGTCGATGATGAGAAATATTTGTGTCATCAGTGGCATTCTGGGACAGGTTATCAGTGTCCTCCAGGAAATTTGTCAGAAGGTTTTTCTCCCTTAGGGTTTCTCACATGGTCTTGATCTTTGTTAGAGGGATATTTCACTGGGCATTGGGAAAAGAAAACAAAAAAAGGCAAAGAACAATTTCAAGAAATGCCATTTTCATGTAGATTATGATGTGACCGTCATCCCCAGTGTTGTGCATACCTGCATGTCGACCCCATGACCCTTGGGCCCCATGGTGCCCATGGAAAGATACTCATCAATAAGTATGAGTTGAACTTGAAGACTGTCAGGGAATGACTACCTTTCCTTCTAATTCTGACAGATGTAAGAAAAAGAGGAAAAGGAAAACCTCAGAAAGAGAGATGATGCCATTTACAGTCCCAGTAGTTACATGACAAGATGCCCTGAAGAAGGCCACCAGCCCAAGGATCACAAGCCACTTTATGTTTCTTTCCCGGGGTCTAATTATTCATGAAAAAGTGTGCAGTGGTGGCCAGGAGCTCCTAGTTTTATATGTTCTGACCTGCCCTAATTGTCCCCTTTAGGCCACTGATGTATCCAATAAGAATTATGAATCTCTTGATAAACACCTTCCCTCCATCATCTCCCACGGGGAGTGGACTTAGAAAATTCTCACAATACAGAGATTTCTACTTTAATCTCTTACTTGGGTCTTGGCTGCAAAACCAAACTGAACTGCATGGTGTAGCTAAGAGTGGGGAGACTCTTGCCAGCTTGGATATAAAACACTGCTACTGCCAATCTCCCAATATAATGTGATAGCCATATATACATTACTAATAAGAAAAAAAATATATATTAACCTGTATACTTTAAATATACGCAGTTAATTGTATGTCAATTATATCTCAATAAAAGTTCTTGAAAAATAAAACACAGCTACTAACATGATAAACGTGTTTGCTAGGGGCCATGCTTGACATTCGTGATCTCATATGGTCTTCCTAGCAACTTCATGAGATGAGCATTGCTGTTCTCAGTTGGAAAGGAGATTTCTCAGAGGAAAAGTGTTCAAATGGCAAAGTGAAATTTGAGGGGAAGCACAGTGACATTCGAGTAGCTTTAGGTAATGCGAGAGATGGCAAAAATCAGGGAACTTATGAGGCCAATCTGCATTAAATATCTAGGCTAGAGTAGTATTACAATTGCAGAGTTTCACTCTTGGAGGAGATGCGATGCATGCTTCCACAAGATACTTTCTATCATCCAACAGACATATACAGAGAACCATGTGTGCTAGGTTCCGGGTTAGACGCTAGGAAATGAAAATCGAGTAAGACACAGGTGGTCCTTATCTCCAGGGAGGTAGCACTCTAGACCAGTGCTCAAAAACTCATGGCCCAGAAGGCAAGAGTAATAAATGGAAGAGCTGAGTGGGTATCATTGACTTGGGGCAGACAGCACATACCCTACCAGTTGGGGCAGGCTCTCCTCAGCTCCAACCAGCTTCTGCCATGCTGGAACACAGCCTGGTTGGACCATGTTTTCAAGAGAAGGCAGAAGTTTGGAGATTTATGTAAAATCTCCTGATGTTGAATGTTAGCAATGTTTTTTTATTTTTCTTCACAAATCACTGTGTGAGCCAAATCTGAAACAACTGTGTGCTGGATTCAGCCTGCAGTCTGTGCAGGTTTTTATTTCTAACCTAGAGGTGGGTGTACCGAGAGAAGAGAGAGTGGATTCAATTCATGTTGGTTGAAGGAGTAAGAAACTGAATGCATCTTAACCATGTTAATTTTCCTTCCATTTGTAAAGAAAAATCACCAGAGTCTATAAGCCAATGAATTTAATAATGTCCACTTGCTGAGCATTTCAGATAATTCCCCAATAGAATCTCTGCCTTGAGATGTTTTGTCTTCCAAAATAAACATACAAAGGAATAACTTTTAAGTGTCATGAATCAAAAAGAAAGAACAAAACACTCAGAGTTCCTGCTCAGCCTGAGATGAACAGGGTAACTCTTAAATTGTTATTCCAGCCAAAGTAAAGACAATGGAAGTTTATGGGTCCTTCCAGGATTCCAAGTGCCTAGGTGTTCCTGGGTAGGCTCTATCCAGGACTGTCTGCTGGGGAGAATAATGGGAGGCTGACTTGGTCATCATGTGGGCAATTGATGGGGTGCTGCATCTTCCTACTTAGTTTTGCATGTTGTTACAATTCAGTTTTGCTGGTTCAATCCCTATGGAAGAGATTTGACAACACTTAGCAAATGACATGCACAAAAACCATTTAGCTCAGCAATTCTACCTCTAGGGCTTTATCCCAAAGATACACTGGCAAAAATACAAAAAGCCATATGCACAAGGTATTCACTGCAACGTTGTTTGTAAAAGCAAAAGAACAGAAACCTAACCAAAGACTATCCATGGTGGAGTGTTGAATAAGATATAGGGCATCCAAACAACTTGGGTAGAACTGGGATGGAGGGAGGCGTGGAATGGGTGAGACCTTCAGGGTATACTGTTTAATTTTTTAAAAAAGAGGGACCAGAAAAGTGCTTACAGTTTGTTGCTTTTTCATAAAAATATGTCTATTTTCAATAATAAAGAGTGGAAAAATAAACTAACAACTAATAAAAATTGTAATTTATTTGGCAGGGGCAGGGACAGGGACAGACATGAGATTTTTCTTGTTTTATAGTTTAACTTTCCAACCATGTAAATATGTTACAGCATCAAAAACATAGATAAATAAAACTAATTTGTCAAAACTGAGAACACTAGTGAGCCTAATTCTGTGAAGCTGGTAATATAGACCCAAAGAACAACACATTCCTTAAGCAGATTTAAAATGAAGAATTTAGCTCTGAGCGGGATATCTTCTAAAGACAAAGACAAACAAAGAAACAAAAATACCCTCCCCCCAAAACAAACCAAAAACACAAACCACAAGAAATCTGAAACTGTATCCAACAACTTATTGTTGGTGATATTGCTACTGTTACTTTAAAAGTATCATATACATGTGCATACAAGTTAAAGCAAGCGAGTAAGTAATGCTCTTGTTTTTATGAAGGAAGACTTTCAGTGGAAGAGAGAAAAGAAATTTAATTATGCAACATAAATGCTTAAGTAAAACTCTGTGGTCTTAAAACTTGAATTGGAAGTATAAGTTTGTACCAATGAATTAGTTTCCCTTTTTTAAAAAGATAATCTGTACTTCTTGACTTTGACCACTGAAAAGAGTAGAAGCAATTGCATCTTGATAACAGTGACTGTCCCGAGGCCTAGCTTGGTGCCTCTAAATACCATTTCCCACCAGAGAATCCAGAGATTCCTGAAGAGATGGTAGTATTCTGGCCTGGGCCAAGAAATGCACAAGATAAGCCTTGGAATATTAAAGAACCAAAAAGCTGAGGGCCTTCAAAGACTACCAGGAGCCAGACAAAAATTTTAGGAATCCATATGAAGAGGTCAAATGTGGGAGAATTTTGAAATAGGAGGAAAGGGGGAAGGGCACAACCTTTGAAAGAATGACATAGCCTGAGGATATAACATAAACTGAGTAGAACCAAATGGGTTCAAGATGGCAGAGAAGGTGATTTCCACTAGCACTTCAGCCTCACTAGTACAACCATAAGGATCAAAATAGGGTTGGCACCCAATTTCTGGAAATCCTTGTCCCTTCCTGAAATAGCTGGAATATTCTTCCCACTCATTAGCTTCTGACAATACCCACCCCTACAAAAACTGACAACCCCACACCCTGGTGCATTTCTCACCTTCTGAGATGGCCCACCGTCCTTCTATGGAGTCTGTTTCTCTGTAAACAAATCCACTTCTTTCCTACCAGTTTGTCTCTCACTGAATTCTTTCTGTGATGATACATGAAAAACCTAGTTTCCTTAAGTCCTGAAACCAAGCATGTGATCTCAGTTGGAAAAATTGGGGTTTTGGCAGGGTTTGAGTCCTGGCCACTTGGTTCAAATCCAAATCAGATTTTTGGCTGGTTTTGTGTCCTGGCTAATGGGTTCAAGTTCCAATGTGAGGTGCACTGTTTCAGAGGGTGACTGGAAAGTGGCAGTGGTAAGGTAAGACAATGTTGAGAGTTAGGTCTTGCTCCAAAAGAGGCTAATGGTCCTGATCTCAGAGAGGCAGCAATGAGTGGTAGCATGAAACAAGATCTTATTTCACTGTCCAGGAATTGAACCTGGGTAGCCTGCATGAAATCTAGGAGTCCTAGCCACAAGGCAAGCAAGGACAAGTGGCTAGAAGATATTGTTGCCTTGCTCTTGTCTCCAGTGAGAAATGCATTTCTGGTGGAGGTTAAAACTATAAAAGCAGGTACAAAGTTTATTATTAGACACATAGCATAAAAACAAGTGGGGAAGTACACAGAGAAACAGTATGTTTAGTTAAGATAGAAGCAAGGCAGAGATGAACACCCAGAAAGAAAGGGTGTGGGTGTCCTCCCTAATGAGGAGAAGTGCAGCAAGAAGCAATTTAGTCATTTACATTGGGCAGTTCTTCTGAGTCTTCATTTACCTTTTGCCAATTATCTGGTTTGTTTCTTCAGAGCTGACCTGTCCCAGGACCCTCCCCGTCAGGTGTGCACAAACATTGTCCAAGGTGGATTTCAGCCCAGAAGCCTATGGAAAATCCTTAGCCTGACATATTATGGGGTGGCATCCCCTCCATTATAACTGCCAAGGAGCCTTTCTATGCATGTGTGATGTCTCCCTTTTCCCATGATGGGGAAGGTGTGGCCTCTTGATTTCTTAACAGGGTTTAGGTCCTCCCTGTCCCTTCCAGAAAAGTGTCCAATGTTCAGTTATTTATCCTATTCCTGTTGCTCTTTCTTATATCAAAGTGCAGACAATGAAATATAGACAGGAGTCCAGTCATAAATATGTAGTCCTGGAGCCGATATGTGTCTTGCTTCAGGAAATTTAAACATGGGGCTGGTGATGAATGTAAGGCCTGGGGCTCATCTTCTTCTCTGCCTATTGAGATACAAATGGGAGGCCAGCTGTAAATGCCTAGCCTGGAGGCCATCTATCTCCTACCTCAAATCTGCCGTGAGAGATGAGAACCCCAATATATATTTGCTGTGAAGATTAAAGGCAAAGGTGTCTCTTCTGCATAAGTCTCATAGACCCTACCTAGTTGGGTTACATAGCTTTCATTTTGTCTCACTAAGGGCCCAGGATGATTTCTGTTTTATTTCAGCAAGATCTCCTCCGAAGCATGGCTAGATTCTCTGCATTACTGTCATCTTCCCTTGGAAATTGTTGTGTCCTTGGGATGAACAAACTATAGAAGTATATTTAGAAGCAGGGGCCAAAGATGAGTAAAAAAAAAGAAAAAAAGATTGTAAATAGGAGTTCAAGCAGGTGAACTCAAAGCTTAGGTTACGCTATCCAAAGATATTGAGGCAATTGGCATGGTCATATATAATTTTGGTTTCCTCTCCTATTAGCCCAGTATAATTGATGTAGGTGCAACAGACCTATTTAGAAGTAGTTGGAGGAGGGACAACCTGAACATTTAAAAAAAAAAAAAATAGTCTTTTTTTTTTTTTTGAGAATAACCCTGAAACCTAGTTCGGAGCTAGCATTTTGGCATTTTGGGGAGACATCTAACCAGGTAGCCAGTTGCCTTTCATCTAAGTAGGTTTTCACTTTTGATGTGGTATTAACACATAGATAACAGGTGCTATTGGTCTGAAAATTTTCTCTCTAATAGCCAAAGCAGATGTTACTGTTAACGATGTAAGTGTTTTTTTCTAGGTATGAGAAGAGGCAAGAGTTTGGACTTATACAATCTTTCTCTGAATGTATCTATCTATCTGGAGGCCTGTTCTGTTAGCTTTTTTCTGGAGCAAAGTGTGGCTCATTTTTTATTTCCACCCTGAACTCCCTTCAGGGGATCTTGAAGGTCAGCAGCTGCAGTGGCGGTAATTTAATCATGTATATGGCAAGTGTTAATTTCCAGTTGGCAGGGCCCCTACATGATCATGACTTTATCCATGGTTTTGGGGGCATTTCATGACTGTTTCATCCTATGGTGCTAGGAAGGCTCTTTCCTAGGTCTGGTAAAGTTTTCATTGACATGACAATCAATGTGCTGGTACTTCACTAATCCCTGCTAACAGTATCTAAAAACCTCTGGACAACCTGCCTAGCCTTTTATGGTCCAGGAAAATATTCCATCTTTTTGCATCTTTCCATACCTAGAGTTACACTGTTACCATCACAGATCTCATGTGGACCTATATACCATCATTTTATTGGAGGCTCATTCACACATTTGGTAATGCCAAAACCAATAATTTCTTGAAGCAGGCAATATAGAAAATAACATAGCTAGCAGTATTAGTAAGGTCATAAGTAAGAACGTAAGTCAAGAACTTCGATTAGGTGCAGTCTAGTATAAGCCCAGGTTATCTGACCTAGTCTGTTCTGTACCAATCTTTTTTTTCAGGAAAGTTATATACTGGCATTGTTTGTAAGGCACTTAGGCCAATTTTCTAGTGTACATAAACTAATTATCCTTAGTATGATTTAATTGTTCCAAGCTCAGAGGAGATGATAATGCTTCTGAGAATGTGAGAGTTTGTAATCCAGGAGGGAGCAGGTAGAGAGAAAAAAAAAATGTTTTAATTTTACCCACCAGTGTAAATTACCAAATTATTGTTACCCATAAGTAGCTTGAGGAGAAGAGAGTCTTTATATGTGATAAAAACCAAAGATTAAAAGTCAGAAATATGTTAGACAGAATTCATAAAAGAAAAATCTCATATTTAGCAGTTTGTTTAATCCCATGTAACTAATTTTTGTTTTGTTTGAATCCATTGAAGTTGGTACCTTGATCCCTGGAGATTGTAGAAGGCATACCAAAAGTTGAAAAAACTTTAACCATTTCTTTTCATTGGGAGGGCAACAGCCCTATAGAAGAAAAGGCTTCAACCCATAGAAATTATAAAATGAGGCTTTTCACAGCACCAGTGAAAACCAAGGCACAATCTTGGATTTCCCACAACATTGACTGTTTACTTCACAGCCTTTGACTTAAGGGAAGTGAACAGTTTATATAAATACTCATAAATACAAAATAATCTTGTCAAAATGAATTTCATGTTCATATCCTCTGGAAAATATTCAGTGCTAAACTGATATCTGGTATTCATGGTGTCATAAACTTGTTGGCTGATTAATATAGGCATGTCTTTAGAGTCATTTATGCAGAGTATAATATATCTGTTATACTTAGTTTCACTAGACTTCAAATAAAACTTAGTCTGTTATAAATTTGTCAACCACCAAAGTAACTTTATGGGGAAATATAAACCCTTACAAGGAAAGTAAGATGTATGCCTTCAATAAGAGATGGTGAGAGGAATGAGAAAAAAATATATATATACTAAAGAGTTGTGCATGATCAGGACTGTCTATGATTGGATTAAATTTAGTTTGCTATACAGAGGCGCTAACACTTATCCTTCTCAACTCTTCCAAATTATAGCCGAAGGAAGAACCCTCCCAAACTCACTCTATGAGGACACCATCACTCTGATACCAAAACCAGGCAAAGATGCCACAAAAAAGGAAAACTACAGGCCAATATCACTGATGAATATAGATGCAAAAATCCTCAACTAAATACTAACTAACAGAATCTAACAATATGTTAAAAAGTTCATACACCATGATAAAGTGTGATGTATCCCTGGAATGAAAGGATTTTTCAATATATGCAAATCAATCAATGTGATACCTCATATTAACAAACTCAAGGATAAAAATCATATGATCATCTCAATAGATGCAGAAAAAGCTTTTGACAAAATTCAACATTCATTTATGATAAAAACTCTGCAGAAAATGGGCATAGAAGGAAATTACCTTAACATAATAAAAGCCACATATGAAAACCCCACAGCCAACATCATTCTACATGGTGAAAAACTGAAAGCATTCCCTCTAACAGGAGGAAAGAAACAAGGGTGCCCACTCTCACCACTACAATTCAACATAGTTTTGGAAGTTTTAGTCAGAGCAATCAGAAAATAAAAAGAAATAAAAGAATTCAATTTGGAAAAAAAGAATTAAAATTGTCATTCTTTGCAGATAACACAATATTATACATAGAACACCCTAAAAATGATGCCAGAAAACTTCTAGTACTTATTGATGAATTTAGTAAAGTAGCAGGATACAAAATGAATGCAATAAATCTCTTGCATTCCTATACATTGACAATGAAAGAGCAGAAAGTGAAATTAAGGAAAAATTCCCATGTAACATTGCAACAAAAAGAATAAAATACCTAGGAATAAACCTGCCTAAGGAGCCAAAAGACCTGTACAAAGAAAACTGTAACACACTGATGAACAAAATCAAAGATGATAAAAACAGATGGAGGGACATATGTTCCTGGATTGGAAGAATCAACATTATGAAATGACTATAATATCAAAGGAATTTACAGATTCAACACAATCCCTATCAAGTTACCAATGACATTTTTCACAGAACTAGAACAAATATTTTATAATTTCTATGGAAATGCAAAAGACCCCAAATAGCCAAATCAATCTTCAGAAGGAAAGGCAGAGCTGGTGGAATCAGGCTCCCTGATTTCAAACTACACTACAAGGCTACAGTGATTAAGACAGTATGGTATTGGCACAGAAATAGAAATATAGATCAATGGAACAGCATAGAGATCCCAGAGATAAACCCACTCACATATGGGCACCTCATCTTTGACAAAGGAGGCATGAATACATAATGGGAAAAAGACAGCCTCTTCAATAAGTGGTGCTGGGAAAATTGGACAGATATATATAGAAGAATGAAAATAGAACACTTCCTAACACCATACACACACACACACACACACACACACACACACACACACACACACACAAACCTCAAAATGGTTAAAAGAGCTAAATGTAAGGCCAGTGAGTATAAAACTCTTGGAGGAAAACGTAGGCAGAACAGTCTATGATGTTAATCAAAGCAAGATCCTTTTTCACCCACCTCCTAGAATAATAGAAATAAAATCAGAAATAAAGAAACGGAATCTGATGAAACTTAAAAGATTTTGCACAGCAAAAGAAACCATAAACAAGAAAAGAAGACAACCCACCGAATGGGAGAAAATATTTGCCAATGAAGCAACTGACAAAGGATTAATCTCCAAAACATTCAAGGAGCTCTTGCAGATTAATACCAAGAAGGCAAAAAACCCAATCCAAAAATGAGCAGATGACCTAGGAATTTCTCCAAAGAAGACATGAAAATGGCTAACAAACATATGACAAGATGCTGAACATCACTAATCATTAGAGAAATGCAACTCAAAGCCACAATAAGGAATCACCTCACATCGGTCAGTATGGCCATCATAAAAAAAAAAAAAAAAAAAATAGAAACAACAAAGCTGGAGAGGGTGTGGAGAAGAGGGAGACCTCCTGCACTGTTGGTGGGAATGTAAATTGGTACAGCCAATATGGGAAACAGTATGAAGGTTCCTTAAAAAATTAAAACTAGAACTACCGTATGACCCAGCAATACCACTAGTTGACATATACCCTGAGAAAGCCATAATCCAAAAAGATACATGTACCACAATGTTCACTGCAGCACTATTTACAATAACCAGGAAATGGAAGCAACCTAAATGCCCATCAACAGATGAATGGATAAAGAAGAATTGGCACATATATACAATGGAATATTATTCAGCTATAAAAGAGAGTGAAATTGAGTTATTTATTGTGAGGTGGATGGACCTAGAGTCTGTCATAAGAGCAAAGTAAGCAAGAAAGAGAGAAACAAATACTGTATGCTAACTCATATATAGAGAATCTAAAAAAATGGTACTGATGAACCCAGTGACAGGGCAAAAATGAAGATGCAGATGCAGAGCATGGACTTGAGGACTCAGGGTGGAGGAGGGGGGCTGGTGCAAAGGGGAAGATGGGATGAAGTGAGAGTGTAGCATTGACATGCATACACTACCAAATGTAAAATAGATGGCTAGTGGGAAGCTGCTGCATAACACAGGGAGAACAAATTGATGATGGGTGATGACTTAGAGGTCACTGGAGGGAGGGGATTTGGGTATGTATGTATAAGTATAGATGATTCACTTTTTTGCACAGCAAAAAAATGACACAAGTGTGTACAGCAATTATATTCCAATAAAGAGATTAGAAAATTTAGTTGGTAACTGGATTTTGTTGTTATTGGGCTGGGACAAAACTGAACTTTCTTACCTCCTCCAAAGTTTTCTTGAAATGCTGCTTTTAATGACAGATAGTGTGAATTTATTTGCCTTTAAGTGATCTGTATTTGCTTTTGAGATATTTTGAAACAGTTAAGAAATAAGCATTTTGTCATAGTGACATATGGTCTTATTTGACAAACTTTCCAAATATCAAATTTTTATTAAGGCCCTTTTCATTTCCAGCTAACTGTGGGGTGCTTCAGAGGGCCCCTGAGGCCCCTTACAGAGGAATATTTTACGAAGATTTGTTGATATAAGTGTAATCATTCATAATTCTGGTTATTGTAAAAATGTTTATTGATTATACTTTAATGAGAGGTTTAATCATGCCTTTTAATTCTTCTGTCATTAATACATTCTTTTTTGCACTCCATTGCTGGTATAAAATGTGCTTCTTCATCAAGGAAATTCATAGAAAGGCTATGGAAGAAATTACAACAGTTCAACACCAAGTTGATGGGTATGTGAATATTACAGCCTATACTGACATAAAAAAAGGAGCTGACCTGCTTTGGGGGCCCCTAGGTCAGGCATCCAGAGATTTTTACTCCCTCACAGGCAGAGTTGATGTCCCTATTCAGCCTTGAAGTGGTTACAGAAGATAGACCATTGATTACCCTTCTGCTTCCCATAAGATTATGGGAGTAAAATCTCTGAGGGGGGACTGCAACAGGAGGGAAGGGGGTAGGGCATAAACTTTGAAAGAATGACATAGACTGAGGACATGAAATGAACTGAGTAGACCCAAATGCATCAAAGATGGCAGACAAGTCAACTTCCACTAGAACTTAACTTCAGTAATTCAATCATAATGGTCAAAGTGTGGGCTGTGGTCGATTCCTGGAAATCTCCACCCTTTCCTGAAATAGTTGGAATAGTCTTCCCACCCATTACCCTTTGAAATGATCCACCCCTATAAAAACTGACAACCCCATACCCTGGTGCCAAATTGATTGAAGGAAATTAACTACATAAATAGAAATATTTCTCATCAACAGATGGACATTGGTTATGGTTCCACGAAGAGCACTTGGAAAAGGAGGTTGACCAACTGTTCACTTGAATCTCCAAGTCCAGATAATGGTATTTACTATTGAAAAAAAAAAAAATACTGGTTATCCTCTCACCTTTCTCCCCCTTTTCAGCTTTTCAACTGGCCCTATTTCACTCCCCTCAAGCTGATCATAACCAAATTCTATTCCAAAGGAATCAGGCAGCAGACACTGTGAACATATAGTAGATCTGCTCACACAAATGATATCCACATGTCTTAGAGGTGTGTTTCAGGGTGGGGTGGCAAGACTAAATTCAATGCTCCTACCTCACCCTACTCCAGCCTTTCTCTAACTTCCTGAAATGGAAGCCCCTCACTCCTCTGGCCTCCGACCCACACCTCTATTGTCGTCTACATCTGGCCCTCCACATTGCGGGTTGTCTCTTTATTTGTCTCCATGAACTGGTTGTAGATTCCTAACCCTGCCCTCTATCCTTGGGGTCCACCACAGCACATGGAACACAGTAGATGCTTTGTAAATTTGTACTTAATGAAAAGATGAGGAAGGAAGGGAAAGGTCACTATCACTGATGTTCTTCTTCATAGCAATTTCACGAGATGTGCATTGCTATCCTCAATGGAGAGAGGACTGCTAGGAGGAGAAGAGGCCAAATAGCAATGTGAAGACTTGAGGGGCAGCCAATTGACATATGAGTGAGTGGTTTTAGGTAGTGGGACAGATGGCACAGATCGGGGGCTCTCATGATGCCATTCCGCATCAATAATCAAGGCTTGAGCTGTATTACAATTGCAGATTTCCACTATTGGAAGAAATGTGATACATACACTCACAAGGTACTTTATATCATCCAGCAAACGTGTATATATGGTGGATCCTGTGTGCTGGGGTCTGGGTTAGATGATGGGAAGTCAAAGTTGGGTAAGAAATAGGTGGTCCTTTTCTTCATGGAGCTAGCTGTCTAGGGCAGTTCTCACAAACTCATGGACCAGGAGGCAAGAAAAATGAATGGAAGCACTGGGAGGGCATCAAGGACACAGGACAGGTAGCACATGCCCTACCACTGGAGACAGCCTGTCCTCACCCTTATCTAGAGTCTGCCATGCTTGAAACCAGACTGGCTTGTTTCAAGACTGGTTGGGTTAAAGTTTTCAAGAGAAGTCAGAAGTCTGGATATTTATGTAAAATCCCCTGGTTTTAAGTGTTAGTAACTATTTTTTTTCTTCACAAAGCATTGTATGAGCCAAACCTGAAACAACTGTGTGCTGGATTCAGCCTGCAGGCTGTGCAGATTTTTATTTCTAACCTTGAGGTGGGTATAGAGAGGGTTCAATTCATGTTGGTTGAAGGAGTAAGAGACTGAATGTGTCTTAACCATGTTAATTTTCCTTCCATTTGTAAAGAAAGATCACCAGGGTGTAATAAACCAATGAATTTAATAATGTCCACTTGTTGAGCATCTGATATAATTCCCTTATAGTATCCATGACTTGAAATATGTTGTCTACCAAACCAAATATAGAAAGAAATAGTTTTTAAGCATTTTATCTCTCAAAGAAGACAGAAAAGACCACTGAGATCTCCTGCTCAGCCTGAGATGAACAGGCATCCTGTTACTGTTACTCCTGCCAACTAAAAACATTGGAGTTTTATGTCTCCTTCCTGGTTTCCCAGGGCCTGGGTGTTCCTGTGTCAGATCGATCCAGGCCTGTCCCTTGGGTATAACAATGAGGTGCTGGCCTGGTCACCAGGTGCACGATAGATGGATTGCTGCATCTTCCCACTCATTTTCACAGATTGTTAAAATTCAGTGTTGGTGGTTCCATATCTACGGGGCCATTCGACAGCATCTAGCAAATGATACACACAATTACCATTTGGCTAAGCCAATCTACTTCTAGGTATAGATCCTAAAGATCCACTGACAAAATACAAAAAGACATACCCACAAGCTATTAACCACAACATTTTTTGTAAAAGCAAAACATTAGAAACCTGCCTGAAGTGACCATCCATAGGGGAGGGTTGAATAAGACCTAGTGTATTTTAACAAATGGGTATAATAAGTGTGGAGGCAGGTGTGGAATGGTTGAGATCTTTAGGGTATACTTTTTAGTTTTTTTTCTAAAAGAAGAACCAGAAAATGCTTATAGTTTGTTGCCTTTGCATGCACACATATGTATATTTTCAATAAGAAAGTGTGGAAGGAGAAGCCAAAAACTAATAAAAATTGTAATTTTGGAGGTGGAGCAGGGATGGAAATGAGATTTTTCATGTTTTATAGTTTGACTTTGCAATCATGTAAATGTGTTTCATAATCAAAAAATAGATAAATAAACACATCTCTCCTAATTAAGAACCAAGACAAATGAACCAAATTCTATCAAGTTGGTGACATAGCCACACAGAACAAAACATTACTTAAGGGGCTTTAAAACGCAGAACTTTGAGTCTACATTCAGAGTTGGATATCTTCTAAAGACAAAGACAAACAAATAAACAAAATCATCCTCCTTCCAAAACAAAACCAAAAACAAACAAGTAATCTGAAACTGTATCCAACAACTTATTTTTGGTGATAAAGCTACTGTTGTTTTGAAATTATCCTATGTATGTTACAGTTTAAAGAAAGTAAGTAATTAATGCTAATGTTGTTATGAAGCAAGACTTTCAGTGGAAGAGAGAAAAGAGATTTAATTATAACCAAAAATCTTTAGTAAAACCCTGTGTTCTTTAACACTAAAATTGGAAGTATAATTTTGTATCCATGAATTGTTTTCCTTTTTTCAAAGAAAATCTGCACTTCATGGTTCTGACCACTGAAAAGCCTAGGAGAAATGGCAAGTTGATAACAGTGACTATCCTGAGGCTCTGCTTGTGGCCTCTAAATACCATTTTCCAGCAGATGATCTGGAGATTCTTGAAGAAATGGCTGATTTCAGGGCTGGTTCAAGAAATGTACAGGATAATCCTGGGAATCTTGAAGAACCAAAATGGTGTAGGCCTTCAAACTTACAGTGGGTTGGACAAAAAGTTTGGAATCCATGTGAAGAGGCCAAAAGTGGGCCAATGTTAGCATCACATGAAATCCATGGAAACAAATTAAATATATCAAGAGCCATGACTGGGACTTTTCTGATGGTGCAATGCCTAAGACTCCATGCTCCCAGTGTAGGAGGCTTAGGTTCAAACCCTGATCAGGATACTATATCCCACCTACCACAACTAATATTTCTCTTTCTGCAACTGAAGTTCCTACATGTCACAACAGAAGATTCCATGTGCTGCAGTAAGACCTGTTGCAGCCAAATAAGTAAATACATAATTTTAAAAAGGGCTGAATTATATTCCATCATATGTCTCTACCACATTTTCTTTATCCATTGAAATGTTGATGGATCTAACTTGTTTCTACTTCTCCGTTATTGCAAATGATGCTGCAATGTACATGACAGTGATCTTGGTGAGACATCAGTGACTGTTCCTGATGAGAGATTTTAATTTTTGCCCTGGAATTGAACTGGGTAACCTGGAAGAAAAACCAGGAATTCTAACCTCTAGATCACTAGGGGCTAGAGAGTAGAAGAAAAGTAGCCCTAGCTCTTTCCCCCATTTGAAAGCTAGAATGTTTCAAGGAAATAAAAAGTGTAAAATCAGGTGCAAAGTTTATTATTAGAGACACAGCACAACATATGGGAGAGCACACAGTAAAGCATTTTAGGTATTTAAGATAGAATCAAGACAGAAATAACACACCCAGAGAGAAAGCCTATGGGGATTCTCTCTAATGTTCAGGAGTGCAGTAGGTCAGAAACTAGGCAGAGATACACACACAAGGAGAAGTGGGGGCATCCTGGACAAGTAATGCAGTAAGTCAGAAACTCGGCAAAAAATACACACTTGGAGGAGTGTGTGGGCATCCTGAACTAGCAGTGAAGGGAAGAGATGATTTAAGTTACTTATGTAGGAGAGCCCTCCCATGTCATTGTTTATATTTGGCCAACAATCCTGTTTAATTTTTCACACCTAACTTGTCCTAGGATCCTCTCCAAGATGCATATGCAACTTTTTGCTAAGATGGATCCCATTGAAGAGGCCTATGGGTGCATGTACACACTTTTTATGGGGTGATGTCCCCTCCCTCATTGACTCCAAGGAGCCTTCCTATGCATGTGCAGACAGGGAAGATTTCCTTGAACTCAGGAGTGGGCACCTTATCTCTTCACTTCAGCAGAGCTCAGCTCCACCCCCTAGTTTTGTCCTTGGTGTGTCGGGTTGAGGATGTAGCGTCAGTTTTATTCCACATGACAAACACTAGCTGTCCAGCCCAGGGCCCCATTTATCTCCTACTTTAGGAAGGCAAATATCCATGTGAGATCATGATTTTAATTTGGGGGGATAAATACCCAGAAGTGGGAATGTTGGATCAAAAACGAATACTCTTTTTATTTTTTTGAGGAATCTCCATTATTTTTTCCACTACCTACATCATTTTACGTCCCCACCAACAGTGTACAGGGTTTCATATCCTCGTCAACACTGGTTATTGTATGTTTCTTGGTAATGACAAGCCAATGGATGTGAGATGGTATCTCATTTTCATTTGATTTGTATTTTCCTGATGGTTAGTTGAAGAGGAAAGTTAGAAACTTACACTCAGCTAAAAAGAACTGCATGCTTGTTTTTCTTTTGTGAAATATGCTTGCTGCACTGAGAAAAACAGAAAAACAGGATGACCTAACAATCCAATGTAACTTTAAGATATTTTGCTAAAAAAAAATGGAATTTTCTGCACCTGCTCTTGTAAGTTTCTGTTTGGAAACTTCTATGCTCTGTAAACATGTGCACTATAAAAGTAAAGCTTACCCTGAGTTTGGGGCCCAGAACTTTAGAGTGTTAACTTGTCTGGGCCTGCTGGCTTAATAAACCTGACTTCTCCAACCCTGCAAGTGTAGTGCTAGGTTTCTCGACAGATTGATTTCTGCAACATAGTGAGGGTGGAACTACCTTTATCCCAAATTTACAGAATAGGAAATCAATGTCCAGAAATGAACCTATCAAGGAAACTTGACTGGTAGGTTTCAGAGGTAGGATTTGAACCTGGGCAGAATATCTCCCGGATGTATATGCCTTGTGAGTATGCTGCACTGTCTTCCATGTGTTTTGGAAACCTGGGTCATGTTGTTTTCTATTCTGTTTTTTTTTTCTCTCAATGTCATATTGGAACGATTTCCTGTAACACTAAATATTCTCTTAAAATCCTTTTTTTTTTTTTTTTTGCTATTTTGAGTCTTTTGTGTTTCCATACAAATTTTATTTTATGTATTCATTTTTCTTTCAATCTTTATTTCAGTATAATAGCTTTAAACTGTTGTGTCAGTTCCTGCTCTACAACAAAGCAAAGCAGCTGCATTTATACATATATGCCCATATCCCCTCCCTTTTGATCCTCCCTCCCACCCTCCTTATCCCACCCCTCTAGGTCATCACCAATCATCAAGTTGATCTCGCTGTGTTATGCAATTTGTTCCCACTAGCTATCTATTTTACATTTGTTTGTGTATAAATGTCAATACTAGTCTTTCACTTTGTCCCAGCTTCTCCTCCCCACCCCACACCCACATCCAGAAGTCTTTTGTCTACATCTGCATTTTTATTCTTTCTCTGTCACTGAGCTCATCAATAGCATTTTTTTTTTTTAGATTCCATATATATGTCCTATCATACAGGATTTTTGTTCTCTTTCTGACTTACTTCACTCTGTATGATAGACTCTAGGTCCATCCACCTCATTACAAATAACTCAATTTCATTTCATTTTATGGCTGAGTAATATTTCATTGTCTATATGTGCCACATCTTCTTTATCCTTTCATCTGTCCATGGACATGTGGGTTGTTTCCATGACCTGGCTGTTGTAATAAGTAATGCTGCAATGAAAATTGTGGTACATGTATTTTTCGGAATTATGGTTTTCTCCAGGAATATGTCCAGTAGTGATATTGCTGGATTATATGGTAGTTCTATTTTTAGTATTTTGAAGAACCTCCATACTGCTTTCCATAGTGGCTCTATCACTTTACAGTCCTACCAGCCTTTCAGGAAGGTTCCCTTTTCTCCACTGTCTCTCTAGCATTTATTGTTCCAAGATTTTTTGATGATGGCCAGTCTAACTGGTGTGAGGTGATAGCTTACTGTTGTTTTGATTTGCATTCCTCTAGTGATTAGTGATGTCAAGGGTCTTTTCATGTGTTTGTTGGCCATCCCTTTATCTTCTTTAGAGAAATGTCTGTTTAAGTCTTCTGCCCATGTTTGGATGATATTGTTTGTATTTTTTGACATTGAGCTGCATGAGCTACTTACATATGTTGGAGATTAATCTTTTGTCAGTTGCTTCATTGGCAAATATTTTCTCCCACCCTGAGTGTTGTCTTTTCATTACGTTTATGTTTTCCTTTGCTGTGCAAAAACTGTTGAGTTTCATTAGGTGTCACTTGTTTATTTTTGTTTTTATTTCCTTTATTCAAGGAGGTGGGGCAAAAAAAGGTCTTGCTGTCTTTTATGTCATAGATTGTTTTCCTCTAAGGGTTTTATACTGTCAAGCCTTACATTCAGGTCTTTGATCCATATAGAGTTTATTTTTGTGTGTGGTGTTAGGGACTGTTTTAAATTAATTCTTTTACAAGCAGCTGTTTGGTTTTCTCAGCACCACTTATTAAAGAGGCTGTCTTTTCTCCATTGTATATTCTTTCCTACTCTGTCAAAGATAAGGTGACCATATGTATGTGGCTTTATCTCTGGGCTTTCTATCTTGTTCTATTGATATATATTTCTGTTTTTGTGCCAGCACCATACTGTCTTGATCACTGTAGCATTGTAGTACAATCTGAAGTCAGGGAGCTTGTTTCCTCCAGCTCCGTTTTTGCTTCTCAAGATTGCTTTTTTCAAAAGCTTAGGCTTCTAAGATGTTTGAGGGAAAAAAAGAGGGTGTGATGTGCATCAAGTTCTTGGTGATTGTTTTAGACAGTTTCGGCACCTCGTGCCCTGGCAGGTAAATTAACATGATGGATTTCTCCAAGCTACCCTTCAAAACTGGAACAAAGGAATGTTTGTTTTATATAAGACCTACCAAATAAACAGGGAAACAAATGATAACACACATAGGCACTAGTCTCAAAGCTGCACACTAAAGAAACAAAGGGTTTGAGATGAGAAATTTAGGAAAATATACACATATGAGAACTTGCTGAGGAAAAGGAGGAAATAAACCACAGTTCTAATCTTCAAGGCTACGGAATGCATTTTGCATATCTTCAAGAAGTTGTGCATAGTTGGCCTTGATCTTTGCCTCACCATCTTTCACTGGATCCTTGAATTTCATGGAGGGAAGCTTATAGAGGATCTCTCCCATGCTCACAGATAATGGATCATGTGATTTTATTGTCACTCCGAGAAGTGGTTTCAACAGCTCTGGGGGCCATATCATAAAACACAATCATGTTGGACAGCATCCCTACTGTCTTGTAGAATGGGCAGAACCTGTCATTAGGAGTATATCCATTTTGTTGAAGGAAATCATCTTTGATAAGTTTTGCTACCTCCAGAGTGATTTTATCTGCTCCTGCTAGTGAAGTCTTTCCCACAAGCTGTACAATTTCTGCCAAGTATTTTTCTTCTTGCAGAATCTCCTTAGCTTTGGTTCTCAGAGGGACAAACTCTGTGAAGTGTTTGTCATAGTATTCATCCAAGGCACACATGTACATGCTGTAGCTGATCAGCCAGTTGACAGAGGGGAAATGCTTATTTTGAGCTAGTTTCTTATGTAAGCCCCAGGACAACTGAACATTACCAAGAGTAGCAGACATAACTGGATCAGAAAAATCACCACCAGGTGGAGAATCTGCTCCTAAAATGCTGACACTCCCTTCTCTCTCAGGGTTTCCAAGACATTTCACTCTGCCAGCTCACTCATAGAAAGAGGCCAGACACTCACTGAGATATGCAGGATATCCACTATCTGTGGGCATTTCAGCTAAGTGACCAGAGATTTCTCTAAGAGCCTCAGCCCATCTAGAGGTAGAGTTAGCCATCATACTGACATGATAGCCCATGTCACAGAAATATTCTGACAGTGTTATTCCAGTATAAATAGAGGCTTTTCTATCAGCAACAGGCATATTGGTGGTATTGGCTACCAAAGCTGGCCTCTTAATAATTGACTCTACCTTCCCATCAACTTACATCGTGAGCTCTGGGAAGTCCCAGAGGACTTCAGACATCTCATTTCCTCTCTCACCACATCCTACACAGATGATCACATCACTGTTCGAATACTTGGATAGAGACTGTGATATCACTGTCTTTCCACAGCCAAAAGCCCCAGATATTGCAGTAGTTCCTCTGTGTACACATGGAGAAAGGGCATCAAGGACTCTCTGGTCAGTCAAGAGAGAATGATTTGCTGGCAACTTCTCAGTGACAGGCTGAACCTGATGTACAGGCCATACTAGGACCATGCTGAACTTCTCCTTTATAACTTCAAGTTCAAGCTCCAGCACAACATCAGAGTTATTGTGACTTCCAGGTGGAGCAATGTAAGTGACAGTTCCTCTGTTTGGTGGAGGCAACATGATTTTGTGTTTGATGAGTGAGTTCTCATTGACATTTCCATAAATATCTCCACCAGTGATGTGACTACCAGCCTGTAAGTTTTTGCAAGGTGTGAAATCCCATTTGGCATCTCTGCTAAGAGCAGAAATATTTACTCCTCTGGGAATGTAAATACTTTGAGTTTGACTGCTGATATCTGACAAAGGTCTTTGAATACCATCAAAAATGGCTCCCATAATGCCAGGACCAAGCTCTACCAAGAGGGGTTTACCAGTGCAGAGTACAGGATCTCCAGCAGACACACCAGAGGTTTCTTCATACACCTGGGTAGTAGCCATGTCACCCTCCAATTGGATAATCTCTCCAACAAGCTCATGGTGGCCCACTCTCACCAGTTCATACGTGGCAGCACCTGCCATGTCACAGGCTGTAACTACAGGTCCTGAGACCCCATGCACATAACCAAATGTGCTTTCTTTATCTTCATCGTGTGTTTTGGGTAGCTTGGAGAAACCCATCATGTTAATTTACGTGCTGGGTCTCCAGGAGCAGAAACTGTCTAAAACAATCACTGAGAACTCGATCCACATCACATCCTCTTTTTTGCCCTCAATCATCTTAGAAGCCTAAGCTTCTGAAAATCACTTGGCAGTGTGATGGGCAGTAAAATGCCACAGAGAAGATATTTAGTCATGGTTAAAGGCTGTTTGCACCTGTCAGGACCAACTGGGCTTTAGTGATTCTTGGGGTCAGAATGACATTATATTGTTACAAGATAATGATATGTGTCACATGTTTGTGTTTGCTTATTTAATTTTTGAACAACTAGTCTCCTGATTGTAAAAAATATTATTCTTTCATGTGGTTTTTGATTCACTGGCTCAAAAGATTTCCCAGAATATCTGTAGCTGTAGCAGCATAACAGTTTCCATTCTGTTTCATAGGGATGAAATAAATTCTTATTTTTGCTGATAACAGAATTTGGGTCATGTGAAAAAAGGATCATTTCTTCCTATCTTTTAAGTATATGTTTTAAAATAATAGTTTCTGTGTTTGTATGATAAGGCACACTGCAGAACAGCTCTGAAAATATCAGTTTCCCGTGAATTATTTCTGACCAACCGTGCTGGCACCATTGTTTCCTCTTTGGGAAGAGGAAAGGGTATGGGAACGTGTCTAAAATTTCAAATACCCAAATGTAATAGCATAAATAATTTATTTTATGCCTCAGTATGTTATTATTTAAATTTTTAGGTAATGTATTTCTTTTGGTCTATTAAGGAAAGATGCAGTCAGTAGAGAGTTCAGCTATGTTTGTTTAAATCCTTGCAGATTGCATGTTCTAACAGTGGCCTGCTCTTCAGGATAAATATTCTTCCATGTGTCTTTTTTAACCTTTCAGAATATTGGAAGATAAAAATTATGCAGTGATTTGTTGAGATGTGGGTGTGATGGTGCTGCTTAATCAATTTGCTTCCAATGTGGCCTCCTACCCAGAGGCCCTAAGACCAGTGGAAATTAAAAGAATTTCAAAAATTTTCAGTTCCTACCTAAAACCTACCAGAAAACTTGGATTGTGATACTAATGAATGATATGATGAAGAAAGTTTGACCAAGTTCATTTTTTGTTGTTCTGAATTTGCAATGCACATTCTTAACTCCTTTTTAAGAATGTTGATGGATGGGTGTGAAGATGCTAGAGAAACTTTGCTCAGAGCCTCACTGTAAGTGTCCCTTCACCTAAATGTTGTAGAATTTCACATTGGTCACTAATAATATTTCTTTAGTAAGAATGTGTTCAAGTTACAGCAATCTTTTAAAAAGATTATACAGTACTATATTTATTGTGCTCTGCCTGGTCCTAAGTGGAGCCAGTTAACAAGCTTCACATGGATTTTTCCAGTGTTAAATCTCATACATTGTACCCTTTGGAAATTTCCTTCCATCCTGACAAATGAATAGAGGACATCATATATATTGCCTCCTTATCCTTGAGGTTTCATCATCTTCATGTTAAAAGTGGTGTATAATTGTTAAAATATATAAAAGAATAAAAAGTGGATTTAAATTAAAAAAAAAAAAAAACATTGCTTTGGCTATGCAGGGTCTTCTGTGTTTCCATGTAAATTGTACATTTTTTTGTTCTAGTTCTGTGGAAAACACCATTGGTAATATGATAGAGATTGCATTGAATCCGTAGATTGTTTTGGTAATATAGTCATTTTCACAATGTTGATTCTTGCAGTCCAAGAACATGGTATATCTCTCCATCTGTTTGTGTTTTCTTTGATTTCTTTCATCAGTGTCTTATAGTTTTCTGCATACAGGTCTTTTACCTCCTTAGGAAGGTGTATGCCAAGGTATTTTATTATTTGTTTTGCAATGGTAAACAGGGGCGTTTCCTTAATTTCTCTTTCTGATTTTTAATTGTTGGTGTATAGAAATGTAAGTGATTTCTGTGCATTAATTTTGTATCCTGCAACTTTAGCAAATTCTGTGATTAACTCTAATAGTTTTGTGGTAGCTTCTTTAGGGTTTTCTATATATAATATCATGTCATCTGCAAACTAATTTTTTTTTTACACCTTCTTTTCCAATTTGGGTTCCTTTGATTTCTTTTACATCTGTGATTGCTGTGCCTAGAACTTCCAAAACTATGTTGAATAATAGTGATGAGAGTGGGCACCTTTGCCTTGTTCCTGATATTAGAGGAAATGCTTTCACTTTGTCAGTATTGAGGATGATGTTGGCTGTGGGTTTGTCATACATGGCCTTTATTACTTTGAGGTATGTTACCTCCATGCCTACTCTTTGGAGAGGCTTTTTTTTTTTTTTTTAAGCTCTTTATTGCAGTATAATTGCTTTACACTTGTGCCAGTTTCTGCTGTACAACAACATGAATTAGCTGTATTTACACATATGTCCCCATATCCCCTCCCTCCCATTACTCCTTCCCACCCTCTCTGCCCCATCCCTCTAAGTCATCACCCATCATTGAGTTGATGCTCTGTGTTATGCAGCACTTTCTGACCAGCTATCTATTTTACATTGGATAGTGTATATATGTCAATGCTAATCTCTCACTTCATCCCAGCTTCCCCTTCAACAACGCCCCCCCACCCCCCGCAGCATGTCCTTAAGTCCGTTCTCTATATCTGCATCTTTATTTTTGCCCTATCACTGGGTTCATCAGTACCATTTTTTAGGTACCATATACATGTCAGCATAAGACATTTGTTTTTTCTCTTTTTGGCTTACTTTTCTCTGTATAACTGTCTATGTCCATCTACCTCACTACAAATAATTCAATTTCATTACTTTTTATGGATGAATAATATTCCATTTTATATATGTGTCACATCTTCTTTCTCCATTCATCTGTTGATGGGCATTTAGGTTGCTTCCATTTCCTGGCTACTGTAAATAGTGCTGCAATTAACATTGTGGTACTTGTATCTTGTTGGAACATGATTTTCTCAGTGTGTATGTCCAGTAGTGGGGTTGCTGGGTCATATATCAGTTCTAGTTTTAGTTTTATAAGGAATCTTTATACTGTTTTCCATAGTGCCTGAATCAATTTACATTCCCACCAACAGTGCAGGAGGGTTCCCTTTTCTCTGCAACCTCTCCAAAATTTATTGCTTCTAAATTTTTTGATGATGGACATTCTGACCAGTGTGACGTGGTACCTCACTGTAGCTTTGACTTTAATTTCTCTGATTAATAGTGATATTGAGCATCTTTTCATGTGTTTGTTAGACATCTGCATGTCTTCTTTGAAGAAATGTCTATTTAGGGCCTCCACCCCATTTTTGAATTGGGTTATTTCCTTTTTTGATATTGAGCTGCATGAGCTGTTTGTATATTTTGGAGATTAATCCTTTGTCACTTGCTTCATTGGCAAATATGTTCTCCCATTCTGAGGGTTGTCTTCTTGTCTTGTTTATAGTTTCTTTTGCTGTGCAAACCTTTTTAAGTTTCATTAGGTCTCATTTGTTTAGTTTTGATTTTATTTCTATTATTCTAGGAGGTGGGTCCAAAAAGATCTTGTTTTATTTATGTCGTAGAGTGTTCTGCCTATGTTTTCCACTAAGATTTGTATAGTGTCTGGCCTTACATTTGGCTCTTTAATCCATTTTGAGTTTATTCTTGTGTATGGTGTTAGGAAGTGTTCTAAATTCATTCTTTTATTTGTAGCTATCCAGTAATCCCAGTTCCACTTATTGAAGAGGCTGTCTTTTCTGCATTGTATATTTTGGCTTCCT
The DNA here is from genome assembly GCF_030028045.1 of Hippopotamus amphibius kiboko. NCBI lineage: Eukaryota > Metazoa > Chordata > Mammalia > Artiodactyla > Hippopotamidae > Hippopotamus > Hippopotamus amphibius. The sequence continues at coordinate 119,719,922 of NC_080188.1, read as the reverse complement.
TTGTCAACAATAAGATGCCATATGTGCATGGGTTTAACTCTGTGCTCTCTATTCTGTTCCTTTGACCTATATTTCTGTTTTTGTGCCAGTGCTATACTGTCTTGATCACTGTAGCATTGAAGTATAGTTTGAAAGCAGGGAACCTGATTTCTCCAGCTCCATCTTTACTTCTCAAGATTGCTTTGGCTATTCAGGGTCTCTTGCCCTTCCATATGAATCATAACATTTCTTGTTCTAGTTCTGTGAAAAATAAGATTGGTAATAGGGATTGTGCTAATCTATAAGTTGCTTTGGATAATATATTCATTTTCACAGTGCTGATTCTTCCAATCCAAGAGCGTGTTATGTCTCTCCATCTGTTTGTATCATCTTTGATTTCTTTCATCAGTGTCTTATAGTTTTCTTCATATAGGTCTTTTGTCTCCTTAGGCAGGTTTATTCCTAGTTATTATAGTTTTTTTGTTTGTTTGTTTCAATGGTAAGTGGGTATGTTTCCTTAATTTCTCTTTCTGAATTTTCATTTTTGGTGTATATAAGTACAAGAGATTCCTGTGCATTAATTTTGTATTCTGCAGCTTTATCAAATTCTGTGATTAACTCTAATAGTTTTCTGATAATATATTTATAGTTATCTGTATATAGTATCATGCCATCTGCAAGCAGTGACAGTTGTACTTCTTCTTTTCCACTTTGGACCACTTTTATTTCATTTTCATCTCTGATTGCCGTGGCAAAACTTCCAAAACTATGTTGAATAATAGTGGTGAGAGTGGGCACTCTTGTCTTGTTCCTGAGCTTAGAGAAAATGCACTGAGTTTTTCAACATTTAGGATTATGTTGGGGATGGAGTTATCATATATGGCCTTTATTATTGAGGTATGTTCCCTCTATGTCCAGTTTTTGGAGATTCTTTATCATAAATGGGTGTTGAATTGTTTTGAAACTTTTTCAGTATCTATGGAGATTATCATCTGGTTTTATCTTTCAATTTGTTAATATGGTGTATCACATTGACTGATTTTGTGTTTATTCAAGAATCCTTGCATTCCTGGGATAAACCCCACTTGATGGCGGTGTATGATCCTTTTAATGTTGTGTTGGATTCCATTTGCTAGTATAATGTTGAAAAAAATATATCAATGTTCATCTGTGTTATTGGCCTGTAATTGTCTATTTTTGTGACATCTCTATCTCATTTTGGTATCAGGGTGATTGTGGCCTCATAGAATGTGTTTGACAGTGTTCCTCCCTCTGCTATATTTTGGAAGAGTTTGATAAGGATAAGTGTTAGTTCTTCTATTAATGTTTGGTAGAACTTGCCTGTGAAGTCATCTGGCCCTGAGCTTTTGTTTGTTGGAAGATTTTTCATGTTTCAATTTCAGTTCTTGTGATTTGTCTGTTCATGCTTTCTATTTCTTCCTGGTTCAGTCTTGAAGTTTGTGTTTTTCTAAGAATTTGTCCATTTCTTCCAGGTTGTCCATTATATTGGCATATAGTTATTTGTAGTAGACTCTAATGATCCTTTGTATGTCTGCAGTGTCAATTGTTACTTCTCCTTTTTCAATTCTGATTCCGTTGATTTGAGTCTTCTCACGTTTTTCCTGATGAGTCTGGCTAATGGCTTATCCTTTTTTTTTTTTTTTTAATCTTCTCAAAGAATTAGCTTTTAGTTTTGTTAGCCTTTGCTATTGTGTCTTTGTTTTCTTTTTCATTCATTTCTGATCTGATCTTCATAATTTCTTTCCTTCTGCTAACTTTGGGATTCCTTCATTCTTCTTTCTCTAATTACTTTAGATGTAGTGTTAGGTTGTTTATTCAAGATTTTCCTTGTTTCTTGAAGTAAGATTGTATTGCACTGAACTTCCCTCTAAGAACTGCTTTTGCTGCATCCCGTAGGTTTTGGGTCACCATATTTTCATTGTCCTTTTTTTTCTAAGTATTTTTAATTTTCTCTTTGATTTATTCACTGATCTCTTGGTTATTTAATAGCATGTTGTTTAGCCATCATGTGTCTGTATTTTTACAGTTTTGCTGTCCTGTAATTGATATCTAGTCTCATAGAATTGTGCTCAGAAAATATGCTTGATATGATTTCAGTTTTCTTAAGTTTATTGAGGATTGGTTTGTTACCTAAGATGTGATGTGCCCTGGAGAATGTTCCATGTGCATTTGAAAAGAAAGTCAGAGCACCAGAGAACTCCTGACCCCATGGAATAGTAATCAGAAAGAGCTCTCCCAGAGGCCTCATTCTCAGTACTAAGGTCCAAATTCACCCAAAGGCCAGCAAACTCCTCTGCAGGGTACCTCAAGCCAAACAAGTAGCAAGACAGGAAATAACCATGCTCATTAGAAGACAGAATTCCTATAGTCATATTAAGCTCTCAGACACATGAAAACACACCAACAGGCATGACCCTGCACATCAGAAGGATAAGATCCAGCTCCACACACAAGAATATAGGCACCAGCACCCCCTGCCACCATCCAACAAGGAAGCCTACACAAGCCAATGGATCAACCTCCCCACTGGGGAGAAACAAGAGATTTAAGAAGAATTGTGACCCTGTAGTCAGAGAAAAGAGGACTGTATTCCTATAAACTTCCCTCTTAGAAATGGTTTTGCTCTATCCCATAGGTTTTAGGTTGTTTTGCTTTCATTGTCATTAGTTTCTAGGTATTTTTTTTTTATTTCCTTTTTGATTTGTTCAGTGATTTTTTGGTTATTTAATAATATATTGCTTAGCCTCCATGTGTTTGTGTTTTTTAAATTCTTTTCCTGTAATTGATATATGATAGTATTTCTCATAGACACTGGTGCAACCTTCTTGGTGATAACCAAAAGGATTGGAAACCTTAGCAAACATATGGGATATGTAATGGGGTTCTAAAGGGAGAGACAAGTGCACACTTTCCTGGAACCCCTTTTGTGCAAAATCAATTGCCAGCTGTTTTTACCTTCTTCTCTGTTTGTACCTGACTGTCCCATACCTTTAATGGGAAGAGATTTATTAACTAAGTTAGGAACCACTGTGCTTCTTGAGAAGCAAGTGATTCACCCTCATCACCAAACAGTTCTAAGAAAAAGCAAAAAGGAAAAGATAAAATCTGAAGCTAAAATAGAAGACTATGTAAATAGAGGGTCTCCTAAGTAAAGACCTAGCATATCAAGGGTCTGGACTTGGCAAAAGATATCCAGCCAGTGATTATTAAGTGGAAGGCATTATATGGTATCTAAGTGTAAGGTACAGATTTTTTAAACCTAGAGAAGATTCTCAAAAATATTAGTAAAATTACCAAAATAGTAGGCCACAGCTCTGACTAAACTTACCATAGCTCATATTCCAAGTGGATAAGAATTTGGAAGAGGACTTCTCCCCTAAGCTAAGTGAGGAAAGTATGTCTTTCCAACATAGTTGTTGCAGAAATTGATCCCACGAGAAGCCAAGCACAACACTCGGAGGGTTGGAGAACTCAGGTTTATTGAGCTGGTGGACCCAGATGAGCTAACACTCCAAAATTCTGGGCACCATTCTAGGTGAATTCTCTGTTTATATAGGTTAAAACACATAGCTACAATTGACACTAATTGATTGCCTACAGTTGGCATTAATTGATTAGATTATTTGATTGGCTACTCCGTTTTCATAGGTTACAGGTGATTACAGAGCACACACGTTGCTACGGGTTACGTGCAAAGGGTTTTCAAAGGCGAGCAGGCATAAAGCTATGAACTACAAATTTTCCTCATCAAGGTGAATGGGTATGTCAGGCCTTCATTATCATTGAGGTAACCACCCATACTTTGAAAAAACAAAACAAAACAAAACAAAACTGTCTTGCGTTCCAAATGTAGTCTTTGCAGGACCAGAGGTGTGGCTTCAAAAGTAATCCAAAGTTCTCTAATCCTTTTACCACTCCCAAAACCTATTTAACTTAAGAGGCTTTAAGTATTAAACATAGGGGAAACAATGCCAAACTATGATAAATTTACCTGTACCTTTGAGCTGCAAATGTCCTATTTGGTCTTCTCAGGAACACTTATCTCTGCCATCATTTTAAAAGCAAATTTAAAAAATGAGGGTAAAGTAATTTAGAACTTGACTTGTCAGAGGTAAACAGAAATGCTGTGTCTTTTTTGTAATCAGTAGAGAAAAGGATTTAGCTATCTAGATGTGTGACCTTGAGTTGTTCCATTTGTTAGAAGCCCAATTTGTATCCCCCCTCTTGTAACTGATGGTTTTAGGTTGTACCTGAGTCAAGACTGAAGTTTTGGAATGGGAACTATGAAGCCTCAGTTTTTGTTTGTGTCTGTGTGCTCATAGATACCTATGTCTGTGTCATACATCAATGACATTGCCAAACATTAATTGTTAAAAGACACTAGTTACCTGACTTAAAGGAAATTAAGTGCTTATGTAAATACTCAGAAATAGAAAATAATCTGGTTAGAATGAATTTCAGGTTCATGTCATCTGGAAAATATTCAGTACTAAACTGATATCTGGTATTGAAGGTGGCTTAAAATTTTGGTTTGATTAATATAGACATGTCTTTAGAGTTATCCATGTGTAGTATAATACTTCTCTTGTACCTAGGTTTAATAGTGGTAAAATAAAAACTTATTCAAATAAAACCAAAATAGTAACTCTATGTGCAGAAAATCCAAAAACAAACAAACAAACAAAAAACCAAAAAAGAGCAAGAAAAAAAAAACCTTTTAAGGATAGTAAGATATATATTTTCAGTAAAAGAAGGGAGGGGGGATGAGAAAAAAATACTGAAAAGAGTTGTACATGATCAGAGTTTTCTAAGATTCAACTAAATATAGTTGGGTAAATGGATTTTGTTGGGAGTGGTCTGGGACAAGTCTGAATTTTGTTTCTCTCCCCAAAATGTTCTTTAAATGCTGCTTTTAATAGCAGATAGCATGATTTTCTTTACCTTTAAGTGATCTGTATGTGCCTTTGAGATCTTTTGTAACTGTGGTTAAGGAATAAGTATTGCCTCACAGTGACCATAATGTTATTTGACCAAATGATTTAAAATGTTTTAACAAATTTCCAAATATCATTCTTTTTTTCATTTTTAAATTATTTTAACAACTTTATAGACATAGAATTAACTACATAAATGTAAAGCAAATAATTTGATGTTTTGACATATATCTGCATCCTCAAAACCATCACTGCAATAAAGAGGATGAAGATATCAATTATTCCCAAAATTGTTCTCATGTTCCATTTTTATTTTTTTAATTTTTAATAAGCTCTTTATTGGAGTATAATTGCTTTAGACATTTGTGCCAGTTTCTGCTGTACAACAAAGTGAATTGCCTGTATTTATACATGTGTCCCCATATCTGCTCCATGCCTTGACTCCCTCAAACCCTCCCTATCCCACCCCTCTAAGTCATCAGCAGTCATTGAGTTGGTCTCCCTGTGTTATGCAGCAGCTTTCAATTGCTATCTATTCTACATTTGGTGGTATAAATATGTCAATGCTACTCTCAAACTTCATCTCAGATTCCTTCTGCCACCAGTGTCCTCAAGTCCTTTCTCTGCAACTGCACCTTTATCCTTGCCCTGCCACTGGGTTCATTAGTACATTCTTTTTTTTTTTTTTTTTAGATACCATATATTCACATTAGCATACAGTACTTGTTTTTCCCTTTCTGGTTTACTTCACTCTGAATGACAGACTCTAGTTCCATTCACCTCTCAACAAGTAACTCAATTTCATTCCATTTTTGGCTGAGTAATATTCCATTGTATATATGTGCCACATCTTCTTTATCCATTCATTTGTTAATGGGCATTGATGTGGCTTCCATATCCTGGCTATTGTATATAATGCTGCAATTAATATTTTGGTACATGTATCTTGTTGGATTCTGGTTTTCTCAGGGTATATGCCCAGCAGCGGGGTTGCTGGGTTGTATGGTAGTTCCATTTTTAGTTTTTTAAGGGACCTCCATACTGTTTTCCATAGTGGCTGAACCAATTTACCTTCCCACCAACAGTGAATGAGTGTTCCCTTTTCTCTCCACCTTCTCTAGCATTTATTGCTTCTAGATTTTTTGATGACGGCCAATCTGACCGGAGAGAGTTGATACCTCATTTTGCTTTGACTTGCATTTATCTAATTGTTAATGATGTTGAGCATCTTGTCATGCATTTGTTAGCCATCTGCATGTCTTCTTTGGAGAAATGTCTATTTAGGTCTTCCACCCATTTCTGCATTGAGTTATTTGCTATTTTAATATTGAGATGCATCAACTGTTTGTATATTTTGGAGATTAATCCTTTGTCAGTTGCTTCATTGGCAAATATTTTCTGCAGTTCTGAGGTTTGTCTTCTTGTATTGTTTATTCTTTTTCTGCACAAAAGGTTTTAAGTTTCACTAGGTCACAGTTGTTTGTTTTTTATTTTATTTCTATTATTCTAAGATGTGAGTCAAAAAGTATCTTGCTTTGATTTATGTCACAGAGTGTTCTGCCTATGTTTTCCTCTAAGAGTTTTGTCATCTCTGGCTTTATATTTAGCTCTTTAATCCACTTTGATTTTGTTTTTGTGTATGGTGTTAGGAAGTGTTCTAATTTCATCCTTTTATACATAGCTGTCCAGTTTTCCCAGCACTACTTATTGAAGAGACTTTCTTTTCTGCATTATATATTGTTATCTCTTTTGTCAGGATAATGTGTCCAAATATGCATGGGCTTTTTCTGGGCTCTCTCTTCTGTTCCATTCATCTATATTTCTGTTTTTATACCACAAACTACTGCGTTGATCAACTTAGCCTTGTAGCACAGGCTGAAATCAGGGAGGCTGATTCCTCCAGCTCTGTCTTTCCTTCTGAAGATTGTTTGGCTATTCGGGGTCTTTTACATTTCCGTACAAGTCATGAAATCTGTTGTTCTAATTCTGTGAAAAATTCCATTGGTAATTTGAAAGGGATTGCCTTGAGTCTGTATATCACTATGGGCAGTATATTTATTTTCTCAATGTTCATTCTTCCAATCCAAGAATATTGTATATCCCTCCATCTGTTTCTATCATCTTTGATTTCTTTCATCTGTGTCTTCTAGTTTTCTGCATACAGGTCTTTTGCCTTCTTTAGCAGGTTTATTCCTAGGTATTTTATCCTTGTTTTTGCAAAGGTAAGTGAAAGTGTGTCCTTAATTTATCTTTCTATTTTTTTTTAGTGTGTAGGAATTAAAGTGATTTCTGTGCATTAATTTTGTATCCTGCTACTTTACTAAAGTCATTGATTAGTGCTAGCAGTTTTCTGCTAGCTTTTTTACAGTTTTCTATGTATAATATCATGTCACCTGCAAAGAGTGACAATTTTATCTCTTTTCCAATGTGGATTCTTTGTATTTCTTTTTATTCTTTGATTGCTGTGGCTAATGCTTCCAAAACTATGTTGAATAATAGTTGTGAGAATGGTCACCCTTGTCTTGTTCCTGTTCTTAGAAGGAATGCTTTCAGTTTTTCTCCAGTTAGAATGATTTTGGCTCTGGGTTTGTCATATATAGCTTTTATTATGTTGCAGTAATTTCCTTCTATGCCCAGTTTCTGGAGAGTTTGTATGATAAATGGATGTTGAATTTTGTCAAAAGCTTTTTCTGCATCTATTAATGATCATGTGGTTTTTATCCTTCAATTTGTTAACATGGTGTATCACATTGATTCATTTGCATATGTTGAAAAATTCCTGCATTCCTAGGAGAAATCCCACTTGATCGTGGTGTATGATCTTTTTAATGTGTTTTTTGATTCTGTTTGCTAGTATTTTGTTGAGGATTGTTGCATTTGTATTCATCAGTGATATTAGCTTGTAATTTTCTCTTTTTTTGTGTGACATCTTTGCCTGGTTTTGGTATCAGCATGATGGTGGCCTTGTAGAATGAGTTTGGCAATGTTCCTCCCTCTGCTGTATTTTGGAAGAGTTTGTGAAAGTTAGGTGTTAGCTCTTTTCTAAATGTTTGATAGAATTCACCTGTGCAGCCATCTATCCCTGAACTTTTGTTTGTTGGGAGATTTCTAATTGCATACTCGATTTCAGTGCTTGTGATTGGCCTATTCATATTTTCTATTTCTTCCAGGTTCAGTCTTGGAAAATTGTACATTTCTAAGAATTCAGCCATTTCTTCCAGATTACCTAGGTCTTTGGCTGCTGGTAGTAGTCTCTCATGATCTTGTGTATTTCTACAGTGTTAGTTGTTAATTCTCCTTATTCATTTCTAATTCTGTTGATTTTTGTCTTCTTCCTTTTTTCTTATGAGTCTGGCTAATGGTTTATCAATTTTGTTTATCTTCTCAAAGAACCAGCTTTTAGTTTTTTTGTTTGTTTGTTTGTTTGTTTGTTTTTATCCTTGGTGTTGTTTCCTTTTTGTTGTTGTTGTTCCATTTATTTCTCATATGATCATTATGATTCCTTTCCTTCTCCTAAATTTGTGTTTTTGTTTTTGTTCTTCTTTCTTTAATTGTTTTCAGTGTAAGGTTACATTGTCTATTCAAGATTTTTCTTGTTTCTTAGCAGGATTGTATTGCAATGAACTTTCCATTTAGAACTGCTTTTGCTGCATCCTATAGGTTTTGGGTCATCTTGTTTTCACTGTCATTTGTTTCTAGGCATTGTTGATTTCCTCTTTGATTTCTTCAGTGATTTTTCAGTTGTTTAATAGTGTATTGTTTAGTCTCCATTTGTTTTTAATGTTTTATATTTTTGTTGTTGTTGTTTCTTGGTTTGTTTGTTTGTTTTTTCCTGTAGTTGACATCTGGTCTCATAGCCTTCTGGTCGGAAAAGATAGTTGAGAGAATTTCAATTTTCTTGAATTTACTGAGGCTTTATTTGGGACCCAAGATGTGATCTATCTTGGAGAATGTTTCATGTGCACTTGAGAAGAAAGAGTATTCTGTACTTTTTGGATGGAATGTCCTATAAATATCAATTAATCCATCTGATCTAAGGTGTTATTTAAGGATTGTGTTTCCTTGTTTATTTTCTGTTCGTATAGTCTTTCCATTGGTTTAAATGGGTTTTGAAAATCTCCTACTATTATTGTGTTAGTCAGTTTCCTCTTTTATGGCTGTTAGCATTTACCTTATAAATTGAGGTATTCCCATGTTGGGTGCATAGATATTCATAATCATCACTGGATTGATCTAATAACAATTGGGTATTCTTCTTTGATTGATACTTTGATCATTATTTTATGTCCTTGATTGTCTTTTCTTTAAACTCTAATTTGTCTGATATGAATATTGCTACTCCAGCTTTCATTTGACTTCCATTTGCATGGAATAACTTTTTCCATCCCCTTTCTTTCAGTCTGCATGCATCCCTAGGTCTGAAGTGGATTTCTTGTAGACAACCTATATAAGGGTGTTGTTTTTGTATCCATTTGGCCAGCCTGTGTATTTTGGTTGGAGCATTGAGTGTATCTTCATTTAACTCAATTATTTACATGCATGTTCCTATTACCATTTTTCTAAGTGTTTTGTTTTGTTTTGTTTTTGGTTTGATTTTGTAGGTCTTTTCCTATTCTTGTGTTACCTACCTAGAGAAGTTCCTTTAGTAATTACTGTAAGGCTGGTTTAGTGGTGCTGAATTCTCTTAACTTTTTCCTGTCTGTAAAGCTTTTCATTTGTTCATTGAACTTGAATGAGATACTTTCTGGGTAGAGTATTCATGGCTGTGGATTTTTCTCTTTCAATACTTTAATATATCCTGCCACTCCCTTCTGGCCTACAGAGTTCCTGAAGAAAGTTAAGCTATTATCCTTATGGGTTTTCCCTTATGTGTTATTTGCTTTTCTCTTGCTGCTTTTAATATGTTTTCTTTGTGTTTTATTTTTGTTGGTTTGTTTAATATGTTCCTTAGTATGTTTCTCATTGTGTTCATTCTCTAAAGAACTCTCTGGACTTCTTGGACTTGATTATTTATTTTCCCATTTTGGGGAATTTTTCAACTATAATCTCAAATATTTTCTTGGATCCTTTCTTATTTTCTTCTTCTTCTGGGACCCCTACAATTCAATTGTTATTGTGCTTAATGTGGTCCCCAATGTCTCTGAGACTGTCTTCCATTCTTTCTTTTTTTTCTTTTTCCTGTTCTGTGGCAGTTATTTCCACCATTCTCTCTTCTAACTCTCTCACTCATTCTTTGACTCAGTTATTCTGCTATTGATTCCATCTAGAATATTTTTAATTTCAGTTATTATGTTGTTCATTACTGTTTGTTTGTGCTTTAGTTCTTCTAGGTCCTTATTGAATGTTTCCTGTATTTTCTCTACTATTTTTTTTTCTTGAGATTTTGAATTATTTGTACTATCATTACTCTTAAATTATTTTTCAGGCAATTTGCCTATTTCTTTTTTCATTTATTTGGTCTTGGTTTTTATCTTGGTCCTTTGCCTGCAAAATATTTTTTTATTTCCTCATTTTGCATAAATTATACTCTTTGATGTCTTCTTTCCCTATGCTATCTGGTAGTAATTCCTCTTTTTTGTGTTGACTGCTCCTGTGGTAAGGTTGGTCCAGTGTCTTGAGTCTGTTTCCTGATGAGAGGGTCTGGTGCCTGCTTCTGGTGTGTGGACCTGAGTCTTTTCCCTCTGATGAGCAGGGATATGTCAGTTGGGGTGTTTTAGGGTATCACTGAGCTTAGTATAGCATGAAGTACCAATCCTGATCAAATTACCAATGGCATTTTTCACAGAACTAGAGCAAGAAATCTTACGATTTGTATGGAAACACAAAAGACCCCAAATAGCCAAAGCAATCTTGAGAAGGAAAAATGGAGTTGGTGGAATCAGGCTTCCTGACTTCAAACTATACTACAAGGCCATAGTGATCAAGACAGTATAGTACTGGCAAAAAATAGAAAGGAAGATCAATGGAATAGAATAGAGAACTCAGAAGTAAGCCCAAACACATATGGGCACCTTATCTTTGACAAAGGAGGCACGGATATACAATGGAAAAAAGACAGCCTCTTCAATAAGTGGTGCTGGGAATATTGGACAGCAACATGTAAAAGAATGAAATTAGAACACTTCCTAACACCATACACAAAAATAAACTCCAAGTGGATTAAAGACCTGCATGTAAGGCCAGACACTATCAAACTCCTAGCGGAAAACATAGGCAGAACACTCTATGACATATATCAAAGCAAGATCCTTTTTAACCCACCTCCTAGAATAACAGAAATAAAATCAAGGATAAACAAATGGGACCTCAAGAAACTTAAAAGCTTTTGCACAACAAAAGAAACCATAAACAAGACTAAAAGTCAACCCTCAGAATGGGAAAAAAATAATTGCCTATGAAACAATGGACAAAGGATTAACCTCCAAAATATACAAGCAGCTCATGCGGCTTCATACCAAAAAAGCAAATAACCCAATCTACAAATGGGCAGAAGACTTAAATAGACACTTCACCAAAGAAGACAAACAGATGGCCAACAAACACATGAAAAGATGCTCAACATCACTAATCATCAGAGAAATGCAAGTCAAAGCCACAATGAGGTATCACCTCACACCCATCAGAATGGCCATCATCACAAAATCTGGAAACAACAAATGTTGGAGAGGGTGTGGAGGAAAGGGAATTCTCCTGCACTGTTGGTGGGAATGTAAGTTGATACAGCCACTAAGGAAAACAATTTCGAGGTTCCATAAAAAACTACAAATAGAACTACCATATGATCCAGTAATCCCACTGCTGGGCATATACCCAAAGAAAACCATAATCCCAAAAGAAACATGTACCATAATGTTCATTGCAGCACTATTTACAATAGCCAGGACATGGAAGCAACCTAAATGCCCATCAACAAATGAATGGATACAGAAGATGTGGCATATATATTCAGTGGAATATTACTCAGCTATAAAAAGGGATGAGATGGAGCTATATGTCATGAGTTGGATAGAACTACAGTCTGTCATACAGAGTGAAGTAAGTCAGAAAGAGAAAGGCAAATAATGTATGCTAACTCACATATACAGAATCTAAAAATGGTACTGATGAACTCAGTGACAAGAACAAGGACACAGGTGCAGAGAATGGAGTGGAGAACTCGAGGTTTGGGAGGGGGCGGGGGGTGAAGGGGAAGCTGAGGGGAAGCTGAGACGAAGCGAGAGAGTAGCACAGATATATATATATACTACCAACTGTAAAGTAGATAGCCAGTGGGAAGTTGTTGTATAACAAAGGGAGTTCAACTGAATGATGGAAGATGCCTTAGAGGACTGGTACAAGGAGGGTGGGAGGGACTCGAGGGAGGGTGGGGGGAGAGTCAAGGGAGGGTGGGAATACGGGTATATGTGTATAAAAACAGATGATTGAACCTGGTGTACCCCAAGAAATTAATAAAAAAAAATAAAACAAAAAAAACCCAGATGATTGAACTTGGTGTACCCCCCAAAAATAATAAATAAATAAAATTAAAAAAAGAAAAAAAAGATTTGAAGATCCCTTAGGATTATCACTGGGAAATTAAAAAAAAAAAAAGCTATAACTGACACTGAATGGATCAAATCAATAGAATTAATAGTAATAATTCTGTTTCCTTGGAGTTTCAGCTATAAGTGTTCTTTTATATGCCTTGAGTCACAGGCCACCTTTGCCTCCCCCAAAGGCCCTTGTCTGCCTCTGGGATGGACTCTGAACCTGCTGTGGGCCCTGTGAGGTCCACTTAGGCTCTGATCTGGCCCAATTCCTTTGTGTGCTTGCTCCCAATGTCCACAGCTGCCAGAGATAGGCCTTTTTAATTGTGGAAACTTTCATTGCCTACTCAGATATTTCAACACGTAAGGTCTACCTAGCTGATCACAGGGATGTAGTCTGAAGCTTGTATAGCTGATGAAAATATTTTAGAATCTCTTCCTCAGTTCCCCATCCCTGGCATTCACCTTTGATTTTGTTCCCACCTCTGTGTGTGGTCCAAATGCAGGAGTCTGGTCCTGATGCTGCCTTTGAGGTCTTGGCTCTGCATCGGTGAGGGCTTCCTTCATCATTCATCTGCAGGTGCCAAAGTGTGTGGAGAAAGAGTGTACAATAGTGGCTCTTCTCCCTGTATATGACTCAGCAGTAGCACCCTACTTGGATCACAGGAGCCCCAGGGTTGATACCAAATGCTCAGGAATGCTGGTGACCTCAGTTATAGGAAATCTGACCTTAGTGTAGTTCTTTACTGGTGCCTGGCATAAGTCACATGAAGGCCAGGCATCAGGGGCTTTTTGTATTGTTCTGCAACCTGCAGAGCTTCCTTTACTGTTCATCTGTAGGTGCCAGTGTGTGGGGAGAGATAGGGTACAATAGTGGCCCCTCCCCCTGTGTATGAGTCACCAATAGTGCCCTGCTCGGATTTGCAGGAGCCCCAGTGGTGACACCAAATGTGCAAGGAAGCTGGCAGGCCTAGGCATAAGAGCATTGTCCCTAGAGATGGCCCCCCGGCCAGATGTCCTTTGGTTCTCATCAGCAGGCATGCTAGGATCATCTCTTGAGGGGGATTTTTCTATTATTTTTCAACTGGTGCTCAACAGCTAGGCCTAGCAGGGTCTTCCTTTAATTTTTGTTGCAGGCACCAAGAGAGAGGCCTACAATAGTAGCTCCTCCCCTTGTGCATGACTCAGCAATAGTGCCCTGCTACCATGACAGCCCAGTCTTCCCTGGTAGGCATTCCCTGCTGTGGACTTATTCCCTACCATATCCTCAATACATCTTCCCATAGCCAACAATGGTTCTCACCCTGGGCCTGTTCCCCAGTACCTATGTTTCACTCCCATACCCTCTGTATTCCTATGAACCCATGTCTCAGTCCAGGGCATTCAGGGCTGTGGTATGGACCATTTGTGTGTTTCTCACTCTTTCCCATCTGCCATAGATCAGTTGCTTCACCCTATTTAGACAGTCCCAAATGCCTCCCTTCTGACCCCATCAAATTTCCCAATGGAGGGGGGGATCCCCATCAAATAAGGGGGTTTCCCCAAATCAGGTATTCACTCCTCTGTTTTGTCTCACCCCACCCCAGGGCTGCAGGTCCCATCCATTGTTTTTCTCCTGCTCTTGCTTCATTTGTTTTTCTTTTTTGGCCCTACCCACTTATGCAGGTATCTTTGTAGTCCTTTCTGGTGTTCAAGGTCTTCTGCTAGTGTTCAACCAGTTTTCTGTGGGAATTGTTGCATCTATTGATGGATTACTGATGCATATATGGAGAGAGATACACTTCACATCCTTCTATTTCACCACCATCTTTCCTCCTCCTCAAATTTTAACTAAGTTTCTTTTGATTTCCAGCTAACTGTGGGGTTCATTAGAGGGCCCTTGAGGTATCTTAAAGAGAGATATTTCAGTAGGATTATTTGCTGTGTTAAGTGTAATCATTCATAATTCTAGTTATTGTAGAGAAGTTTATTGATTATACTGTAATGAGATGTTTAACCACACCTTTTAAGTCTTCTGTCATTTATAGATATTTTTATACTCTGGTGCTAGCACTAAACGTGATTCTTCAACAAGGAAATTCATAGAAAGGCTATGTAAGCACTTAAAACTGTTCCACACCAAGATGATGGCTATGAGAGAATTCCAGCCTATACTCACTGAAAATAAGAAGCTGTCCTGCCCAAGGGGCCCCTAGGTCAGGCATCCAGTGATTTTTACTCCCTGACAGGCAGGGTCAATGCCACTACTCAGCCTTGAAGTGGTTACAGGGGATGGACTATTGCCCTTCTGCTTCCCATAAGAATATGGGAGAAATATCTCTGAGGGGGAAATGAAACAGGAGGGAAAGAGTCAGGTTACAACCTTTGAAAGAATGACATAGCCCAAAAACATGACATAAATTGAGTAGAGCCATTTGGGTCCAAGAGAGTGGAGCAGTTTCGTTCCACTAGACCTTGAGCCTCAGTCATATAAGCATAGGTATCAAAAAGTGAACAATAACCTAATTCCTGGAGATCCCCGCCCTTTCCTGAAATATTTGAAATGTTCCTGTCACTCATTAGCATATGAAATTACCCACCATATATAAACTAACAACACCATACCCTGGTGCATTTCTCACCTTCTGCAATAGCCCACAGTCTGTCTGTGCAGTGTGTTTCTCTGTAAATAAATCCACCTCTTGCCTATCAGTTTGTCTCTCAATGAATTCTTTTTGTGATGAGATATCAAGAACCTGAACTTCAGTAACTCCTGAAATCAGGTGTGTAATCTCAGATGGAAGACATTAGGTTTTACCAGGGTTTGAGTCCCAGCCTCTGGGTATATTCCTAATCTGAGGTGCTCGGTTTCAATTTTAGCATCATGTCAAATCAACTGAAACAAATTAAATATAAAACAGCCATGACCAGGACTTACCTTGTGTCACAGTGGAGAAGATGCCACACTCCCAATGAGGGGCCTAGGTTCAATGCCTGGTCAGGGAACTAGATCCCACATGTCACAACTAATAGTTCTCATGCCACAACTAATGATCCTCCATGCCTCAACTGAAGATCCCATGTGCTTTAACTGACCTGCACAGCCAAATAAATGAATAGTTTAAAAAGCCTGACTAATAGTCCGTTGCATATCTCTACCACCTTTTCATTATCCATTCAACTGTTTATGAATCTAAGTTGTTTCTACATCTTGGCTATTGTGAATGATGCTGCAAGTACATGACAGGGTAAATATTCATTTGTGATCATGATTTTAGGCTTTTGGAATAAATACTCAGAAGTGAGATTGCTTGATCAAATAGCCATTCTCTTTTTGAGGTGTTTTTTTTGTTTTTGTTTTTGTTTTCTTTTTTTTGAGAAATCTCCATTATGTTCTCCAGCGGCTACACCACTTTACACCCCCCCCCCCAAACAATGTGCAGGATTCCACATCCTCGTCAAAACTTGGTGTCTTCTGTTTTTTGATAATGACCATTCTAATGGATATGAGATGGTATCTTATTGTCATTTGATTTGCATTTTACTGATGATTAGTGCAGGAGCAACTATCCTCCCAATTTTACAGCATAGGGAATAATGTCCAAAATGAACTTATCAAGGTCACATGACTGATAGGTGTCAGAGGTGGGATTTGAACCCAGGCAGAAAAGCTCTAGGATGTACATGCCTAGTGAGTATGCTATACTGTCTTCCATGTGCTCAGCAAACCTGGGATCATGCTGTTTTGTATTCTTTTCTTTTTTCTCAATGTATATTAGCATAATGTCTCAGAGCACTAAATATTCTCCTAAAAAAACAATTTTAAGGTGGTTGATTGCATGATGGCCTATCTATGCTGTGGACACTTTGTGTTCAATGCGTCTTGCGAATGTCCCACATTTTCCCCTTTGTAAGAGACTCTGAGGACTACATCTTTGCTTATTTAAGTTTTCAGGTGGTTCTGTTCATCACTTCAGCATGAACCTTAGAAGCAAAATCGCTGGGATGAAGACCATGAATATTTTAAGAACAAGTCATCAAAAAAAAAATCTACAAATTTACACTCTCAAAAAGTGTAGAAGATATGTCTCTTTCCTGGTTTTTTCTACTATCTCTCTCACTGGTGCCTATAAAACTCTCTGTTCTTCAATGGGTAACGGATAAAAGTGGAATGTGGGGGAAGATTGTTGCTTTCAAGGTCAGACATTGGGACTTCCCTGCAGAATCAGTGGTTAAGACTCCATGCTTCCAATGAAGGGGATATGTATTTGATCCGTGGTAAGAGAAATAAGATCACACACATTGTGTGGTATGGCCAAAAAAAAAAAAAAAGAAAGTTGGTGAAGATCAGAATTTACCCTCATGGTGGTAGCCCAAGCTACAAACATACAGCCTCGGGAACAGTGGCCTCATTAATAGACACAGCTCCAGCACTGGCCTTAGATTCATCTACGAAAGCAAAGCCTGACTTTTTCTTGTTGATATTATGGTAGTGAGCCAAGATGACACCATATGTCTCCCAATATGGATGCAGCAGTGTGTTCTAGTGGAAACATCTACAAAATCATCCATTCATTTATTCAACACATATTTATTGAGGGCCTACTATGTGCCTGTCACCAGTACTCAGGCCAGAAGAATGGAGGTAGCTTCCTTCATCTGTATAATGGGGGTCATGCCCTGCAGAGGCTCATGGGGAGAGAGGGAAATGGCATATGCAATTAACCAGAGCTCTTCTTCTTCTTTTTCTATCTTTCTTTCTTTCTTTCTTTCTTTCTTTTTTTTTTTTTTTCATTTGTGGTTTCTCATGAACAGAAAGACATTGCTTATGGTTCCATGAAGAGCATTTGGAAAATGAGTTTGACAAGCTGTTCTCTTGCGTATCCATTAACATCGTATCATGATATTTACTGTTAAAAATAAATACATACCAGTTCTTCTCTCACCTTTCCTCCCTTCACCAGCTCTGCAACCAGTCCTCTTTTATTCCCCTCAAGTCAATCATAATCCAGTGCCAACCCAAATAGACCAGGCACACATAATCATGGATATATGGCAAATCTACACAGACATGGTAACTGCAGGGCTTAGGGGTGTGTTTCAGGGTGGGGTCACAACACTGAAGTTAATGCCCTTCTTTTGCCCTCCCCAGCCTTTCCCTGGCTTCCTGAAGAGGAAGCCCCTCACTCCTGTGACCTACCCACACCTCTGTTGTTTTCTCCATCTGGCCCTCTCTATTGGGAGTTGTCCCTTTATCTGTCTCCAGGAATCAGTGGTGGGTTCCTAACCCTGACCTCTATCCCTGGGGTCTACTATACACCTTTGACAACCGAGGTGGTCAGTAAATTTGTACTGAATGAAAAGATGAGGAGGGAAGGGCAATGTCCCTTTTGCTGGTATTTGTCTTGCTTGAGTGAAGGCCCATACTATTCATTGTGTTGGGGTGTGTTTTCCACCTTATTCAAGCTTTGCTGCTCTGTCTATCCTCTGGATCTCCCTTCAGATCTGGCCCTCACTGTCCCCAGTTTGTGTCTCTGACTAGCGTCTCCAGGTGTGAAGTGATGCTTACGTTCCAAAAGTTCCAAACCATGTCAGCTTGAACCAAATGGTTTGTAGCTCTGTCCCTGGAGGAAGCTTTGGAAGGCTGAAGGCTTTGTGCACCCTGAGTGCACCTTTACATGAGTGGCATTCACCCCAACAGATTTGGAGGTCAAGGGAATGAACATGCTGGGCCCTGGAGGGGTGGGGCTGGCTCAGGTATCCACAAGGACTTGCACTTGGGAAGTGGGACAGGAAAGGATATTGCAGGGGTGGGTGGCAGAGAGCTGGTGACTAAGGTGTGGGGACAAATGGGAATCACCTCAGCTTGAATAGCTTCACCAAGAACCCCCCCCCACCTGCAGCTGAAGGCCACTGTCAAAAGTCCTCTGAAATGGGAAGAATAGAATCTATTTTGATTACCCCTTATAATCTCTGAATAGAAGGTGGTGGTATTGGTGGGGCTGTCACCATCTCCTCCATCGTGTTACACATCCTTTTGTTACTTCCTTTGGGGATGTCTCTCCCCAGCTCCAGTCACATGGTGCTGGAGGAAACTGTCAATCATGTTGGGCAGGGCCATGTGACCTAGTAAAGCCAATCATAGGACACCATAACCTGCCAAAATGTTTGGTCCAGGCCTGGACACATGATCTGAGGTGGACCAATCAGAGACCTCCTGGTACCCAGATGTTTCTTGAGCTTGTTTCTTAAGGCTTCGACCCCTTGGGGATATATGTGTAGAAGCCTGAGGGAAAAAATCTGTCAGGCTAAGAGAATCAAAGTTGAGAGAAGGGAAAGAGTGAGGCAGAGAAAGGGTGAGCTGATGGCTTCTGATTTTTGGCTCTAGTAACTGAGGTGTTTGAATCTGCTCTGGTTCCTGAGTCCAGGATCACCAGTATCCTTGCAATAAATCTCCACTTTCCTTGAAGCCAGTTGGAACTGGGATCCACTCACTTGTGGTTCAGATGAGGTTCTAGTTCCTGCCCAGTTATGATGCACCTCCCCGACCCAAAGAGAGGCACCCATTCATATTAGCACCATTAGGATTGGAATCCTTTATTCTTTACTTAAAATAGGGCTTTACAGACAACCAAACACAGTCCACAACCATCCCTTAGCAGAAGTGCCCTACATGTGAGTGAGTGTGTGTTTGGAGTGGGCCTGATTGATTCCTGAAGCAGCGCCAGGATTTACACTGCAGGAGCCAGGCCAATCCTGTTGTTTGCCTGATCATAAACAGAGAAATACAGCCTCAGGAAAGCATCACCCAGGATCCAGGTCTCAAGTGAGCTCCACTTCTCTGTGCCCCCTTTAAAGTTGCTGAAACAGGTGCCCTGGGGACCCTGGGATAAATGGAAATACACCCCAGTCAGCCTCATCCATTACCTGCCACCAACCTTAGCAACTAGAGCCAGTGGCTTCTCAGTTTTATTGCCTTCCTTTAGTAAGTACCAAGTGACTCTCAGCAGCTGTGGAAGTGGGATGCCCATCCGAGTCCATTATCAGCCAAGACATGTTGTTGCCTTAAGGGAGGTTGGTTGGGAATGGAAGGATTGGGAGTTTGGTATTAGCAGATGCAAACTACTATATATAGAGTGGATAAACAGCAATTTCCTCTGTATAGCACAGGGAAGAATATTCAATATCCTGTACAAACCCTAAAGGAAAAATAGGGAAAAAATATATATGCATAACTGAATCACTTTGTTTTACAGCATAAATTAACAACATGTTGTAAATAAACTATACTTCAATACAATCAAAAAAAAAAAAAAAAAGGACAAGAATGGCCCATTGTTCCCCTGTTCTTTCCTTCACTGTTTTCTCTGCAAAGAATGACTTTTCTTCTCTCTCTTCCCTACAACCTCTCCTTTAAGACTGTTCTCAGGCACTCGGGAAGACTTCCTGGACCCATGCTCACCCGAGCTGGCCAATCCAGGTTGTTTTCTGGGACCTACCCTGGTGCTCTCCTTGTGTGTAGCCTTCATCACTCCATATCTGGTCCAGGCTCCCACTGGCCCAACCCCCGGGGGTGATATTCAAATGGAATCCAGTGTAGTTTTCCTTTCACTCAAGCAGGCCTCCTCATGCCTCCATGAGGCAGGGGGTTTCAAATTACTGAAATTCCCTGTCTTCCTCAAAGCCTTTCTTGAGCCCATCAGCCACCTCTGAACTCCCACAGGGAGGTGACTTGAAGCCTCAATCCTTTTGCTGGGGCCATGCAGTCACTGTGCATCCTGTACTCTCATGAGCATTCAACATCCCAACAGATGGCTATGGTACTCCAACTCACAGAGGAGGAACTGGAGCTTAGCAATTGGAAGTTGCAGCTGAGTCCTAGGTGAACCAAGTATTAGATCAACCAACCAGGACACATTTGAGATGAGAAGGGATACGGTTAATCATTATGTTGGTACAGCACACTGAGACTGTCCTCAGCCAAGCCCACTTGTCATTGGCCGATTTCAGGGATTGCTAGAGCTGACATACTGTGCTCATGTATATGAGGGCTCTGGTTGAACTCGGCAGAGGCCCTTAGGGTTCGTCTCTCCTTGTGCCTCGCACCATGCCTACACAGGGTGGTGTCTCCATTTATTTCAGGATGATGGATGTCCCAGATTGCCCTTTACTCTCAAGTGTTTGGTTTTGTGGGAGGCACTGGCACAGCCACGGGGACTCAGCAGCATCTGCAGTGGTATGGCTCAGCCTGAAGAGGGCCCCCTCCTCCCAGCAACAGCTCAATGGTCCTTGCAAGGCCCAGATTTGAGAACCAGCCCCCAGGGTTGACCGCTCACCTTCCAGATGTAGGCTCGAGCGGACACTGGGTACTTAATGCCATTGATGGTGAAGACGACACTAGGCAGATGTGTGATGTAGTTACATGGAACCACGTACTGTTAGAGAAAGAGAAGAGAGTTTGGCCTGGATGATCCCTGGTGTGTGGAGAGCCCAATAGTGACCCTGTGGCATGTCCATTCACCTCTCGACCAACAGGCCTGGCGCCGATGAGCTTCTGGATGGCATTGACCATTATGGTTGGGCCAAGAAGGAATACAGTTCCAGTATTCACAATGGCCTTGCAGCCATGGAAACAAGCAACGACCGCCCCATTCAGGGTGATGCTGAGAGACAGTGGGACAAAGTGGACACAAAGATCACTCTGAAGTCTCCCCTCATGAATGCCAGCATATCTGACTGTCCCCACAACTGCCTTTTGCTCATGCCCTGACTCTGTCTTCCCTTGTTCTGGTCACATACCCTTCTTTGACTTCCTTTGAATTCTTGAATGCACCAGGCTCTTTTGTGCCTCAGGGCCTTGGCATGCCCTGCTAGCCCTGCCTAGAAGACCCCCATCACTTTTATCTAGCTAATTTATTCTCATCTTTAGGGTGCCAGGTAAAATGTCACATTTTCTGTGAAGTCTTTCCCAAAGACTAGATGAGCCTCCATTTTTTCACTCTCTGTAGACTCATCTTCATTTGTAGCAAGTACTGAAGTGGGAATTCATTATGTGTGTGACTTGTTTCATGTACGTCTGCCTCCTTAGATGTAAGGGCAAGTTGTATCCTCAGTTTCTCCCTCAAGTACCCACCACACTGTGGATGCAAAATGTATGTCTGTTGAGTGAATGAATGAGTGAGTCAGTGAGGGAGAGAATGAGGACAAACATGAAGATTAACCAGAGACCTGTGTCTGATCAAGTACATGGCAACTCACACAGTGAAGAGGAACACTCTTTTGGGCACCAGATGCAAAGAGTGCTTAGCAGGGAAAAGCAGGCTGTCCTGGGAGAGGTTGTTTCCCTGCCTGGCCCCTTCACCTGGATCAGACATTGAGGCCCCTGGCCAGGTGTTGCCTGAGGTAGCCCATGGGGGCCTCCAAAGGACATGTAAGCTTCTGTCTGACGGTAACACACAGAATCCCATCAGTTATGGCCCCTCGTTCTCAGGTAACTCATGAATTCCAGCTTCTTGCTTCTCTCTGTAACAGCCCCTGCCCCACTGCATGCGTGGAATGGGGGTGAGGGTGGATGCAATGGGCAGGTGGAGTGTCTCTTTGTATGGGTTACTTTCAGGTCTCAAGAATGGAGCTAACCTCTCTCCACTGCTGGTAAGCTTCTCCCTAAGGAGACCAGATTTCCCAGTTTGTCCAGGAGTTTCCCTGTTTTTAAACTAGCAAGTTTTTGTATGAAGAACTCCCTCATTACTGGGTAGCCCTAGACAGATGGTCATCTTATCCCAACCCTACTTAGGCTAGTGAAATTCTCCCTGATCCTCATTTCACCATAATTTAGGGTCCTCAAACCATGCCATTTACCTCACAGCACAGTGGATACATCCCTTTCCAGGCTGTATACACCTCTCAGGACCCTGTTCTGGACCCTGATCAGGGCCACAGTCAGAAATCCTGGGACCATTATGCACCCATGGGTGAGTGATGTGTGTATTTATGTGTGTTTCTGTGTGTTTCTGTGTGTGTGTGTGTGTGTGTGTGTGTGTGTGTGCCTCTGTTCTCTGTCTGTCTGTGGGTCTGTGTGTGTGTTTAGGTGTGTATCTGTGCTCCTGTGCATGCTGATAGGTGTGCCAATATGTGTGTTTGTGGGTGGAGTGTATGTGTCTGTGTATGACTGTGTGTCTGTGTGACCATCTGTGTGTGTCTGCATGTGTCCGTATGTACCTGTGGGAGCATCACTTGGGGTGACCCTTAGCGGGAGAGGCTTACTGGTTCATGATTATCTGCCAGCAGAGGGTGTGGGACACTGGTATCCAGTTGAGCTCTCCTTTGTGGTAGCTGTGGTCCACCCCACCAAACATCACCACGCTGCCATTCTCTTTCCCACTGAGGAGAGAAGGAAGAGTCAGGGCTCCTTGTCAGAGAATAACACCACTCACTGTCTGAGGGCTGTGCTTATCCACCCATCAGAGGCACTGCTATGGTCTCCATTTCACAGATGTGGAAAGTGAGGCATGGAGGGATTGATTACATGACCAAGGTTGGTCAGCAACTTATGAGTGTCACTGAAGAGGTTCAAAGCTGTGCAGCCTGGGTGGCCTCTGACCACCCACCCTTTTGAAGAGGGCCTGGTCCCATCCAGAAACCAGAGTGCTCAGAGATATCCTCAGAGGAAACCGTGCAGGAGGGGTTTCTCTTCCACTTTGTTCAGCCTGTCATTTTCAGAAAAGCGGAGGCCTGCGGTCACTAAGGGCTTGGGTATAGGCTGACTCAGTTTTGGCTTCAGAGGCCTGTGACCTGTGTCATCCATGAGGCCCCACACTCAGCAGGGACACATGGTGCTGTTATTCCTGTTTTGAAATTCCTAATAGTTTTTGAACAGGAGGTCCCCCATTTTTATTTTGCCCTGGCTTCTGCCAATTGTGTAGCTACTTCTGAGCTCAAAATAAAATGTTAGTGAGGAAGTAAACATTCCCGCCATCCCTGTCCATCCTTCCATATCAAATCCCTCAGCAAATCCTATTGCCTTTTCCTCCAACCTGTATCCTGACACCTTCCATTGCTCTCCCCCTTCCCTTCACTTCCCTGGACCAACCTGTTGCCCTTGAGCCCATGAGTATGGTTTTGTTCCAATAAAACATTATTTACACAAACTAGTGGGGGGACCATATTTATGTTGAGGTAGACAGTCTTTCAGTAAACTTCTGCATCAAGAGGTTGATAATTATTCATACAACTGAAAGCATCTTACTGCTAATTTATAGAGAGGGTTTGTCCAGCTCAGACTTACGGGCTCAAGTAGAAGGCAAAGACAGGCTGAGAAATAACACCCAGTTTCTTCAGGTTGTCGAAGACGGGGGTGACCCCTTGGTGGGCAAGGCGGGGGTCCCCAAGGCCCAGGATGCCATCAAAGTTTACATGATCCAAGTCAAACTTTTTATTGATCAGGCCAAATGCCTGGCGCAGGTCGATGAGTTTCCCAATCTGTAGGAGAGGAGAATGTTCCCACATAAAGGTTTGGGATGTGGGGCTGGGACTAGGCTGGGGTGGAGATGCCATTAGCACCTCAGTGAAGACTTGAGGCTAGGCTGTGCCTTGGTTTTACCTAAGTTGGTTAGAACAAGCTGGGACAGGAATTTGGGTTCCATTTGTGCAGGGCTGCAGATTTTTAAGCAGCACCTGCTCCTCCTACACACACCATCTGAAGGGAGTCAAATTGGCCTCATGTCTTCTGTACAGGTGGGGAAACAGAGACTCAGGACAGGAGCAAATGGAGGAGGCAGGCCATGGATTTAGCGGAGTCTCAAAGGCCCCCTAGAATAAGAACCCCTGTATCAGGTCCCTCCACACCTGCGGTCTCCTACTTTTCCTGCCCAGATGACTAAAGGCTGCTCCCAGGGACCCAAGATCAGTTTTATTGTTTCCGAAAATACCCACCACTGCACAAAATTTGACTGGCCCACCCAGCTCCACCACTTATCAGATGCCTGACCTACACAAGGCCCTGGTGCTCTAGACCTCAGTTTCTTCCTCTGTAAAATGGAGCTAATCATAGTACTTGCTCTGTGGGGTTGTTCCAGGACTCAACATGTTATTACCATGAAATTGCATGCCAGAGTCTGAGAATAGAATTGTGGGTGATTTTTCACCAGTCTCCCTGCTCTCAGCAAAATGAACCTTGAGCTGCTCAAGGGCAAAGGAGCTGCATATTCACACCCTAAGCCACTCTCTTGATTAGCTGTTCTAGTATATTGTGTGCCAGCAGGGGGCTGTGTCCCCAGAGGCACTCACTGCTGGGCCAGCAGCCAGCCACTAGGGCCCATGGGAAAGACTGGCCCCACCAGTTTGTTCTGAATCTCTTTTGTAAGCAGTGGTGGCTCCCAGGGCAAGCCCTGACAAACTTCTGGTTTCCAGTTACCCGAACTGTGTCATAGCCAATGAATCCAATCAGCCTCCCAGAGCCGTATTTGAGGTCAAAGCGCTGGCCTGTGGGCTGGAATGTGCTGGATGAATGAGGGTCGAAGAACTTGCGTGCACCTGCAGACACAAGAGATGAGTGTCTTTCAGGTGCCAAAGACAGAGAAGTGAATGGGCCAGGGAGCATGTGATGGGCAGGGAATGGGCAAGAACTCACGGCAGGAGGGAGTGGAGCAGTTGATGGAGGGCACCCACAAGTCAGATGAGCCAGTGTCAAAGACGACGCTAAACTCCTGAGGGGGTGTTCCAATGCTGATGTGGCCAACATAGGACAGCTACAGGGGGCAGGGAGGGGTGGCTAGCGCAGCCCTGGCTGCCCTGCACACCCTTGCTTCCCAGAGTGCTGCCCCCCTCAAAGTGTCTCGTGTCTCTTGAAATCACTTTCCAACCACCACACCTCATAGCCTCTGCTCAGAATGGTACCGTCATGCAATTCACTATTCCTTGTCCATGTGCAATCTTAGTTCCACACCCCACATTGACCCCAAGACAGTGCAGCATTAGTGCAGAGTGTTAACCACTGGACCTCCAGGGAAGTTCTGGTGCCTTCATTTGAGAAGCTCTCCAGTATCCCCTTCAAGGGCCAGCCTGAGTGTTCCCTTCTCCATGTGGTCCTCCTAGGTCACCCCGGGCCAATTCCTTTAAACTCAGATCAAGTCCTATCTAGGCCATGCAGTTGACTCTTCTATTGGACATGTATTAACTCTTTGCCTATCACTCAGGCTGGCCTATGCATTCTTAAGGAGAACAGGAGACTATTTTTAAAATCAATAACAATAACCATAGTGTTAGATTTTTATGGTGTCACAGGCCATAGGGCTCAGTATCTTTCTGCTGGTGTCCTTCTTGCATCTGTGGAGGCTGACCTTCCTCTGCCTGGGGTTTCAAACCTGATGTGCAATTGCCTTAGCTTTTGATTAGACATGGCTCACCTTTCTCCTCTAAGTCTGGGGCTCACTTAGTTCAGAAAGAACAAGCTCCCTCAAACTACTGACATATCTTTGGCACAAAATAGATGTTTACCTGCACTTGGTCATTGCAGGGCCCAGTCACCACAGACAAAGAGCTGAGGATGAGAGTCCCTTCTCCTCTGGGAATGGGGGTCCCTGATCCCCAGTATTTCTGCTTCTTGCAGGAGCTGCAGCCCCAACATCCAGCCTGGCCCCTCCAGATGAACACCAGTGCTAGGCCAGAGCACCAGGGGGCGTTGTGGAGCACCATCCTCCCAACACACTCACATCTATGAAGTTCCTCAGGGGGTGAAGAAAAATATTCGGGTCATCAGTGGCATTCTGGGATGGGTCTTCAGTGTTCTCCAGGAAATTTGTCGGAAGGTTTTTCTCCCTGAGGATTTCTCGCATGGTCTTGGTCTTCGTTAGAGGGATTCTTTCACCAAACATTGGGAAAAACAAACAAAGAAGCACAGCAATCAGCTGTCTGTATTATTGCATGACTGTCATACATTGCATTATAATGGTGCTGTGTATTTTTCCAACATTATTATGAGTGTCATGTTATTATCAGGATGCCATGTAAAGACCAAGGGAAAGGCCTCTGTTTGAATACACGTTCTGTCTTGTAATCTTGGGTAAGTCATGTGACCATTTCGAGTCTCAGTTTCCCTGATGGTGAAAAGGTGGAATATAATAACCCTCATCCCCCATATAGAATGTGGTGGGTATGTATTGAGATGATGGATATAATGTACCTGATATGTAGGAAGTGTGAACAATGGCAGCTATTACCATCGCTATTGCCATCCCACTGTATCTTTTTCCAAAAAGCTCTGGGAAGCAGGTAGAAGCAGGATCATTATCTTCTTTTTATAGGGAAGGTATTTGAAATGCAGGGAGTTTGTGAATTGGATGTGGTCCCACTGCTTGTTTGAGGTAAAACAGCCTCGAAGTAGCCTTCCTGATCTTTCTCCAGGGCTCAAGCAGCAGAGATTGCTGTGAGCGGAAGCCAGGAGATGGGGAATACATTAGGGAAATTAAAAGACTAGAGAAGGAAGGAAGAGTAAAAATAGGAAGCAAAAGACTCAGAGAGTTCTGCATGCTCAGAGATAGCCAATGTAATGGAGAGATAAAAGAGAAAGATACAGAGATAAAGACACAGGCACATTCACACTGAAAGGGAGAAAAGGCAGAGAGTAGACCTAGAAGCACATACAGGAGAAATGCTGCTCCATAGGGCCACACTTACAGTTGCAGAGGTTGTGCATTGCACAATTCCAAGGAATGCCATTTCCCATAGCTCATCATGTGACTGGCACCTCCAAAGTTGTACAACCCTGCAGGATGACCGCAAGATCCTCAAGGCCCATGGGGCCCATGGAAAGGTACCCATCAACAAGCATGAGTTGAAATTTAAGACTGTCAGAGAATAATTACATTTCCTCCTAACCCTGATGAATGGAAAAATAAGAGGACAAGAAAAAACCCCAAAAGTGAAATGCTGCTGCTTATACGCAGCATACTTACGTGACTAGGCACTCTGAGAGGGCCACCAGCCCTAGGATTCCAAGCCACTTCATGTTTCTTTGCTGGGCCCAAGTACACAGGAAAGAACATGCAGTGGTGGCCAAGAGCTCCTAGTTATATGTGCTCTGAGCTGCCCTAATTGTCCCCTTAGGCTACGAAAGGATCTGATAAGAAGTATGAACATCTTTAAACTCTTTACCTACATTAGTGTTCATGTGGAGTGAACTTAGAATACTTACACAATACAGAGATTTCTACTGTAATCTTTGCCTTGATTCCCGGCAGCCAAACCACACTGAACTGCATGGACTAAGAGTGGGGAGACTCTTGGCAACTTGGGTATAAAACAGTACTACGAACATGATCAAACTAAATGTTAGCAGCCATGCTTCATATTCTTGACCTCATGTGGTCCTCCTAATAGCTTCATGAGATGTGCCTTTCTGTCCTCTGTTGGAGAGGAGATTGCTAGGAGGAAAAGGGGTCAAAGGTAAAGTGAAGACCTGAGAGGAAGCCCAATGACATATGAGTAGGTAGTGGGACAGATGGCACCAATCTGGGGCACTGATGATGCCAATCTGCCTCAAAAATCTAGGCTAGAGAAGTATTACAATTGCAGAGTTTCACTATTGGAAGCAATGTGATGCATGCGTCTGCAAGCTATTTTATATCATCCAACAAACATACGTGGAGGACCCTATGTGCTGGCTTCTGGGTTGGATGCTGGAAAGTCAAAGTCAAGTAAGACACAGGTGGTCCTTATCTTCAGGGACCTAGCAGCCTAGGGCAGTTCCCACACACTCATGGCCCAGGATGCAAGAGAAATGAGTGGAAGGGCTGAACAGGCATCATGGACATGGGGCAGGCAGCATATGCCCTACCACTGGGGGCAGCCTCTCTTCAGCTCCAACCAGTGGGTGCCATGCTGGAAAGCAGCCTGGTTGGCTAAGTTTTCAAAAGAAGTCAGAAGTCTGAATATTTATGTAACATCCTCTGAGTTTCAATGTTTGGAACTATTTTTTTCTTCTTCTTCATAACCTATAGTGTAAGAGAGACCTGGAACAACTGTGTGCTGGATTCAGCCAGCAGGCTGTGTAGGTGTTTATTACTGGCCTAGAGGTGGGAGTAGAGCGGGAACAGAGAGTGGGTCCAATTTATGTTGATCAAACAAATGAGACTGAATGTATATTAACCATGTTAATTGTATTTCCATTTGCAAAGAAAGATCTCCAGGGTCCTGTAAACCAACAAATTCAATAATGTCCATTTTTTTGAGCATCTGATATAATTACCCAACAGGATTCATGCCTTTAAACATTTTGTCTACCAAACCAAACATAGAACAAAATAATTTTTAAGCATCTTATCTATCAAAGAAGATAGAAAAGATCATTTATATCTCCTGCTCAGCCAGAGATAAACAGGCTACCTGTTAAATTGTTATTCCTGCCAAAGTGAAAACAGTGGCGTTTTAGGGCTCCTTCCAGGATTCCCATAGCTGAGATGTTCCTGCTTGAGATCTATCCAGGCCTGTGCCTTGGGTAGAACAACGGGAGACTGGCCTGGTCATAAGGTGGCTGATAGATGGGGTACTGCATCTTCCTACTCATTTTTGCACATTTTTAAATTTTGGAGGTTCAATCCTTACAGAGTGGATTTGACAGCATCTAGCAAATGACATATACAAACAACATTTAGTTCAGCAATTCTACTTCTAGGTATATATCCCAAAGATACACTGGTAAAAATAGAAAAAGACATACCCACAAGCTACTAACTGCAGCATTGTTTGTAAAAGCAAAAGTTAGAAATGTACCTGAAGTGATCATCCACAGGGGAGGGTTGAATAAGGCATTGGGCATTGGAACAATTGGGCATAAATGGGATGGAGGGAGGTGTGGAATGGGTGAGATCTTCACGGTACACTGTTTAGTTTTTAAAACAAGGGACCAGAAATGTGCTTAAGGTTTGTTACTTTTCCATACACATATGTGTCTATTTTCCATAAGAAAGAGTGGAAGAATAAACCAAAAGATAATAAAATTTGTAATTCAGAAGAGAGGGGCAGGGACAGAACTGAGATATTCGTGTTTTATAGTTTGAATTTGAAGCCATGTAAATGTGTTGTGCAATCAAATAATAAACACATCTGTCAAAACTGAGAACTATGACAAATGAGCCTAATTGTATCAAGTCAATGATATATCCACAGAGAACAAGATATTACTTAAGCAGCTTGAAACTTCAGAATTTTGACTCTGCATTCGGAGTGGGATATCTTCCAAGGACAAAGACAAACAAATAAAAACACCCTCCCTCCAAAATAGAACCCAAATCAAAAAGACAAAGAAATCTGAAACTATATCCCACATCTTATTGCTGGTAACATTGCTACTGTGATATGGAAAGTATCATATGTATGTGCATACAAGTTAATGCAAATAAGTAATTAAGGCTCGTGTTGTCATGAAGCAAGCCTTTCAATGGAAGAGAAAGAAGAGATTTCAATATACAGCCAAAAAGCTTAAAAAACCCTGTGTTCTTAAAACTTGAATTGGAAGTATGTTTGTACCAATGAATTATTTTCCTTTTCCTTTTCTTAAGAAGATAATCTGTAATTCTTGTCTCTGACCACTGAAAAGCCTAGAAGCAACGGCAGTTTGATAACATGACTATCCTGAGGCCTGACTTGTGACCTCTAAATACCATTTCCCACCAGAGGTTCTAGAGATTCTTGAAGAGATGACTGATTTCAGGCCTGGACCAAGCATGCAGCAGATAAGCCTGGGAATCTTGATGAACCAGATAGTTGAGGGCCTTCAAAGACCACCGGGAGCCTGACAAAAAAGTGTAGGAATCCATATGAAGAGGCCAAATGTGGGGCACTTTTGAAACCCGAGGGAAGGGGGAAGGGCAAAACCTTTGAAAGAATGGCATAGCTGGAGGACTAGACATAAACTGAGTAGAGCCAAAAGGGTTCAAGATGGCAGACAAGTTGACTTCCACTAGATGCTTATCATCAGAAATACAAGCATAAGGATCAAAAAGTGGGTGGTGGTCCAATTCCTGGAAATCCCCCAACACTTTCTGAATTAGCTAGAATACTCTCCCCACTGATTAGCCTACGGGAGTACTCACCCTGTAAAAAAATGACAACCTCATACCCTGGTGATATTCTCATTTTCTGAGATGGCCGACAGTCTGTTTATGGAGTGTTTTTCTCTCTAAATAAATCCACTTCTTACCTATCAGTTTGTCTCTCACTGAATTATTTCTGTGATGAGACATCAAGAACCTGAGCTTCCTTAAGTCCTGAAACCAGGTGTGTGATCTCAGTTGGAGGACTTTGGTTTTGGGTGGGTTTGAGTCCTGGCAGTGTTGGTTCAAGTCCCAGTGAGGGTCCTGGCCAGGTTTGAGTCCCAGCCATGTGTTGTTTAGTTCCAATCGGATATTGGATGGGTTTGTGTCCTGGCACATGGATTCAAGTTCAAATGCGAGTTGCTTTGTTTCACCTGGTGACCACGAAGGTACAGTGATAAGGTAAGAAATGGTTGAAAGTCAGGTCTTGGTCCTAAAGTAGCCCATGGTACACCATGATCCAAGTATACTGGAGAGGTCCCTCTGCTGATGTCTGCTCATTTTTGACTGGAGAGTCAATCCTCTGTGTTTATACACATTCAACAGCAAGTGCAGGATAAAATTGTGAATGTCTGTACTCTTCTCCTAGACTGAGTTTTTTCTCCTACATTCTTACATTTTTATTCATTTCTGCTCTATTCCTTCTTTACTCCCTCACTTTTCTTTTGTTCTCTTTCCTTCTTTCTTTCCCTTCCTTCTGTCCTTTCTTTATTTTTCTTTCTTCCTCTGCCTTTCTTTCCCTTTCTTTCTTTCTCTTTCTTTTTCTTTCTTTCTTTCTTTCTTTCTTTCTTTCTTGCTTGCTTGCTTGCTTGCTTGCTTGCTTTCTTGCTTTCTTGCTTTCCTGCTTTCTTCCTTTCTTTCTTTCTTTCTTTCTTTCTTTCTTTCTTTCTTTCTTTCTTTCTTTCTTTTCTTTCTTTCTTTCTTTCTTTCTTTCTTTCTTTCTTTCTTTCTTTCTCTCTCTCTTTCTCTCTTCGTTTGTTTGTTTGTTTCTTTCTTTCTTTCTTTCTTGCTTTCTTTCTTTCTTTCTTTCCTTCTTTCCTTAAAACTAGAAGATCTGTGTGACAACTAAAGTATAATCTTTATTCCTTTTACTCCTCTCCCTCTGACCCTTATAATTGCTGACCCCTTATTCACAACTTATAGCTGGACCAACTCCCACTCATTGTCAATGCTCTTGGGGATATCTTCTGTGCCACTTCTTGTGACACCTTGTTGGGCACTGATGCCTGGTTGGTGACTACCTTGGAATGATAGTATCTCATATTGTAAGTACAAATCTTGACCAAATTGTATGCTGGATTTTGACATAAGAGTGGAATTTTGGGTAGTTCAGGAGTTAGAATTGCCATTTCAGGCTTGTCTGAAGTGGGTTAGGCTGCATCAATTCCAACCAATACCACTCTGGGACATATACTCCAGGATTGGTAAATATTTGGAGAAGAGGAATTAAAAGGAAAAAAAAAAAAAAAAACTTAGTAGGTTATGTCATCAGGATTGACCATAATATGAGTTAAGAAGTTTAAAATTGAGTGAAGTACCCTATGTTCAAATTTTCATGGTCTCGTGTCTACACAGTGGAACACAAAAGGATTTAAGAAATGTGTAGCTCACAGGGATAACTCCAGGAAGACACAGAGGACATTCTAACTGACACCACCTACAGGGCCATGCATCCCAAATGAACATAAATCCCTTCTCTCCAAAGGTTCAGGTCTTTTAGCTATGCACTTCCCTAGCTCAGTCTGCTCCAGACATTAGCAACAAAATTTAGGAAAAAATGGCTGGTCATCAGATTCTGATGAACGATTTGTTCAAATTGGTTTATTTAGTTTTCAGTAATAGTGATATGCAGAAAAATGTTGAACACCCCCAGAGAAATATGCAAAAGGCCCAAAAGAGGGCAATGGCTGTGTCTACTCAGAGACCACCAGAGGGGAAGCTGGCTTTTCCTGGACAATCTGACACTGGCAAACCACAAGGGCTGCCTATACCCATACAAGGTCAGTGTACTCTGTGTGGACCAAAGGGGCACTGAGAGAGGATTGTGATCAATGTGTCCTTTTCAAAAAGCCAGGGCATTGGAAGAGGGAATGCCCTATGTACCAGAGAGTGAAGTGGCTCCTCAGCTGTTGATGTTTTGAAATCAGAAGCCTCTGGGGGCCCAAGGCCAAAAGCGACTCTGCCTAGAGATACCATCTACAAAAGTAATGTCAAGCATTGGGTGGTAATTGATGTGGTGGGTGACATGATAGAATTTCTCATAGACACTGGTGCAACCTCTTTGGTCTTAAGCGAAAGGATTGGAAACCTTTGCAATGATAAGAAATATGTAATGGGGTTGTCAGGGAAGAGACAGGGTCACACATTCCTGGAACCCCTTTTGTGCAAGATCAATGGCCAGCTATTTTTACATCCCTTTCTGTATGTGCCTGACTGTCCCATCCCTTTAATGGGAAGATATTTATTAACACAGTTAGGGGACACTCTGTTTCTTGAGGGGCAAGGAAACCACTCTCATCACCAAATGATACTAAAAAAAAGCATATGGGAACAGATAAAACCTGAAGCTAAAAGAGAAATCTTAGTAAAGTCCTTGGAATGTAGAATATCAAGTTTTCAGGCTTGGCCAAAGGTATCCAGCCAGTGATTTTTTAAGTAAACAGCATTATATAGTGTCTAAATATCAGATACAGACTTCTTAAAGCTAGGTAAGATCCTCAAAATTGTTTATAAATAATTTACCAAAATAAGAGGCCACTGGTCTGACTAAACTGACTGTAGCTGATATTCCAGGGCTGATAGGAATTTTGGAAGAGGCCTTCTCTCTTAAGCTAAATGAGGAAAAGTAAAACTTTCGAATATAGGTGAATGTGTATGTCAGGCCTTCAGTATCATTGAGGTAATCACCTAATTCTTTGAAAGAAACAAAAAACCAAAAAAACAAAACTCTCCTTGTTTTACAAATGCAGTCTTTAGAAAACCAGGAATGTGTCTCCAAAAATAATCCAAAGACCACCAATTTTATCTCTCCTAAAACCTTTCCTATTTTTCTTGAATCTTGTAAATATTAAACAAAGGGAAAACAAAGGCAAACTAAG
Source organism: Hippopotamus amphibius kiboko (assembly GCF_030028045.1). Lineage (NCBI taxonomy): Eukaryota > Metazoa > Chordata > Mammalia > Artiodactyla > Hippopotamidae > Hippopotamus > Hippopotamus amphibius. Next base: position 119,686,296 of record NC_080188.1, on the reverse strand, counting down.
AGGAACTTGCCTGCATCTTTGAGATGAAAATATCCTATTTTATCTTCTCTGGAACCCTTATCTCTGTCATGTTTTTAAATGCAAATTTTAAAAAAGAGAGTAAAGTAATTTAGAACTTCACTTGGCAAGGATAAATAGAAATCCCATGTGTCTTTTCTATAAGCACTAGTAAAAAGAGTATAGCCATCTTGATAGGTGACCTTGATTTTTTCCATCTGCCAGAAGCCCAATTTGAATCCACTCTCTTGTAACTGCTGAGTTCTATGTTGTACCTGTCGACTTAACATCAATGCATAACATTAGAGTTGCAAGCTAAGATTTATTTGGGAAAAATGAGGAATGAAGTCCTGGAGTTAGCATCCCAGATAGTTCTGATTAACTGTTCCAAAGAGGCAGTGGGAAGGTCAGTATACATGTGATTTCAGTGAAGAGGAAGTACACAAAGTTGACCACATTTTTTTTTTTTTTTTCACAGAAGGTTTCTGCTAGTTACAAGGAGAAGTTGTCACCATGAAGGATTTTAGTATTTTTCTACATATGAGAAAGTACAAGAATTGGGCTCATAAAATCCTCTCCTGTAAATATCTGACTATCTGAAGACCTATTCTGCCAGGTTTCTATAGAGCACACATTGCCTCATTTTAGCTCTCTACCCTGAATTCTTTTCAGGGTGATTTTGAAAATCAGCAGCTGGATCAGTACATATTTTAATCCTTGCAGATTTAGATGGTAAGTGCCAATAGGGAGCGCCAATTGTAGTTGACATACCTGGTTTAGGACTGAAATTGTGGAAAGGGAACTATGAGGCCTCAGTGTTTGTAGTTGTGTGTTCATATGCAGCTGTGTGTGTATTGTAGATGTATGGTATAGCCAAATATTAAGTTGTATAGAGCTCTATTTAATTGACATAAAGGAAATTAGGTGCTTATATAAATACTCAGAAATAGAAAATAATCTGGTCAGAATGAATTTCAGGTTCATGTCATCTGGAAAATATTGAGTACTAAACTGATATCTGGTATTGAAGATGGCTTAAACTTGTTAGTTTGATTAATATAGACATGTCTTTATAGTTATCCATGTTGAGTATAATACTTCTGCTGTACCTTGGTTTAGTAGAGATCAAATGACACCTTATTTTGTTATAAATGTGTCAACAAGTAAAGTAACTCAATGTGACAAAAAAACTTATAAGGAATGTACGATGTATGTTTTCAATAAAAGAAGGTGGGAAGGATGAGGAAGAAAGTACTGAAAATAGCTTTGCATGATCAGGATTTTCTAGGATTGGATTAAATGTAGTTGGGTATATGGATTTTGTTGGGATTGGGCTGGGCCAAGACTGCATTTGATTTCTCCCTCCAAAATTTTCTTGAAATTCTACATTTAATAACAGGTACCATGAGTTACTTTGCATTATCTTACCTGTATTTCCTTTTGAGATCATTTGTACCTTTGGTTAAGGAATAAGTAGTGTCTCACAGTGACTTAATATCTTATTTGACCAAGGGTTTCAAAACTTTTTGACAATCTCCCCAAGTATCAAATGTAATTTAGTTTCCAGTTAACTATGGGGTACTTTAGAGGGCCTCTGAGGTATTTGAAGAGAAATATTTTACTAGGATTATTTCATTAATCCTAGTTAAATATAATTAAATATAATCACTCATAATCCTGCTTATTGTAACCAATTTTTTTTATTATACTGTAATGAGATGTATAACCATGCCATTTAAATCTTCTGTCATTTATACATATTTTTGTACACTGGTGTTGGTACAAAAAGTGTTTCTTCATCATGGAGATTCATAGGAAAACTATGGAAGAAATTACAAAGAGTTCCACACAAGGATTATGGCTATGTGAGTATTCCAGCCTATAGTGACTTAAAACAAGGAGGGGTCCTGCACCGAGGGCCCCTAGTTCAGACATCCAGAGATTTTTCTCCCTGACAGGCAGGATTGATGCCCCTACTCAGCCTTGAAGTAGTTATGGAGGACAGACCATTGCTGTTCTTCTTCCTATAAGAATATGGGAGTAAAATCTCTGAGGGGGGGAATGAATCAGGAGGGAAGGGGTCAGGTTACAACCTTTGAAAGAGTGACATAGCCCAAGGATATGACATAAATTGTGTAGCACTAAATACATCCAATTTGGGGACATGTCGACTTCCAATTAGTCTTGAGCCTCAATAATACAAATTTAGGATCAAAAAGTGGGCATAGGTTCAATTCCTGGAAATCCCCACCCCTTCCTGGAATAGCTGGAATATTCCTCCCACTCATTAGCTAATGAAATTACCCACCTCCATAAAAACTGACAACAGCTTACCCTGCTGCCTTTCTCACCTTCTGAGATGGTTCACAGTCTGTCTGTGGAGTATGTTTTTCTCCAAATAAATCCACTTCTTACTTATTAGTTTGTCTTTCACTGATTTTTTTTCTGCAATGAGACATGAAGAACCTGAGCTTCATTAAGTACTGAAACCAGGTGTGTGATCTCAGTTGGAAGACTTTGGGTTTTGGCTGGGTTCGAGTCTTGGCAGTGTGGGTTCAAGTCCCAGTCAGGGTTTTGGCCAGGATTGAGCCATGCCACGTGGGTTCCAGTCCCAGTCTGTGATTTGGCTGGTTGTGAGTCCTGGCCCTGTGTGTTCATGTCTCAGTCAGGATTTTGGAAGGGTTTAAGTGCCAGCCACCAGGGTTCAAATCCCAATCTGAGCTGCAAGGTTTCAATTTTATCATAAAAAGAAATTGATTGAAACAAGTATACAAACAGCCATGATTGGGACTCCCATGGGGGCACAGTTGAGAAGATTCCACACTTGCAAGTTAGGTGCTTGGGTTCAATGCCTGGTCAGGGGATTAGATTCCACATGCCACAACTAATAGTTCATATGCCCAAAGTAAAAGTCCTTCATGCCACAACTGAAATTCCCAGGTGCAGCAACTAAGACCCTGTAGAGCCAAATAAATGAATATATATTTTTTAAAGCCCAAAGTATAATCTTATGTATGTCTCCACCACGTTTTCTTTACCTATTCAACTGTTGATGGATCTACGTTGTTTTTACATCTTGGCTATTGTGCATGATGGTGCAATGTACATGCCATGAGACATATTCTTTTGAGATCACAATTATAATTTTTTGGAGTAAATACCCAAATGTGAGATTGCTAGATCAAATAGGAATTCTCTTTTTGACTTTTTTGAGTAATCTCCATTATGTCGTCCAGCAGCTAAACTATTTTACATCCCCACCATCAGTGTGCAGGGTTCCACATCCTCATCAACAATTGTTATAGTTTGTTTTTCGATAATGACCATCCTAAAAGATGTGAGATATCTCATTGTCATTTGATTGCATTTTCCTGATGATTAGTGAGGGAGGAACTATCCTCCCAAGTTTACAGAATAGGAAACTGCTGTCCAGAAATGAACTTATCAAGGTCACATGACTGGTAGGTGTCAGAGGTGGGATTTGAACCCAGACAGGAAAGCTCCAGGATGTACATGCCTGGTGAGTTCAGTGCACTGTCTTCCATGTGCTTAGCAAATCTGGGGTCATGCTGTTTTCTATTCTGTTCTTTCCTCTCAATGTCATATCAGAACAGTTTCTCCTAAGATTAAATAGTCTCCTAAAACACAACTTTAAGTTGCTGGTGGCATGATGGCTTACTTATGCTGTGGACCCTTTATGTTTATGGGCCTTGGGATATCCCAGATTTTCCCTTTTCTAAGAGATTCTGAAGACTACACCTGGCTTATTCATGTTTGCAGGGTCTTCTGTCATCATTTTCGCATAAACCTTAGAAGTTAAATAGCTGGGGCAAATACCATACATATTTTAAGCCACCTCCAAAAAGATTGTACCAATTTACACTCTTTTGAGGAGGGTTCAAAATCTGTCTTTTCCCTGTTTTTTCTATCTTTTCTGTCACTGGTGGCCATAAAACTCTATGGACTGCAATAGGTAAGTAACAAATGTGGAAGGTGGGAGAAGATAGTTGCTTTGAAGGTCAGGCTTTGGGACTTCCCTGGCAATTCAGTGGTTAAGACTCTGCGCTTCAAATGCACAGAGTGTTGGTTTGATTCCTAATTGGGAAACTAAGATATCACATGCCCGCAGTGCACCTGAAAAAATAAAAATGATGAAGGTTAGAATTTATCCTCCTGTTGGAGTCACAGTAGATGCTCAAAAAATTTGTCCTGAATGAAAAGAGAAGGAAGGAAGGGAGAGATTCCTTCTGCTGATGTTTTTCTTGCCTGCATAAAAACCCATCCTATGCATTATGTTGGGGTGTGTTTTCCACCTTATTTATTCTTTCCTGCTCCTTCTCTCATCTGGGTCTCCATCCACCACTGACCCCTGCTATCCCCATCCAGTGTCTCCAGGAGGGAAGAAGTGATGCTTCCACTCCAATTGTGCCAAACCATGGCAGCTTGAACCAAATGGTTTGTAACTCTGCCCCTGGAGGAAGCTCAGAAAGCCTGAAGGCTTTGTGCACCCTGGGTATCCCTTTATATCAGTGGCATCCTCCTCAACAACCTTGGAGCCCAAGTGAAGGGACATAGGGAGCCTTGGAGGGGTGGGGCTGGCTCAGTGATACACAGGGGCCCATCACTTGGATCACATGCCAAGTGGGACTGGAAAGGTCCCGCACTGTGTAGGTGGCAGAGAGCTGGTGAGTGGAGTATTTGACTAAAGGGAAAACATCTCAGCTTGAAGGGCCTCACCAAAACCCACCCCCTTCAACAGAAGGCCATTGCCAAAGTTCCTCTGAGATGGGAAAAATAGAAACTGCTTTCCTTACCCTTTATCATCCCTTGAATGAAGAGGTGGCAGAGTTTTGGGGCCCTCACAAATTCTTTCATGGGCTAGAATACAACCCTGCCACTTCCTTTGGGGATACCTCACCCCAGGTCCAGTCACGTCATCCTGGAGGAAACTTAATCATGTTGGGCAGGGCCATGTGTCCAAGTAAAGCCAGTCATAGTACTCCATGACCCCTCCAGGATGGATGTTCTAGGCCTGGACACATGATTAGAGATGGACCAATCAGAGTCCTCTCTGGTACCCTGATGTTTCCTGAGCCTGTTTTCTTATGGATTAGAGGTCTTGGCAATACACGTGTAGAAGCCTGAGGGAAGAAAGCTGTCAGGCTAAGAGATTAAAGATGAGAGATGGGAAAGAGCAAGCGAAAGAAAAAGTGAGCTGATGGTGTCTGATTTCTTATGTCCAGTCACTGAGATGTGTGGATCCACTCTGCTTCCTGTGTCCCAGATCTCCAGTGTCCCTCCAATAAATCTTCCCTTTACTTGAAGCCACTTGGAGTTGGCCTCCTTTCAGTTGTGGTTCAGATGAGGTTCTACCTCTTGCCTAGTTATGATTCACCTCCCCAACCCAAAGAGAGTCACCCATTCGTATAAGCACCATTGGGAATGGAATCCTTTATTCTACTGAGAATAGGGGATTGCTGAGAACCAAGCATAGTTCACCACCATCTCTCAGTGGTATTTCCCTATGTGTGAGTGAGTGTGTGTGTTTGGAGTGGGCCTGCTTGATTCCTAAAGCAGCCCCAGCAGTTACACTGCAGGGGTGAGGCCAGTCCTGTTGTTTCCCCAAATGTAAACTGTGGAATACAGCCTCAGGAAGATGTCACCTGTAATCCAGTTCTCCACGTCTCCAGGTGCAAATTCTCTGTGCCCCCTCAAAAGTTGCTGGCACGGTAGTCCTGACAAATCTTGGGGAGATGGAAATACACCCCAGTCAGCCTGATTCCTTATCTTCTCCACCAACCCCCCCTTCAGTATCCAGAGCTGGCATCTTCTTGGTTTTATTTCTCTCCTTTAGAAAGAAACTAGTTTCTCCCTCAGCAGCTGTGGAAGTGTGATGCCCTTCCAAGAACAAGAATAGCTAAGGCATGTGGTTGGCCTAGGGGGCGGGGAGGGAAGGATTGGGAGTTTGGGATTAGCAGATGCAAACTACTTTGTAGAGGATGGATAAACAGCAAGGTCCTCCTGTATAGCACAGGTAACTATATTCAATATCCTGTGATGAAACCTAACAGAAAAGAATAGGGGAAAAAAAAAACTATATATATATATATATATATATACACATACATACACACATACACACATATATATCCGAGTTATGTTGCTGTACAGCGGAAATTAACACAACATTGTAAATCAACTTTACTTTAATATAATTAAAATAAAAAAAAAAGAACAAGAATGGTTCATAGTTCCCCTGTTCTTTCCTTCTGACCATGTGTGCTGTTTTCTCTGCAGAGCATGCCATTTTTCTCCCTCTTCCCCATTATCCATTCATTTAAGACTGTGCTCAGCTCCTTTAGGAAGCATTCGTGGACCAATGCTCACCCTCTCTGGCCACTCCAGTCTGGGTTTGGTGACTTATCCTGCAGTTCCCCTTGTTTGTAGCCTTCATCTCTCATAATCTGGCCCTAGCACCCCATGGCACAGTCCCCAGGATTGCCATGTGCATGGAGTCCAGTGTAGATTTGCCTCAACCTAAGCAGGCTTCCTCATGCCTCCATGAGGCTGGGGGTTTTTGATTACTGAAATTATCTCTCTTTCTCAAAGCCTTCTTTGAGCCCATCATCCTCTTTGAACTCCCATAGGGAGCTCACGTGGAGTCTCAACCCTTTACCAGGACTGTGTGGTCACTCTGAACCCTATACAGATGTAAGTATCCAACCTCCCCACAGAGGGTCTGGTAGCCCAACCTATGGAGTGGGAACTGGCACTTAGCAAGGGGAAATTTCAGCTGAGGACTAAGAGAACCATTTAACTGGCCATCCAACCAGGACTCTTTTAAGATGAGAAGGGATACCATTAATTATTATGCTGTGACAACACACTGACTGTCTCCAACCAACCCCGTTTATCACTTGGCCTGTTTAAGGAATTGCTATAGCTGAATTTCCATGTTCATTCACCTGAGGGCTCTGGTGGAGCTGAAGCTCTTTGGGGGCAGAACCCTTAGTGTTCCCCTCTCCTTATGCCTCACACCATATCAGCATGGGTTGGTACGTCCCTTTATTCCAGGTTGATGGATATCCCAGACTGTCCTTTACTCTCAAGTGATTGATTTTGTGGGAGGTATTGGCCCAGCCACAGGGGTTCAGCAGCATCTGTGGCGGTGTGGTCTGGCCTTCAGAGGGCCCCTTCCTGCCAGCAGCAACCCAAAGGTTCCTGCAAGTTCCCCACTGGTTCCTGCAAGTTCCACATTTGAGAACCAGCCCCCAGAGTTGATTCCTCACCTTCCAGATGGAAGCAGGAGGGGGCACTGGGAAGTCATTACCTTTGATTGGCGAGATGATAGTATGCAATTGTGTGACAGAGATACATGGAACCATGTACTGTTAGAGAAAGAGGGTGAGAGGTGAACCCATCTCATCCCTGGTGAGTGGATAGACCTAGAGTGACCCTGGGGCATGTCCTTTCAGATCATGAGTGAAAGGCCTGGTGTCAGTGAGTATGTAGATGATGGTGTCCAGTCTAGTTGGGCCAAGCAGCAACATGGTACCTGTATCAACATTGTCTTGGCTGTGTGCAACAACCAAGATCCAGCCCTTGCATAGTGATTTTTATTTACAAAACTCAGTTCGCGGCCAGATGTCACCTTGGAGCCTTAATTATGCTGGTGTAGACAGTCTCTCAGTCAACTTCTGCATCAAGTGTTCTATAATGTTTCATGTAACTTGAAGCATCTTACTGTGATTTAAAGACAAGACTTGTGAAGCTCAGACTTATGTGGTCAAGTAGAACCCAAAGACATGCTCCAAAATGACTCCTCTTCTAGTCAGGTTGTGGAAGACAGAGGTGCTCCCTCGGAAGGTGAGCCTGGGGTAGCCCAGGCTCAAGTGCCAATAAAGGGTGAATACTCCATCCCAAACCAAACTTGCACAGGCCAAATGCCTGGACCACATTGACAAGGTTCCCGATCTGTGTGAGAGAAGAGTGTTCCCGCATAAAAGTTTGGGAAGTTGCGCTGGGACTGGGCTGGGATGAAGATGCCATTAGCACTGAAAAAGAGACCTGAGGCCTGGCTGTGCCCTGGGTTGACCTCAGATGATTAGCCCAAGCTGGTACAGGACTTTTGGTTCCATTTGTGCAGGGCTGTGCATTTTAACCAACCCCTGCACATCCTGCACACACTATCTGAAGGGAGTCAATTTGGCCTCACATCTTCACTATAGGTGGGGAAATGGAGACTCAGGACAGGACCAAATGGTTCCCACTTGAGAAGAAAGTGAGTAGAGAGCAGGGTAGTCTTGTCTTTGGCATCTCTATAATCAGATGACAGAAATGGACTGAATTCATTGCAATGCATTGTGGATTCTGCATCAGCCCAGGAAGACAAAAGCCCATTGTACAATGTTGCTGCCAGATTTCTTACGAGAATTCTGCCTGGGAAACATGCTTTTCAGACGTACATGTTTGTATATTTCTGTGTGTGTCTGTGTGAGTGGGTGTGTGTATGTGTATGTGTGTGTGTGACAGGGAAAGAGATACAGGGAAAGAGAGAGAGTACTATAACCCATTCCACATCTGTGGTCTCCTGCTTTCCCCTCCCAGATACCTGAAGCCCTTGAATGCCCCCAGGGCCCCAAGATCAGGTTTATCCTCTCCCCAGATAGCCCACATCTGCATGAAACTTGACTGGCCACCCCAGTTCCAACACTTATTAGATGCATGAGCTTGCCAAGGCCCTGGATCTCTGCACTTCAGTTCCCTCCTCTGTATAATGGAATAAATGATAGTAGTTGCTGTGTGGGGTTGTTGCAGAATTAAATATGGTATTATCATGAAAGTGTTAGGCACAGTCTGAGAATAGATAAGTGGGTTTTTTTTTTTAACCCTCTCTCCCTGCTCCCAGCAAAATAACCTTGAGCTGCTCATGGGCAAAGGAGCTGCAATTCCACAACCCAAGGCACCCTCTAGGTTAACCATTCTGAGAGTTTGTGTGTCAGCCGGGAGGTTTTATCCACAAGGACATGCACTGCTTGGCTGGTGGCCTGCCTCTAGGGGCTGTTGGGGAAGATGGGCCCTCCCAGTTGGTCCTGAATGTGTTTTGTAAGCAGCAGTTACTCTCACAGGCAGCCCCGACTCAGCTTCTTGTTTCCAGTTACCCCAACAGAGTCATAGCCAAGAAATCCAAAAATCATTCCAGAGCTGGATTTGAAGTTGATGGGCCAGCCTAAGAGCCGGCAAGTTGCAGAGAAGTGAGGGTCGAAGAACTTGTATGTATCTGCAGACACAAGTGATGTGTGTCCACCAGGTGCCAAGGATGGAGAAGGGCATTGGAAGGGGAGTATAATATGGGAGGGTGTGGTTTTCAGGGAGTCAAAGCAGGAGGGACTAGAGCAGTAGATGGAGGGCACCCACAAGTCAGATGAGCCACTGTGACCCTGAACTCCTGATAAGGCATTTCAGCAGTGATGTTGCCGATGAAGGCAAGCTAGTGTGGCTGGGGAGGCGTGGTTAGGGCAGGCCTGGCTGCACTGGCCACCCTTAATTCCTAGAGGGCTGCCTCCCTGGAGGTATCCCATGTCTCCTGAAATCACTTCCCAACCACCTCACCTCACAGCCTCTGCTCAGACTGGTGCCTTCATTTGATTTTCCTTTTTTTTTTGTTTTAATCCATGTGCGATGTTCGTTCTCCAGCCAGGGATCTAACCTGCATGAGTGCAGTATTAGCTCTGAGTCTTAACCACTGGACCTCCAGCAAAGTTCCAATGCCTTCATTTGAGAAGCTCTCCAGTCTCCAATTTGAGGTCCAGCCTGAGTATTTTCTTCTCCGGGCAGCCCTCCTAGGTCACCCCAGGCCACTTTCTCTAAACTCAGACCATGTCCTATCAACACCACACAGTTGGCCCTTTTATTGGACATGTATTTACTCTTTGCCTATCACTCAGCATGGCCTATGCATTCTTGAAGGAGAGACAAGACCTTTTTTAAAATCAATAACAATAAACAGAGTGTCAGATTTTTATGGTGTCACAGGCCATAGAGCTCAGTAACTTTTTTCTGGTGTCCTTCTTGAATCTGCAGAGGCTGACCTTCCTCTTCCTGGGGTTTCAAACTTGATGTGCCGTTGCCTTTATCTTTGGATCAGACATAGCTCACCTTTCATCTGTAACTCTGTGGCTCACTTAGTTCAGAAAGAACAAACTCCCTCAAACCAATGAGATATCTTTGGCACAAAATGGATACTACCTGCTATCTGGTCATTGCTGGGCACAGTCACCACAGACCAAGAGCTGAGGATGAAAGTGCCTTCTTCTTTGGGAATGGGGTCCCTTCCCAGCACCAACATCCAGCCAGGTACCTCCAGATGAAACCCAGTGTTAGGCCAGAGCACCAGGGAGTGCTGTGGAGTGCCATCCTCCCAACACACTCACATCCATGGTGTTCCTAAGGGGTTGAAGAGAAATTTTGGGGTCATCACTGGCATTCCGGGACTTGTCATCAATGTTTGCCTCCAGGGAATTTGTCAGCAGGATTTTCTCCTTGAGAGTTTCTCACATGGACTTGATCTTCTTTAGAGCGCTATTTCACTGGGCATGGGGAAAAGGAAGCAAAAAAAAATGCACCGAACAACTCCAAGGAACACCATTTTCACATAAATCATGATGTGACTGGCATCCGCAGAGTTGTGCAAACCTGCAGGTCAAAACGATGACCCTTGGGCCCGCTGGTGCCCAGGGAAAGTTATTCATCTATAAGTGTGAGCTGAGCTTTAAGATTGTCAGGGAATGATTACATTTCCTTCTAACCCTGATGTGTGGATGAATAAGAGGACAGGAAAAACCCTAGAAAAGGAGATGATGCCACTTATAGTCCCTGTATTTACATGACTATGTGTTCTTAGAGGACCACCTTCCTGAGGATCCCAAACCACTTCATGTTTCTTTCCTGGGTCTAATTATTCAGGAAAAAGCATGCAGTGGTGGGCAAGAGCTCCTAGTTATACATGCTCTGACCTGCTCTAATTGTCCCCATTAAGTCATTAATGGATCTGATAAGAATTACTAACCTATTGATAAACTCTTTACCTCCACCAGTGTCCATGGTGAGTGGACTTAGAAAATTCTCATAATACAGAGATTTCTACTATAACCTCTTCTTTGGGTCTTGGTTGCAAACTGGACTGCATGGACTAAGAGTGGGTAGACTCTTGCCAACTTGGATATAAAACACTGTTACTCCTAATCTCTCAATATATTGGGATTGCCATATATACATTACTAATAAGAAAAAATTATATATAAAATTGTACACTTTAAACATGTGCAGTTCATTATATGACAATTATATCTCAATACAAGTTCTTAAAAAATAAAACACGGCTACTAAAGTGATAAAAGTACTTGCTAGGGGCCACACTTGACATTCTTGATCTCATGTGGTCTTCCTAGCAACTTCATGAAATGTTCATTGCTGTCCTCAGTTGGAAAGGAGATTGCTAGGAGGAAAAGAGTTCAAATGGCAAAGTGAAGGTTGAGGGACAGCACAGTGACATCAAGTAGCATTAGGTAATGGGAGAAATGGCAAAGATGGGGGCAATTTTAATGCCAATCTGCATCAAAAATCTAGGCCAGAGTAGTATTACACTGGCAGAGTTTCACTTTTGGAAGAAATGTGATGCATGCTTCCACAAGATACTTTCTGTCATCCAACAGACATATATAGAGAACCAAGTGTGCTGGGTTCTGGGTTAGATGCTAGGACATCAAAGTCGAGTAAGACACAGGTGGTACTTATCTTCAGGGAGCTAGCACTGTAGGGCAGTTGTCACAAACACATGGCCCAGAAGACAAGAGAAATGAATGGAAAAACTGGGTGGGTATCATTGACTTGGGGCAGACAGCACATGCCCTACCAGTGGGGGCAGCCTCTCCTCAGCTCCAACCAGTGTCTGCCATGCTGAAAAGCAGTCTGGTAGGCCAAGAATTCAAGAGAAGGAAGAAGTGTGGATATTTATATAAAATCCCCTGATGTTAATTGTTAGCAACTATTTCTTTTTTTTTTCCCGTCACAAATCATTGTGTGAGACAAATGAGAAACAACTGTGTGCTGGATTTAGCCTGCAGGCTGTGCAGGATTTTACTTCTGGTCTAGAAGTGGGAATAGAGAGGGGACAGAGAGGAGCTTTCACTGATGTCATCGAATGAATAAGAGACAATGCATCTTAACAATGGTGATTTCCCTTTCATGTGTAAAGAAAAGTCACCAGAGTCCATAAACCAATGAATTAAATGATGTCCACTTGCTGAGCATTTGATATAATTCTGCAATAGAATCCATGCCTTGAAACATTTTGTCTACAAAAACAAACATATAAAGGACTAATTTTTAAGTGTCTTATCAATCAAAGAAGCCAGCAAAGAACACTTAGAGTTCCTGCTCAGCCTGAGATGAACAGGCTAGCTGTTAGACTGTTATTCCACCAAAGTAAAGACAGTAGAGTTTTATGGGTCCTTCCAGGATTCCCAGCACCTGGGTTTTCCTGGGTGAGATCTATCCAGGCTTGTCCCTTGGGTCAAACAATGGGAGGCTGACCTGGTCAGCATGTGGGTGATTGATGAGGTGTGGCATCCCCCTACTCAGTTTTGCATAGTGTTACAATTCGGTGTTGCTGGTTCAATCCTATGGAAGAGACTTGACAGCACCTGACATATAACACACAAAAATGCCATTCAGCTCAGCAATTCTACTTCTAGGGATTTGTCTCAAAGATATACTGGCAAAATACAAAAAGACATACACAAGAGGTATTCACCACAAGGTTGTTTGTAAAAGCAAAAGATGAGAAACCTACCTGAAGAGACTATCCATGGGGGAGTGCTGAATAAGGCATAGGGCATCTGAATAGTTGGGCACTACTGGTATGGAGGGAGACGTGGAATGGGTGAGATCTTCGAGGTATAGTGTTTTGTTTTTAAAAAAGAGGACCCAGAAAAGTGCTTATAATTTATTGCTTTCCCATACACATAGATGTCTATTTTTGATAAGAAAGAGTGGAAGAATTAACCAAAAGCTAAGAAAAATTGTAATTTATGGGGCAGGGGCAGGGACAGAGGTATTTTTCTTATTTTGTAGTTTGACTTTTAAACCATGTACATGTGTTACAGAGTCAAAACACAGATGAATAAAACACATTTGTTGAAATTGAGAACCAAGATGAACATAATTCTATGAAATTTGTGATACAGACCCACAGAAAAGCATATTACTTAAGCAGATTTAAAATACAGAATTTAGATACTACCTTCAGAGTTGGATATCTTCTAAGGAAAAGGCAAACAAACAAACAAAAACACCTTCTCTCCAAACAAAACAAAAAACCAAAAACCCAAGAAATCTGAAACTATATTTAATACCGACTCTTGGTGATATTGCTACTGATATTTTAAAAATATCATATGTATGTGTGTACAATTATAGCAGGTAAGTCATTAACACTCTTCTTTTTATGAAGGAAGACTTTCAGTGGAAGAGAGAAGAGAGATTTAATTTACAACCAAAAAGCTTAAGTAAAACCTTATGGTCTGAAAAACAAATTGGAAGATTAAGTTTGTACCAATGAATTATTTTCCTTCTTTTTTCAAAAAGTAATCTGTACTTCCTGGCCCTGACCACCGAAAAGCCTAGACACAAGGGCATCTTGATAACAGTGAGTATCCTGAGCCCTAGCTTGAGGCCTCTAAACACCATTTCCCACTAGAGGATCCACAAATTCTTGAAAAGATGGGTGATGTCAGGCCTGGACCAAGAAATGCACAAGAAAAACCTGGGAATCTTGAAGGACTAGAAAGCTGAAGGCCTTCAAAGTCCATCGGGGGCCAGACAAAAATTTAAGAAACCATATGAAGAGACCAAATGTGGGAGAATTTTGAAACATGAGGGAAGGGGTAGGGCACAACCTTTGAAAGAATGACATAACCTGAGAACATGACATAAAGTGAGTAGAACCAAATGGGTCCAAGGTGGCAGAGAAGGTGACTTCCACTAATCTTTGATTCTCAGTAGTACAAATATAAGGATCAAAAAGTGGTTGGCACCCATTTCCTGGAAATCTGCACCCCTTCCTGTAATAGCTGCAATATACTTCCCATTCATTAGCCTGTGAAAATACCCACCCCCACAAAAACTAACAACCCCATACCCTGGAGTTTTTCTCACCTTCTAAGATGGCTCACTGTCTGTCTATGGAGTCTGTTTCTCTCTAAATAAATCCACTGCTTACCTGCCAGTTTGTCTCTCACTGAACTCTTTCTGTGATGAGACATGAAGAGCTTAGCTTCCTTAGGTCCTGAAACAAGGTGTGTGACCTCTGTTGAAAGAATTTAGGTTTTGGCAGGCTTCGAGTCTTGGCCACTTGGGTTCAAGGCCCAGTCAGGTTTTTGGCTGATTATGTGTCCTGGCATGTGGGTTCAAGTTCCAATGTGAGGCACACTGTTTCAGGTGGTGACCAGAAAGTGACTGTGGTAAGGGAATAAAATGTTGAGAGTTAGGTCTTGGTCCTAAAGTGGTGCCTTTTACTGATCTCAGGGATGCAGCAGTTAGCAGTGGTGTAAAGCAATATCTTAATTCCCTGCCCAGGAACTGAACCTGGGTAGCCTGCATGAAAATGAGGAGTCCTAGGCACCAGACCAGCAAAGGCTAGTGCCTGAAGATATTGTTCCTTGGCTCTTGCCCTCAGTGAAAAATGCATTTCTGATGGAGCCTCAAGCTATAAAAGCAGTTACAAAGTTTATTATTAGACACATAGCATAACAACAAGTGGGAGAGCACACAGAGAAACCGTGTGTCTATTTAAGACAGAAGCAAGGCAGAGATGCACACCCAGAGAGAAAGCATCCTCCCTAATGGGCGTCCTCCCTAATGAGGAACAGTGCAGCCAGAAGCAGTTAAGTTATTTACATTGAGCAGTTCTTCCCAGTGTTGGTTTACATTTGGCCAATTACCTAATTTGTTTCTTCATACCTGACCTGTCCCAGGACCCACCCAATCATGCATGCACAACTTTTTTCCAAGATGGATTTCAGCCCAGAGGCCTATGGGAATAGCATGATACATTACGGGGTGTTGTCCCCTCTGTTATGACCTCCAAGGAGCCTTTCTGTGCATATGTACTATCTCCCTTATCCCAAGAATGGGGAGTGTATGGCCTCTTGATCTC
The DNA here is from genome assembly GCF_030028045.1 of Hippopotamus amphibius kiboko. Taxonomy (NCBI): domain Eukaryota; kingdom Metazoa; phylum Chordata; class Mammalia; order Artiodactyla; family Hippopotamidae; genus Hippopotamus; species Hippopotamus amphibius. Next base: position 119,671,082 of record NC_080188.1, on the reverse strand, counting down.
TTAATGGGGTTTAGCACCTCCCTGTCCATGCCAGAAAAGTGTCCAATGTTCAGTTATTTACCCTATTTCTTTTGCTGTGCCTTATATCAAAGTGCAGATAATGAAATATAGACAGGAGTCTGCTCATAAATACGTAGTCCTCAAGCCCATTTGTATTTTGCCTCAGGAAAAGTAAACAGGGGCTGCTGATGAACATCTGGCCTGGAGCTCTTCTTATTCTCTCCCTCATGAGATGCAAATGAGGGGACAGTTTTCAAGGACAAGCCTGGAGCTCATCTGTCTCTTGCTCAAATCCTCCCTGAGAGATGAGAACCCCAATAAACCTGTATTGTGAAGAGGAAGGGTGAAGGTCTCTCTTCTGCATAACCTCTCTTCTTCATTGACCTTACCTAGTTGGGGTTACATAGCTCTCATTTGGTCTCACTAAGTGCCCTGGGTATTTCTGTGTTTATTTCAGCATGAGTTGTTCTGACGACTGGCTGGAGTCTCTGCATTACCATCATCTTCTCTGGGAAATTGGTGTGTCCTTTAGGAGAACAAACTAGATAAGTAGATTTAAAATGCAGAGGCCAATCATCAGTTAAAAAAAGAAAAAAGTAATGTAAACAGTGGTCCAAGCAGAAGTAGTCAAAACTTGGGTTACCCTCTCCAAAGAAATGGAGCCATTCGTTATGGTCAAATACAAGTTTGGTGCCCTCCCTTATTCGCCCAGGGTGATTGATGTAGGTATAACAGCCCATTTAGAAGTAGTTGGAGGAGTGAAAACCCGAACATTAAGAGAAAAAAAAAAGTCTTTTTTTTTTCCTTTTCTTTTTTTTAAAGGAGAATAAGCCTTAAACCTGGTCTGGACCTGGCACTTTGGGGAGACTTCTAGCCAGGTAGCCTGTTGTCTAGTTTCATCTAAATAGGTTTGAACTATTGGTGTGGTATTAACACAATAAGAAGCAGGTGCTATTGGTCTGAAAATTGTCTCCTTAATAGCCAAAGCAGAAGTTAAGGTTCATGATGTTAGTGTTTTATCTAGGGATGAGAAGATGCAAGGATTTTGGCTCATACAATCTTTTTCTGAATGCATCTTACTATCTGGAGGCCTCTTCTGCCAGTATTTTCCATAGCACAGAGTGGCTCATTTTTGATTTCCACACGGAACTCCCTCCTGGGGGTTTTGAAGTTCAACAGGTGCAGTGGCCATGCTTTAGTCATGTAGAGGTATATGGCATGTCAGTTTCCAGTTTGCAGGGCCCTACATGTTCACAAGTTTAACCATGGTTTGGGGGGCATTTCATGACCATTTCATCCCATGGTACTAGGAAGGCTCTATCCTAGGTCTGGTAAAGTTTTCATTGACATGACATTCAGTGTGCTGGTACTTCACTAACCCCTGCTAACAGTATCTAAATATCTCTGGACCACCTGCCTAGGCTTTTATGGTTCAGGAAAATATTCCTTCTTGTGGCATCTTTCCATATCTAGAGTTACACTATCAGCATCATTGATCTCATATGGACCTATATACCATCATTTTATCAGAGGCTCAGCCACACATTTGACAATGCAAAAAAACAACCATTTCTTGAAACAGGCAATGTAGAAAATAACATAGCTAGCTGTATTAGTAAGGTCATAAGTAAGAATTTAAGTCAAGAACTTCGATTAGGTGCAGTCTAGTAAAAACCCCCATTATCTGACAGTCTGTTCTGTAGTAATCCTTATTTTTCAGGGAAATTATGTATTGGCATTGTTTGTAAGGCATTTAGCCCAAAATTTCCTAGTGTAACTAGACTGATTATCCTTAGTATGATTTAATTGTTCCCAGTACAGAGGAGCTGATAATGGTGCTGAGAATCTGAGTTTGTAATCTCAGGAGGGAGCAGGCAGAGAGAAAAATAATTGTTTTAATTTTACCCACCAGTGTAAATTACCAAGTGACTGTAATCTATAAGTAGCTTGAGGAGAAGAGCTTCTTTATCTCTGATAAAAAACAAAGATTAAAATCCAGCAATCTGTGAGTCAAAATTCATAAAAACGATCTCATATTTAGCAGTTTGTTTAATCCTATGTAACTAACTTTTGTTCTGTTTGAATCCAGTGGAGTGGGTACCTTGTTCCCTAGAAATTGTATAAGGCATACCCCAAGTGGAGAAAACAATTTTAACCATTTGTTTGCATTGTGAGGGCACCAGCCCTGCAGTAGAAAAGGCTCTAACCCATAACATTTTTTAAAAAATGAGGTTTTTCAGGGAGCCAGGGAAAGCCAAGAGGCTGCCTTGAGCTTCCCATATCCCTGACTGTTTACTTCACAGCTTTTGTTGGCCCATTTTAAATTCCTTAATTTAGGAGTAGACCATTGTCATGCTATAAAGACATCAGGATGGCAAAAGTCTGGCAATGAGGGATTTTCATAGAAGCATAATTAACTTTATCTATACCTGCCATGATGTTCATAGATCATTGTGAAATTCTACTTATTCATTCATTCAAAGTAGCAAAAGATCTTCAAAGGAACTATAAATCACTTAAAGGCAAGGTAATTTACACTGGCTGTTATCCAAAGCACCATTCCAAGACAACTTTATTTTCTTACCAGAGAGAGAAAACCCAATTCCAGTCTGATACCAGCTTACTGTTAATCGTATATTTATTTACCTAATTAATTTTAATTTATTCATAGAAAGTCTTTTTTATAAATCATAAAGAGGCAGTATCTTTGCAAAGGCATCAGAGTGAAACCATAGATGTCTATCATGACAGAATCCTTAAGAAGGCACGTTTAAAATCTGATTACAATGCATTTCCTAAAGTAACTTGGTTACTATTTTGACATACAATATTTTTAGATAATAAATGGAACCGTGACTGATAATGTTTTACCAGGACATTTCAGAATTTCAGGAAGTCCATATCATTTCTAGACTATTCACATTAGGAAACAATTACCATACAATATCAATATGGTTTAGAACACTCAGTCAGATAGGATAAAATATCTGTGTGGCCTCAAATATATTTATCAATAATTTTAAACATTTTCTCTGTAAAAGGAAACCAATTTCCAGTAGTTAATGTTTAGTATCTTGTTTTATTCCTAAACTATTCACCCAAAGATCTTATCTCCTTTGCATTTTTCCCAAAAAGCTTTTTTACAGAGTTATTTTCACTGCTGACAAATTTGCAGCAGATAGCTTATATTAAACCAAGGTACAATAAAACTGTTATGCTTAATCTTGATAATTTTAAAGACATGTCTACATTAATTAAATCAACAAATATTAACACCAGGTATTAATTTAATGTTGAATATTTCCCAGTTCAGGTGAACCTGGAATTTATTCAGGTTAATTGCTCTTGCATTTAGCATTCTTTCATTCGTAAATGCTTACTTTTCTTTAAGGCCATTAAATAGAGCTCATTTGCAGATTAACTTCACCAATATTATACAAAGACAAAGACTCATACTGAGACATACACATATATCCAGACAGACAGGGATCTCATAGTTTCTGCTTGAGAGTTAAAATACCTCTTAGGGTTCCTCCCTTTTTTTTTCCCCTATACACTTGAAGTTCTACTAATTAACCCAAGGCTGAAATCTCAGGCAAATATGGTCTGTAATTGTATCTCAAGGGCCTGGTAACAGTTAACTTCAATCTTCCTCCTAGGCATATTTTTTTTCTCTCAGGGTTAGAATACTAAAAAAGATATTTTAACAAGCTAACTGTTTTTAATTACATATGCAAACAGAACCGGTTTTGTCCTTTAAAAAAACAAGTATCTTAACCAATTTTCTCTGAAATCTAAAAAATATTGTGGCCACACTGTCAAAAGTTCTCCTTCTCTTTCTGTTCTCATGGTTTCATAGCTAAAATTTAAATGAGATTGTACTAAAATTGGCTCTGATAACAGGGACAGAGTGGCTAATACAAAATTGTCCCAGTAAGGATTGTCTCTCTAGGGAGGTTGGGTCTTTATTTGACCTTAAGGGTCTGAAGGAGAAAGGGAAATTTCAGGAGTTGTGGAAGCTTGGTTGCTCACCACTGAGAGCTGGGAGAAATCAGTAGGGGATTCCTTAGAATGTTAGGAGAGTTTTTTTCTGATTTCTCAGGCTTTTGATTATAGGAGAATTTCCTGGACAAACGAGAACCTCAGTCCATTTTCCCATCCTGTGGTAATAAAGGTATAACTGTAAGAGACCCATTTTCAGGCCATTTTTGAATCCCCCAACTTAAATAAAGCCAGCCACTGTTAAAGTAGAATCTAAGTTTTTCCTTTTTCTCAGCCCATCTGGCTTAGAAAGAGGATCCTCCAATGTCAAGGAAACTGTAACCAACAGTAAGAGAGAACTCCTAGAATGGAATCCTGCATCCCAGAAACACTTACTAGGAGGCTTGTGCCTGAAGGAATTTGGGGCATCACCCTAATTCCCTTCAAACATGCTGGGGTTTTAAGTGTTTTTTTTCCCTACCAAATCCTCATCAGACAGCTCTGGTCCCCAATGAAATCCTGTGCAAGGCACCCAACCCATCATGGCTGGAGAAGGGCTTTTGAACGAGTGCAGACTAGTTTCCAGGACTTTTCTTAAGGGTGATCCTTTATCTATAGAGCTAACTGCACTGGAGTGTATTCCTGGAGACTGAGCATCTGCAAATTCTAGGATGTAGGCTGTTTGGAAAGGGCCAGCTGAATAGGTACTTTGTTACAGCCTATGGGCTGTTAAGGCCTGGAGTGAAGGCAGAACTCCTGGAGGAGCTGGAGTTGGCCATAATGGAAAGTGCCACAGGGGTCAGGATCTGAAGGATGGAAGGGATATTCCCATTGAGGATCTTTGGACCCAGAGTAAGGTGGGAGATTATTCAGCAGAGGAACCCCAAGTCTATAAATCTGCCTGTTTGCCACCTAAGGTAACATAGAAGGAGACAAAAGGCTTAGGTGAAAAAGAAACCTGCTCCCTGAGTAGAGTAATTCAGAAAATCTCAGGAAAGAAAAGTGAAAGGTGGGGTGTGTACCTGGGGGGCTGCTCAGGGAGGAAGACACTGGAAGGCAGGGGACCCAGGGGAGGTAGTTTTTCTTCCCTGAGAAATAACATGTGGTGCATAGAGGGACACAATTTGTGGGAGACAGCAGCAGTCAATAAGCTCAGACACCTAGTGCACTGCTCCCAATTTTGTTGAAGAAGAACCCCTTGTGTGGGGGGCATGCTGGGAGTTGTAGTTTAGGCAGAGCATTAGAAAGAGAGAGAGGGGAGAGTTCCACCAAATGAGTGAGAGAGGGAGTGTGAGTGAGAAAGTGTCTCCTTGAGCTCCTGATAGGAAAGGGCCAATATTAAGCCCTTCAGGTCTTGGAAAGAGAACAAAGCAAAGAGATGAGAGCAAGAAAGTTCTCATGGGACAGAAAGTGAAAGTCAGATATGTAAATAGGTGAATTTGATTCCTTCCCTCTGCCAGAAGCCCAATGTGAATCCACTCTCTTGTAACTGATGGGTTTTATGTTGTCCCTGATTTAGGACTATAATTTTGGAATAGGAACTGTGAGGCCTCAGTGTTTCTTTGTACTTCTGTGTTCATATATACCTATCTGTGTGTCATAGATATATGGTATCACCAAAAAATAATTAGTAAAAGAGCTTTATTTCATTGACCTCAAGAAAATTAAGTGCTCATACAAATACTCAGAAATAGAAGATAATCTGGTCACAATGAATTTCACACTGATGTTATCTGGGAAATATTCAGTACTGAACTGGTATCTGGTATTCATGGTGACGTAAAGTTGTTGGTTGATTAATATAGACATGTCTTTAGAATCATTCACGTGGAGTATAATACTTCTGTTAGGTTTACTAGGCTTCAAATAAACCTTAGCCTGTTATAAACTTGTCAACTGGAAAGGTAATTCTATGGGGAAAAATAAACCTTTATAAGGAAAGTAAGATGTATATTTTCAATAGAGATGGTGACAGGAATGAGGAAAAAAACATACTGAAGAGTTATGCATGATCAGGATTTCCTAGGATTGGATTCAATTTAGTTGGGTATGGAAGAGAGGTAACTCCTATCCTTCTCAAAATCTTCTGAAGTATAGCAGAAGAAGCAACACTCCTAAACTCATTCTATGAGGACACCATCACTCTGATAACAGAACCAGGCAAAGCTGTCACAAAAAAACAGAATTACAGGCCAATATCACTGAAGAATGGAGATGTAAAAATACTCAACAAAAGAATAGCAGACAGAATCCAGCAGCACATTAAGAAGATCTTACACCATGATCAAGTGGCATTTATCCATGGAATGCAAGGATTCTTCAATATACACAAACCAATCAGTGTGATACATCATATTAACAAATTGAAGAATAAAAACCGTATGATCATCTCAATAGATGCAGTAAAAGCTTTTGACAAAATTCAACATCCCTTTATGATAAAAACTCTTCAGAAAATGTGCATAGAAGGAAATTATCTCAACAGAATAAAAGCCATATATGGAAAACCAACAACCAACATTATTCTAAATAGTAAAAAACTTAAAGCATTCCCTCTGAGAACAGGAACAAGCCAAGGGTGCCCACTCTCACCATTAGTATTTAACATAGTTTTGGAAGTGGTAGCCACAGCAATCAGGGAAGAAATGAAATAAAAGGAATCCAAATAGGAGAAGAAGATGGAAAATTGTCACTCATTTCAGAGGACATGATATTATACATAGAAAACCCTAAAGATGTCACCTGAAAACTGCTAGCAATAATCAATGATTTCAGTAAAGAACAGAATACAAAATTAATGCACAGAAATCTCTTGCATTCCTGTGCACTACCAACGAAAGAGCAGAAAGAGAAATTAAGGAAGCACTCTAATTTACCATTGCAACAAAAACAATAAAATACCTAGGAATAAAAGTGCCTAAAGAGGTAAAAGACCTATATGCAGAAAGCTACAAGACAATGATGAAAGAAAACAAAGATGACACACACAGATGGAGGGACATACCATGTTCTTGGATGGGAAGACTCAACCTTGTGAAAATAACTATAGTACCCAAAGCAATTTACAGATTCAAGACAATCCCTATCAAATTACCAATGACACTTTTCACAGAATTAGAACAAGACATTTTACAATACATAGGGAAACACAAAAGATTCCAAAACCCAAATCAATGCTGAGTAGGAAAGATGGAGCTGGTGGCATCAGGCTTCCTCACTTCAAACTATACTACAAGGGTACAGTGATCAATACGGTATGGTACTGGCACAGAAACAGAAATATAGATCAATGGAACAAAATAGAGAGCCCAGAGATAAAGTCATGCACATATGGGCACCTTATCTTTGACAAAGGATACAAGAATATACAATGGAAAACAAGACAGCCTCTTCAATGAGTGGTGCTGGGAAATTGGACAAGCACATGTAAAATAATGAAATTAGAACACTTCCTAACACCATACACCAAAATAAATTCAAAATTGATTAAAGAGCAAACTGTAAGGCCAGAGACTATAAAACACTTAGAGGAAAATCATAGGCAGAAGAGTCTAAGATGTAAATCAAAGCAAAATTCTTTTTGAACCACCTCCTAGAATAATAGAAATAAAATTAAAAACAAACAAACAAAAAAACAAACTAGACTTAATGAAGCTTAAATCTTTTGCACAACAACAACAAAAAAGTCATAAATAAGACAAGAAGGCAATCCTCAGAATGGGAGAAACTATTTGCCAATGAAGCAACAGACAGAGGATTAATATCCAAAATATACAAGCAGCTCATGCAGCTTAATACTAAAAAAAAGCAAATAACCCAATCCAAAAATGAGTGGAAGACTTAAGTAGACATTTCTCCAAAGAAGACATGCACATGGCTGACAAACACAAGAAAAGATACTCAACATCACTAATCATGAGGGAAATGAAGGTCAAAGCCACAATGAGGAATCACGTCACACCAGGCAGAATGGTCATCAACAAAAACTCTAGAAACAATAAATGCTGCAGAGGGTGTGGAGAAAAGGGGACCCTCCTGCACTGCTGGTGGGAATGTAAGGTGGTACATCCACTATGGAAAACAGTATGGAGGTTCCTTAGAAAACTAAAACTAGAACCACCATATGACCCAGCAATCCTACTACTGAGCATATACCCTGAGAAAACCATAATCCAAAAAGAAACATGTACCACAAGGTTCATTGCAGCACTATTTACAATAGCCAGGACATGGCAGCAACCTAAATGTCCAACATCAGTTGAATGGATAAAGAAGTTGTGGCACATATATACAATGGAACATTACTCAGCCAAAAAAAAGAATGAAACTGAGTTTTTTGTAGTGAGGTGGATGGACCTAGAGCCTGTCATACAGTGCACAATAAGGCAGAAAGAGATAAACAAATACTGTATACTAACTCATCTATATGGAATCTAAAAAAAATGGTACTGATGAACCCAGTGACAGGGCAAGAATAAAGAAGTAGATGTAGACAACGGGCTTCAGGACACCATGGAGCGGGGGTGGGGGTGTGGGCGTGGAGAAGTGAGAGTGTAGCATTGACATATATACACCACCAATTGTAAAATTGATAGCTAGTGATGCTTCAGCAAGGAGATTTATAGAAATGCTATGAAAGCAATTGCAATTCCACACCAATATGATGGCTATGTGAATATTGCAGTGTATACTGACTTCAAACAAGGAGCTGTGCTGCTCTGAGAGCCTGTTGGTCAGGCATCCAGAGAATTTTACTCCCTGAAAGGCAGGGTTGATTCCCCCTACTCAGCCTTGAAGTGGTTACAGAAGATGGACCATTGCCTTTCTGCTTCCCATAAGAATATGGGAGTAAAATCTCTGAGGGGGGGAATGAAACAGGTGGGAAGGGGGCAGGGCATAGCCTTTGAAACAAGGACATAGCCTGAGGATATGACATGAACTGAGTAGAGCCAAATGGGTCCAAGATATTAGACAAGTCAACTTCCACTACAATTTTAGCCTCAGTAATTCCATTATAAGGATCAAAGTGTGGTCGGTGGCTCAATTACTGGAAATCTCCATGCTTTCCTGAGGTAGCTGGAATACTCTTCCCAGTCATTAGCCTATGACATGGCCCAACCCTATAGAAACTAACAACCCCATACCCTGGTGCCAAATTGATTGCAGGAAGTGAACTAGATAAACAGAAATGACTTGGACTTCCCCAGTTTCACAGTGGAGAAGACACCACACTCCCAATGCCGGGGACCTGGGTTCAATCCCTGGTCAAGGAAGTGGATTGCACATGCCACAATTAATAGTTTGCATGCTATAATTAAAGTTCCTGCATACGTAAACAGAAGAGCCCATGTGCTGCATATAAGACCAGGTACAGTACTACATAAATAAATAAATATATTTTAAATGTTGAATAATATTCCATTGTGTTTCTACCATATTTTTTTATCCATTTAACTGTTGATGGATCTAAGTTGTTTCTACATCTTGTTTATTATGGATGATTCTGCAATATCATGACAGTCATCTCAGAGAGATAGTAGTAAGTTGTCCTGAAGAGAGATCTGAATTTCCTACCCAGGAATTGAACCTGGGTAGCCTGGAGGAGAAACCAGGAATTGTAACTGCTAGACCATTAGCAGATAGAGGCTAGAAACCAAGTGGTCCTAGCTCTTTCTCCCACTGGGAAGCAAGAATATCTCAAGGAGGCAAAAACTGTCAGATCAGGTTCAAAGTTTATTATTATTTGAGGCAGCACAATGTATGGAAGAGTACACAGAGAAGTAGTTTATTTCTTTAAAAGTGAAGACAGAAATACACACCCAGAGAGAAATGGTATGGGCATCCTCCCTAATGAGGAGGAGCACAGTAAGACAGAAAGTAGGTAGAGATACACATTTGGAGGATTGTGGACATCCTGAACTAGCAGTGCAGGAAAGAGGTGATTTAAATGACTTGTATAGGACAGCCCTCATGGGTCCTTGTTTACCTTTGGCCAATTATCTTTTTTTTTTTTTTTTTTTTTTTTTTTTTTTTATCACACCAGACTGGTCCTAGGACCCTCCCCAAAATTCATGTGCAAAGTTTTGCTAAGATGGATCCCATTAAAGAGGCCTATGTGTGCATGTCCCCACTTGTTATGGGGTGGTGTCCCCTCCTTGTTTGACCCCACCAAGAAGCCTTCCTATGCATTTGCAGACAGGGAAGTTTTCCTTGACCTCAGGAGTGAGACCCTCATCTCTGTCCTTCAGCAGATCTCAGCTTTTGCCCCTAGCTTTTTCCTTGGAGTGTCTGGGTGGGAATAAAGCCTCAGTTTAACTCCACTTGACAAATACTAGCTGTCCAAACCAGGGGCCCATTTATCTCCTGCCTCAACATAGCAAGTATCCATTTGAGATCATGATTTTAATTTTCTTAAAATAAATACCCAGAAATGGAATTGCTGGAGGAAATGGGAATTCTCTTTTTAAGTGTTTGAGGAACTCCCATTATGTTCTTCAGAGGCTACACAATTTTACATCCCCACTAACAGTGTACAGCCTTCCACATGTTGGCAACACTTGTTATTTTTTGGTTTTTGGTAATGACCATGCTAATATATGTGAGATCGTATCTCATTGCCTTTGATTTTCATTTTGCTGCTGATTAGTGAGGGAGGACCTAACCTTCTCCAAAATTTGCAGAATAAGGAAATGATGTCCAGACATGAACTTATCAAGGTCACATGACTGTGAGGTGTCAGAGGTGGGATTTGAACCCAGTTAGAATATCTACAGGATGTACATGCCTGGCTCGTATGCTGTTCTGTCTTCTAAGTGCTTAGCAAACCTGGGATCATGTCTTTTATTATTTTATTCTTTTCTCTCACTGTCATATCAGAGTAATTTTCCTAACATTAAATATTCTTTTAAAACACAATTTTAAGTCAGCTGATTACATGATGGTGTCTCTATGCTGTGGACACTGTGTTTAATGGGCCTTAGACTGTCCCAGATTTTCCCTTGTGAAAGAAATTCTGTGAACTACACCCTTGTTTATTTATGATTTGTGGTGCTTCTGATCATTGCTATAGCATTAACATTGAGGTAGGTTCCCTCTATGCCCACTTTTTGGAGAATTTTTTTTTTTTATCATAAATGGGTGTTGAATTCTGTCAAAAGCTTTTCTGGCATCTATGGAGATTATCACCTGGTTTTATACTTCAATTTGTTAATATAATGTATCACATTGTTTGATTTGTGTATACTGAAGTATCTTTGCATTCCTGGCATAAAGCTCACTTGATCGTCATGTTTGATCCTTTTGAAGTGCAATTGGATTCTGTTTGCTAGTATTTTGTTGAGAATTTTGTGTTGATCTTCATCAGTGATATTGGCCTGTAATTTTCTATTTTTGTGACATCTTTGTCTGGTTTTCATAACCAGGAGATGATGGCCTCATAGAAGGATTTGGCAGTATTCCTCCTTCTGCTTTATTTTGGAAGAGTTTGGAAGCATAGTCATTACCACTTCTCTAGATGTTTGGTAGATTTTGCCTCTGAAGTCATCTGGCTCTGGGCTTTTCTACATTGGAATATGTTTAATCAGAGTTTCAATTTTAGTACTTGTGATTGGTCTGTTCAAGTTTTCTATATATTTCTGGTTCAGTCTTGGAAGTGTGTATTTTTCCAAGAACCTGTCCATTTCTTCCAGATTGTCCATTTTATTGGCATATAGTTTCTTGTAGTAGTCTCTCATGATCCTTTGCAGTTTTTCAGTGTCAGTTGTTACTTCTATTTGTTCATTTCTGACTCCATTGATCTGAGTCTTCTCCCATTATTTTCCTGATGAGTCTGTCTAATGGCTTATCCATTTTGTTTATCTTCTCAGTGATCCAGCTTTTAGTTTAAGTCAGGTTTGCTGTTATGTCCTTGATTTCTGTTTCATTTATTTTTGATCTGATATTCTTAATTTATTTCTTTCTTCTAACTTTGGGATTTTTTTTGATCTCTTTTATCTAACTGCTTTAGATGTAGGGTAAGTTTGTTTATTCAAGATTTTTTTTGTTTCTTGAGATAGGATTGTAGTGCAATGAACTTTCCTCTTAGAATTGCTTTTGCTGCACCCCATAGGTTTTGGGTTAATATATTTACATCGTCCTTTGCTTCTAGGTATTTCTTTTTAATTTTCCTATTTGATTTCTTCAGTGACCTCTTAGTTATTTAATAGCTTGTTGTTTACCCTCCATGTGATTGTATTATTTACATTTCTTTTGTCCAGTAATTGATATCTAGTCTGATAGCATTGTGGTCAGAAAATATGCATGATAAATTTTCTAAATGTATAGAGGCTTGTATTGTGACCCAAGATGTGATCTATCTTGAAGAATGTTCCATGTGCACCTGAGAAGAAAGTATATTCTGCTGTTGTTGGAAGGAAAGCCCTATAAATATGAATTAATTCCATCTGGTCTAATGTCTTATTTAAAGCTTGTGTTTCTTTAATTTCAGTTTGGATAATCTCTCCATTGGTGTAATCAGGGTGTTAAAATCCCCTACTATGTTTGTGTTACTATCAATTTCCCCTTTTTCAGCTGTTAGCATTTGCCCCTGTATTGGGGTTCTCCTGTGTTGAATCCATGTATAATTAGAACTGTTATTTCTTCCTCTTGGTTTAAGCCATTTATCACTATGTAATGTCCTTCTTTGTCTCTTTTAAGTCTTTATTTTGAGGTCTCCTTTGTCTGATGTGAGTATTGCTACCCCAGCTTTCTTTTCACTTCTCTTGGAATGGAATAACTTATTTCCATCCCTTCACTCTCTGTCTCTATGTGTCCCGAGTTCTGAAGTGTGACTCATGTCAACAACATATATATGGATCCTCTTTTGTATCCACTGAGCCAGTCTGTGTCTCTTGTTTCGAGCATTTAAGCTCTTCACATTTAAGGTAATTATTGATATGTATGTTCCAATTACAATTTCCTTATTTTTTGGGGGGGTTGTTTCTGTAAGTCTTTTCCTTCCCTTGTCTTTCCTGAGTAGAGAAGTTCCTTTAGCATTTGTTGTAAACCTGGTCTGGTGGTGCTGAATTCTCTTAGTTTTTGCTCTTGTGTGAAGATTTTAATTTCTCCTTCCAATCTAAATGGTATCCTTCCTGGGTAGAGTAATTTTGATTGCAATTTTTCCCCTTTCATCACTTTAAATATATCCTGTCACTCCCTTCTGTCCTGCAGAACTTCTGCTGAAAGATCAGCTGTTAACCTTCTTGGTATTCCCTTGTATGCTATCTGTTGCCTTTCCCTTGCTGCTTTTAATATTTTTCTTTGCATTTAATTTTTGAGAGTTGGATTGATATCTGTTTCAGTGTGTTTCTCATTGGGTTTATACTATATGGTACTCTCTGTCCTTCCCGGATTTGATTGATTATTTCTTTTCCCATGTTAGGGAAGTTTTCCTTTATAACCTTTTCAAATATTTTCTATGACCCTTTCTTTTTCTCTGCTTCTTCTGGGACTCCTGTAATTTGAATGTTGGTGCATTTATTGTTGTCCCAGACGTCTCTGGGACTTTCCTAATTTATTTTCCTGTTTTTTTTTTCCTTTATTTTGCTCTGTGTCAGTTATTTCTAACATTATATCTTCCAGGTTACTTATCTGTTCTTTGTCAATTACTGTGTCTCCATTCTTTCTAGAGTAGGTTTAATTTTTGTTATTGTGTTCTTCATGATTGTATTTTTGCTCTTTAGTTCTTCTCGCTCCTTGTTAAAGATGATTTTTTTTTTTCATTTGCTCTACCTCTGCCTCCATACTCTTTCTGAGATCTTGGATCAAATTTACTATCATTATTCTGAATTCTTTTTCAGGTAGACTGCCTATCTCTTCTTCATATGTTTGGCCTTGTAGGTTATTACCATCTTCCTACATCTGCTGCATCTTTCTCTGCTTTCAATTTTTGATTAAATTACTGTGTTTGGGGTCTTCTTTTCTCAGGCTGCAGGGTCATAGTTCTTCTCAACTCTGTTGTCTCTCCCCAGTGAGGAGATTGGGCCAGTCATTTTGGTAGGCTTCCTTGGGGGGCACGGTATTGGTGTCTGTGTTTTTGTGTGTGGAGCTGAATCTTATCCTTCTGTTGTGCAGGGACATGGCTGTTGGTGTGTTTTGGTATGTCTGTGAGCTTAGTATGACTATAGGCTGTCTGTCTTCTAAGAGGTGGGATCATGTTCCTGTCTTGCTAGTTGTTTGGCTTGAGGTACCCTGCAGAGGAGATTGCTAGACTTTAGGTGAATTTGGAACTTAATATTGAGAATGAGGCCTCTGGAAGAGCTCTTGCTGATTACTATTCCATGGGGTTGGTAGATCTCTATTGGTCTGAGGTACTGGATTCAGCTCGAATGCCTTGGACGTCTAGTGGACCCCTGGCCGGGACACCAAGACCCTGGAAGCTTCACAGCATGGAGAAAAAGTAAGAAGAACTAAAGAAGAGGAAAAAAAGAAGAAAGGAAAAGAAAACACACACCCCAAGAAGGGTAGTAATTGCAACAGTAAGCATTCAAAAACACACAAAGTGATGTACACACTTGCACTCAGAAAAAGTGAAGAAAAGAGAAGATAAAATAAAAGACAGGATAAAGAAAACAGAACAGAGAATAGTCAAACCAATAAATGCATACAATACATACATTAAAGATTAAACTAGCAAATGCATAAAATAGGAACAAGTGAAACAAACCAGGAAGTCCTCCAATATTTCTAGGTAGGTATCTGCACCTGCTGTGGGGACCATGGAGAGCTCAGACTGTGATATGGAGTTCACCTTGCATGTATTTGCCACCCCAGTCCACAATTGCCCTCTAAGTCCACAGCCTGTACTATAGAAACACTCATCAATTCAGGTTATCCACTGATGCAGGGTCTATCAAGCCCATTGTGGTTAGTAAACCTGCTCCTTCTGTGGCTGTTTCCCTTTGTCTTCTTTGGTCCTAGAGTGCCTGGGGATCAGTTTTCATTTTCATCCCATCTCTGCATGTAGTCTGCTCTCAGGAATCAGTTCCCTGCACAGGCAACTGGGGGTGAAAGTGGGTGATAAGGGCTCACTTGCAAACTCAGGCTGGGGAGAGGTAGGGATATGGCAGTCTAATTGAAATTTGCATGAGGGCTTGCAGCAGTGGAGTTTGGCAAAAGCCTGAGGTGTGCCAAGCATTCTCCCAGGAAAGTTGGTTCTGAATGCAGGACCCTTGGCAGTGGAGGGTTTCATCTGCTGCTGTGAGGGTGTGACAAATGACTTGGGTTGCACACAGAACCAGTGGTGGCCTCAGTGGCAGGCTCTGTGTTCCCATTTAGCAGGCATGGCTTGTGGTGATTTCTGCACAGGGGCTGCTTTGCAGCCTGTGGGCTTGTGGAACAGGAAGCTCTTCTTGAGCACCCTGAAACTAAGGTCTCCTGCCTCTCTATCAGGCCCAAGCTTTACCCCAGGCTCCACCCCACTTAGCTGTGGTGCACTAGCTCTCCAAGCTATTGTCTTTCAGCCAGCCCCAGTTTTCTCCTTGGTGTCTGTTCTCTGAAGTCCAAGCCTTGGGGTTCAGCCCCCACCCACCACTGTGGGTGAGCAGACTAGCCTCTCAGGCTGGGAGTGTTGCTTGTCACAGATTCTCCATGCAGGAATCTTTCCACTGTGCCCTCCGTGCCCCTGTTGTTGCCCTCCCTGACATGGGTTCTGAAGTTCCCCAAGCCATCCCCTCTAGTGAGGGGGCTTCCTAGTGTGTGGAAGCTTTCCCTCCTTCACAGCTCCCTCCCAGGGGGGCCCATTTCCCCAACATGCCTTTGTCTCCTTTTTATTACCTTATGTTTTTCTTTTTCACTACCAAGTTACATGGGGATTTTCTTGCCTTCAAGTCTGCGGTCCCTTGCCAGCATTCACAATGGGTTCTATAGGAGCTTTTCTACCTGTAGACGTATTCTTGATGTACTTGTGGGGAGCTCACAATTTAAGGTGGTTGGTTGCATGGCAGCCTATCTGTGCTGTGGACACTTTATGTTGAAGGGGTCTTGGGATATCCCAGATGTTCCCTTTGTTAGAGGCTCTGATGACTCTATCCTTGCTAATTTAAGGTTTCGGGTACTTCTGATCATCATTTTAGCAGAAAGGTTAGAAGAAAAATTGCTGGGACAAAGACTATATATATTTTAACAATAAGTCATCTCTAAAAAGATTGTAGCATTTTAGAAGTGTTTAAGATCTATGTTTTTCCTGTTGTTTTCTACCTTTTTTTCTCACTGTTGGCCATAATCTCTCTGGTATGCATTGGACAAAGGATAAAAGTGGAAGCTGTGGGAAGATTGTTTCTTTGAAGCTCAGACTTTGGGATTTCCTTGGTGGTGCAGTGGCTAAGAGGCTGCACTTGCAATGGGGGGATATGGGTTTAACCCATGGTTGGGGAACTAAATATCCACATACTGTGTGGTATGGCCGAAAAAAGAAAACATAGTTGATGACGATTAGAATTTATCCTCATATTAGTACCACCGGCTACAAAAACAGAGCCTGAAGAAGAGTGGTCTCATTAACAGACAAGCTCTAGCGTTGGCCTTAGGATCGTCAAGGGAAGCAATGCCTGGCTTTTTCTGGTTGATGTTATGAGAGTAAGCCTTGCTGACACCATATGCTGCCCCACATGAATGTAGCAGTGTGTTTTAGTGGAAGTGTCTATGAATTCACTCATTCATTCATTTATTCAACATGTATTTATTGAGGGCCTACCATGTGCCTGTCACTAGTACTGGGGCCAGAACAGTGGAGGAGACTTCCTTCACCTGTAAAATGAGGGTCACGCCCTGCAGGGGCTCATGGGAAGACAATGAAATGGTCTATGTGATTAATCAGAGCTATTACTCATACTCTTATTGGTGGTTCTCACCAACAGAGAGGTGTTGCTTAAGGATCCATTAAGACCACTTGGAAAATGAGTTTGAGAAACTCTTAAGTTGAGTATATATTAAGCCCAGACCAAGATACTTACTGTTAAAAATTTTCCAGTTCTGTCCTCACCTTTCCCCCTTTTATTACCTCTGTAACTGGTCCTCTTCTAATCCCCTCAAGCTGATCACAATCCAGTTCCAGTCCAAAGGGGCCAGGCAGACATAACCACAGAGATACTATAGATCTGCACACACATGGTAACTGCAGGGCTTAGGGGTGTGTTTCTGGCAAGGTGGTCCCCCTTCCCCTTCCCCAGCATTTCCCTGGCTCCCTGAAGAGAAATCCTTCACTCCTCTGGCCTCCGTCCCTCAACCTCTGTTGTTTTCTCCTTCTGGCCATCCCCACTGGTGGTTGTCTCTTTATTTGACTCCGTGAACCAGTAGTGGGTTCCTAACACAGCCCTTTATCCCTTGTTCCCACCATATCACTGCCTCACAGTAGAGGCCTAGTACATTTGTACTGAATGAAAAGATGAGGAGGGAAGACAGACTTCCCTTTTGCAGATGTTCCTCTTGCCAAGGTAAAGGAGCATACTATGCATTTCATGGATGTGTTTTCCCTCTTATATATTATTTCCTGCTCCTTCTCTCATCTGGGTCTCCTTCCTCCTCTGACCCTTGCTGTCCCCATCCTGGGTCTCCACCTAGGGTCTCCAGGTGGGAAGAAGTGATGATTCTACTCCAAATGTGCCAAACCATGGCAGCTTGAGCCAAATACCTTGCAGCTCTGCCCCTAGAGGATACACAGAAAGACTGAAGGCTTTGTGCACCTGGGTCCCCATTACATGAGTTGTATCCTCCCCAACAGCATTGAAAGCCAAGGGAAGGGGGAACATTGGTTCTGGAGAGGTGGGGATGGCTGAGGGATTCACATGGCCTGTCACTTGGGAAGTGGGACGGGAAAGGATTCTGCATGTGTGGATGGCAAAAAGGTGGTGACTGGGGAGTGGGGACAAAAGGGGGGCATCTCTGGTTGAAGGGCCTCACCCAGAACCTCCTGGAGGAGAAGGCCACTGCCAAAGTTCCCCTGAGATGGGAAGAAAAAAAAATATTTTTTGTATCCCTTACAATCCCGCTGAATGTGGAGATGGTGGAGTTGTTGGGGATGTCTCTGACTCTACCATGGTCAAGAATACCCCTCCATCCACTTTATGTTTGGCTAACTCTTTCCAGCTCCAGTCATGTAGTGCTGAATGAACTGTCAGTCACATTGGGCAGAACTCTGTGTCCAAGTAAACCCAATCATTGTACCTCATATCCCACCATGATTGATGCTCCAGGTTTGCACACATGATCTTAGGTGGATCATTCAGGGCCCTCCCAGTTACACTGATGCTTTCTGAGCTTCTCTCCTTATGGGTTAGACTCCTTAGGAATATCCATGTTGAAGCTTGAGGGAAGAAAGCTGTCAGGCTAAGAGAATCAAAGAGAAGTGAAGGGAAAGACAGAGGGAGAGAAAGAGTGAGCTGATGACTTCTGATTTCTTGGGTCCTTTCATGGCAATGTTTGGATCTGCTGTGGTTCCCATGTCACAGATCTCCATTACCCTTCCAATAAGTCCTCCCTTTCCTTGCAGCCAGTTGGAGTGGGGCTCCTCTCACTAGTGGTTCTGATGAGGTTCTGGACCCTGCCCAATTATGATGTACCTCCTGTCCCAAAGAGAGGCACACAATCATATTAGCACCATTGGGAATAGAACACTTTATTCTTTACTGCAAGTAGGGCTTTGCTGAGCACCAAACACAGGAGTGTCCTATGTGTGAGTGAGTGTGTGTTTGGAGTGGGCCTGTTTGTTTCCAGAAGCAGCCCCAGCATTTACACTGCAGGAGCCAGGCCAATCCTGTTGTTTTCTCGATCATAAACAGAGAAATACAACCTCAGGAAGGTGTCACCCAGGACCCAGATCTCTGACCTTTTCCATTCCTCTGTGCCTGCTAGAAAGTTGCTGAAACAGTTCCACATATCATCCTAGAAGAGACAAAAATACACCCCATTCAGTGGGATCCCTTTCCAACGACCACACTCAGTGTCCAGAGCAAGCAGCTTCTTGGTTTTATTTCCCTGCTATAAGAAGAACCAAGTGGCTCTCTCAGCAGCTGTGGAGGTGGAGTTCCCATCCAAGAACAAGACTGGCCAGAATCTGTTATTGCCCTGAGGGAGGGACATAGGGTAGGGAAGGATTGGTGTTTGGGATTAGCAGATGCAAAGTACTCTATAGAAGATGGATAAACAACAAGGATCTCCTGTATAGGACAGAGAAATATATCCAATAACCCATAATAAACCATTATGAAAAAGACTAGGAACAAGAATGTGCATATATATACATATATATATATGTATATATTTACACATGCATTACTGAGTCACTTTGATGTAAGTAGAAATGAACGCAACATTGTAAATCAACTATACATCACTATCAAAAAGAATAAAATAAATAATAAATAAATAAATTAAAAAAATAATAAAATAAAAGAATAGCTGGTAGTTCCCCTGTTCTTTCCATCTGACCCATGCCCACTGTATTCTCTGCAGTGAATGCCTTTTCCTCTGCCTCTTCCCCAAAACCTCTTATTTAAGACTGTGCTCAGCCCATCTAGGAAGATTTCCTAGACCCACGCTCACCCTCCCTGGCCACTCCAGGCTGGGTTGGGTGACTTCCCCTTGGGCTCCCCTTGTCTGTAGCCCTCATCACCCCTAAACTGGTGGCGCCAGTTGCATGGAGTCCAGTGTAAATTTACCTCAACATGAGCAGGCCTCCCCGTGGCTCCTAGATGCTGGGCATTTTGAATTACTGATATTGCCTGTCTTCCTCAAAGCCTGCTTTCAGCCCGTGAGCCTTTTCTGAGGTCCCACAGAGAGGAGACATTAAGCCTCAACCCTGTGCTGTGGCTGTGCAGTCACTGTGCACCCTTTGCTCATGTGAGCATCCAACTTCCCCACAGAGGGGTCTGGTAGCACAACACACAGAGGGGCAGCTGGGGTTGGCAAGGGGAAGCTGCAGCTGAGGACGAGGGGAACCATATACTTGATCATCCAACCAGAAGACGTGTGAGATGAGAAGGGAGACCATTAATCATTATGGCGGGAAAACACACTGAGACTGTCCCCAGCCAAACCCGCTCTTCACTTGGCCTACTTCAGAGACTGCTAGAGGTGAATTTCTGGTTTCAGTGATCTGAGGGCTGTGGTGGAACTGAAGGTCTTTGACAGCAGAGGCGCTCTGTGTTCCTCTCGCCTTGGGCCTCACCCCATGCCAGCACATGGTGGTGTCTCCATTTATTCCAGGATGATGATGTACCAGACTCTGCTTTACTCTCAAGTGGTTGGTGTTGTGGGAGGCACTGGCCCAGACTCAGGGGCCCAGCAGCATCTGCAGTGGTGTGGCTTGGCCTGCAGAGGGGCCCCTCTTCCCAGCACTAGCTCAATGGTTCTGGAAGTCCCACATTTGAGACCAAGCCCTGAGGGTTGGCCCCTCACCTTCCCGATGTAGGACTGAGCGGGCACTGGGTAGTCATTGCCATTGATGGTGAAGATGATTGTAGGCAGATGCTCGATGCTGTTACATGGGACCATGTTCTGTTAGAGAAAGAGGAGAGAGGTTGCCCCAGCAAATCCCTGGTGCATGGAGAGCCCCAGAGTGACCCTGTGGCATGTCCCTTACCTTTGTTTCAAAAGCGCTGGCACGGATGAGATTATGGATGGTGGCGATCACTGTAGTTGGGCCCACCAGGTACGAGTTTCCAGTATTCAAAATGGCTTGGCAGCCGTGGAAACAACCAATAACCTTCCCCAACATGGTGATGCTGAGAGACAGTGGGATGAAGTGGGCACTAGCATCATTCTGAAGTCTCCCCCCATGACTGCCCCCCTCCCTGACTGTCTCCAGAACAGCCCTTCAGATCATGCCCTGACTCTGTTTTTCTTTGCTCTGGTCACGTAAACTTATTTGACTTCCTCTCAGTTTTTGAATGCACCAAGCTCTTTTGCTCCTCGGGGCCTTGGCCTGTCCTGGTTGTCTTTCTTAAAGACCCCCATCCCCTTTGCCAAACTAATTTCTCCTCATCTTACAGGTACCACCGTAAAAATCACTTTTCCAGGGAAGCATTCCCCACAGAATAGATCTGGCTTCTGTATTTTTCACTCTCTGTAGACTCTTCCTCAATTGTAGCAAGTGTGAAGTGGTAGTTTATTATGTGTGGGAGATGTTCCAAGTACTACTGCCTCCCTAGATGTATGGTAAAGTTGTAACCTCAGTGCCTTCCTTAAGTGCCCATCACACAGTGGATGAATATTGTGTCATTCTTGATTGAATGAATGAATGAATGAATGAGGGAGTGAGTGATGAAATGCATGAGGAATAAACAGAGACCTGTGTCTGGTGTCTGACCAATAATGTATCAACCCACATAATAAAGACATATCCTCTGGGGCAGCAGATGCCAGAGTGCTGAGGAGGGAAAAACAGGCTGCCCTCAGAGAGGTTGTTTTCCAGCTTGCCCCCCTCAACTGGCTCTGATACTAAGTCCCTGGACATGCAATGCCCAAGCTAGCCCAGGGGGCCTCCAAATGACCCATAAGCTTCTGTCTGAGGATATCACAGAGAATCCCATCAGCTATTGCTCCTTGTTCTTAGGACCCTTCTGGGTCCCAGCTTCCTTATTCTCTCTGTCATAGCCCCTTCCCTACTGTGTGCCCAGGATTGGGGGGGGATGGTTGTTTCTGGTGAGGTGGCCTGCACTTTTTATGAGTTATTTTCAGGTCTCAAGAATGCAGCCAACCTTTCTCCACTGCTGGTATGTTTCTCTCTAAGGAGATCCATTTTCAAAGTCTGCCCACAACTTTCCTGTTTTTAAAGAAGCAGTTTTGTGTACTGAGAACTCCTTTGGTGTATCCATGGAGAGTTGGATGTTTTTTCACAACCCTGTTCAGGCTGGTGAAATTCTCCCTGATCCTCTGTTCAACACACTCTAGGGTCCTCAAACCATGCCATCTGCCTCACAGTGCAGATGTGAGACATCTGCTCTCCAAGCTGCACGTACCTTTTGGGAACCTTTTCAGGATGCTGCTCAGGGCCCTGGGTAGGAGGCCTTGTGTGATTATGAGCCCAGAGATGAAATATGTACCTGTGTGTTTGTGTGTCTGTGTGTGTATCTGTCTCTGCATTTATATGTGTGTGTGGGTGGAACATATGTGTCTGGGTGTGACTGTGTGTTTGTGTGTGCATTTGTGTGTGTCTGCCTGTGTTCTGGTGTAAGAGTGGGAGTATCACTTGGGGTGGCCTCAGAGGCAGAGGCTTACCGGTTCATGGCTATCTGCCAGAATTGGGTTCTGGACACTGGTATCCACCTGAGCTTTCCTTTGTAGTAGCTGTGGTCCACTCCACCAAACATCACCACACTGCCATTCTCTTTCCCACTGTGTAGAGAAGGAAGAGGGAGGGGTACTTGTTGGAAAATAATGCCACTCTCTGTCTGAGGTCCATGCTTTTCCACCCATTGGTGACACTACTATGGTTTCCATTTTACAAAGGTGTAAATTGAGGCACAGAGGGATTGATTACATGACCAAGGTTGGTCACTGACTAATGAGTGACAAAGAAGAGGTTCAAAGTTGCACAGCCTGACTGGGTTCCAGCCACCAACCTTCTTAATAGGGCATGGTCCCTTCCAGTGACCACAGTGCTCAGAGATACCCCTAAAAGACACCGCTCTGGAGAGGTCTCCTTTATGTAGCCTGTCATTTTTTCAGAAAAGGCAAGGCCCAAGGACATTAAGGGTGTGGGTTCAAGCTCACCAAAGTTTGGCTCCATGGGTCTGTGACCTGTACAATCCATGGGGCACCACGCGCTGTAGGGTGCCCTGCTTCTGTTATCCCTGTCTTCAAATTCCTAATACTTCCTGAACAGGAGCTCCCATGTTTATATCTTTCACTGGCTCCTACCAATTGTGTAGCTGGTCCTGGGCTACAACGGACATGTTAGTGAGGAATTAAACATTCTCACCATCCCTGTCTGTACTTACATATCAAATCCATCAGCAAATCCTGCTGTTTTTTCCTCTATCTTGTATCATGACACCTTTCATTGCTCTCCCTCTTCCCTTCATCTTCCTGGACCAAGATCCTGCCCTTGAGCCCATGAGCATGGTTGTGTTCCAATAAAACTTTATTTACAGAAGCTAGTGGGGCACCAGATGTTGCCCAGGGGGCATAGTTATGCTGGTGCACATCGTCTCTCAGGAGACTTCTATATCAAGTTGTCTCTACTTTTTGTTGCAACTGATAGCAACTTACAGCTGATTTAAGGAGAGTACTTGTCCAGCTCAGACTTACGTAGTCAAGTAGAAGGCAAAGACAGGCTGAGATATGATGCCTCGGGTCTTCATGGTATCGAAGACGAGGGGGACCTTCGGGGAAAGGCTGGGGTAGCTAAGGCCCAGGATACCATCAAAGTTGTCATGTTGCCACCAAATATGTGTCACGCCCAGACCAAATGCCTGGTCCAGGATGACAAGGTTCCCGATCTGTGGGAGAGGAGAGTGTTCCCACATTAAGGTTTGGACAATGTGGCTGGGACTGGGCTGGGTGGAGATGTCATTAGCACTTGAGAATGACTGAGGCCTGGCTGTTCCCTGGATTGACCTAAAATGGTTAGATCAAGTTGGGACAGGCATTAGGGTTCCATTTGTGCAGAGCTGTGAATTGTAACCAACACTGATCTTCCTGGACACACCATCTGAAGTGAGTCACATTGGCCTCATGTCTCCTATACAGGTGGTGAAAGTGAGACTCAGGATAGGACCAAATGATTCCCACTTGAAATCAAAATGAGTAGAGAGCAGGGTAGTCTTGTCTTTGGCATCATTCTGATCAGATGATAGACACAAACTGAATTTATTGCAATGCATTGTGGATTGTGCATCTGCTCTGGAAGCCAGAAGCCCATTATACAATGTGGTTGCCAGAGTTCCTATGAAAATTTTGCCTTGGACACATGGTTTTGAGGATGTGTTTGTGTGTCAGAGAGAGAGAAAGAGATAGAGACAGAGACAGTAAGACAGAGAGACAGAGAGAGGCAGAGGGCACTCAGGCCCTTTGGCGGAGTCAGGCCATAGATTTTATTGGACTCTGAAAGGTCCCCTAGAGTGAAAACCCATTTGTCAATCCTTTCCCACATCTGTGGCCCCCTCTTTCCCTGCCCACATACCTGAAGTTCTTGACTGCCACCAGGGGCCCAAGATCAGTTTTATTCTCTACCCAAACACCCCAAACCTACATGAATCCTAACTGACCAGGCGAGCTCCACCACTTACCAGATGCATGACCTTGGCAAGGCCCCAGCTCCCTGGACCTCAGTTCCCTCCTCTGTACAATGGAGCTAAACATAGCACTTGCTGTGAGTGGTTGTTGCAGGATTAAACATGTTATTACCATGAAAGTCCCTGGCACAGTAAGAGAAAAGTGGGTGCTTTTATTTCTCTCTCCCTGCTCCCAGCAAAACAAACATTGAGGTGCTCATGGTTAAAGGAGCTGCAAGTCCACACCCCAAGCCACTCTCTGGGTTAGCAGTTCTGGGAGTTTGAGTGTCAGCAGGGACGCTGTCTCCCCAGGGATATGTGCTGCTGGGTGGGCAGGGGCCAGCCACCAGGGGATGTTGAGAAAAGTGGGCCCTCCCAGTTGCTCCTGCATCTGCTTTGTAAGCAGAGATCACTCTAAGGGCCAGCGCAGACTCAGCTTCTCCGTTCTAGTTACCCGAACAGTGTCAAAGGCAATAATGCCAGTCATCCTCCCATAGTCGTAGGTGAATTCGAAATCATGGGCTGTGGACCGATAGGTGGTAGATGAATGAGGGTTGAACAGCTTGTGTGTACCTGCAGACACAAGTGATGAATGACCCTCACATGACAAGGATAGAGAAAGGGGTGAGAGGGTACTAAACGAAGAGCAAGGTGGCGGGGGGGGGGCGGTACTCACGGCAGAAGGGACTGGAGCAGTTGATAGAGGGCACACACAAGACAGATGAGCCTGTGTCAAAGATGACCCTGAACTCCTGAGGAGGTGTTCCAATGGTGATTTTTCCAACGTAGTGCATCTGGTGGGGGGGGTCAAGGAGGGGTGATTGAGGCAGGCCTGGCTTCCCTGGCCATCCTTGATTCCAGTAGTGCTGCACCCCTCCAGGTGTCCCATGTCTCCTAAAATAACTTTGTACCCACCACACCTCACAGCCTCTGCTCATACTCTCACCATCATGTGAATTTTCTTTTCTTTCATGTGCAATCTTCGTTCCTGACCAGGGATTAAATCAGCCTCAGTGAAGTATTAGCACAGAGTCTTAACCACTGGACCTCCAGGAAAGTCATGGTGCCTTCATTTGAGAAGCTCTGCAATCTCCCCTTCAAGGCCCAGCCTGAGTGTTTCCTTCTCCAGAGGTCCCTCCTACATCATGCTGGGCCACTTCTGCTCAACTCAGACCATATCCTATCAACACCAATTTGGCCCTTTTATTGGACATGCATTTACTCTTTTCCTATCACTTATGTTGGGCTGTGCATTCTTGAAGAAGAGAGGAGACGTTTTTAAAAACTCTATAACAATAAACAGAGTATTATATTTTTATGGAGTCACAGGACATAGGGCTCATAAACCTTTTACCAATGTCCTTTTTGGATCTGCAGAAGCTAAATTTCCTTTGTCTGGGGTTTCAAACTTCATGTACAGTTGGCTTTATCTTTTGATCAGACAATGCTCACCTGTCCTCTGTAACTCTGTGGCTCACTTAGTTCAGAAAGAACAAAGCTCCCTTAAACTAATGAAGTATCTTTGCCAAGAAATGAATGTTTACCTGCCACCTGGTCATTGCTGGGCACTGTCACAATAGACCAAGGGACAAGGATGAGAGTGCCTTCTCCTTGGGGAATGGGGTCCCTGTTCCCCAGTGTTTCTGCTTCCTGCATGAGTCCCAGCCCCAACATGCTGCCTAGCAGCTCCAACTGAACCCCAGTGTTAGGCCAGAGCACCAGGGGTACTCTAGAGGACCATTCTCCCAACACACTCACATCCTGGTAGTTCCTCAGTGGTTGAAGAGACATTCTTGTGTCATCATTGACATTCTGGGAACTGTCATCAGTGTTTTCCTCCAGGAACATTGTCAGCAGATTTTTATCCCTGAGAGTTTCTCGCATGGTCTTGATCTTTGTGAGAGGGATTCTTTCAACAAACATTGGGAAAAGCAAAGAAAGAAGGGGCAGCAGTAAGCTGTCCATTTTATTGTGTGGCTGTCATACCTTGCCTTGTAATGGTGCTGTGTATTTTCTCAGCATTTTCATGAGTGTCATGTTATTATCAGGACACCATGTGAAGACCAGGGCAAAGTCCTCCGTTTGAATACAGGTTCTGTTGTGTAATCATGAGTAAGTCCTAATACCATTTGGAGTCTCAGATTCCCCATCAGCAAACAGGTGGAGTATAATAACCCCCATCCCCCAAATAGAATGTTGTGGGTATTAAGTGAGATGATGGATAAAATGTACCTGATACGTAGGAAGTCTCAACAGTGGCAGCCATTATCATTGCTAATGTCATGCCACTGTATCTTTCTCAATGAAGCTCTTGGAAGCACATAGAAGGGGGATCATTATCTTCTTTTCACAGGGGAAGAATTGGAAATGAAGGGAGTTTGTGACTTGGCTCTGGTTACCCTGCATTTTTGAGGTAAAACAGTCTAGAAGTAGACTTCCTGAGTCTTTCTCCAGTGTTCAGAGAGAAGAGAGGGGTGAGAAAGGAAGCCAGGACATGTGGTATAAATTAGGAAATTAAGAGGCTAGAGAAGCAAGGAAGAGTCCGAATAGGAAGAAAATAACTCAGAGTGTTCTGCGGGCACAGAAAAAGACAAAGAGATAGACAGATAAAAGAGAGATATAGAGATGAAACAAAGATACTTTAGTGAAGAAATGCAGAGAGAGCATATGGAAGACCTAGAAAGAAATACAGGGGAATTGCTGTTCCATAGGACCACACTTACAATTGAAGAGGTTTTTCAGTGAACAACTCCGAGGAGTGCCATTTTCACATAGCTCATGCTGTGACTGGCACTTCCAGAGTTTTTCATCCCTGCAGGGCAACCCCAAGACCCTTGGCCCCACAGTGCCCCTGGCATAATACTCATAAATAAGTGTGAGGTGAACTTTAAGACTGTCAGGGAATGAATCCGTTCCCTTCTAACACTGAAGGGTGGAAGAGTAAGATTACAAGAAAAACCCAGAAAGTGGGATGATGCCACTTACAGTCCCCGTACTTACCTGACTAAGCACTCTGAAAAGGCCACCAGTCCGAGGATCCCAAGCCACTTCATGTTCCTTTCCTGGTTGCAATTTCTCAGGAAAGAGCATGCAGTGCTGGCCAAGAGCTCCTAGTTATATATGCTCTGACTTGCCCTCATTGT
The DNA here is from genome assembly GCF_030028045.1 of Hippopotamus amphibius kiboko. Lineage (NCBI taxonomy): Eukaryota > Metazoa > Chordata > Mammalia > Artiodactyla > Hippopotamidae > Hippopotamus > Hippopotamus amphibius. The sequence goes on along the minus strand of NC_080188.1, from coordinate 119,643,709 downwards.
CCCCTGTAGGCCACGAAAGGATCTGATAAGAGATATGAACCTGTCCATAAAATCTTTACCTTCATCAGTATTTGTGGGGTGTGGACTTCAAAAATACTTAAACACACAGATTTCTAGTGGAATCTCTTCCTTGGGGCTTGGCTGAAAAACCAAACTGAACCATGCAGACTAACTACAAGTGGGGATATTCTTCCTAAGTTGGAGTCAGAACAGTGTTACTAACATGATGACAATAAATGCTAGGGCCATGTTTGACATCAGTGATCTCATGTGGTCTTCCCAGCAACTTCATGAGACGCACATTGTTGTCCACAGTTGCAAAGGAGATTGCTAGGTTGAAAACAAGTCAAATGGCAAAGTGAAGACTTGAGGGGCAACTGAGTGACATATGAATGACTCAATTTAGGTAATGGGAGAGATGGCAGAAATCAGGGTCACTTATGATGCCAATCTGCATCAACAATCTAGCCTAGAGTAGTACTACAATTGCAGAGTTCCACTATTGGAAGATAGGTGATGCATGCACAGGGTACTTTATGTTATCCAAAAATCTTATACAGAGGACCCTGTGTACTGGGGTCTGTGTTAGATGCAGGAAAGCAAAGTTGATTAAGACACAGATCATCCTTATCTTTACGGAACTAGCATTCTAGGGCCATTCTCACAAATTCATGGCCCAGGAGGCAAGAGAAAATAGGTGAGGGCCTGAACGGGCATCACGGACACAGGGCAGGCAGCACACATCATACCCATGGAGGCAGCATGTCCTTTACTCCACCTGTCACCATGTGAGAAAGAAGCCTCACTGTGCAAGTTTTCAAGACAAGTCAGAAGTGTGATGTTTAGGTAAACATCTCCTGATTTTAAATATCGTGGGAGCCAAAACTGAAACAACTGTCTGCTGGATTCAGCCAGCAGGCTGTGCAGGTTTTTATTTCTAGCCTAGAGGTGGGTGTACAGAGGGAACAGAGAGGGGGTTCAATTCATGTTGGTTGAAGGAGTAAGAGACTGGATGCATCTTAACCATGTTAATTTCCCTTCCATTTGTAAAGAAAGATTACCAAGATCATATAAACCAACAAATTTAATAATGTCCCCTGCTGAGTACCTGATTTATGTTCCCAATAATCCATGCCTGGAAACAACTTTTCTACCAAACCAAACAGAGAAAGAAATACATTTTAAAGGCTTTATCTCTGAAAGAAGACAGAAAAGACCACTCAGAGATCCTGCTCAACCTGAGATGAAGAGGCTACCTGTTAAACTGTTATTCCAGACAAAGGAAAGACAGTGGAGTTTTATGCCTCCTTCCAGGATTCCCAGGGCCTGTGCCTTTCTGTGTGAGATCTATCCAGGACTGTCCTTTGGGTAGAACAATGGGAGGCAGGTCTGGTCACCAGGTGGGTGATAGATGAGGTGCTCTGTCTTCATATAAGTGTTTTCACATTGCAAAAATTCAGCTTTGGTGGTTCAATCCCTGTGGAGGGGATTTGACAGCATCTAGCAAATTACACACAGAATAACATTTAGCTCAGCCATTCTACTTCTAGGGATTTATACCATGGATACACTGGCAAAAATTCAGAAAGACAAATGTACAAGGTGTTCACTGCAACATTGTGTGTAAAAGCAAAAGTTTAGAAACATGCCTGAAGTGACCATCCATTTGGGAGTGTTGAATGAGGCATATGGCATCCAAACAATTGGGTACAATGGGGATGGAGGGAGGTGTGCAGTGGCTGGTGCTTCATGATGTACTGTTCAGTTTTTTACAAAGAGGGAAGAAAAGTGCTTATACTTTGTTGCTTCTCCATACACATATATGTTATGTTCAATAAAAAAGATTTGAAGAATAGAGCAAAAACTAATAAAATTATAATTTATGGGGGAGGGGCAGGGACAGAGTGAGATTTTTGTTTTATAGTTTGACTTTGCAAACAAGTAAATGTGTTACAGAATAAAAAATAGATCAACAAACACATCCGTCAAAATTGAACAGTAAAACAAATGAGCCTAATTCTATCAAGTTGATGTGATAGCCACACAGAACAAAACATTACTTAAGTGGGTTTAAAATGCAGAATTTTGACTCAACATTCAGAGTGGGCTGTCTTGCAAGGGCAAAGACAAATAAAGAAAGAAAAACACCTTCTCTCTGAAAGGAAACCAAAAAACGAAAAGCCAAAGAAATCTGAAACTATATCCAACACCTTATTATTGGTCATATTGCTACTGTTATTTTGAAAGTATAGTATGTATGTGCATACAAGTCAAAGCAAGTAATTAATTAACCCTCATGTTGTTATGAAGCAAGACTTTCAGTGGAAGAGAGAAAAAAGATTGAAATACACAACCAAAAAGCTTAAATAAAACCTTGTTGTCTTAAAACTTGAATTGGAAGTATAAGTTTGTACCAAAGAATTATGTACAAAAAAAAAAAAGAAAAATCTGGGGCTTCGCTGGTGGCACAGTGGTTAAGAACCGGTAAGCCAATGCAGGAGGTACGAGTTTGAGCCCTTTTTCGGAAAGATCCCATATGCTGCGGAGCAATTAATCCTGTGCAGCAGAACTAATGAGCCTGTGCTCTAGAGCCCGCCAGCCACAACTACTGAGGTCATGCACCACAAATACTCAAGCCCTTGTGCCTAGAGCCCATGCTCCACAACAAAAGAAGCCACCTTATTTGGAAACCTGAGTGAGATCCAACAAAAGAGAAGTCCCTGCCTGCTGTAATGAGAGAACGCCTGCAGGCAGCAACGAAGATCCAACCCAACCAAAATAAAAAAGTATATTAATTCATTAATAAAAATGATGACAAATAAATATTTAAGTGAGAAAAAAAAAAGATCTGTATGTGTTGGCTTGGATCACTGAAAAGCCTAGAAGCAATGGTAACAATATCAATGAGTATTGTCAAGTATAAATTGGAACTTGTCATCTGCCTAGACAAGTTTTAAATCACTTTGTGCTGCTGTAGCTACTGACCTTCCGCATCCTCTGAAGGGAACTCAGGGTGGAGGCCAGTAATGAGGCATTCTGTGCTTTGGAGGATGGGCAGAACAGGTCTTTAGATAGATAGATATTTTAAGGAGATGACTTTACGAGCCCAACCCTTGCATCCTCTCATATCTAGAGAAGCACTAAATCCCTACATGGTGAGGTCTCCTCCTTGTGACTAGCAGAAACCCCCTACAAAAAATTGTATCTGATTGCATATACTCCTTTTCCAAAAATACGTATATACTAATCTTCCCCCCTGCCTCTTTGGAAGTTTCTCAGAGCTATCTGGGATGCTGTCTCCTGGGTTGCAGTCCTAAGTTTGTGCCAAATAAACTCAAGTTGCAACTCTTATTCCATGCATTTTTTTTAAGTTGACAGTTTTGATGACCACAAATGAGGGACCCAGGGTGCACTTCTTTCCTTCACTTGAACTCTATGAGGAACCAGAGCCTTGGTACCAGCAGGGGCCCCTTGAGCCCATCTACCTTCTTGGGGAGTCCAGGCAAATTTGGGTAAGTCTCTCCTGGTTCTTGGATCTCCTTTATTGGTTGATGATCCTGAGTTTTATTTGGTAGTTTAGTGGGTACCTACCTCCTCCCAGTTGAAAAATACTGGGGGCACCTTGGTTGAAATATACCAAGGAAATACCCACCCAGTGGAAAAATACTGGGGGGGGGGGGGGTGGCTTGGTTGAAAGATACCAAGGAATACCCACCAGGTGAAAGATCCTGTGGAGGCCTGGTTGAAAGATACCAGGGGAATACCCACCCAGTTGAATGATACCAGAAAATAGTTACCCAAGTGAGAGCTACTGGGGGAGCTCGGTTGAAAGATACCAGGGAAAACATACCTAGGTGAAAGATCCTGGTGGGGGAGCTGGCTGAAAGATACCAGGGTTTGCTCAGTTGTAGGAAACTGAGGGGTCTTGGCTGAGTGGTTAGACAAGAGGCTGATCGGATGCCTTTCCTCAATTTGGCTGCCTCAGTTGAATCTGTCAGGATAAAGTGAAGATATTACATGAGAGCTTTGCTCTGAACACAAGGGACAAGACTCCTCCTGGCCAGTATGGCTCTCTCAGGCGACTGAGGGATTTATGGGAGTGGTGGCCCCATAGGGAAACCCACTCATTACTTGAAACACTTGCTTGCCATGGGTCACAAAATAACAATTGGCCATTCAGCAACCTGAGCACCCATGGTACTCCTAGATTACCAAAGGGAGGACCGAGGCATGTAAGAGAGCTGAAACAACTCTGGGGTGATGCCTAGAGGAGTTAAGCTCACAAGCAGCACACTGACCCACCACACAATTTCACTACTTTTTTTTTTTTTCTTTTTATCCCAGAAAAATTCAACCTTAAAATGGGAAATAAAACTTCTCACAGAAACATGGGGCATCAGAAGGCCAGTTCCTTTCCAACATCTCAGCCAGACTTGTGTACATACAGAAAATTATACTTGCAAGTACCTACTTAATTGGGAAAGTTATACTAAGGGAGATCTCAACCCAAAATGACCAAATTGGGGTTCTTTTGATATTTCAAAAAAATATTTTTGCTTGCACACTTAGAAGAAAAAAAAAAAAAAAAGCCAGCTATAAGATCAAACATACTGAATGGAATGCTTGCTTTGATTGTTATCTGGAAGCTTCTAAAAGAGGACATCATAGAGTAACTTCTTTGTGGAACACCCAACAATTAACTACTTGAAACTATGTCAGACCAGATTTTCAAAACTATTCAAAAAAAAAAAAAAAAAGGAAAATGTGCATCTATGAAAATTATGAATGTTCAATTGTGTCAATTAAGTACACAATGCCAGTCGAAGGTTTAATCGACCCTCATTTAATTCCCAACCAGTAGAAAAAGCTAGTTTGAAAAAAAAAAAAAAAATCTACAGAATTCTGACCCTAAGGGAATAAGACCTACTAGGGAGATCCTGATTTTCTCTTCCTCTGCCCTGAGACCAGAGTTCTCAGAAAAAAATATCTTACCTAAACCATCTCTAATTCCTGAGATTAAAAAGGAAAAAAAAAAGTGGAAGAGGTCCTTTATTTTTTTTATTATTCCAGCTGTTTATAAACTAGTGAATTTCTGCATTTGATGTCTAATTCATGACTAATTTTGGATAATGAAGTTTTGAGTTCCTGTCTGTCTGGATATATGTATGTCTGTGTGTCTTTGTTTTTAGATATTGTTGTTGAGGTTAATTTGTAAATGAGCTCTATTTGAGTGTCTTAGGGAAAAAGAGACACTTACAAATTGAGCAATTCTTAAGTACAAGAGAAATTAAGCTAAATAAATTTCAGGTTCACCTGAACTGGGAAATATTCAGTATCAAATTAATACCTGGTATTAATGTTTGTTTGTTAATCTAAATGTGCCTTCAAAAATAATCCAAATTCCACCAATTATTTTACCACTCCCCAAAACCTTCCCTATTTATATTAAGAGGCTCCTAAGTGTTAAACAAAGGGGAAACAAAATCATCTTAGGGGGAAATTGCTTGTACCTTTGAGAGGTAAATGTCTTATCTGGTCATCTAAAGAATGGTAATCTGTGCTATATTTTAAATGCAAATTAAAAAAAAAGGGGGGGGGATAATTTAGACCTTGTCTTGTCAAGGGTAAATAGAAATCTTGTGTCTTTTCTGTAATTAGTAGTAAAAGTGTTTAGCATCTACATGACCTCCATTTTTTCCATCTGCTAGAAGCCAATTTGAATCCAACCCTTTGTAACTGATACCTTTTATGTTGTACCTGACTCAGAGCTAAATTTTGGAATGGGAACTATGAGGCCTCTGTGTTTGTTTGCGTGTTCATGTGTGCCTATGTTTGCTGTAGGTGTATGATATTGCCAGAAAGGAATTAATAAAAGAGCTCTTATAGTCTTAAAAAAAATAAGTGCTTATATAAATACTCAGAAATAGAAAATAATCTGGCCAGAATGAATTTCAGGTTCATGATGATGAGGAAATTGAAACTTCCATACTTGTAATTGCTTACTTTCCTCTATCTTGCAAAAGCCTGCTCACCACTCTCAATTAAACAGTAAAATGAATTACTAAGAGTGATCAGATAAGGGAAGAATGTCTTGCTCACAGGCACCCACCCCAAGCCTTTGTTTGAGACCCTTTGCACATAGACTTGTTAAGTGACCATTAACTTCAACCTGCAACCAATATGAGAGTGCAAATTGGGACCTTAGTCCTGATAGGAATGGCATGTCCGGCTCCTACAAGTTCCTGTTAGGACCCCCTACTATGTGGGTAACCCATGGCAACTCCTGCACTCTGTAACTGCCCGTGACCTATAGTAATTTGTAGCCAATTAATTTGTACCAATTATAGCTGTATGTTTTAACCTATATAAGGAGAAGACTCCCCTGAAACGGGGCCCCAGAATTTTGGAGCGTTAGCTCGTCTGAATCTGCCGGCTCAATAAACCTGAGTTCTCCAACTCTCCGAGTGTTGTGCTTGGTTTCTCGTAGAATCAGTTCTTTTCTGCAACATTTTGGAGGCTCCAGCGAGATTCCAACCACGCTGGCCCCTTGAGCCACCGGACAGTTGGCTCGGCTGGGTCAGGGTGAAGGAGCTCTGAGACGAAAGAGGAGGCATGCCACCCAATGGTATTCCGGGTTCTCTGTCAGACCAGAGCTCCAACTTTCTGGACGGCCGGCCCCGACCGGACTCATTAGAGAGGCAGACCAGCTCACCTGGATTGGTCGCAGGACCAGGTAAGATTCCCGGGGGCACAAAGCCCAGGCACTGAACCCAGTCAGGTCCCGTTTCTGGACGGAAGAGGAGCTTGATTACCTCCTATGGTCTTCAGTAAGAAGACCACCAGTGAGGGACCTTCCCAGAGGGGTGAGGCACCCACCAGCCAGGGACCTTCCCAGAGTGGGGAGGCACCCACCAGCCAGGGACTTCCCAGAGCGGGGAGGCACTGTGATAAACTCTGGTGTGAATGTGTGTGTGAGTGAGCGCCCTGGTTCGACCTTGTTCCAGGGCGATTGTGTGGCTCCACGGCCTTCATGGCTATGGAGTCCGAGTGGGCCCTAACCTGCGGTTCCGTAGTGACCTCATATGCCTCAGGGTGGTATCTGTCTCTGGGGGACCCAGTCCCTCTCTACGAGTCAGATTCAAGTGGGACTCTATACCACCCACCAAAGCTAAGAGGCACCTAAGCTCCCCACGGGGACATGGCCAGGTGGGCACCTGAGTGGCCTTCTCCTCGGAGGGGACACCCATCCTTGTTTGTCTTTGCATTATTGACACAGGGGGGAATTGGTTACTGATTTGATTTAGCAGTTGTGCATGTCCAAATGGCCCTTTTGCCCTAGGGCCCTCTGCAAAAGTTTTCTTAAAATTTTAAGGCTCACTCACCCCTTCCATCAGCTGACTCTTTGAGCTGACTTATTGAGAAATTAGGTTTTCCCCCAAAGACTTGCCCCTTTTGCCAGACAGATCTGCACTTCTCTCTAGGCCCCCTGGGCCGGTCCGTGTGGAGCGGCACACTCTGATGTGTTCTTGTATAATTTTGGATTCTCATTACGAGGCTGCCTTCATCTGTCACCTTTCCTTCATAATCCCTTGATTCCCCAAGGATTTCAGGCTCTTCACTTAGGCGAGGAGTACACATACTGCTCCTCCGCCTGCTCAGTGCCCTCGAGAGGGTCAACCACCCCAGACCCCCTCCGGAGCCCCACCTGAAGTTATTCCTATGTGAACCCCATTACAGGGGCACGCCTCCTTTCAGCCCCATCTCCCTGAGACATTTAATGATTAGGGCCATCTTCAGGAAGGCACGTAATTGTGCTGTCTGTCTGGGAATACTGGGCTTTCCAGGAGTGGCGACATCAGTGCTACCTAGGTTATTAGGCCCAAGACAAGGCCCTTTACGTGTGCGCCCCTCTCCTTCCTGGTCAAAGAAATAACAGTTTTCAACAAAGGGGAGACAAAGTCATCTTAGGAGGAACTTGCTTGTACCTTTGAGAGGTAAATGTCTTATCTGGTCATCTAAGGAACACTTATCTCTGCTATTGTTTTGAATGCAAAAAAAAATAATTAAAATAAAATAATTTAAAACTTGACTTGCCAAAGAGATAAATAGAAATCCTAAGTGTCTTTTCTGCAAATAGTAAAATGGTTTAGCCATCTAGATAGGTGACCTCGATTTGTTCCATCTGCTAGAAGCCAATTTAAATCCAACCCCTTGTGACTGATGGCTTTTATGTTGTACCTGACTCAGCACTGAAATTTTAGAATGAGAATTATGAGGCCTCTGTGTTTGTGTGTTTATATGTAACTATATGTTCATTGTAGGTGTATGGTATTGCCAAAAGAATTCATAAAAGAATTGCCTTTAAAAAATATTATTAAGTGCTTATAAATACTCAGAAATAGAAAATAATCTGGCCAGAATGAATTTCAGGTTCATGACATCTGGAAAAGTCAGTACTAAACTGATATCTAGTATTGAATATGGTTTAAGCTTGCTGGTTTGATTAATATAGACATGTTTTAGAGTCATCAACATTAAGTATAATTTTTATATAAAGTTTTATTGTGCCTAGATGTAATATAAGCTAAATAAAGTTTTGTTATATCTGTTATAAATTTGTTAGTATGGAAAGTAACCTGATGTAAAAAAAAAACTTCTGAGGAAAGGAAATATAAATGAGATAAAAGCTTTATATAAACCCTGTCAAGAATTATGCTTTAAGAATATCTACTTAAAATAGTCTCTTCAGATCCTGGTAACGTGAGATTCTGGAGTTGCCCTAAATTAAGTGATGAAAGCTTATTGACTAGCTGGATCATTTCCAAATAAAATAAGATACTGAAACATAAATTACTAAACATTGGCTTCCTTTTACAGAGAGACAAAAAGATATTTAGGACTATTGATAAATATGCTTGGTGCCACGTTTTGGGAAGAAAGCAAATGTTTTTAGAAATTATCACTGGTATTTATGTTCACCAATCTACAGAATGCTGTCACAAGAGAGTTCATGGTTGCTTAAGGAAAGTAAGATGTATATTTTCAGTAAAGAAGGCCTGAGGAATGGAGTTACATTTTATTAAGAGAAAAGAAAGTAGGTCTGACTTACAGGTGACTGAATGGGAGATAAAGTAATGATACAGAAAGCGACAAGATTTGTGGAAAGTGGACCCTGATTTTGTGCATGATCAGGTTTGACTAAGTTTAGATAAGTTTAGTTGAATAAATTAATTTTGGAAATAAGCTGGTGCAAAACTTGAATTTGGCTTTTCTCTCTGATAAGAGGACAAGTTTTCTTTAAATGTTGAACTGCCTTTTGATGAAAGATTTTAAGTTTCCTTACCTTTTAAGTGATCTGTCCTTGTTACTTTGGCTAAGTGACTAACTATTGTTTCATTTATCTGTGAGCCTAGCTGACAGAGTATTCTAAATCCTTTTTGTGTATTTTGGACAAAACTTCCTAAAACAAATTCTGATGAAACCCTTTTCACCTATAGCTAACTTTGAGATGCTTCAAAGGGCCCCTGAAACATCCCAAAGAGAGATATAAACTAGGTTCCTTTGGTACATTAAATTACATAAGCAGTAATAAATGTTTGACTTTAATCTATTAATATAGATATTCTAAAACTTATATGGAATTCCTAAAATTCTGATATGTCCTGGTATAATGTTATCGGTCATAATTCTAGTTATTATCTTAAAATGTTGTATGACACAATAATAACCAAATTGATTGATCTTGCAATCAGATTTTAAATGTGCCTTCTTAAGCTTTATGTCTTAAGATGATTCTGGTTTTATTCTGATGCCTTTGGAAAGTGCTTCCTCTTCAAGAAGGTTTATAAAAAGGATTTTTGGATAAATACAAGTTTCTGACTTTCAGACCATAATGCTGAATGGGGTAAAACAAACTGAAGAATCCTAATAAGAAACCTGATGGCTTCATAGGCTGTTAATGAAAAGAATGTTACAATAGGACTGAGAAAACTGGTGAATATGGTTATAAGTTTTATGGTTTCTATCTAAAAATTACTGGTTTACATCTGTGTTTTCCAGATGTAAGGAAAACCTTCCCCTCAAACTAATTATGGCTTACAGTAATATGGTAAATTATACCTTTGTAAGCAGGATTGAAACATTTATCTTTTCTCTCTATCTTTTCCCTCTAGACATTGGAAACTCTTAGGTTCTCAGCAGCTTTATCAGATAAATTAGGAAGGCTACCTCACTAACAGGTATAGAAGAAGCAAGGTATTTTGGGAAACCTGAAAAGGGAGGAATTCACCTGCATCTGTTAGGCAAAAATCAGTGATAAGCCCTTGGTGTGGCTTTCCTAGCACTGAGAGGTCTTTTAGAAGTCCAGTCTGAGACTCCTTATAAAAGATTCAGCAAAGCAAAAAGCCTATATGATCAATTATAGTTACATGAATTATCAGGCCAAGTTTCTTTTGAGACCAAACAAATTTGCAAACAAATTAGCCTTAATCTGATTATATTAGGTAAAAATGAGGGTAATTTTAGAGAGAATATTATGTTTCAATAAATATCAAGTGCCAGTTTTGCTGATGGAGGTCTGTATTTACTAAGATTCACTCCCTGGAAAGTTCCTTGCTGTTGCACTATTGTAATGTAAAATGCAAGTAAGTTTTTAAAAGGACACTCTAAGTTTGTTTCTGAAGCTTATCTCAGTAATCTATCTTTGGATGAAAACCAGATGCCCCACAACCTGCAACCAGGGGACTGTGGATACTAAAAGGATGTAATTTAAAGGACAACCTGCAACCTAGATGGAAGGACACTTATCAAAGGAGAAACTACACTCACTAGGATGAGAAGCCGACATCAGAAGTAGACAGCTAGCCCAAGATGCTGGACCTGACTCGTATGAACATTTATAATATTTTCTTGACTTCTTGGACCTTTCAAATGTTTTTCTATCATGGGCACAATCCTATGCTAATTTTGAAAATCAATCCGAATATTGGGTTTGCGGCCAATTACCTACGACTAGTACTTTTGGGTTGCCTTGGTGGGTTTCTCCCCTCCAAGGCTCTAATTGGATGGCCCTTAGGAAGTTTGCTATAAAAAATATATATATATTTATATATATTAGTAATGATTTCAACAACTATATATATATATATATATATAGTCCTGTTTAGGGATCCCCTTGCCTGGCCAATTAATAATACCTGTTCAGATTTCTGCAACCCACTGTGAAGTCTTGACCTCTTCAAAACTGGTTTGGTGTGGGAAGCTCATGGTTTAAGCATTTACTGGTAACTCTTGATGCTACTAGCTATATCATTTGTATTTTGCCTGCTTTTCAAGATGATTGCTTCTCGTATTAACAAATGTGTGACTGACCACCAACAAAAGTAATGATGACTAGGCTACTTGAAGCAGTTAATCAAATATATAGTTCTGTATGTGATCAATGATTGTAATAGTGTAACTCTGTATATGGGAAGATGCAACAAAAGGGAATTTTTCCTGGACCATAACAGATTAGGAATACAGGTGGTCCAGAGAGCTTTGGCTTTTGTTATAAAGACCTAGCCCAGTACTGGCACATTGAGTGGCCTATCAGCAAGATCTTCATCAGACCTAGGAATGAGCCTTCCTAGCACCATGGGACAAAATGGTCATAAAATGCCTCCCAAAGCATGGTCGAATTTATGACCATGAGGGTCCCCTGTCAACTACAAATTGGAACTTGCCATCTGCCTGTACAAGGACTAAATCACTTTGTGCTGCTGCAGCTACTGACTTTCCACATCCCCTGAAGGGAATTCAGGGTGGAGACCAGAAATAAGGCACTCTGTGCTCTGGAGGATGGGTGGAACAGGTCTTTAGATAGTTAGATATTTTCAGGAGCTGATTTTAAGAGCCCAACCATTGCATCTCCTCATATCTAGAAAAGCACTAAATCCCTACATGGTGACATCGGCTTGGGCAGAAGATGAGTCCTGGGGCTTCCGAACCCCAATTTACATGCTTAACAGAATTATTTGGCTCCAGGCGGTAGTTGAAATCATTACTAATAAAACAGCCAAGGCTGTTAATTTATTGATAAAACAACAAACCAAGATGCATAATACTATTTATCAGAATCATCTGGCCCTAGATTACTTACTGGCTGCAGAGGGAGGCATCTATGGGAAGTTCAGTCTCAGTAACTGTTGTCTACAGATAATGATAAGGGCAAGGTTATAGAAAATAATAATAACCAACAAGATGACTAAAATAGTTCATGTCCCAATCCAGACTTGGAAGGGATGGAATATCGGAGAGCTATTTGGGGGATGGTTCTCTTAGGATGATTCAAAATTTTTGTGGAAATAGTTCTACTCCTCCTTGGGACCTGCCTCCTCTTACCTTGCCTCTTGCCCTTATTCATGAGGATAACTTCCAACCTAGCTGAAGCCACGTTGGATAGGGGGGCCACAGCACACCTCCTAGCCCTGAGAGGTAACCAGCCCCTGGGCATGGATGACCAAGAAGTTGACACCTTATAAGAACTTTAAAGGGTGTCAAGAGGGGGCAATGATGAGGAAATTGAAACTTCCATACTTGTAATTGCTTACTCTCCTCTATCTTGCAAAGGCCTGCTCATCACTCTCAGGTTAACAGAAAAATGGATTACTAAGAGTGATCAGATAAAGGAAGAATGTCTCACTCTCAGGCACCCACCCCAAGCCTTTGTTTGAGACCTTTTGCACATAGACTTATTAAGTGACCATTAACTTCAACCTGCAACCAATGTGAGAATGCAAATTGGGACCTTAGTCCTGATAGGAATGGCATGTCTGGCTCCTACAAGTTCCTGTTAGGACCCCCTACTATGTGTGTAACCCATGGCAACTCCTGTGCTCTGTAACTGCCTGTGACCTATAGTAATTTGTAGCCAATCAGTTTGTATCAATTATAGCTGTATGTTTTAACCTATATAAGGAGAAGACTCCCCTGAAACGGGGCCCCAGAATTTTGGAGCGTTAGCTCATCTGAGTCCACCGGCTCAATAAACCTGAGTTCTCCAACTCTCTGAGTGTTGTGCTTGGTTTCTCCTGGGATCAGATCTTTTCTGCAACAATGACATCTAGAAAAATCAGTACTGAACTGATATTTAGTATTGAGGATGGCTTAAGCTTGTTGATTTCATTAATATAGACATGTTTTGGAGTCATCAACATTAAGTGTAATATATATATATTCATTTGCCTAGGTGCAATACAAGTTAAATAAAGTCTTGTTATATCTGGTACAAATTTATTAGCAAGGAAAGTAACTTGATGTGAAGAAAGTTCTAAGGAAAGAAAATGTAAATGAAATAAAATCTTTTAGATAAACTCTATTAATAAGAATTATGCTTTAAGAATGTCTACCTAAAATAGTCTCTCTAGATTCTGGTAACTTGAAATTCTGGAGTTGTACTGAATTAAATGATGAAAGCTTATTGACTAGCTAGGTCATTCCCAAATAAAATAAGATACTGAAACATTAATTACTGAACATTGGCTTCCTTTCACAGAGAAACAAAAGGGTATTTAGGACTATTGATGACTATGTTTGATGCTATATTCTCTAAAAAAGCAAACATTTTTAGAAAATAACCCTGGTATTTACATTCACCAATCTACAGAATGCTATCATAAAGGACAGTTCATGGTTGTTTAAGGAAATTAGGATGTGTGTTTTCAGTAAAGAAGACCTGAAGAATGGAATTACATTTAATTAAGGGAAAAGGAAGTAATTCTGACTTACAAGTAGCTGTTTCTGAGTGGGAATCAAAGTAATGATACAGAAAGTGATAAGAAGCCTTGTGGAACGTGGACCCTGAGAAAAGTGTTTTGTGCATGATCAGGATTGAATAAGTTTAGATAAATGTAGTTGAGTAAGTTAATTTTAAAAGTAAGCTAGTACAAAACTTGAATTTGACTTTTCTCTCTGTTTAGAGGACAAGTTTTCTTAAAATGTTGAATTACTTTTGATAACAGGTTTTAAGTTTCCTTACCTTTTATGTAATCTGTTCTGTATTTGCCTTTGAAATCTTTTATTGTTACTTTGCCTAAGTGAATAACTATTTTTCCAGTGATCTGTGAGCCTATCTGACTGAGTGTTCCAAACCCTTTCTGATATTTTTGACAAAACTTCCTCAAACAAATTCTGATGAAGTCCTTTGACCTCTAGCTAACTTTGGAATGCTTCAAAGGACTTCTGAAACATCCCAAAGAAAGACATAAACTAGGTTCATTTGGTTTATTAAGTTACATAGGAAGTATTGTCAAATGAATAATAAATCTTAAATTTTAGTGCATGGCAATTGTTATTAATATAGATATTCTAGAAATTATATGGAGTTCCTAAAACCTGAAATGTCTTGATAAAACGTTATCAGTCATAATTCCAGTTATTATCCTAAAGTGTTGTATGTCACAACAGTAATCAAATTTGTCAATCGACATTGCAATCAGATTCTAAACACACCTTCTTAAGCCTTATGTCACTATAGACAGTTATAGTTTTATTCGGATGCCTTTGTAAAAGTGTTTCCTCTTCAAGAAGATCTATAAAAAGGACTTTTGGATAAATACAATTTCTAACATTCAGACCATAATGCTGCAGCGGGTAGGCAGTTGAAGAATCCTAATGAGAAACCTGATGGCTTCATAAGGTGTTAACAAAAATGATACAACTGAGTAAACTGGTGACTATGATTATGATTTTTATGGTTTCTATCTGAAAAATTACTCGTTTAAGTCAGTTTTCCAGATGTAAGGGGAAAACCTTCCCCTCAAACTGATTATGATTTACAGTAAGTTGGTACATTATACATTTGTAAAGCAAGATTGAAACAATTAGCTTTTCTCTCTATTTGCCCCCCCCCCCACCGAAATTTGAAATTCTCAGGTTCACAGCAGCCCTATCCAATAAATTAGAAAGGCTATCTCACTAAAAGGTATAGAAAACTCAAGGTCTTTTGGGAAACTTGAAAAGGGAGGAATTCACCTACATCTGTTAAGCACAAATCTGTGATAAGCCCAAGCCCTTGGTGTGGCTTTCCTAGCCCTGAGAGATCTTTAAAAAAAAAAACTCCAGTCTGAGACTCCTTATAAAAGTTTCAACAAAACAAAAGGCCTATATGATCAATTATAGTTACATAAATTATCAGGTCAAGTTTCTTTTGAGACCAAACTTATTTTGCAAACAAGTTAGTCTTACTTTGCTTATATTGGGTAAAAATGAGGGTAATTTTAGAGGGAAAAGGTTATGTTTCAATGAATATTAAGTGCCAGTTTTGCTGATGGAGGTCTGTATTTCCTCAGATTCACTCTCTGGATAGTTCCTTGCAGTTATGCTGTAGTAATGTAAAGTCCAACTGAGGTTTGTTTGTTTGTTTTTTTTTTAATTTTATTTATTTATTTATTATTTTTTGGGGTACACCAAGTTCAATCATCTGTTTTTATACACATATCCCCATATTCCCTCCCTCCCTCTATTCCCCCTGCACCCTCCCTCGAGTCCCCCCCACCCTCCCCGTCCCAGTCCTCTAAGGCATCTTCCATCCTCGAGTTTAACTCCCTTTGTTATACAACAACTTCCCACTGGCTATCTATTTTACAGGGTCCAACTGAGTTTTTAAAAGGACACTTTAAATTTGTTTCTGAAGCCGATCTCAGTAATCTATTCTTGGGTGAAAATCAGATACGCTACAACATGCAACCAGGGGATTATGCATACTAAAAATGACATATTTTAAAGAACAACCTCCAACCTAGATGGAAGGACACTTGTCAGAGGAGAAACTACACTCACACCACGATGAGAAGAAGCTGAAGTCAGAAGTAGACAGCTAGCCCAAGATGCTGGACCTGACTCATATGACCATTTATAATGTTTTCTTGACTATATGGACCTTCACATATAAATTAAATGTTTTTCTATCATGGGCACAATCCTATGCTATTTTAAAAAATGAATCCAATTGTTGGGTTTGCGGCCAATTACCTATGAGTAGTACTTTTTTTTGCCTCGGTGGGTTTGTCACCTCCAAGGCTCTAATTGGATGGCCCTTAGGAAATCTACTCTAGAGAAAGAGAAAAAAATATAGTCCTGTTGAGGGGATCCTTTCACCTGACCAATTAATAATACCTGCTCTGACCCTAGTCATAAATTAAAATTTCATTTTAAGGTCACTCAGGCTCAATCAGAATAACAACTAAGTCTCAAACAGAAACTTTTACCTCTCATCTATTAAAGGGAAACCTCCCACAATTATGGGATGGATTTATGTGGTAAACAGCAAGCTATGATCATTTAAATTAGGCTGGGTGCCTTATAAATAATACCTACATGTTATTACCCTTAGAGACAGGGATTGGAGTGGAACTGACTGACTCAGATGACCAGAGATTCACTGGTTTGCACCTAGTGGAACTCATTGGATTTGTGGTACTAATTTGTGGCCTTGGCCTCCACTGAAATGGGTAGGAAGATGGACCCTTGGAGTTCCATGGACTCAAGGTTGTATATGTAACAAATCAGAGGTCATTGGCATGAGCTGATGGTTCAAGAGATCTGTATTCGTTGGTATGACAATTTAGCAGCTCTTTTTGCACCATCTAATCAGCCATATCAAAGACTTAAGAAAATTCACTCAACAGACCTTAAAAGAAAGTAATGAGGCTATCACCCTATTGAATTCTGAGGTCTCTATGATGAGAAAAGCAGTGCTGTAAAACCACATGGCCCTTGACATCTTTACAGCAACTCAGGGAGGCACCTGTGCTGTAATTCAAACTGAATGCTGTGTTTTCATTGTTGATGAATCCTCTCATGTAACACATTTAATGAAGAATATGAAAAATCAGATTCATGCATTAAGCGCCCCATTCCCAAGTCTTGACCTCTTCAATAACTGTTTTGGCATGAGAAGCTCTTGGCTTAAATATTTACTTTTAACTCTATTAATGTTATTAGCTATATTGTATTCTGTCTGTTTCACAATTTTTTTTTTTTTTGTATTACCAAATATGTGACTGAGCCACCAACAAAAATAATGATGACAAGGCTACTTGAAGCTCTTGATCAAATATATAATTCTCTATGTGATCAATGATTGTAATAATGTAACTCTGGATATGGGAAGATGCAACAAGAGGGAATTTTTCCTGGACCATAATAGCTTAGGAATACAGGTGGTCCAGAGAACTTTGACTTTTGTTACAAAGACCTAGCTCAGTACTGGCACATTGAGTGGTCTATCGGCAAAATACTCATCAGACCTAGCAATGAGGCTTCCTAGCATTGTGGGACAAAATGGTAATGAAATGCCTCTCAAAGTGTCGTCAAATTTATGACCATGTGGGGGTCCTGCCAGTTGTAAATTGGAACTTGCCATCTGCCTGTACAAGAATTAAATCACTTTGCACAGCTGTAGCTACGGACCTTTCACATCCCCTGAATGGAATTCAGGGTGGAGGCCAATAATGAGGCACCTTGTGCTTTGGAGGATGAGCAGAATAAATCTTTAGATAGTTAGATGTTCTCAGGAGATGATTTTTTGAGCCCAACTCTTGCATTCTCTCATATCTAGAAAAGCACTAAATCCCTACATGGTGACATTTGCTCCTCATGACTAGCAGAAATTCCCTACCAAAAAAATGTATTTGATTGCATTCACTCCTTGTTTATCACAAACACATATATACTAATCTTCCCTCTTGCCTCTTTGGAACAGTTTCTCAGAGCTATCCTGGATGCTGTCTCCCAGATTGCAGTCCTAATTGTGCCCCAAATAACCTCAACTCACAACTCTCACAGTGTGCGTTTTTTTTTATGTTGACAGTATCCTGAGGCCTAGCTTCTGGCCTCTAAATGCCATTTTCCAATAGATGATCTATAGATTCTTGAAAAGATGGCCGATTTCAGGGCTAGGCCAAGAAATGCACAAGATAAGCCTGGGAATCTTGATGGACCAGAAAGTTGAAGGCCTTCAAAGACCACCGAGGGCCAGAGAAAAAGTTCAGGAATCCATATGAAGACTTCAAAAATGCAACACATTTGAAACAGGAGGGAAGGGTGCAGGGCACAACCTTTGAAAGAATGTCACAGACCATGGCCATGACATAAACTGGGAGAAAAACACGGGTCCAAGATGGTGGACAAGCTGACTTCCACTAGACTTTGAGCCTCAGAAATACAAGCATAAATATCAAAATGGGCAGTGGCCCGATGCAGGGAAATCCCTGCCCCTTTCTGAAATATCTGGAATACAATTCCTACTCATTAGCCTATGGAAGTAGCCACCTGTATAAAACTTGACAACCTCATACTCTAGTGCCTTTCTCACCTTCTGAGATGGCCTAAAATCTGTCTGTGGAGTGTGTTTCTGTCTAAATGAATGCACTTCTTACCTGTCAGTTTGTCTCGTTTTGAATTCTTTCTGTTAGACATTATGGAGAAGAGCTTCCTTAAGTCCTGAAACCAGGTGTGCTGCCTCAGTTGGAAGACTTTGGGGTTTGGCCAGGTTTCAGTCTCAGCGGCATGAGTTCAAGTCCCAATCAGGGTTTTGGCTGGGTTCATGACCAAGTACATGGGTCCAACTTCAAATCCCAGGTGCTCGGTTTCAGCTGGCCATCACAATCAAACAGGGATAATGTAAGAAACTATTGAGAGTTAGGTCTTGATTCTAAAGAGGCCCATGGTACACTATGACTCAGATATACTGGGGAGGATGTTCTGCTGATGTTTGCTCACTTTTGACTGTTAGATCAACCTCTATAATTTTACACATTTGATAGCAGGTCCAGGACAATTGTCAATTTCAATACTCTTCTCCTTGACACTGTGGTTTGCCTCCTAAATTCTTACATTTTTATGCATTCCTGATATCTTTTTTCAATTCTTTCCTTTTCTTTCCTTTTCTTACTTTTCCTTCCTTCCTTCCTTCCTTCCTTCCTTCCTTCTTTCTTTCTTTTTCTTTTCTTTCTTTCTTTCTTTTTCTTTCTTTTTCTTTTTCTTTCTTTCGTTCTTTCTTTCTTTCTTTCTTTCTTTCTTTCTTTCTTTCTTTCTTTCTTTCTTTCTTTCTTTCTTTCTCTCTCTCTCTCTCTCTCTCTTTTTCTTTCTTTCTTTCTTTCTTTCTTTCTTTCTTTCTTTCTTTCTTTCTCTCTCTCTCTCTCTCTCTCTCTCTCGTTCGTTAGTTCTTTCTTTCTTTCTTTTCTTTCTTTCTTTCTCTGCTTCTTTCTATCTTTCTTCTGTTAACCCCAGAATACTTGTGTGGTCACCAGTATGTACTTTTCATTGCCTTCACTCACACCCTCTAACCTTTACATGTGCTGACCCTTTATTTCCAACTTATATGTAGACCAACTCCTGCTCATTGTCAACACCATTGTGGACATCTTCTGTGTCATTTCCTTGTGACAACTTTTAGGGCACTAACATTTGTTTGGGAGACTACTTTGCAAGGGATAGCATTGATATCATAAGTGCAAATCTTGGCCATATTTTGTGACAGGTTTTAATTTAAGAGTGGAATTTTGGATAGCTCAGGACTTAAGAGCTGTCACTTCAGGCTTGTCTGAAGTGGGTCAGGCTCCATCAATCTCAAACAATACACCTTAGAGCCATGTGCTCTGTGATTGGGAAAGATTTGGAGAACAGGAATCAAAAGGAAAAACAAAAAGAATACCTTAGTATTTTTTGTCATCGGGTTTGGAAACAATATGAGTTAAAATATTTAAAATGGAGTGAAGTACACTATGTTCAATTTGTCATGGCCTTGTAACTAGGCAATGGCACCCAAAAGAAATTTAAACATGTGTAGCCCTGAGAGATAACTTCCTGAAGGACACAGAGGACAGTTTAACTGATACACCCTATAGGGCCATTGGTCCCAGGCCAAACTGGCACCCTCCTCCTGCATGTTTCAGGCCCTTTGGGCTCAACATTTCTAACCCAGCCTGCCCAAGACCTTTGGCACTAAATTCAGGAAACACTGGCTGCTACTCAGACTCTGATGAATGGTGTGTTCTGATTGGCTTTTTGGTTTTCAGTACAGAGTTATGGTTGAAAAGGCTGAACACACCCAGAGAAATATGCAAAAGACCTAGATGATGTCAGTGGCTTTTTCTGCTCAGAAATCATGAAAAGGAAGCTGGCTTTCTTGGCCAATCTGGCCCTGTAGACCACAAGGCCCATGAGTATCCACACAAGGCCAGTGTACCCTGTGTGGAAAAAAAGGGGCGCTGAGGGGAACTTGTGATGAATGTGCTTTTTTGCAAACAGCCAGCTCCTTTGAAGAAGGAATGTCTCAGACACCAGAGATCCATGCGGGTGCCTTGACCATTGATGGTTTTGCAAACAGAAGACTGTAAGGGCACAAGGCTAAAAGTGGCTCTTTCTTGATATACCATCTTCATAAGTAATATAAAGTCTTAAGTGATCATTGATATGGTGGTCCACTTAATAGAATTTCTCATAAACATCGGTGACACATTCTTGGTCTTAACCCAAAGGATTGGAAATCTTAGGTTCCATATGAAATATGTAATGTGGTTGTCAGCGAAGAGACAAAGGCACACTTTTCTGGTACCCTTTTGGTACAAAATCAATGGCCAGCTGTTTTTATATTATTTTCTATTTGTTCCTGACTGTCCCATCCCTTTAATGGGAAGATATTTATTAACTAATTTAGGGGTTGCACTGTTTCTTGAGGGGCAAGGGATCCACTCTCATCACCAAATTGTTCTAACAAAATGTGAAAAGGAAAAGATAAAATCTGAAGCTAAAATAGAAGATTATGTGAAAGCATCTTAAATAAAGAACTGTGATATCAAGATTCTGGGCTTGGCCAAAGATATCCAGCCAGTGATTATTAAGTGAAAAGTGTTATGTAGTATCTAAATATAAGGTGCAGATTTCTTAAACCTAGGGAAGATCCTCAAAATTATTTGTAAAGAATTTACCAAAATAGGAGGCCACTGGTCTAACTAAATTGATCATAGGTGATATTCCGGGTTGATAGGAATTTTGGAGGAGGCCTACTCCCCTAAACTAAGTGAAAAAAAGTAAAACTTTCCTACATAGGTGAGCAAGTATGTTAGGTCTTAATATCATTGAGGTAACCACCCAATTCTTTGAAAAAGAAAACAAAATCATCCTTTGTTTCCAAATATAGTCTTTACAGGACCTGATGTGTGGCTTCAAAAGTAATCCAAAGTCCATCAATCCTTTCTCCATTCCCAAAACCTTCCCAATGTAATTTAAGAGGCTTTAAGTATTTTACATAGGGTAAACAATGTCAAACTAGGAACAATTTACCTGTACCTTTGAGATGCAAATGTCTTATTTGGTCTTCTCAGGAACCCTTCTCTCTGCCATCTTTTTTAAATGCAAATTTTAAAGAAGAGGCTAAAGTGAGTTAAACCTTGACTTGTCAAGAAAAATAGAAATTCTAAGTGTCTTTTTTGTAAACACTAGAAAAAAGGGTTTAATCATCTAGATATGTGACCTTGATTTGTTCCATCTGCCGGAAGCCCAATTTGAATCCACTCTCTTGTAACTGATGGGTTTTATGTTGTACCTGATTTGGGACTAAAATTTTTGAATAGGAGCTATGAGGCCTCAATGTTTGTTTGTGTTTATGTGTTCATATGCACCTGTGTATGAGGTATAAATCTGTGATATTGCCAAAATTAATTGTTAAAAAACACTTTTTCTGACTGAAAGGAAATAAAGTACTCATATAAATCCTCAGAAATAGAGAATAATCTGTTGAGAATGAATTGAAGGTTCATGGAATCTGGAAAATATTCAGTACCAAATTGATACCTGCTATTGAAGATGGCTTAAACTTGTTTGTTTGATTAATATAGACATGGCTTTAGAGTCATCCATGTGGAGTATAATTCTTCTGTTGTACCTAAGTTTACTTGAGGTCAAATAAAACTTTATTCAATTATACATCTGTCAACTAGAGTAGTAATACTATGTGTGAGTGAAAAAAAGAAAAAAAAAACTTTTTAGAATATTAAAATGTATATTTTCATTAAGAGAAGAGGTGAAGAATGAGAAAAAAATACAGAAAAGAGTTGTGCATGATCAGGGATTTCTAAGATTTCATTAAATACCATTGGGTAAGTGGATTTTTCTGGGAGTGGGATGGGACAAGACTGAATTTAATTCTTCCCACCAAGCTTTCTTGAAATGTTGATTTTAATAACAGATAGCATGAGTTTCTTTGCCTTTAAGTGATCTGTATGTGCATTTGAATTATTTTGTAACTGTAGTTAGGAATAAATATTGCCTCACAGTGTCCTATGATCTTATTTGACCAAATGTTTTAAAACTTTTTGAGAAACTCCCTAAATATCATTATTTTAAAATTTGTAAATTAGTTTAACAGCTTTAATGAGATACAATTAAACACACAAATTTGTAAATTGGATAATTTGACATTTTGACATATGTATACCTCCTTGAAACCATCAGTGTATTAAAAAGATAAAGATATCAATTATTTCCCAAACCGTTCCCATGTTCCTTTTCTTCTTTTTTTTTTTTAAGTTCTTTATTGGAGTATAACTGCTTTAGGCACTTGTTCTGATTTCTGCTGTAGATCAAAATGCTGTATTAATACATGTGTCCTCATATCCCTTCCTTCCCTTGACTCCCTCCCACACATTCTATTTCAGCACTCTAACTCTCCAATCATTATCAAGTTGATCTCCATGTGTTATGTAGCAGCTTCCCACTAGCTATCTATTTTACATTTGGTAGTGTATATATGTCATTGCTAAACTCTCACTTCAGCCCAGCTTCCCCTTTGCCTTCACTCTCAGTGTTCACAATTCCCTTCTCTGCATCTGCATCTTTATTCTTGCCCTGCCACTGGGTTCATCAGTACCATGTTTGTAGATTCCAAGTTTATGTGTTAGCATATGGTATTGTTTTTCTCTTTCTGGCTTACTTCACTCTGTATGACAGACTCTAGGACTGTACAACTCTACAAATACCTCAGTTTCATTCCTTTTCATGGCTAGGTAATATTCCGTTTTATACATGTGCCACATCTGCTTTATCCATTCATCTTTTGATGGGCATTTAGGTTGCTTCCATGTCCTGGCTTTTGTAAATAGTGCTGCAGTGAACATTGTGGTACATGTGTCTTTTTGGATTATGGTTTTCTCAGGGTATGTGTCCAGTAGTGGGATTGCTGGGTCTTATGGTAGTTGTATTTTTAGTTATTTAAGGAACATTTATACTGTTTTCTATAGTGTCTGTACCAATTTACATTCCCACCAAGAGTGCAGGACAGTTCCCTTTTCTCCACACCCTCTCCAGCCTTTATTGTTTCTAGATGTTTTGATGGTTATCTTTCTTACCAGTGTGAGGTGATGTCTCATTGAGGCTATGACTTGAATTTCTCTTATGATTAGTGATGTTGAACATCTTTTCATGTGTTTGTTAGCCACTTGCATGTTCTCTTTGGATAAATGCCTATTTAAGGCATCCACACATTTTTGGGTTGGATTATTTGGCTTTTGATAATTGAGTTGCATGGGCTAATTCTATATCTTGCAGATTAATCCTTTGTCAGTTGCTTCATTGACAAATATTTTCTCCCATTCTGATTGTTGTCTTGTCTTGTTTATGGTTTCTTTTGCTGTGCAAAAGCTTTTACGTTTCTTTAGGTCCCATTGGTTTGTTCTTGATTTTATTTCCATTATTCTAGGAGGTGGGTCAAAAAGGATCCTGCCCTGATGTATATTATAGAGTGTTCTTCGTATGTATTCCTCTAAGAGTTTTATAGCCTCTGGCCTTACATTTAGCTCTTTAATCCACTTTGAGTTTATTTTTGCATATTGTGTTAGGAAGTTTTCTAATATTATTATTTTACATATAGCTGTTCAGTTTTGCCAGCATCACTTATTGAAGAGTCTCTCTTTTATGTACTATATATTATTTCCCCCTTTGTCAAAGACAATATGCCCATAGGTGCATTCATTTACTTCTGGGCTCTCTATCCTGTTCCATTGATCTATATTTCTGTTTTTGTACCACTAACATACTGTCTTGATCACTGTATCCTTGTAGTATAGTTGGAAGTCAGAGAGCCTGATTCTTCCAGCTCTGTCTTTCCTGCTCAGGATTGCTTCAGCAATACTGTGACATTTGTGTTTCCATACAAATTGCAAAATTTGTTCTCCTGGTTGTGTGAAAAATGCCATTGGTAATTTGATATGGATTACATTGAATCTCCAAATTACTCTGGCTAGTATAGCCATTTTCACAATGTTGATTCTTCCAATCCAAGAATATGGGTTGTTCCTCCATATGTTTGTATCATCTTTGATTTCTTTCATCAGTGTTTTATACTTTTCTGCATACAGGTCTTTTGCCTGCTTAGGCAGGTTTCTTCCTTGGTATTATTTCTTTTTTGTTTCAATGGTATATGTGAGTGTTTCTTTAATATTTCTTTCTGATTTATTGATGTTATTGTATAGTAACAGTAGTTATTTCTGTACATTAATTTTGTATGCTGCTACTTTACTAAAATTATCAATTAGTGCTAGCCATTTTCTCATAGAATTTTTAGGATTTTCTATGCATAATATCATGTCATCTGCAAACAGTGACAATTTTACTTCTTTTCCAATTTGAATTCCTTTTATTTTATTTTATTTTCTGATTGCTGTGAGACATTTCTCCAAAGAAGACATAAAGATGGCTAACAAACACATGAAAAGATGCTCAACATCACTAATCATTAGAGAAATGCAAGTCAAGGCTGCAATGAAGTATCACCTCACACCAGTCAAAATGGCTATCATCAAAAAAATCTAGAAACAATAAATGCTGTAGTGAGTATGGAGAAAAGGGAACCCTCTCGCACTGTTGGTGAGAATCTAAGTTGGTTCTGGCACTATGGAAAACAGTTTGTAGGTCCCTTTAAACTCTAAAAATGGAACTACCATATGACCAAACAATCCTACTACTTTGCATATACCCAGAGAAAACCATAATCCAAAAAGAAACATGTACCACTGTATTCATTACAGCACTATTTGCATGACATGGAAGCAACCTAAAAGTCCATCAACAGATGAATGGATAAAGAAGATGTGGCATGTACATACAATGCAATATTACTCAGCTTTAAAAAAAGATTGAAATTGAGGTATTTGTAATGAGTTGGATAGACCTAGAGGCTGTCATACAGAGTGAAGGTAGCCAGGAAGAGAAAAACAAATACCATATGTTAACTCATATATATTGACTTTAAAACAATGGTAATGATGTATCCAGTGACAGGGCAAGAATAAAGGTGCAGATGTAGAGAATGGACTTGAGGACGTGGGGTGGGGGGCAAGGGGGAAGCTGAGATGAAGTGAAAGTTTAGCATTGACATATATACACTACCAAATGTAAAAGAGATAGCTGGCGAGAAGTTGCTGCATAGCATATGGAGATATACTCAATGATAGGTAATGACTCAGAGGGCCAGGATTAGGAGGGTTGGAGAGAATTGCTGGAGGGAGCGAATATTGGGATATGTGTATAAATACTGCTGATTCACTTTTGTGTACCTCAAAACCTGGCACAACAGTGCAAAGCAATTATAGTCCAGTAAATAGCTTTAAACAAACAAACAAATAAACAGGTTCCTTCTATGGCCACTTTTGGAGAGATTGTATCATAAAAGGGAGTTGAGTAGTGTGAAAATATTTTTCAGCATCTATGGAGATTATCACATGGTTTCTATCCTTTGAGTTGGTGTATCACATTGATTGATTTGCATATAATGAAGAATCCTTGCATTCCTTTGATAAACCCCACTTGACTGCAGTGTATGATCCTTTTAATATGCTGTTGGATTCTGTTTGGTAGTATTTTGTTGAGAATTATGCATTGATGTTCATCAGTGATATAGACCTTTAATTGTCTTCTTTTCTGATGTCTTTGTCTAGTATAGGTATCATAGTGATGGTGGCCTTATAGAATGACTTTGGGTGTGTTCCTCCCTCTGCTATAATTTGGAAGAGTTTGAGAAGGATAGGTGTTACCTTATCTCTAAATGTTTGAAGGAATTTTGCTATGGGAATTCACTCTGGTCCTGGGTTTTTGTTTGTTGGAAGATTTTAATCAGAGTTTCCATTTCAGTACTTGTGATTTGTCTGTTCTCGTTTTCTATTTCTTCCCAGTTCAGTCTCAGAAGCTTGCATTTTTCGAAATATTGGTCCATTTCTTCACGGTTGTCAATTTCATTGTGTATAGTTGTTTGTATTACTCTCTCATGATCCTTTGTATTTTGGCAGTGTCATTTCTTCCTTCTTTTTCATTTCTGATTCCGTTGATTTGAGTCTTTTCCCTTTTTTCCTGGTGAGTCTGGCTAATGGTTTATCAATTTTGTTTATCTTCTCAAAGAACCAGTTTTATTGTATTGATCCTTGCTTTTCTTTACTTAATTTCTTTCTTGTTTATTTTTGATCTAATCATTATTATTGCATTCTTTCTGCTACCTTTTTTTTTTTTTTTTTTTTTTTTTGTCTTCTTTCTCTAATTGCTTTAGGTGTAAGGTTAGGTTGTTTATTCAAGATTTTTCTTGTCTCTTGAGTTAGGATTTCATTTCAATGAAATTCCCTGTTAAAACTTCTTTTGCTGTGTATCAGAGGTTTTGTGTGGTAGTATTTTCATTGTCATTTGTTTCTAGGTACTTCTTGATTTTGTCTTTGATTTGTTTTGTGATTTCTTGGTTGTTTAATAGCATATTGTTTAGCTTCCATGTGTTTGTATCTTTTACAGTGTTTTCCTGTAATTGACACTGAGTCTCATGGCACTGTGGTTGGAAAAGATGCTCGCCATGATTCCAATTATCTTGAATTTACTGAGGCTTGATTTGTGACCCAAGCTGTGATCTAGCCTGGAGAATGTTTTGTGTGCATTTGAGAAGAAAGTGTATTCTGTAGTTTTTGGATGGTGTGTCCTACAAATGTCAATTAATTCACCAATCTAATGTGTCATTTTGAGGCTTGTTTCTCCTTATTTATTTTCTGTTTGGATGATCTATCCATTGGTGTAAGTGGGGAGTTAAAGGCTCCTTCTATCATTGTGTTACAGTCAATTTCCCCTTTTATGGCTCTTAGCATTTGCTTTATGTCTTGAGGTGCTGCTATGATGAGGGAATAGTTATTTAGAATTGCTATATCTTCTTCTTGCATTGACCCCTTGATCATTATGTACTGTCCTTTCTTCTCTCTGGTAATAGTCTTTACTTTAAAGTCTAATTTGTCTGATATGACTACTGCTACCTCACCTTTCTTTGACTTCCATTTGCATGGAATATTTTTTTTTTTCCATCCTCTTACTTGCAGTCTGTATATGTCCCTAGGTCTGAAGTGGCTTTCATATAGACAGCATATATAAGGGTCTTGTTTTTGTATCCATTCAGGCAGCTTGTGTCTTTTGGTTGAAGCATTGAATCTATTTACATGTAAGGAAATTATTGACATGTATGTTCCTATTAGCATTTTATTAAATGTTTTGGGTTTATTATTGTAGGTTTTTTATTCTCTTGTGTTTCTCACCTCAAGAAGTTCCTTTACACATTATTATAAGGTTGGTTTGGTGGTGCTGAATTCTCTCAACTTTTACCTGTCTGTTAAGCTTTGATTTATTCATCAAACCTGGATGAGATTCTTGCTGGGTAGAGTATTCTTGCTGGTAGCTTTTTCTCTTCCAAGACTTCAGGTATATCCTGCTATTCCCTTGTGGCCTGAGGAATTTCTGCAGAAAGATCAGGTGTTATCCTTATGGGTTTTTGCTTTATGATATTTGCTTTACTCTTGCTGATTTTAGTATTTTTCTGCTTTATTTTCATTAGTTTGATTCATATGTTCCTCAATATGTTTCCCCTTGTGTTTATACTGTATGGGAATCTCTGGGTTTCTTGGACTTGATTGATTATTTCATTTCCATCGTTGGGGAAGCTTTCAACTACACTCTCTTCAAATAATTTCCCAGACACTTTCTTTCTTTCTTTTTTTTTTTTTTTTTCTTCCTCTTGTTATGGGACACCTATGATTTGAATGCTGGTGCACTTAATGTTGTCCCTGAGGTCCATACAACTGTCTTCCATTATTTTACCCTTTTTACATTTTCCTGCTTTCTGGCAGTGATTTCCACCATATCTCTTCCAACTCACTTACTCGTTCTTTGTCTCAGTTATTCTGCTATTGATTCCACCTAGAGTAATTTTAACTTCAGTTATTGTGTTGTTCACTACTGTTTGTTTGCTTTTTGGTGCTTCTAGGCCCTTACTGAATGTTTCCTGTATTTTCTCTATTTTGATTTTTAGATTTTGGATCATCTTAAGCATCACTACTTTTGGATTCTTTTTTAGGCAATTTGGCCTATTTATTCTTCATTTATTTGGTCTTGTGGGTTTTTATCTTGGTGCTTTGCCTGTAAAATGTTTCTTTGTTTTCTCATTTTGTCTAATCTACAGTACTTGGTGCCTCCTTTCCCTATGCTTCCTGGTGGTAATTCCTCTTGTTTCTGTTCTCTGCTCCCTGTGGTGAGGTTGATCCAGTGTCTTGAGTAGGCTTCCTGATGGGAGGGTCTGCTGCCTGCTTCTGGTGTGTGCATCTGAGTCTTTACCCTGTGCTGAGCAGGGTTGTTTCAGATGGTGTGATTTAGGGTGTCTGTCATCTTAGTATGGCTTTAGGTAGTCTGTGTGCTGATGGGTGGGTTTGTGTTCCTGTCTTGTTTGTCATTTAGTGTGAGGTATCCAGTACTGGCAGTTCCACCAGTCAGGTGAAACTGGGATATAGATACTGATACCGGCCTCTATAGTAGCTCTCTTCAATTATTATCCCCTTTGGCTAGGGAGTCTCTAATACTCAAGCATCCAATAACTCAGTGTTCCCTCCCCAGCAGCTCATGCTTGTCTTCCAATCAAGGAATCCAGATGTCACATGTTACTTGTCCTGGCAATAGAGAGGGTTAAAAAAGATGATCCAATCACCAGATTCATGGTAAGAGGTTAAGTCAAACACACAAATACTGAATCAAAGAAACTTTTACATGCACAAGATAAACAAAAACATAACCCAATAGAACATAAAACCCTTCAACAATGAGAGAGTAGAACCCCAGAACACAATAAGGTAATTAAAGAGAAAACCAACAAAAGTTTAAAACAAAACAAAATAAACAAACAAAAAAACCTAAGCAGAGTGGCAACTAAAGATGGAAGCAAGTAAACATAACAAAATGACAAGCATTGTAAAGAAACAATGAAAAAGAGTGTGACAGAAAGGGGAAAGAAGACAGTACAACGTAAGAGGAATGTAAATATGGAAACATAAAACCAAATTTTAAATGGAAGAGAAAAGCAAAGCAAGAAAATGAAAAAGATAAGCAAACAAACAAAACCCCAGAGGAATTTTGAAAATGAGGAATGAATATAACAGGGGCCAAATAGAAACAAGGAAAAAATATAGCAATGAGCAAGAGAACAACCAGTTAGGCTGATGATCCCCCAAACTAAATTGAACAATTATACATAGAAGTAAGGTAAAGAAAGTGCATAAAAACCAAAACCAAAACAGTGTGCCATTTGAAGAATAAACAAGGAAACAGAGCAGAACAATAAAAATCATTAAAAGAATAAGATAAAATAATATAAATAAGGTATAAAACACAGAGCAACAGACCAGTTAGTATCACTGGATATTTAATAGGAGTAAGAAAAAATAAAATAGGAATGTATTAAAGATTAAGAAGAAAAAGAATAGAGGAGATAAATTTGGCATTTATGACCAAGGATGCTGTAGTATAAAAATTCAATTTCTCCACATTTGTTTTTCTTGATCCTCAACAAATTTTGTGTGGGTTTTGGAAGTAAACTAATATTAGATCCATGTCTCTTACCATGTATCAACACTAATAAAGAAATTTAAAATTTAATTGTAATAAAACTATAAAAATCCTTTGGAAAAAAAAGAGAAGGACAGAGGAGATAAACTCAGCTCTACAGAAGTGCTAGCTAGAAATACAAATACAGGAAAATGATAAAAATAAAAATTAAATTAAACAATAGAATAAAATATATGTTATAAGACATGAAGATACCTAAGGAATTCCCTTAATCCCTTGAGAAAAAAAAATATGCCATAAGTGACACAGAATGGATCAAATGAATAGAATTAGTGATAAAAATTCTGTTTCATTGGGGTCTCAGCTGCAAGTGTCCTTGTAGATGTCTTGAGGCACAAGCCA
Organism: Hippopotamus amphibius kiboko; assembly: GCF_030028045.1. Classification (NCBI taxonomy): domain Eukaryota; kingdom Metazoa; phylum Chordata; class Mammalia; order Artiodactyla; family Hippopotamidae; genus Hippopotamus; species Hippopotamus amphibius. Next base: position 119,613,421 of record NC_080188.1, on the reverse strand, counting down.
ACTTCACCTCCCCAAAAGGCCCTGCTCTGCATTTGGGATAGACTCTGGACCTTCTGTGATCCCTGTGGGGTTCACTTAGGCTCTGATCTGGCCCAATTCTTTTGTGTGTTTGCTCCCAATGTCAACAGCTGCCAGAGCTAGACCTTTTTACATTTGTGGGAAATTTCATCTTTTACTCAGATATTCCAAAGACATGGATAGGGTCTACCTAGCTGATTGTGGGGATGTAGTCTGCAGCTTGTACATCTGATGGAAAGATTTTAGAACCTCTTCCTTAGTCCCCCTGTCCCTGGCATTCAACTTTGGTTTTGTTCCCACCTCTGTGGGGTCCAACTGCAGTAGTCTGTTCCTGAGGATTCCTTGGAGCTCTTGGGTCTGCCTCAATGAGGGCTTCCTTTATTGTTCACCTGCAGGTGTTGATGTGTGGGGAGAAAGAGGTTTTGATAGTGGTTTCTCTCCCTGCATGTGATTCAGCAGTAGCACCCTGTTTGGATCGTGTGTGCCCTGGAGGTGATGCTAAATGTGCAGGGATACCAGCAGCCATGGGTGTAGGAAATCTGGCTTTAGTGTTGTGCTTTACTGGTGCCCATCATAAATCTCATGAAGGCCAGCCATCAGGGGGCTTTTGCTATTACTCTGAAACTTGCAGAGCTTCCTTTATTGTTCATCTGTAGGTGCCAGTGTGTGGGGAGAGAGACAGTACCATACTTGCTCCTTCCCCTGTGTATGAGTCAGCAATAGGGCCCTGCTTGAATTGCAGGATGCCCGGTGGTGACACCAAATGCACAGGGATGCCTGGGCCTCAGGTGTTAAAAATCTAGCCTTAGTATGCTTCTTTAATTTTGTCCCATGTAAGGCGTGTGAAGGACAGCTATCAGGGAGCTTTGTGTATTACTGTGCAACCTGTGGAGCTTCCTTTGTTGTTCATTTGTAGTCACCCATGGGTGCAGAGAGACAGGGTACAATATTGGCTCTTCCCCCTGTGTGTGAAACACTAATAATGCCTGCTTGGATTTGGGAGCTCCAGGGGTGACACCAAACATGCAGGGAAGCCAATAGGCCCAGGCATAAGAGGAATATCCCAAGAGATGGTATCCCTCGCCAGGCTTTTTTTGACTCTAGTCAGCAGGCATGCTAGGGCCATCCCTTGTGGGGAATTTTTCTATCACTTGTTCACTGGTGCTCAACAGGCATGCCTAGAGGGGTCTTCCTTTATTATTTGTTGTGGGCACCAAGAGAGAGGCCTACAATAGTGTCTCCTCCCCCTGCACATGACTCAGCAGTAGCTCCCTCCTACCATGGCAGACCAGTCTTCCTGGTAGGCATTCTCTGCTGCAGATTTCTTCCCTCCCATCCCCTCAGTCCATCTCCCCAGAGCCAACAATGGTTCTCAACCTGGGCCTGTTCTTTGGTTCCCACATTTTACCTACCAGACCCCCTATACTTCTGTGAACCCACCTCTTAGTCCAGGACGTGCAGGGCTGTGGATTAGATCATCTGTGTGTTTCTCACTCTTTCCCATCTGCAATAGATCATTCACTTCACACACTTTGGACATCCCCAGATGCCAACTTTCTGACCCAGTCACATTCTGTGATAGAGAGGAGGTTCCCCTATCAAATAAGGTGGTTTCCCTGATTTCATTGTTCTGTCTGCTGTTGCAGGTCCTCCTGCTCCGTTGCTGCAGGTCCCATCCTTTTTTTTTTTTTTTTTCTCCTCCTATTTCAACATTAGTGTCTTTGTAGTCTTTTCCAGTGTCCAAGGTCTTCTGCTAGTGTTCAGCCTGTTTTCTGTGGGAATTGTTGCATCCATTAACGTATTCCTGATGCATCTATTCATCTGAGGAGAGAGACACACACCACATCCTTCTATTTTGCCAACATTTTTACTCCTGCTCAAGCTTTAATTTTCTTTTGATTTCCAGCTAACTGTGGGGTTCATTAGAGGTCACTGAGGTATCTTACAGAGAGATATTTAAGTAGGATTATTTGCTGTGTTAAGTGTAATGATTCATAATTCTGGTTATTTAGGTAAGTTTATTGATTATACTCTAATGAGCTGTTTAACCATACCTTTTAAGTCTTCTGTCATTTAGAGATATTTTTGTACTCTGGTGTTGGTATTAAAAGTGATTCTTCAGCAAGGAGATTCATAGAAAGGCTATGGAAGCAATTACAACAGTTCCACACCAAGAGGATGGCTATGAGACTATTCCAGCCTATACTCACTTAAAATAGGAAGCTGTCCTGTGCAAGGGGCCCCTAGATCTTTCATCCAGTGATTTTTACTCCCTGACAGGTAGGGTCAACACCACTGTTCGGCCTTGAAGTGGTTACAGGGGATGGACCATTGCCCTTCTGCTTCCCATAAGAATATGGGAGTAAAATCTCTGAGGGGGGAATGAAACAGGAGAGAAGGGGGCAAGGCATAGCCTTTGAAAGAATGACATAGCCTGAGAACAGGACATAAACTGAGTAGAGCCAAATGGGTTCAAGATGGCAGACAAGTTGACTTCCACTAGACCTTGAGCCTCAGTAATAATCATAAGTATCAAAAAGTGGGCAATGGCTGAATTCTTGGAAATCCCCACCCCTTCCTGAAAGAGTTGGAATACGCTTCCCACTCATTAGCTTATAAAATTACCTACCACGTAACAACTGACAACCCCATACCCTGGTTCCTTTCTCACCTTCTAACACGGTGCACAGTCTATCTGTTGAGGGTGTTTCTCTCTAAGTAAATCCACTTCTTGCCTGTCAGTTTGTCTCACACTGATTTTTTTTTCTGTGATGTGATATCAAGAATCTGAGCTTCAGTAAGTCCTGAGACCAGATATGTGATCTCCGTTGGAAGACCTTAGGTTTTGCCAGGGATTGAGTCCCAGCTTCTGGGTATATTCCTAAATTGAGGTTCCCTTTTTCAATTTTTGCAACATTTTAAATGGATTGAAGCACATTAAATATAAAAAAAGCCATGACCTGGACTTACCTTGTGGCACAGTGGAGAGGATTCTGGCCTCCCAATGTAGGATCCTGGGTTCTATGTGTGGTCAGGGAAATAGATCCCACATGCCACAACTAATTGTTCACATGCAAAAACTAAAGATCTTGCATTCCACAACTAAGATCCCATGCACTGCAATGAAGACACACAGACAAAAAAATGAACAAAATTTTTAAAAGCCAAAATGCTATTCCATTGTATGTCTCTACTGTATTTTCTTTATCCATTCAACTCTTGTTAGATCTAAGTTGTTTCTCCCTCTTGAGTATTGTGAATGATGCTGCAATGTACATGATAAGAAAAATATCCCTTTGTGATCATGATTTTTGGCTTTTGGAGTAAATACCTAGAATTGAGAATGCTCAATCAGATAGGAATTCTGTTTTTGACTTTTTTGAGGCATCTCCATTATGTTCTCCAGCGGCTACAGCATTTCACATCCCCACCAACAGTGTACAGGGTTCCACATCCTCGTCAACACTTGGAAACATTTGTTTTTTGATAATGACCTAATGGATGTGGGATGGTAGCTTAGTTTCATTTAATTTTCATTTTCCTAATAATTAGTGAGGAAGCAGCTATCCTTTTCTCACATTTACAGAATAGAAAATTGATCTCCAAAAATGAACTTATCAAAGTCACATGACTGGTAGGTTTCAGAGGTGAGATTTGAACACAGGCAGAAAAGCCCCAGGATGTACATACCTGGTGGGTGTGCTGCACTGTCTTCCATGTGCTTAGCAAATCTGGGATCATGCCATTTTGCATTCTCCTCATTTTTTTCTCAATGTTATATTAAAATGATGTTTCAGAACAATAAATATTCACCTAAAACACAGTTTTAAGGAGGTTGAGTGCTTGATGTCCTATCCTTGCTGTGGACAGTTTATGTTTAATGGGTCTTGAGAATGTCCCAGATTTTGCCATTTGGAAGAGACTCTGAGGACTACATCTTTGCTTATTTAAGTTTTCAGGTGGTTCTGTTCAATGCTTCAACATAAACCTTAGAAGCAAAATAGCTGGGAAAAAGACCATAAATATTTTAGGAATATGTTATCTCAAAAAAAATTCTGCCAATTTACACTCTTTCAAGAAGTGTTTAAGATCTTTCTTTTTCCTGTTTTTTCTACCATTTCCCTCACTGGTGGTTATAAAACTCTCTGGTCTGCAATGAGTAAAGTATAAAACTGAAATGTGGAGGAAGATTATTGCTTTCAATATCAGACATTGGGACTTTCCTGGAGATTCAGTGGTTAAGACTCTGTGCTTCCAATACAGGGGATGAGTATTTAATCCCTGGTCTGGGAAATAAGATTCCACGTGTTTTGTGGTATGGCAAAAAAAAAAAAAAAAAAAAAAAATAGAAAATTTGATTAAGATCAGAATTTACCCTCATGTTGGTAGCCCAAGGTACAAATATAGAGCCTCAGGTACAGTGACCACATTAATAGACACAGCTCCAGCACTGGCCTTAGATTCATCTAGGGAAGCAAAGTCTGACTTTATTTGGTTGATGTTATGGCAGTAAGCCATGCTGACACCATATGTCTCCCAATATGGATGAAGCAGTGTGTTCCAGTGGAAGCATCTGCCAAGTCATACATTCATTTATTCAACAGTATTCATTTTGAGCCTTCTATGTGCCTGTCACCAGCATTGGGGACAGAAGACTGGAAGTGGCTTCTTTCATCTGTATAATGTGGGTTATGCCCTGCAGGGGCTCATGGGGAGACAGTGAAATGGAATATATAATCAACCAGATCTATTCTTCTTCTTCTTCTTTTTTTTTTTTTTTTTTTTTTCTCATTTCTGATTTCTCACCTACAGAGAGACGTTGCTTATAGTTCCATGAAAAGCACTTGGTAAAAGAGTTGGTAAACTGCTCACCTGAGTCTCCAAAAGCCCAGATCATGACATTTACTGTGAAAAAAAATTACACATTCTGTTCTCATCATTCCCCTTTATCACCTTTGCAACTGGTTGTATTTTATTCTGCTCAGGCCAATCATAATCCAGTGCCGTCCCAAAGGAACCAGGCACATGTAACCATGGACATACGGCAGGTCTGTAAACACACGGGAACTGCAGGGCTTAGGAGTGTGTTTCAGAGTTTGGTGTTAAGGCTAAAAACAAAGCCCTCCTCTTGCCCTACTGCCATATTTCCCTGACTCCCTTAAGAGTAAGCACCTCAGTCCTCTTGTCTCCTACCCGCACATCTGTTGTTTTCACTGTCTGGCCTTCCTTATTGGGGTTTGCCTCTTTATCTGTCTCCATGAACCATTGGTGGGTTCCTAACCTGACCCTTTATCCCTGGGGTCTACCACAGCTCCTGGCACACAGGAGGTGCTCAGTAAATTTGCACTGAATGACAAGATGGGGAAGGAAGGGAGACGTCCCTTTCACTGATGTTTGTCTTGCCTGAGTAAAGGCCCATACTATTCATTGTGTTGAAGTGTGTTTTCCACCTTATTCAATCTTTCCTACTTCTTCTCTCATCTGGGACTCCCTCCACCTCTGACCTTTATTGTCCCCATTCTGTGTCTCTGCCTAGGATCTCCAGGTGGAAAGAAGTGATGTGTCCACTCCAAATGTGCCTAACCATGGCAGCTTGAACCAAATGATTTCTAGCTCTGTCCCTGGTGGAAGCTCAGAAAGGCTGAAGGCTTTGTGCACCCTGAATACCCCTTTACATGAGTGGCACTCACCCCAACAGCCTTGGAGGCCAAGAGGACAAACATGCTGAGGCCTGGAGGGGTGGGGCTGGCTAAGGTATCTACAAAGACTTTCAAATGGGAAGTGGAATAGGAAAGGACACTGCAGGGGTGGGTGACAGAGAGTTGGTGACCGGACTGTGGGGACAAAAGGGAACCATCTCAGCGTGAAGGGCCTCACCCAGAACAACCCTGCATCAGAAGACCACTGCCAAATATCCTCTGAGATGGGAAGCATAGATTCCATTTTTACAACCCCTTTAAATCAGATAGGAAGTGGCACAGCTGGTGGGGCCGTCACCATCCCTTCCATGCTGTAATACATCCTTTTGCCACTATCTTTAGGGTTGGCTCTCCCTAGCTCCAGTCACATGATGCTGGAAGAAACTGTCAAACATGTTGGATAGGGACACATGACCTAGTAAAGCCAGTCATAGTACCTCATGTGCCAGCCAGAATGAATAGTCTAGGGCTGGACACATGACCTGAGGTGGACCAATCAGAGTCCTCCTTGTACCCAGATGTTTCTTGAGCTTGTTTCCTTAAGGGTTAGGTTCCTTGGGGATATATGTGTAGAAGCCTGAGGGAAAAAATCCTGTCAGGCTAAAAGAATCAAAGATGAGAGAAAGGAAAGAGTGAGTTGATGGCTTCTGATTCTTAGGTCCAGTAACTGAGGTGTTCCGATCTGGTCTGATTCCTGTGCCCCAGATCGCCGATATCCTTCTAATAAATCTCCCCTTTCCCTGAATCCAGTTGGAGTTGGGATCCGCTCCCTTGTGGTTCAGATGAGGTTCTAGATTCTGCCCAATTATAATGCACCTCCCCAACCCAAAGAGAGGCACCCATTCATCTTAGCACCATTGGGTGTGGAATCCTTTATCCTTTACTGAGAATAGGGCTTTTCAGACAACCAAACACAGTTCACCACCATCTTTGGGTCGTACTGCCCTACGTGTAAGTGAGTGTATGTTTGGAGTGGGCCTGACTGATTCCTGAAGCAGTCCCAGGATTTACCCTGAGGTAAAAAAAAAGCCAGGCTCATCCTGTGTTTCCCTGATCATAAACCAAGAAATACAGCCTCAGGTAGGAGTCACCCAGGATCTAGATCTCAGGCAAGCTCCACTTCTCTGTGTCCACTTGAAATTTGTTGCCACAGGTGCCCTGGGGATCCTGGGGGAAATGGAAATACACCCCAGTCTGCCTGATCCCTTACCTGCCAATGCCCTTAGTATCCAGAGCAGGTAGCTTCTTGCTTTGATTTCACTCCTTTAGTAAGAACCAAATGGCTGTCTCAGCAGCTGCAGAAGTGGGTTGCTCTTGCAAGAACATGAATGACCAAGACGTGGTTGCCCTGTGGGAGGGCAGTGGGGCCTGGGAGGATTGGAAGTTTGCTATTAGCAGATGCAAACTACTACATAGAGAGTGGATAAACAGCAAGTTCCTCCTGTATAGCACAGAGAACAATATTCAACATTCTGTGATAAACCCTAAAGGAAAAGAATAGGAAAAAATATATACGCACATCTGAGTTATTTTTCTGTACAGCAGAAATGAACACAACTTTGTAAATCAATTCTACTTCAGTAAAATCAAAACAAAACAAAACAAGACAAGAATGGCCCATAGATTCCCTGTTCTTTCCTTCTGACCCATGCTCACTGTTTTCTCTGCAGAGAATGCCTTTTCTTCTCTCTTCCCCAAAACCTATTCTTTAAGACTGTGCTCATTCCCTCTAGGAAGTCTCCTTGGACCTACACTGACCCTAGCTGGCCACTATAGGTTGGGTTGTGTGAGTTACCTTGGTACTCTCCTTGTCTCTAGCCCTCATCACCCCTAATCTGGCCCACACTGACCTAGGCTCAGTCCCCAGGGGTGATATTGCATGGAATCTAGTGTAGATTTGCTTCAAGTCAAGCAGGCCTCCTCATGCCTCCATGAGGCTGAGGGTTTCAAGTTACTGAAATTCCCAGATTTCCTCAAAGCTTTCTTCGAGCCCACTAGCCTCCTTTGAACTCCCACATGAAGGTGACATTAAGCCTCAAACCTGTGCCAGGGCTGTGCAGACACTGTGCACCCTTTACACATGTGAGCATCCAACCTCCCCACAGAGGAGCCTGATAGCCCAGCTCACAGAGGGGGAACTGGAGATTAGCAAAAGGAAGTTTCAGCTATGGACTAGGGGAATCATGTAACTGATCAACCAACCAGGACATTTTTGAGATGGGAGGGGAGACCATTAAACATTATGATGGGACAACACAAAGACTGTCCCCAGCCATCCCCACTGGTCACTTGGACTATTTCAGGGATTTCCAGAATTGACCTTCTATGTTCATCCATCTGAGGGATATCATTGAACTGGACACAGGCCCTTAGTGTTCCCCTCTCCTTGTGCCTCCCACCATGTCAGCACGGGGTAGTGTCTCCATTTATTCCAGGATGATGGATGTCCCACACAGCCATTTACTGACTAGTAGGTGGTTTTGTGAGAGGCACTGTCCCAGCCTCAGGGGCTCAGCAGCATCTTCAGTGCTGTGGCTTGACCTGCAGAGGGCTCCCTGCTCCCAGCAGCAACTCAATGGTTCTTGCATGGCCCAGATTTGAGAACCAGCCCCCAGGGTTGGCCCTTCACCTTCCAGATGTAGGCTTGAGTGAGCACTGGGTAGTGTTTGCCATTGATGGTGAAGATGATAGAAGGCAGAAGCCTGATGTTGCTACATGGAACCACATACTGTTAGAGAAAGAGGAGAGGGGTAGGCACAGCTGATTCCCAGTGTGTGTAGCACCCCAGAGTGACACTGTGGCATGTCCCTTCTCCTCTTGACTGTCAGCCCTGGTGGTGACAAGCTTTGGAATGGTATTGACCAGTCTAGCTGGGCCAAGAAGAAATGCAGCACTGGTGTTCACAGTGGCCTGGAAGCCTTGGAAACAACCAACAACCATCCCATTCATAGTGATGCTAAGAGTCAGTGGGACAAACTGGGGATGATTATCACTCTGAAATCTGCTCTCACAACTGTCCCCCTCCCTGACTGTCTCCAGAACAGCCCTTCAGCTCATGACCTGACTCTATGTTTCCTTTTTTCGGGTCACATAACCTTCTTTGACTTCCTTTGAGTTCCTGAATCCACCAGGCTCTTTTGTGCATTGGACCATGGCACATCCTGGTAACCTTCCTAGAAGACCTCCACCCCCCTTGTCTAGCTAATTACTCCTCATTTTCCAGGTTCCAGCTTAAATGTCACTTTTCCAGGGAAGTCTTCCCTGAAGACAAGATGAGGCTCCTGTCTTCTTCACTATCTGTAGACGATTCCTCATTTGTAGCAAGTATCAAAGTGATGATTCATTATGTGTGTGACTCGTTTCATGTACACGTGCCTCATTCGATGTAAGGACAGGTTGTATCCTCAGTGCCTCCCTCAAGTGCCCAACACACAGTGGATGCACAATGTATGTTTGTTGAGTGAATGAATGAATGAATGTGTGAGTGAGTGAGTGAGTGAGGAAAAACATGAGGAATAACCAGAGACCTGTGTCTGGTATCTAACCAATAATTTGTCAACACAGACAGAGAAGATGGACATTCTTTTGGGAATTAGAGGCTCAAAGTGTTGAGAAGGGAAAAACAGGTTGCTCTGGGAGAGGCTGTTTCCCTTCCCAGCCCCTTCACCTGGATCAGACACTGAGGACCCTGGCCAGGTGATGCCTGAGCTAGCCCATGGGAGCCTCCAAAGGATCCTCAAGCTTCCATCTGAGGGTATCACACAGATTCTCATGAATTATTGCCCCTTGTTCTCAGGCCACTCCTGGATCCCAGCTTCCTTAATCTCTCTGTTATAGCCTGGCATGGGGTGGGGTTGGAGGCAATGGATAGGGGGCGTGTATCTTTGTAAGAGTTACTTTTAGGTCCTAAGAATGCTGCTAACCTGTCTCCACTGCTGGTAAGCTTCTCCCTAAGGAGACCGGTTTTCCCAGTTTGTCTAGGAGTTTCTGTGTTTTAAACTAGCAAATTTTTGTATGAAGAACTCCCTTATTCATGGATAGCCCTGGACAGATGGTCATGTTATCGCAACCCTGTTCAGGCTGGTAAAATTCTCCCTGATGCTCTTTTTACCACACTTTAAGGTCCTCACACCATGCCATCTGCTTCACAGCACAATGGGTGAACCCACCTCCAGGCCATTCACAACTCTCAGGACCCTGTTCAGGGCCCTGGTCAGGAGGTCTGGGGTGATTATGTGCCCATGCATGGGTGGTGTGTGTATATATGTATGTATCTGTTTGTGTGTTTCTGTATGTGTACCTGTTTGTGTGTGCCTGTGTGACTCTGTGTCTGTGTGTGTGTGTATATCTGTGTTCCTGTGCCTGTTTATATGTGTGCCAATGTGTGTGTTTTTCTGTATCTCTGTGTGCATTTATAGGTATGTGTTTGTGGCTGCCATATAGGTGACTGTGTCTGACTGTCTGTGTGTATGTGTCCGTGTGTGTGACTGTGTGTCTCTGTGAGCATTTATGTGTGTCTGCATGTGTCCATGTGCACCTATGGGAGCATCACTTGGGGTGACCCTCAGAGGGAGAGACTTACTGCTTCATGGTCACCTGCCATTAGTGGCTTTTGGGTACAAGTTTCCAACTGAGCTGTCCTTTGTGATAGCTGGAGTCCACACCACCAAATATTACCATGCTGCCATTCTCCTTCCCACTGAGGAGAGAAGGAAGAGGGAGGGCTCCTAGTCAGAGATAATGCCTTTCATTTTCTAAGGGCTGTGGTTATCCACCCATCATAGGCACTACTATGATCCCCATTTTACAGATGCAGAAATTGAGGCACAGAGGGATTGATTACATGACCAAGGTCAGTCACCAACTAATGAGTGGCACTGAAGAGGTTCAAAGCTGGACAGCCTGGTTGGGCTCTGACCATCCATCCTCTGAAGAGGGCCTGTGTCCTCCAGCAACCAGAGTGCTCAGTGATCCCCCCAAAAGACACCATGCTAGAGGGGTCTGGCTTCCCCTTTCTGTAGCCTGCCATTTTCCACAAAAGCTGAGGCCCAAGGGCACGAAGGGCATGGGTACCAGTTGACTTAGGTTTCACTTCAGAGGCCTGTGGCCTGTGCCATTCATGGGGTCCCATGCTCAGCATGGCCACATGGCTCTGTTTTCCCTGTCTTGAAAGTCCTAATACTTTTTGAACAGGAGGTCCCCATTTTCATTTTGTCCTGGCTTCTGCCAATTGTGTAGCTAGTCGTGAGCTCAAAATAAAATGTTAGTGAGGAAGTAACTATTCTTGCCTTTTCTTTCCTTCCTTCCATGTCAAATCCATCAGCAAATCCTGTTGCCTTTTCCTCCAATCTGTATCCTGACACCTTCCATTGCTCTTTCTGTTCCCTCCACTTTCCTGGACCAAACAGCTGCCCTTGAGCTCATGAGTATGGCTGTGTTCCAACAAAATTTTATTTACAGAAATCCATGGTGGGCCAGATGTGACCCTGGGGCCATAGTTATGCTGGAGTAGACAGTCTCTCAGTAAACTTCTGGATCAGGTGGTCTATCTTCTTTCATGAAACTGAAAACATCTTACAGCTAATTTATAAAAAGTGTTTGTCCAGCTCAGACTTACGTGCTCAAGTGGAAGGCAAAGACAGGCTAAGAAATGATACCCTGTCTCTTCAGGTTGTCGAAGATGGGGGTGATCCTTTGGTGGGTGAGGCAAGGGTAGCCCAGGCCCAGGACACCCTTAAATGTTGCATGATCCAACCCAATCTGTTTTTTGATCTGGCTAAATGCCTGGCCCAGGTCGACAAGTTACCCAATCTGTGGGAGTAGAGAGTGTTCCCACATAAAGTTTAGGAATGTGGGGCTGGGACTGGGTCAGTTGGAGATGCCATTAGCATCTCAGAGAAGAAGTGAGTCCTGGCTGTACCCTGGGTTCACCTCACATGGTTAGATTAAGCTGGGACAGGAATTTAGGTTCCATTTGTGCAGGGCTGTGGATTTTAACCAAAACCTGCTCCTCCTGCACACACCATCTGAAGGGAGTCAAACTGGTCTCATGCCTTCTGTACAACTGGAGATATGGAGACTCAGGACAGGATGAAACTGTTCTCATTTGAGGACAAAATGAGTAGAGGGCAGGGTAGTCTTGTCCTTGGCATCACTATGATCAGATGACAGAAACAGACTGAATTCATTGCAATGCATTGTCGATTCTGCATCTGCCCAGGAAAATGGAATCCCATTATATATTGTTGCTTCCAGAGTTCTTATGAAAATTCTGCCTGGGAAACATGCTTTTGGGGATGTGCATGTGTGTGTGTGTGTGTGTGTGTGTGTGTGAGAGAGAGAGAGAGAGAGAGAGAGAGAGAGAGTATTCAGTCCCTTTAGAGGAGGCAGGTCATAGATTTTATTGGACTCTCAATGGCCCCCTAGAGTGAGAACCCATTTATCAGGCCCCTCCACACCTGCTTTCCCTGACAAATTGCCTGAAAGTTTGCCCCCAGGAGCACAAGATAAGTTTTATCATTTCCCCAAATAGCCCACACCTGCCTGAATTCTGACTGGCCAGCACAGGTCCACCACTTATCAGACACATGACCTTTGCAAGGCCCTGGCTCTCTGGATCTCAGTTCCTTCTTCTGTATAATGGAGTTAATCACAGTGCTTGCTGTGTGGGTTTGTTGTGGTATTAAGCATGTTATTACTATGAAATTGCACGCCAAAGTCTGACATTGGAAAGGTGGGTGACTTTTGGCCCATCTGCCTGCTCCCAGCAAAATGAAGCTTGAGCTGCTCATGGGCAAAGGAACTACAAATCCACACCCCAAGCCTCTCTCTTTTTCAACTCTTCTGGGTCATTACATGTTAGCAGGGGGGCTGTGTTTCCAGGGCCACAAACTGCTGGTCCAGCAGCCAGCCACTTGGGGCCATGGGAAAGACTGACCCCATCACTTTGTCCTGAATCTCTTTTAGAACAGTGGTGGCTCCCAGGACCAGCCCTGACAAAACTTCTGTTTTCTAGTTACCCAAATGTGTCATAGCCCCCAAATCCAACCACCCTTCCAGAGCTGCTTTGATGTCAATGGGTCAGCCTGAGAGCTGAAATGTGGTGGATGAATAAGGGTCAAAGTGCTTGTGTGTACCTGCAGACACAATTGATGAGTGTCCCTCAGGTGACAAGGATGGAGTGGTGGATAGGCCAGGGAGTATAAGATTGGTGGGGCATGGGCTAGAATTCATGGCAGGATGGACAGGAGCAGTTGATGGAGAGCACCCACAAATCAGTTGAGCCAGTATCAAAGGTGACCCTGAATTTCAACATATGACAGCTACAGGGGGCGGGGAGTGGTGTTTAGGGCAGGCCTGGCTGCACTGGCCACCCTCCTTTCCCGAGTGCTGACCCCCTCGAAGCATCCCATGTCTCTGGAAATCATTTTCCAACCACCTCATCTCACAGCCTCTGCTCAGACTGGTGGCTTCATGTGATTGATTTTTCTTTGTCCATGTGCAATCATAGTTCCCACAACCTGGATCGACCCCGGGACAGTGCAGCATTAGCACAGAGTCTTAACCACTGGACCTCCAGGGAAGTCCTGGTGCCCCTGTTTGAGAAGCTCTCCATTTTCGTCTTCAAGGACCAGGACCAGTTTTTCTTTCTCCATGTGGCCCTCCTAGGTCACCCTGGGCCATTTCCTCTTAACTCATACTATGTCCTATCAACACCACACAGGTGGCCCTTTTATTGGACATGTATTTATTCTTTGCCTATCATTCAGGCTGGGCTATGCATTCATGAAGGAGAGATGCGATCTTTTTTTAAAATCAATAACAATAATCAGAATGTTTGATTTTTATGTAGCACAGACCACAGGGCTCAATAGTTTTTACTGATGCCTTTCTTGGGTCTGTGGAGGCTGACCTTCCTCTGTCTGGGGTTTCAAACTTGATGTGCAGTTGGCTTTATCTTTTGATCAGACATGGTTCACCTTTCACCTCTAACTCCATGGCTCACTTAGTTCAGAAAGAATGATCTCCCTCAAACTAATAATATATCTTTGGCACAGAAATGGTGGTTTACCTTCCACTTTGTCATTTCTGTGTCCAGTCACCACAGACCAAGAGCTGAGGATGAGAGTGCCTTCTCCTCTGGGAATGCGGTCCCTGTTCCCCAGTGTTTCTGCTTTCTGCAACAGCCCCAGGGACAACATCCAGGCTGGCACCTCCAGGTGATTCCCATTGCTAGGCCAGAGCACCAGGGCACACTGTTGAGCCCAATCCTCCCGAAACACTAACATCCCTGTAGTTCCTCTGAGGATGATGCAAAATATTTGTGTCATCAGTGGTATTCTGAGACAGGTCATCAGTGTTCTCCAGGAAATTTATCAGAAGGGTTTTCTCCCTTAGGGTTTCTCACATGGTCTTGATCTTCATTAGAGGGATATTTCATTGGGTATTGGGAAAAGAAAGCAAAAAAAGGCACTGAACAATTCCAAGAAATGACATTTTCATGTAGATCATGATGTGACTGGCATCCCCAGAGTAGTGCAACCCTGCAGGTCCACCCCATGACCCTTGGGCCCCATGATGCCCATGGAAAGATACTCATCAATAAGTATGAGTTGAACTTGAAGACTGTCAGGGAATGACTACCTTTCCTTCTAATTCTGACAGGTGTAAGAAAAAAGAGTTAAATAAAAACCCCAGAAAGAGAGATGATGCTGTTTACAGTTCCAGTATTTACATGACTAGACGCTCTGAAAGGGCCACCAGCCCGAGGATCACAAGCCACTTTAGGTTTCTTTACTGGATCTAATTACCGAGGAAAGAGGATGCAGTGGTGGCCAAGAACCCCTAGTTATATATGTGTTAACCTGCCCTAATTGTCACTTTTAAGCCTTAATGGATCCAATAAGAAATATGAATCTCTTGATAAACACTTTCCCTCCATCACTGCCCATGGGGAGTGGACTTAGAAAATTCTCACAGTACAGAGATTTCTACTTTAATCTCCTACTTGGGTCTTGGCTGCAAAACCAAACTGAATGGCATGGACTAACTAAGAGTGGGGAGACTCTTGCCAACTTGAATATAAAACACTGCTACTGCCAATCTCCCAATATATTGTGATAGTCATATATACATTACTAATAAGAAATGAAATACCAAGTTTTATACTACAAATGTATGCAGTTAATTGTATGCCATTTATATCTCAATAAAAGTTCTTAAAAATATAAAACACAGCTACTAATTTGATAAAAGTGTTTGCTAGGGGCCATGCTTGACATTCATGCTCTCATGTGGTCTTCATAGCAACTTCATGAGATGAGCATTGCTGTTCTCAGTTGGAAAGGCAATTGCTCAAAGGAAAAGAGTTCAAATGGCAAAGTGAAGTTTGAGGGGAAGCACAGTGACATTCGAGTAGCTTTAGGTAATGGGAGAGATGCCAAAGATGGGGGAACTTATGAGGCCAATCTGCATCAAAAATCTAGGCCTGAGTAACATAACAATTGCAGAATTTCACTCTTGGAAAAAATATGATGCATGCTGCCACAAGATACTTTCTATCATCCAACAGACATATACAGAGAACCATGTATGCTGGGTTCCAGGTTAGATGTTAGGAAGTGGAAATCAAGTAAGACACAGGTGGTCCTTATTTTCAGGGAGGTAGCACTCTAGACCAGTTCTCAAAAACTCATGGCCCAGAAGGCAAGAGTAATAAATGGAAGAGCTGAGTGTGTATCATTGGCTTGGGGCAGACAGTACATACCCTAGCAGTTGGGGCAGCCTCTCCTCAGCTCCAACCATCTTCTGCCATGCTGGAACACAGCCTGGTTGGACAGTGTTTTCAAGAGAAGTCAGAAGTTTGGAGATTTATGTAAAATCTCCTGATGTTGAGTGTTAGCAACTATTTTCTTTTTTATTCACAAATTATTGTGTGAGCCAATTCAGAAACAACTGTGTGCTGGTTTTAGCCTGCAGTCTGTGCAGGTTTTTAATTTCTAACCTAGAGGTGGGTGTACAGGGGGAACAGAGAGGCAGTTCAATTCATGTGGGTTGAAGGAGTAAGAGACTGAATGCATCTTAACCACGTTAATTTTCCTTTCATTTGTAACCAAAAATCACGAGAGTCTATAAGGCAATGAATTTAATTATATCCACTTGCTGAGCATTTCATATAATTCCCCAATAGAACCCCTGCCTTGAGACATTTTGTCTTCCAAAATAAAAACACAAAGGAATACTTTTTAAGCATCATATCAATCAGAGAAGAATAGAACACTCAGAGCTCCTGCTCAGCCTGAGATGAACAAGCTAACTGTGAAACTGTATTCCAGCCAAAGTAAAGACAATGGAGGTTTATGGGTCCTCCCAGGATTCCCAGGGTCTAGGTGTTCCTGGGTGATATTTATCCATGCCTTTCCCTTAGGCAGAACAATTTGGAAGGCTGACCTGGTCTTCATGTGGGTGATTGATCAGGTGCTGCATCTTCCTACTCAGCTTTGCATACTGTTTTAATTCAGTTTTGCTGGTTCAATTCCTATGGAAGAGATTTGACAGCACCTAGCAAATGACACACACAAATACCATTTATCTCAGCAATTCTACTTCTAGGGATTTATCCCAAAGATACACTGGCAGAAATATAAAAAGACATATGCACAAGGTATTCACTGCAATGTTGTTTGTAAAAGCCAGAAAAGAGAACCTACCTGAAGAGACTATCCATGGGGGAGTGTTGAATAAGGCATAGGGCATCCAAACAATTGGGCAGCACTGGGATGGAGGGAGACATGGAATGGGTGAGATCTTCAGGGTTTACTGCTTAGATTTTTTAAAAAGAGGGGCCAGAAAAGTGCTTATAGTTTCTTACTTTTCCATATATATATATATATATATATATATATATATGTCTATTTTCAATAAGAAAGAGTGGAAGAATAAACCAAACTCTAATAAAAATTATAATTTACCAGGCAGGGGCAGGGACAGAAATGAGATTTTTCTTGTTTTAGAACTTGAATTTTCAACCACGTAAATGTGTTACAGAGTCAAAAAAGAGATAAATCAGCACATTTGGGGAAATCGGGAACTAAGTCAAGTGAGCCTAATTTTATGAAGTTGGTGATATAGACACAAAGAACAACACATTACTTAAGCAGATTGAAAATGAAGAATTTAGGCTCTAAGTTCAGAGTGGGATATCTTCTAAGGACAAAGACAAACAAAGAAACAAAAACACCCTCCTTCCAAAACAAAACCAAAATTAAAAATTGCAAGAAATTTGAAATTATAGCCAACAACTTATTGTTGGTGATATCGCTACTGTTACTTTAAAAGTATCATATGCATATACATACAAGTTAAAGCAAGCAAGTCATCAACACTGTTGTTTTTATGAAGGAAGGCTTTCAGTCGAAGAGAGAAAAGAAACTTAATTATACAACAGAAGTGCTTGAGTAAAACGCTGTGGTCTTAAAATTTGAATTGGAAGTATGTTTGTACCAGTGAAATAATTTCCTTTTTTAAAAAAAAATTATCTGTACTTCTTGCCTTTGACCACTGAAAAGTGTGTAGAAGCAATTGCATCTTGATAACAGTGACTGTCCCAAGGCCTAGCTTGGGGCCTCTAAATACCATTTCCCACCAGAGAATCCAGAGATTCCTGAAGAGATGGTAGTATTCTGGCCTGGGCCAAGAAATGCACAAGATAAGCCTGAGAATCTTGAAGAATCAAAAAGCTGAGGGCCTTCAAAGACTACCAGGAGCTAGACAAAAATTTTAGGAATCCATATGAAGAAGTCAAATATGGGAGAATTTTGAAATAGGAGGAAAGGGGGGAGGGCATAACCTTTGAAAGAATGACATAGCCTGAGGATATAACATAAACTGAATAGAACCAAATGGGCCCAAGGTGGCAGAGAAGGTGACTTACACTAGACCTTGAGCCTCAGTAGTACAACCATAAGGATCAAAATTAGGTTAGCAACCAATTTCTGGAAATCCCTGTCCCTTCCTGAAATAGCTGGAATATGCTTCCCACTCATTAGCTTCTGAAAATATCCACCCCTACAAAAACTGACAACCCCATACCTTGGTGCATTTATCACCTTCTGAGATGACCCACAATCCATCTACGGAGTCTGTTTCTCTTTAAATAAATCCACTTCTTATCTAAGCAGTTTGTCTCTCACTGAATTCTTTCTGCAATGAGACATGAAGAACCTAGCTTCCTTAAGTCCTGAAGCCAGTTGTGTGATATCAGTTGGAAGAACTTGGGTTTTTGGCAAGGTTTGAGTCCTGGCCACTTGGTTCAAGTCCCAATCAGGTTTTTAGATGGTTTTGTGTCCTGGTTTGTGGGTTCAAGTTCCAATGTGAGGTGCACTGTGTCAGAAGGTGACCAGAAAGTGGCAGTGGTATGGTAAGAAAATGTTGAGAGTTAGGTCTTGCTCCAAAAGAGGCTCATGGCTCTGAACTTGGAGAGGCAGAAATGTGTGGTGGAATGAAACAAGATCTTAATTCCTTGTCCAGGAATTGAACCTGGGTAGCCTGCATGAAAACTAGGAGTTTTAGCCACAGGATGAGCAAGGGCTAGTGGTTACAACTATATTTCCCTGGCTCTTGCCCCCAGTGAGAAATGCATTTCTGACTGAGGCTGAAACTACAAATGCAGGTACAAAGTTTATTATTAGACACATAGCATAAGAACAAGTGAGGAAGTACACAGAGAAACATTATGTTTAGTTAAGATAGAAGCAAGGCAGAGATGAACACCCAGAAGGAAAGGGTGTGGGCATCTTCCCTAATGAGAAGTAGTGCGTTAAGTAGCAGTCATGTAATTTATATTGGGCAGTTCTTCTGAGTCTTCATTTACCTTTGGCCAATTATCTGGTTTGTTTCTTCACAGCTGACCTGTCCCAGGACCCACCCCATCATGCATGCACAACTGTTCTCCAAGATGGATTTCAGCCCAGAAGCCAATGGAAAAGCCGTAGCCTGACATATTATGGGGTGGTGTTCCCTCCATTATGACCGGCAAGGAGCCTTTCTATGCATGTGTAATATCTCCCTTGTGCCAAGCATGGGGAGTGTGTGACCTCTTGATCTTTTAACAGGGTATAGTACCTCCCTGTTCCTGCCAGAAAAGTGCCCAATGTTCAGTTGTTTACCCTATTCCTGTTGCTGTTTCTTATATCAAAGTGCAGATAACAAAATACAGACGGGAGTCCAGTCATAACTATGTAGTCCTGGAGCCCATTTGTGCCTTGCCTCAGGAAATGTAAACAGTCAGCTTGTGATGAAAGTCCAGCCTGGGGCTCATCTTATTCTCTGCCTCATGAGATGCAAAATGGAAGCCAGTAGTAAATGCCTAGCTTGGAGCCCATCAATCTCCTGCCTCAAATCCCATGAGAGATGAGAACCCCACTAGATCTTTATTGGGAAGATTAAGGGTGAAGGTCTCTCTTCTGCATAAGTCTCATTGACCCTACCTAGTTGGGGTTACATAGCTCTTGTTTTGTCTCACTAAGGGCTCAGGGTGATTTCTGTTTTTATTTCAGTAGGATCTGTTCTGACAAGTGGCTAGAATCTCTGCATTACCGTCATCTTCTCTGGAAAATCGTGTCCTTAGGAAGAACAAACTACAGAAGTAGATTTAGAAGACAGGGGCCAAAGATGAGTAAATAAATTATTGTAGACAGGGGTCCAAGCAAGGGAACTGAAAACTTAGTTTACCCTGCCTAAAGAAATTGAGCCA
Organism: Hippopotamus amphibius kiboko; assembly: GCF_030028045.1. Lineage (NCBI taxonomy): Eukaryota > Metazoa > Chordata > Mammalia > Artiodactyla > Hippopotamidae > Hippopotamus > Hippopotamus amphibius. Next base: position 119,593,951 of record NC_080188.1, on the reverse strand, counting down.
TTTGGTATGGTAATGCACAATTTTGGTTTCCTCTCGTATTAGCCCAGTATAATTGATGTAGGTATAGCAGACCCATTTAGAATTATTTGCAGGAGAGAGAAACTGATATTAATAGAAAAAAATTGTCTTTTTTTTTTTTTTTTTTTGAGAATAAACCTGAAAACTAGTCAGGATCTTGTGTTTTCAGGAGACTTCTAACCAGGTAGCTAATTGTCTTTCATCTGAATAGGTTTTAACTTTTGGTGTGGTATTAGTCTGAAAGTTTTCTAATAGCCAAAGCAGATGTTGCTGTTAATGATGATGGTGTTTTTTCTAGCTAAGAGAAGAGGCAAGAATTTGGGCTCATACAATATTTCTCTGAATGTATCTAACTACCTGGAGGCCTGTTCTGCTAGTTTTTTCCAGAGTACAGTGTGGCTCCTTTTTTATTTCCACCTCGAACTCCCTTCAGGGGTTGCTGAAGGTCAGCAGTTGCAGTGGCCATGATTTAGTCATGTAGAGGTAGAAGGCAAGTGTCAATTTCCAGTTGGCAGGGCCCCTACATCATCACAAGTTTATCCATGGTTTGGGGAGTATTTCATGACCTTTTCACCCCATGGTGCTAGGGAGGCTCATTCCTAGGTCTGGTAACATTTTGGTTGACATGCCACTCAATGTGCTGTCACTTCACTAATCTCTGCTAACACTATCTAAAAACCTCTGAATCACCTGCCTAGTCTTTTCTCATCCAGGAAAATATTCCCTACTGTTGCTTCTTTCCATATCTAGACTTACACTATTACCATCACTGATCTCATATGGGTCTGTGTACCATAATTTTATCAGAGGCTCAGTCACATATTTGGTAATGCCAAAAACAACCATTTCTTGAAACAGGCAATATAGAAAATAACATAGCTAGCAGTATTAGTAAGGTCACAAGTAAGAATTTAAGTCAAGAACTTCCATTGGGTGCAGTCTAGTATAAACTTAGGTTATCTGACCTAGTCTATTCTGTACCAAACCTTATTTTTCAGGGAAATTATGTATTGGCATTGTTCATCAGGCATTTAGCCCAATATTCTAGTGTAACCAAACTGATTATCCTTAGTATGATTTAATTGTTCCCAGTAGAGAAGAGCTGATATTTCTGCTGACAATCTAAGAGGTTTAAATCTCAGGAGGGAGAAGGTAGAGAGAAAAACAAATGTTTTAACTTTAACCACCTTGTAAATTATCAAAATGTTGTAAACTATAAATAGCTTGAGGGGAAGAGCTTCTTTATATTTGATAAAAAAGAAAAAGATGAAAAGCCAGAAATATGTCAGGCAAAATACATTTAAAAAAATCTAATAATTAGCAGTTCATTTAATCCCATGTAACTAAATTTTGTTCTGTTTGAATCCAGTGAAGTTGGTTCCTTGATCCATGAAGATATATTTAAAATGGAACATTACTCAGCCAAAAAAAGGAATGAAACTGAGTTATTTGTAGTGAGGTGGATGGACCTAGAGCCTGTCATACAGTGCAAAATAAGCCAGAAAGAGAAAAAGAAATACCGTATGCTAACTCATCTATATGGAATCTAAAAAAAAAAATGGTACTGATGAACCCAGTGACAGGGAAAGAATAAAGAAATAGATGTAGAGAACAGACTTGAGGAAATTATGGAGTAGGGGGGGCGTGGAGAAAAGAGAGTGTAGCATTGACATATATACACCACCAATTGTAAAATTGATAGCTAGTGATGCTTCAGCAAGGAGATTTATAGAAACACTATGAAAGCAATTGCAATTCCACACCAATGTGATGGCTATATGCATATTGCAGTGTATATTGACTTAAAACAAGGAGCTGTGCTGCTCTGGGACCCTGTAGGTCAGGCATCCAGAGATTTTTACTCCCTGAAAGGCAGAGTTGATTCCCCTTCTCAGCATTGAAGTGGTTACAGAAGATGGACCATTGCCCTTCTGCTTCCCATAAGAATATGGGAGTAAAATCTCTGAGGGTGGAAAGAAATAGGAGGGAAGGGGCAGGACATAATCTTTGAAACAATGACATAGCCTGAGGATATGACATGAACTGAGTAGAGCCAAATGGGTCCAAGGTGTTAGACAAGTCAACTTCCACTACAATTTTAGCCTCAGTAATTCCATTATAAGGATCAAAGTGTGGTCGACGCCTCAGTTCCTGGAAAACTTACCCTTTCCTGAGGTAGCTGGAATACTCTTCCCAGTTATTAGCCTATGACATGGCCCAACCTTATAGAAACTGACAACCCCATACCCTGGTGCCAAATTGATTGCAGGAAGTAAACTAGATAAACAGAAATGACTGGGACTTCCCCAGTTTCACAGTGGAGAAGATGCCACACTCCCAATTCTGGGGGCTGGGTTCAATCCCTGGTCAAGGAAGTAGATTGCACATGCCACAATTAATAGTTTGCATGCTACAATTAAAGTTCCTGCATACCTAAACAGAAGAGCCCTTGTGCCGCATATAAGACCAGGTACAGTACTACGTAAAAAAATATATATATATTTTTAGATGTTGAATAATATTCCATTGTATGTTTTTACCACATTTTCTTTATCCATTTAACTGTTGATGGATCTAAGTTGTTTCTACATCTTGTTTATTGTGGATGATTCTGCAATATCATGACAGTCATCTCAGAGAGATAGTAGTGAGTTGTCCTGAAGAGAGATCTGAATTTCCTACCCAGGAATTGAACCTGGGTAGCCTGGCTGAGAAACCAGGAATTCTAACCACTAGAGCATTAGCAGATAGAGGCTAGAAGCCAAGTGGTCCTAGCTCTTTCTCCCATTGGAAAGCAAGATTGTCTCAAGGAGGCAAAAACTGTAAAATCAGGTTCAAAGTTTATTCTTATTTGAGACACAGCACAATGTATGGAAGAGTACACAGAGAAGTAATTAATTTATTTATTTGAGAAGACAGGAAAAAACACCCAGAGAGAAATGGTATGGGCATCCTCCCTAATGAGGAGAAGCACAGTAAGTCAGAAAGTAGGCAGAGATACACACTTGGAGGAATGTGGGCATCCTGAACTAGGAGTGCAGGAAAGAGGTGATTTAAATGACTTATATAGGACAGCCCTCATGGGTCTTTGTTTACCTTTGGCCAACTATCTTGTTTCTTTTGTCACACCTGACTGGTCCTAGGACTCTCCCCAAAATGCAAGTGCAAATTTTTGCTAAGATGGATCCCACTCGAGAGGCCTATGTGTTCATGTCCATACTTATTATGGGGTGATGTCCCCTCCATGTTTGACCCCACCAAGGAGCCTTCCTATGCATGTGCAGACAGGGAAGTTTTCCTTGACCTCAGGAGTGAGACCCTTATCTCTGTCCTTCAGCCTTGCCCCTAGCTTTTTCCTTGGAGTGTCTGGGTGGGAACAAAGCCACAGTTTAACTCCACTTGACAAATACCAGCTGTCCAAACCAGGGGTCCATTTATCTCCTATCTCAACAGAGCAAGTATCCATTTGAGATTATGATGTTACTTTTCTTAAAATAAATACCCAGAAATGGAATTGCTGGAGGAAATGGGAATTCTCTTTTTAAGTGTTTGAGGAACTCCCATTATTTTCTATAGAGGCTGCACCATTTTACATCCCCACCAACAGTGTACAGCCGTCCACATGTTGGCAACACTTGTTATCTTTTGGCTTTTGGTAATGACCATGCTAATATATGTGAGATCGTATCTCATTGCCTTTGATTTTCATTTTGCTGCTGATTAGTGAGGAAGGACTTAACCTTCTCCAAAATTTGCAGAATAGGAAAATGATGTCCAGACATGAACTTATCAAAGTCACATGACTGCTAGGTGTCAGAGGTGGGATTTGAACCCAGGTAGAAAATCTACAGGATGTACAAGCCTGGCTAGTATGCTGTTCTGTCTTCCATGTGCTTAGCAAACCTGGGATCATGTCTTTTGTTATTTTATTCTTTTCTCTCAATGTCATATCAGAGTGATTTCTCCTAACATTAACTATTCTTCTAAAACACAATTTTAAATCAGTTGATTACATGATGGTCTACCTATGCTGTGGACACTTTGTGTTTAATGGGCCTTAGACTGTCCCAGATTTTCCCTTTTGAAAGAGATTCTATGGACTACATCCTTGCTTATTTATGATGTGGGGTGCTTCTGATCATTGTTTTAGCATTAACATTGAGGTAGGTTCCCTCTATGCCCACTTTTTGGAGAATTTTTTTTTTTTATCATAAATGGATGTTGAATCCTGTCAAAACCTTTTCTGGCATTTATGGAGATTATCATAGGGTTTTTATAATTCATATTGTTAATAAGGTGTATCACATTGTTTGATTTGTGTATATTGAAGAATCCTTGTATTCCTGGCATAAAGCTCACTTGATTGTCAGGTATGATCCTTTTAATGTGCAGTTGAATTCTGTTTGCTAGTATTTTGTTGAGAATTTTGTGTCAATCTTCATCAGTGATATTGGCCTGTAATTTTCTATTTGTGTGACGTGTTTGTCTGGTTTTTGTAACCAGGAGATGGTGGCCTCATAGAAGGATTCAGCAGCATTCCTCCCTCTGCTTTATTTTGGAAGAGTTTGGAAGCATAGACATTAGCACTTCTCTAAATGTTTGGTAGATTTTGCCTCTGAAGCCATCTGGCTCTGGGCATTTCTACGTTAGAATAATTTTAATCAGAGTTTCAATTTCAGTACTTGTGATTGGTCGGCTCAAGTTTTCTATCTATTCCTGGATCAGTCTTGGAAGTGTGTATTTTTCTAAGAACCTGTCCGTCTCTTTCAGATTGTCCATTTTATTGGTGTATAGTTGTTTGTAGCAGTCTCTCATGATCCTTTGCAGTTCTGCAGTGTCAGTTGGTATTTCTTTTTGTTCATTTCTTACTCTGTTGATTTGAGCCTTCTCTCATTATTTTCGTGATGAGTCTGTCTAATGGCTTATCCATTTTGTTTATCTTCTCAGTGATCCAGCTTTTAGTTTGTCAGGTTTGCTGTTGTGTCCTTGATTTCTGTTTCATTTATTTTTGATCTGATATTCATAATTTATTTATTTCTTCTAACTTTGGGATTTTTTTGATCTCTTTTATCTAACTGCTTTAGATGTAGGGTAAGTTTGTTTATTCAAGACTTTTCTTGTTTCTTGAGATAGGATTGTAGTGCAATGAACCTTCCTCTTAGAACTGCTTTTGCTGTACCCCATAGGTTTTGGGTTAACATATTTACATCATCCTTTGCTTTTAGGTATTTCTTTTTAATTTTCCTCTTTGATTTCTTCAGTGATCTCTTAGTTATTTAATAGCTTGTTGTTTACCCTCCATGTGATTGTATTATTTACAATTTTTTTTTGTCCTGTAATTAATATCTAGTCTGATAGCATTGTGGTCAGAAAATATGCTTGCTAAATTTTCTTAAATGTATAGAGGCTTGTATTGTGACCCAAGATGTGATCTGTCTTGAAGAATGTTCCATGTGCACCTGAGAAGAAAGTGTATGTTGATGTTGTTGGAAGGAAAGCCCTATAAAGATAAATTAATTCCATCTCGTCTAATTCCTCATTTAAAACTTGTGTTTCTTTATTTAATTTCTGTTTGGATGATCTCTCCATTGGTGTAATCAGGGTGTTAAAATCCCCTACTATGTTTGTGTTACTATCAATTTCCCCTTTTTTGGCTGTTAGCATTTGCCTCTGTATTGGGGTTCTCCTATGTTGGGTCCATAGACAATTAGAAACGTTATTTCTTCCTCTTGGATTAAGCCATTTATCACTATGTAATGTCCTTCTTTGTCCCTTTTAAGTCTTTATTTTAAAGTATCTTTTGTCTGATATGAGTATTGCTACGCCAGCTTTCTTTTCACTTCTCTTTGCATGGAATAACATTTTTCCATCGCCTCACTCTCTGTCTGTATGTGTCCCATGTTCTGAAGTGTGACTCATGTCGACCACATATATATGGGTCCTGCTTTTGTATCCACTGAGCCAGTCTATGTCTCTTGTTTGGAGCACTTAAGCTCTTCACATTTAAGGTAATTATTGATATGTATGTTCCAATTACAATTTCCTTAATTTTGGGGGGGTTTGTTTCTGTAAGTCTTTTCCCTCCCTTGTGTTTCCTGAGTAGGGAAGTTCCTTTAGCATTTGTTGTAAAGCTGGTCTGGTGGTGCTGAATTCTCTTAGGTTTTGCTTGTGTGTAAAGATTTTAATTTCTCCTTCCAATCTGGATGAGATCCCTGCTAGGCAGAGTAATCTTGGTTATAGTTTTCCTCCTTCATCACTTTAAATATATCCTGTCACTGCCTTCTGTCCTGTAGAGTTTCTGCTGAAAGATTAGCTGTTAACCTTATTGGTATGCCCTTGTATGCTCTTTGTTGCTTTTCCCTTGCTGCTTTTAATATTTTTCTTTGTATTTAATTTTGGGAGTTTGATTAATATCTGTTTCAGTGTGTTTCTCATTGAATTTATACTGCATGGTACTCTCTCTGCTTCCTGGACTTGATCGATTATTTCTTTTCCCATGTTAGGGAAGTTTTCCCTTATAATATTTTCAAATATTTTCTCTGATCCTTTCATTTTCTCTTCTTCTTCTGGGACCCCTGTAATTTGAATGTTGGTGTATTTAATGTTGTCCCAGAGGTCTCTGGGACTTTCCTAATTTCTTTTCCTTCTTTTTTTTCTTTATTTTGCTCTGTGTCAGTTATTTCCAACATTCTATCTTCCAGCTTACTTATCTGTTCTTCTTTGTCAATTACTGTGCTCTGCATTCCTTCTAGAGTAGGTTTAATTTCTGTTACTGTGTTCTTCATGACTGTTTTTTAGCTCTTTAATTTTTCTCGCTCCTTGTTAAACACTTTTTTTTTTTTTTTTTCATTTACTCCATCTGTGCCTCCATACTCTTTCTGAGATCTTGGATCAACTTTACTATCATTATTCTGAATTCTTTTTCAGGTAGACTGCCTACCTCTTCTTCATTTGTTTGGCCTTATAGGTTATTAACTTCTTCCTACATCTGCTGCATCTTTCTCTGCTTTCAATTTTTGTTTAAAGTACTGTGTTTGGGGCCTTCTTTTCTCAGGCTGCAGAGTCAGAGTTCTTCTCAACTCTGTTGTCTCTCCCCAGTGGGGATGTTGGGCCAGTCATTTGGGTAGGCTTCCTTGGGGGGCACGGTATTGGTGCCTGTGTTTTTGTGTGTGGAGCTGAATCTTATCCTTCTGTTGTTCAGGGATATACCTGTTGTTGTGTTTTGGTATGTCTGTGAGCTTAATATTGCTTTAGGCTGTCTGTCTTCTAACAGGTGGGGTTATATTCCTGTCTAGCTAGTTGTTTGGCTTGCAGTATCCTGCAGAGATGCTTGCTGGACTTTGGGTGAATTTGGAACTTAATATTGAGAATGAGGCCTCTAGGAGAGCTCTTGCTGATTACTATTCCATTGGGTTGGTAGATCTCTGGTGGTCCAAAGTCCTGGATTCAGCTCGAATGTCTTGGACATCCAGGGGACCCCTACCCAGGGCACAAAGACACTGGAAGCTTCACAGCATGGAGAAAAAGTAAGAAGAACTAAAGAAGAGGAAAAAAAATAGAAAGGAAAAGAAAACACAAAACCCCAAGAAAGGTAGTAATTGCAACATTAAGCATTCAAAAACACACAAAGTGACGTACACACTTGCACTCAGAAAAAGAGAAGAAAAGAGATTAAAAAAAAAAAAAAAAGACAGGAAAAAGAAAACAAAAAAGACAGTAATCAAACCAATAAATAAGCATACCTACAATACTCACAGTAAAGATTAACAAATGCATAAAATAGGAACAAGTCAAACAAAGCAAGAAGTCCTCCAATATTTCTAGGTAGGTCTCTGCACCTGCTGTGGGGACTGTGGAGAGCTCAGATTGTGATATGGTCTTAGTCTTGCATGTATTTGCCACCCCAGTCCACTGCTGCACTCTAAGTCTACAGCCTGTACTATAGAAACACTCATCAATTCCAGTAATCCACAGTTCCAGGGTCTATCAAGCCCACCATGGTTATTAAACCTGCTCCTTCTGTGGCTGTCTCCCTTTGTCTTCTTTGGTCCTAGAGTGCTTGGGGATCAGTTTTGGTTTTCGTCCTATCTCTGCATGTGGTCTGCTCTCAGGAATCAGTTCCCTGCACAGGCAATTGGGGTTGAGAAAGTGTGATTGGGCTCACTTGCAAATTCAGGCTGGGAGGAGGTAGCGATATGGCAGTCTAATTGAAATTTGCATGAGGGTTTGCAGCAGTGGAGTTTGGCAAAATCCTGAGGTGTGCCAAGCATTCTCCTAGGGAAGTTGGTCCTCAATGCAGGACCCTTGGCAGTGGAGGGCTACATCTGCTGCTGTGAGGGTGTAACCAATGACTTGGGTTGCATATAGGACCAATGGTGGCCTCAGTGGCAGGCTCTGTGTTCCAATTTAGCAGCTGTGGCTTGTGGTGGTTCTCGCACAGGGGTTGCTCTGCAGCCTGTGGGCTTATGGAGCAGGAAGCTCTTCTTGGGCACCCTGAAACAAAGTTCTCCTGCCTCTTCATCCAGCCCAGCTTTTCCCTAGTCTCCCTCCCACCTAGCTGTGGTGCACTAGCCTCCCAAGCTGTTGTCTTTCAGCCAGCCCCAGTTTTCTCCACAGTGTCTGTTCTCTGAAGCCCAAGCCTTGGTGTTCAGCCCCCACCCACCACTGTGGGTGAGCAGACTATCCTCTCAGGCTGGGAGAACTTCTTGGCGCAGATACTCCGTGCAGGAATCTTTCCACTGTGCCCTCCGTGCACCTGCTGTTGCTCTCTCTTACGTGAGCTCTGAAGCGCCCTCAGCCATCCCCTCTAGTGAGGGGGCTTCCTAGTGTATTGGAAGCTTTTCCCCCTTCACAGTTCCCTCCCAGAGCAGCCCATCCCTCAGAGATTCTTTTGTGTCTTTTTTATTACCTTGTTTTTAAAATTTTCACTACCAAGTTACATGGGGATCTTGCCTTTAAGTCTGAGGTCCCTTGCCAGCATTCACAATGTGTTCTATAGGAGCTTTTCTACCTGTAAATGTATCATTGATGTATTTGTGGGGAGCTCAGAATTTTAAGGTGGTTGGTTGCATGGCAGCCTATCTGTGCTGTGGACACTTTATGTTGAAGGGGTTGGGATGTTGCAGATGTTCCCTGTGTTAGAGACTCTGATGACCATATCCTTGCTAATTTAAGGTTTCGTGTGCTTCTCATCACCATTTTACAGAAATCGTAGAAACAAAAGTGCTGGGACAAAGACCATACATATTTTAACAATAAGTCATCTCCAAGAGGATTGTAACATTTTAGAAGTGTTCAAGATCTATGTTTTTCCTTTTTTTCTTCCTTTTCTCTCATTGCTGGCTATAATCATTCTGGTATGCAATGGGCAAAGGATAAAAGTGGAAGCTGTGGGAAGATTGTTTTTTGGAGATCAGACTTTGGGACTTCCTTGGTGGTGCAGTGGCTAAGATGCTACTCTTGCAATGGAGGGGATATGTGTTTAATCCATGGTTGGGGAACTAAATATCCACATACTGTGTGGTATGTCAGAAAAAAGAAAAGAAAGAAAAAAGAAAAGTTGATGCAGATTAGAATTTATTCTCATTTTAGTACCACCGGCTACAAATACAGAGCCTGAAGAAGAGTGGTCTCATTAACAGACACAGCTCTAGCGGTGTCCTTAGTCTTTTCAAGGGAAGTAAAGCCTGCATTTTTCTGGTTGATATTATGGCAGTAAGCCATAATGTGCTGACACCACAAGATATAGCATTGTGTTCTAGTAGAAGTGTCTATGAATTCATTCATTCATTTATTCAACATGTATTTATTGAGGGCCTACCATGTGCCTGTCACCAGTACTGGGGCCAGAACAGTGGAGGAGACTTCCTTCACCTGTAAAATGAGGGTCATGCCCTGCAGGGGCTCATGGGCAGACAGTGAAATGGCCTATGTGATTAACCAGAGCTATTATTCTTACTCTTATTGGTGGTTTCTCACCAGCAGAGAGGTGCTGCTTAAGGATCCATTAAGACCACTTGGAAAATGAGTTTGAGAAACTGTTCAGTTGAGTATATATTAAGTGCATAACAAGATATGTTTCTGAGCTTCTTTCCTTATGGGTTAGACTCCTTAGGGATACCCATGTTGAAGCCTGAGGGAAGAAAGCTGTCAGGTTAAGAGAATCAAAGAGGAGTGAAGGGAAAGACAAAGAGAGAGAAAGAGTGATCTGATGGCTTCTGCTTTCTTAGGTCTGTTCACTGCAATGTTTAGATCTGCCCTGTTTCTTGTGTTGCAGATCCCCATCACCCTTCCAATAAATTTCCCCTTTCCTTGCAGCCAGTTGGAGTTGGGCTCCTCTTACTAGTGGTTCTGACAAGGTTCTAGATCCTGCCCAATTATGATGTACCTCCTGATCCAAAGAGAGGCACCCAATCATATTAGCACCACTGGGAATAGAATACTTTATTCTTTACTGCAAATAGGGCTTTACAGATCACTAAACACAGTCCATCACCATACCTGGGTGGGAGTGCCCTATGTGTGAGTGAGTGTGTGTTTGGAGTGGGCCTGTTTGATTCCAGAAGCAGCCCCAGCATTTACACTGCAGGGGCCAAGCCAATCCTGTTGTATTCTCGATCATAAACAGAAAAATACAACCTCAGGAAGGTGTCACCCAGGATCCAGATCTCCGACCTTTTCCAGTCCTCTGTGCCCCCATGAAACTTGCTGAAACAGGTGCCCTTACGATCCTGGAAGAGACAGAAATACACCCCACTCAGCCAGATCCCTTTCCAATGACTGCCCTCAGTATCCAGAGCCAGTGTCTTCTTGGTGTTATCTCCCTCCTATAGTAAGAACCAAGTAGCTCTCTCAGCATTTGCAGAAGTGGGGTGCCATCCAAGAATAAGAATGGCCAAGACATGTGGTTGCCCTGAGAGAGGGACATAGGGGAGGGAAGGATTGGAGTTTGGGATTTGCAGATGCAAAGTACTATATAGAAGGTGGATAAACAACAAGTTTCTCCTGTATAGAACAGGGAAATACATCCAATAACCCATGATGAACCATTATGGAAAAGATTAGGAACAATAATATATATGCATGAGTGAGTCACTTTGGTGTAAGTAGAAATGAAAACAACATTGTAAATCAACTATACTTCAATTTCAAAAAACATAAAATAAATAAAAGAATAGCTGGTAGTTCCCCTGTTCTTTCCTTCTAACCCATGCTCACTGTATTATCTGCAGTGAATGTCTTTTCTTCTCCATCTTCCCCACAACCTCTTATTTAAGACTGTGATCAGCCTCACTAGGAAGACTTCCTGAACACATGCTCACCCTCCCTGGCCAATACAGGCTGGGTTGGATGACTTCACCTTGTGCTCTCCTTGTCTGTAGCCCTCATCACCCTTAAACTGGCCCTGGTACAGCTTGGCACAACCCCTGAGGAGCCATTTGCATGGAGTCCAGTGTAGAATTGCCTCAACCCAAGCAGGCTTCCCCATGGCTCCAAGAGGCTGGGGTTTCAAATTACTGATATTTCCTGTCTTCCTCAAAGCCTTCTTTTAGCCCATGAGCCTCCTCTGTCCCATAGGGAGCTGACATTAAGCCTAAACCCTGTGCCGGGTCTGTGCAGTCACTGTGCATCCTTTACACATGTGATCAATCCACTTCCCCACAGAGGGGTCTGGTAGCACAACACACAGAAGGGAAACTGGGGTTAGCAAGGGGAAGTTGCAATCGAGGACTAGGTGAACCATTTACTTGATCATCCAATCTGAACCGTTTCCAGATGAGAAGGGAGACCGATAATCATTATGGTGGGACAACACACTGAGACTCTCTCCAGCCATAGAGGTGAGTTTCTGGTTTCGCCCATCTGAGGGCTCTGCAGGAACAGAAGTTCTTTGAGGGCAAATGCCCTTATACTTCCCCTCTCCTTGTGCATCACACCATGTTGGCACACGGTGGTATCTCCATTCATTCCACGATGATGGGTGTACCAGGCTCCCCTTTACTCTCAAGTGGTTGGTATTGTGGGAGGCACTGGCCCAGACTCAGGGGCCCAGCAGCATCTGCAGTGATGTGGCTTGGCCTGCAGAGGGGCCCCTCTTCCCAGCACCAGACCAATGGTCCTGAAAGTTCCATATTTGAGAACTAGCCCTGAGTGTTGGCCTTTTACCTTCGAGATGTAGGCTTGAGCGGGCACTGGGTAGTCATTGCCATTGATGGTGAAGATGATTGTAGGCAGCTGACCAATGCTGTTACATGGAACCATGTTCTGTTAGAGAAAGAGGAGAGAGGTTGGCCAACTGATCCTTGGTGTGTGGAGAGCCCCAGAGTGACCCTGTGGCATGTCCCTTACCTTTGTTTCAAAAGCGCTGGCACCGATGAGATTGTGGATGGTGGTGACCACTCTAGCTGGGCCAAGCAGATATGAGGATGTGGTATCCAAAATGGCTTGGCAGCCTTGGAAACAACCAATAACCTTCCCCAACATGGTGATGCTGAGAGACAGTGGGATGAAGTGGGCACTAGCATCATTCTGAAGTCTCCCCCCCATAACTGCCCCCCTCCCTGACTGTCTCCAGAACAGCCCTTCAGATCATGCCCTGACTCTGTTTTTCTTTGTTCTGGTCACGTAAACTTATTTGACTTCCTCTCAGTTTTTTAATGCACCAAGCCCTTTTGCTCCTCTGGGCCTTGGCATGTGCTGGTCGCCCTTCCTAGAAGACCCCCATCCCCTTTGTCAAGCTGTTTTCTCCTCATTTTCCAGGTTACAGCTTAAATGTCACTTTTCCAGGGAAGCATTCCCCACAGACTAGATCTGGCTCCTGTCTTTTCCACTCTCTGTAGGCTCGTCCTCATTTGCAGGAAGTATCAAAGTGGTAATTTATTATGTGTGGGAGATGTTCCAAGTAAGACTGCCTCCCTAGATGTATGGTGAAGTTGTATCCTCAGTGCCTCTCTCAAGTGCCCATCACACAGTGGATGAACATTGTGTCATTCTTGATTGAATGAATGAATGAATGAATGAGGGAGTGAGTGATGAAATGCATGAGGAATAACCAGAGACCTGTGTCTGGTGTCTGACCAATAATGTGTCAACCCACACAGTGAAGACAGATGTTCTCTGGGGCAGCAGATGCCAGAGTGCTGAGGAGGGAAAAACAGGCTGCCCTCAGAGGTTGTTTTCTAGCTTGGTCCCCTCAACTGGCTCTGACACTAAGTCCCCGGACATGCGATGCCCAAGCTAGCCCAGGGGGCCTCCAAATGACCCATAAGCTTCTGTCTGAGGATATCACAGAGAATCCCATCAGCTATTGCCCCTTGTTCTCAGGCCCCTCCTATGTCCAAGCTTCCTGATTCTCTCTGTTACAGCCCCTTCCCTACTGTGTGCCCAGGATGGGGGGTGGGGGTGGTTGTTTCTGGTTAGGTGGCCTGTCCCTTTTATGATTTGCTTTCAGGTCTCAAGAAAGCAGCCAACCTCTCTCCACTGCTGGTATGTTTCTCTCTAAGGAGATCCATTTTTGAAGTCTGCCCACAACTTTCCTGTTTTTAAAGAAGCAGTTTTGTGTACTGAGAACTCCTTTGGTCCCATGTAGCCCTGGACAGTTGGATGTTTTATCACAACCCTGTTCAGGCTGGTGAAATTCTCCCTGATCCTCTGTTCAACACACTCTAGGGTCCTCAATCCATGCCATCTGCCTCACAGTGCAGACGTGAGATCTCTGCTCTCTGAGCTGCACACATCTTTCAGGAACCTTTTCAGGATGCTGCTCAGGGCCCTGGGTAGGAGGCCTTGTGTGATTATGAGCCCATAGATGAAATATGTATCTGTGTTTGTGTTTGTGTGTTTGTGTGTGTGTGTGTGTGTGTGTGTGTTTATGTTTGTTTGTAGGTGGAGCATATGTGTCTGTGTGTGCTGTGTTTGTGTGTGCATTTGTGTGTGTCTGCCTGTGTTCTGGTGTAAGAGTGGGAGTATCACTTGGGGTGGCCTCAGAGGCAGAGGTTTACCTGTTCATGGTTATCTGCCAGAAGAGGGTTCGGGACACTGGTATCCACTTGAGCTTTCCTTTGTGGTAGCTGTGGTCCACCCCGCCAAACATCACCACACTGCCATTCTTTTTCCCACTGTGTAGAGATGGAAGAGGGAAGACTCCTTGTCAGAGAATAATACCACTCACTGTCTGAGTTCTGTGCTTTTCCACCCATTGGCGGCACTACTATGGTTTCCATTTTACATAGGTATAAATTGAGGCACAGAGGGATTGATTACATGACCAAGGTCAGTCACTGACTAATGAGTGACACAGAAGAGGTTTGAAGCTGGGCAGCCTGACCGGGCTTCAGCTACCACCCTTCTGAATAGGGCATGGTCCCTTCTAGCAACCATGGTGCTCAGAGATACCCCTAAAGGACAGCATTCTGGAGAGGTCTCCTTTGTATAGCCTGTCATTTTTCAGAAAAGCCAAGGCCAGAGGACACTAAGGGTGTGGGTTAAGGTTCAGCCAATTTTGGCTTCATGGGTGTGTGACCTGTGCAATCCATGGAGCCCAATGCTCAGCAGGGTGCCCCACATCTGCTATCCATGCCTTGAAATTCCTAATACTTTCTGAACAGGAGGTCCCATGTTTTCAGTTTTCACTGGCTCCTACCAATTGTGTAGCTTGTCCTGGGCTACAACCAAAATGATAGTGAGGAAGTAAACATTCCCGCCATCCCTGTCCATACTTCCATATCAAATCCATCAGCAAATCCTGCTGTTTTTCCTCCAACTTGTATCATGACACTTGTCATTGCTCTCCCTCTTCCCTCCACCTTCCTGGACCAAGATCCTGCCCTTGAGCCCATGAGCATGGTTGTGTTCCAATAAAACTTTATTTACAGAAGCTAGTAGGGGACCAGATGTCACCCTTGGGCCATAGTTATGCTGGTGTAGATAGTCTTTCAGGAGACTTCTATAACAAGTTGTCTATACTTTTTGATGCAACTGAAAGCACCTTACAGCTGATTTAGGGATAGTAATTGTCCAGCTCAGACTTACTTGGTCAAGTAGAAGGCAAAGACAGGCTGAGAAATGATGCCTTGTATGTTCATTTTGTCAAAGATGGGGGTGGTCCTGTTGGGGGCGAGTCTGGGGTAGCCAAGGCCCAGGATGCCATCATAGTTGTCAGGTTGTGACCCAATGTATGTCTCGCTCAGATCAAGTGCCTGGTTCAGGATGACAAGGTTCCCGATCTGTGGGAGAGGAGAGTGTTCCCACATTAACGTTTAGAGAATGAGGCTGGGACTGGGCTGGGTAGAGATGCCATTAGCTCTTGAGAAGGACTGATGCCTGGCAGTGCCCTGGATTGACCTTAGATGATTAGACCAAGTTGGGACAGGAGTTCAGATTCCATTTGTGCAGGGCTGTGAATTGTAACCAACACTGATCTTCCTGGACACACCATCAGAAGTGAGTCACATTGGCCTCATATTTCCTGTATAGATGCTGAAAGTGAGACTCAGGACAGGACCAAATGATTCCCACTTGAAATCAAAATGAGTAAAGAGCAGGGTAGTCTTGTCTTTGGCATCATTCTGATCATATGATAGAAATAAACTGAATTTATTGTGAAGCATTGTGGATTATGCATCTGCTCCAGAAGCCAGAAGCCCAGTATACAATGTGGTTGCCGGAGTTCCTATGAAAATTCTGCCTGAGAAACATGGTTTTGAGGATGTGTGTGTGTGTTAGAGGGAGATAGAGAGAGAAAGAGACATAGACAGACAGACAGATAAGAGACAAAGGCCACTCAGGCCCCTTGGGGGAGTCAGGTCATAGAGGTCCCCTAGAGTGACAACCCAGTTGTCAACCCCTTCCCCACATCTTTGGCCCCCTCTTTCCCTACCCACATGCCTGAAGTCCTTGGCTGTCCGCAGGGGCCCAAGGTCAGTTTTATTCTCTACCCAAACACCCCAAACCTGCATGAATCATAACTGACCAGCCCAGCTCCATCGCTTACCAGATGGGTGACTTTGGCAAGGCTCTTCATCTCTGGACCTCAGTTCTCTCCTAGGTACAATGGAGCTAATCATAGTACTTGTTGTTGTGGGTTGTTGCAGGATTAAACTTGTTATTACCATGAAAGTCCCTGGCACAGTATGAGAAAAGTGGGTGCTTTTTTCACCTCACCCCCTGATACCAGCAAAAAAACCTTGTGGTGCGAATGGTTAAAGGAGCTGCAAGTCCACACCCCAAGCCACTCTCTGGGTTAGCAGTTCTGGGAGTTTGAGTGTCAGCAGGCGTGCTGTCTCCCCAGGAACATGTGGTGCTGGGTGGGCAGGGGCCAGCCACTAGGGGGTAATGCAAAATGTGGGCCCTCCCAGTTGCTCCTGCATCTGCTTTGTAAGCAGGGATCACTCTAAGGGCCAACCCTGACTCAGCTTCTCATTTCTAGTTACCCGAACAGTGTCATGGGCAATAATTCCAATCATCTTCCCATACTGGTAGGTGAATTCAAACTTCTGGTTCGAGGACCGATAGGTGGTGGACAGGTGAGGGTTGAACAACTTGTGTGTACCTGCAGACACCAGTGATGAATGTCCCTCAGGTGACAAGGATAGAGAAGGGGGTGGGAGGGGACTCCAAGAAGTGCAAGTGGGGGTACTCACGGCAGAAGGGACTGGAGCACTTGATAGAGGGCACACACAAGACAGATGAGCTTGTGTCAAAGATGATCCTGAACTCCTGAGGGGGTGTTCCAATGGTGATTTTGCCAACGTAGTGTGTCTAGGGGGGCCGAGGAGGGGTGATTAAGGCAGGCCTGGCTTCCTTGGCCATCCTTGATTTCAATAGTGCTGCACCCCTCCAAGTGTCCCATGTGTCCTGAAATATCTTTCCAACCACCACACCTCACAGCCTCTGCTCATACTGTTGCCTTCATGTGATTTTTATTTTTGTTTTTCTTTCATGTGCAATCTTAGTTACCTGACTAGGGATTAAACTGGCCTCAGTGCAGTATTAGCACAGAGTCTTAACCACTGGACCTCCAGGAAAGTCATGGTGCCTTCATTTGGGAAGCTCTGCAATCTCCCCTTTACGGCCCAGCCTGAGTGTTTCCTTCTCCAGGGGGCCCTCTTAGGTTACACTGGGCCACTTCCGCTCAACTCAGACCATGTCCTCTCAACACTAAGAAGTTGGCCCTTTTATTGGACATGCACTTACTCTTTTCCTATCATGTATGTTGCCCTATGCATTCTTGAAGAAGAGATGAGACCTTTTTAAAAATCTATAACAATAACCAGAGTATTAGATTTTTATGGAGTCACAGGCCATAGAGCTCATAAAAGATTTACTGATGTCCTTTTTGGATCTGCAGAGGCTGAATTTCCTTTGGCTGGGGTTTCAAACTTCATGTACAGTTGGCTTTATCTTTTGATCAGACATGGCTCACCTTTCACCTGTAGCTCCGTTGCTCACTTAGTTTAGAAAGAACAAGCTGCCTCAAACTAATGACATATCTTTGGCAAAAAATAGATGCTTACCTGCCTCCTGGTCATTGCTGGGCCCTGTCACCACACAACAAAAACCAAGGATGAGAGTGACTTCTCTGGGAATGGGGTCCCTGTTCCCCAGTGTTTCTGCTACCTGCATGAGCCCCAGGGCCAACATGCTGCCTGGCACCTCCAGACGAACCCCAGTATTAGTCCAGAACACCAGGGGTGCTGTAGAGGGCTATTTTCCCAACAAACTCACATTCTCGTAGTTCCTCAGGGGTTGAAGAGAAATTCTTGTGTCATCATTGGCATTCTGGGAACTGTCATCAGTTTTCTCCTCCAGGAACATTGTCAGAAGATTTTTCTCCCTGAGTGTTTCTCTCATGGTCTTGATCTTTGTGAGAGGGATTCTTTCAACAAACATTGGGAAAAGGAAACAAAGAAGGGGCAGCAATAAGCTGTCTTTGTTATTGTATGACTGTCATAAGTTGCATTGTAATGTTGCTGTGTATTTTCTCAGCATTTTTATGAGTGTCGTGTTATTATCAGGATACCATGAAAAGACCAGGACAAAGTCCTCCATTTGAATATAGTTTCTGTTGTGTAATCATGGGTAAGTCCTATTACCATTTGGAGACTCCAGTTCCCCATCGGTAAAAAGGTGGGATGTGATAATTCCCATCCCCTGTATAGAATGTGATGAGTATTAAGTAAGGTTATGTATAAAATGTACCTGATATGTAGGAAGTTTCAACAGTGACAGCTATTACCATTGCTAATGCCATTCCACTGTATCTTTCTCAATGAAGCTCTTTGAAGCATATAGAAGGGGATCATTATCTTCTTTTCACAGGGGAGGAATTGGAAATGAAGGGAGTTTGTGACTTGGCTCTGCTCAGCCCACATGTATGAGGTAAAACTGCCTAGAAGTAGACTTCCTGATCTTTCTCCAGGGTTCAAGGAGAAGAGAGGGGTGAGAAAGGAAGCCAGGATATGAGGTATAAATTAGGAAATTAAGAGGCTAGAGAAGCAAGGAAGAGTCAAAATAGGGAGAAAATAACTCAGAGCGTTCTGCATGCACAGAAACAGACAGAGACAGAGATAAAAGAGAGAGATACAGAGATGAAGACAAAGACATATTAGCACAGAAACAAAGAGAGAGCACATAGAAAACCTAGAAGCAAATACAGGACAACTGCTGTTTCATAGCACCACACTTACAGCTGAAGAGGTTTTCAACTGAAAAATTCCAAGGAGTGCCATTTTCACATAGGTCATGCCGTGACTGGCACTTCCAGAGTTTTTCAACCCTGCAGGGAAACCCCAAGACCCTTGGGTCCCACAGTGCCCATGGCATGGTACTCATCAGTAAGTGTGAGATGAACTTTAAGACTGTCAGGGAATGAATCCATTCCCTTCTAACCCTGATGGGTGGAAGAATAAGAGGACAAGAAAAACCCCAGAAAGCTAGATGATGCCACTTACAGTCCCCGTACTTACATGACTAGGCACTCTGAAAAGGCCACCAGTCCGAGGATCCCAAGCCACTTCATGTTCCTTTCCTGGTTGCAATTTCTCAGGAAAGAGCATGCAGTGCTGGCCAAGAGCTCCTAGTTATATATGCTCTGACTTGCCCTCCCCTGTAGGCCACGAAAGGATCTGATAAGAGATATGAACCTGTCCATAAAATCTTTACCTTCATCAATATTTGTGGGATGTGGACTTCAAAAATACTTAAACACACAGATTTCTAGTGGAATCTCTTCCATGGGGCTTGCCTGAAAAACCAAGCTGAACCACACAGACTAACTACGAGTGGGGATATTCTTCCTAAGTTGGAGACAGAACAGTGTTACTAACATGATGACAATAAATGCTAGGGCCATGTTTGACATCAGTGATCTCATGTGGTCTTCCCAGCAACTTCATGAGATGCACATTGTTGTCCACAGTTGCAAAGGAGATTGCTAGGTTGAAAACAAGTCAAATGGCAAAGTGAAGACTTGAGGAGCAGCTCAGTGATATATGAGTGACTCATTTTAGTTAATGGGAGAGATGGCAGAAATCAGGGTCACTTATGATGCCAAACTGCATTAACAATCTAAGCTAGAGTAGTATTACAATTGCAGAGTTCCACTATTGGAAGACAGGTGATACACACATCCACAGATGCTTAATATTATCCAAAAATCTTATACAGAGGACCCTGTGTGCTGGAATTTGTGTTAGATGCTGGGAAGCAAAGTTGATTAAGACACAGGTCATGTTTATCTTCAGGGAGCTAGCTGTCTAGGGCAATTCCCACAAACTCATGGCCCAGGAGGTAAGAGAAATGAGGAAAGGCCCTGAGCGGGCATCATGGACATGGGGCAGGCAGCACATACCATACCCATGGGGGCAGCATGTCCTCAACCCCAACCACCCTCTGCCATGCTGAAAAGAAACCTCGTTGTACAAGTTTTCAAGAGAAGTTAGAAATTTTGATGTATATGTAATTTTCCCTAATTTTAAATACGAGCAAAAATTTCTTTTTTTTTAGAGAACATCATGAGAGCCAAATGTGAAACAATTATGTGCTGAATTCAGCCTGAAGGCTGTGCAGGTTTTTATTTCTAGCCTAGAGGCGGGTGTAGAGAGGGAACAGAGATGGGGTTCAATTCATGTTGGTTGAAGGAGTAAGAGACTGAATGCATCTTAACCATGTTAATTTCCCTTCCATTTGTAAAGAAAGATTACCAGGATTATATAAACCAATGAATTTAATAATGTCCACTTGCTGAGTATCTGATTTATTTCCCCAGTAAGCCATGCCTTGAAACATTTTGTCTCCCAAGCCAAACATGGAAAGAAATAATTTTGAAGGGCTTTATCTCTGAAAGAAGACAGAAAAGACCACTCAGACATCCTGCTCAGCCTGAGATGAAGCGGCTACCTGTTAAACTGTTATTCCAGACAAAGGAAAGACAATGAAGTTTTGTGGCTCCTTCCAGGAATCCCAGGGCCTGTGCGTTTCTGTGTGAGATCTATCCAAGCCTGTCCTTTGGTTAGAACAATGGGAGGCTGACCTGGGTACCAGGTGGGCGATAGATGAGGTGTGCCGTCTTCCTATGAATGATTTCATGTTGCAAAAATTAGGTTTGGTGGCTCAATCCCTATGGAGGGGATTTGACAGCATCTAGCAACTTGCACACAGAATACCAATTAGCTCAGCCACTCTATTTCTAGGGATTTATACCAAAGATGCACTGGCAAAATTTCAAAAAGACATATGTACAAGGTATTCACTGCAACATTATTTGTTAAGCAAAAGATTAGACACATGCCTGAAGTGACCATCCATTTGGGAGTGTTGAATAAGGCATAAGGCAACCAAACAATTGGGTATAATGGGGATGGTGGGAGGCATGCAATGGCTGATGTTTCAGGATGTACTGGTCAGTTTTTTACAAAGAGGGAAGAAAAATGTTTATACTTTGTTGCTTCTGCATACACATATATGTTATTTTCAATAAAAAGACCAGAAGAATAAGCCAGAAAGTAATACATTTGTAATTTATGGGGGAGGGGCAGGGACAGAAGTGAGATTTCTTTTGCTTCATAGTTTGACTTTGCAACCAAGTAAATGTGTTACAGAATCAAAAAACACATCAATAAACACATGTGTCTAAATTGAGAACTAAAACAAATGGGTCTAATTCCATCAAGGTGGTGAGAGAGCCACAGAGAACAAAATATTACTTAAGTGGGTTTAAAATGCAAAATTTTGACTCTACATTCAGAGTGGGATATCTTGTAAAGACAAAGACAAATAAAGAAAGAAAAACACCTTCTCTCTGAAACAAAACCAAAAACAAAAAGCTAAAGAAATCTGAAACTATATCCAACACCTTATTGTTGGTGATGTTGCTACTGTTATTTTGAAAGTAGAGTATGCATGTGCATACAAGTTAAAGCAAGTAATTAATTTATTCTCATGTTGTTACAAAGAAAGACTCGGTGGAAGAGATAAAAGAGATTTAAATACACAACCCAAAAGCTTAAATAAAACCTGCTTTTCTTAAAAATTGAATTGGAAGTATAAGTATGTACCAATGAATTATTTAATTTAGAAAAAACAAATCTGGAACTTCCCTGGTGGCACAGTGGTTAACAATCTGTCTGCCAATGCAGGAGATATGAGCTTGAGCCCTTGTCCAGGAGGAGCCCATTTGCTGCAGAGCAACTAATCCTGTGCAGAAGAACTAATCAGCCCTAGAGCCTGCCAGCCACAACTACTGAGGTCACGTGCCACAAATACTCAAGCCCGTGTGCCTAGAGCCCATGCTCCACAACAAAAGAAGCCACCTCATTTGGAAACCTAAACGAGATCCAACAAAAGAGAAGACCCTGCTTGCTGTAATGAGAGAACACCTACAAACAACAACGAAGATCCAACACAACCTAAGTAAATAAATAAATAAATACACAAATAAATGTAATGAAAAGTAAATATTTAAATGAGTAAAAGAAGAAAACAATCTGTACTTCTTGGCTCTGATCACTGAAAAGCCTAGAAGCAGTGGCAACTTGATATCAGTGAGAATTGTTAAGTATAAATTGGAACTTGACATCTGCCTGTACAAGTTTTAAATCACTTGGTGCTGCTGTAGCTACTGATGTTCCACATCCCCTGAAGGGAATTCAGGGTGGAGGCCAATAATGAGGCACTCTGTGCTTTGGAGGATGGGCAGAACAGGTCTTTAGATAGACAGATTTTTCAGGAGATGATTTTATGAGCTCAACACTTGCATCCTCTCATATCTGAAAAAGCACTAAATCCTTACATGGTGACATCTGCTCCTCATGACTAGCAGAATCCCCCTACCAAAAAATGTATCAGATTTCATGTACTCCTCCTTTACCAAGAATACATACATACTAATCTTTCCCCCTGCCTCTTCGGAAGAGTTTCTCAGAGCTATCTGGCATGCTGTCTCCCAGGTTGCAGTCCTAATTTTGCCCCAAATAAACTCAAGTCGCAACTCTCATGTTGTGCATTTTTTTTAAGTCGACAGTTTTGGCAACCATGAATAAGGGACCCAGAGTGGATGTCTCTCCTTCGCCTGAACTCTACGAGGAACTGGAGCCTTGGTACCAGCAGAGGCCCTTTGAGCCCATCTGCATCCTCAGGGAGTCCAGACAAATTTGGGTAAGTGTCTCCTGGTTCTTGGGTCTCCCATATTGGTTGATGATCCTGAGTTTTATTTGGCTGTGTAGCAGGTACCTGCTTCCTCCCTCTTGAAAAATACTGGAGGGGTGCCCTGGTTGAAAGATACCAGAAAAATACCCATCAGGTGGATAAATACTGGTTGGGAGGGCTTGGTTGAAAGATACCGAGGAATACCCACCAGGTGAAAGATCCTGTGGAGGCCCTCATTGAAAGATACCAGGAGAATACCCACCCAGTTGAAAGATACTAGGGGAGGCTAGGTTGAAAGATACCAGGGAATAGCCACTCAGGTGAGAGATACTGGAGGGAGCTCAATTGAAAGATACTGGGGAAAAGCCACCTAGGTGAAAGATCCTGGTGGGGGGGTTTGGCTGAAAGATACCAGGGTTTGCTCAGTTGTAGGAGACTGAGTGGTCTTGGCTGAGTGGTTAGATAAGAGGCTAATCTGACACCTTTGCTCAATTCAGCTGCCTCAATTGAATCTGTCAGGATAAAGTGAAGATATTACATGAGAGCTTTGCTCCAAAGACAAGGGACAAGAATCCTCCCAGCCAGTACGGGTCACTCAGGTGACTGAGGGATTTATAGGCATGTTGGAGACATATTCCTCATACCGTGCAGTGGCCCCACAGGAAAACCCACTCATTAAATAATTCTGATGCTAAGGGAGTAAGTCTCATTAGGGAGACCCTGATTTTCTCTCCCTCTGCCTTGAGACCACAGTTTACAGGAACAAAATCTTATCTAAACCATCTCTAATTCCTGAGATTGAAAAGGAAAAAAAAAAAAAAAAAAAAAAACTGGAAGAAGCTCTTTAATTTTTTCTTATTCCAGCAGTTTATAAAATAGTGAGTTTTTGTATTGTGATATCTAATTCATGACTAAGCATGGAAAATGAAGTTCTGAGTTTGTGTATGTCTGAATATGTGTATGTCTCAGTGTGTATCTGTTTTTAGATATTGTTGCTGAGGTTAATTTGTAAAGAAGCTCTAATTGAGTGGCTTAAGGAAAAATAGAGACTTACAAATTGAGCAATTCTAAAGTACAAGAGAAATTAAGCTAAATAAATTTCAGGTTCATGTGAACTGTGAAATAATCAGTATTAAATTAATACTTGGTATTAATGTTTGTTAATCTAATTGTGTCTCCAAACATAATCCAAAGCCCACCAATTCTTTTACCACTCCCCAAAACCTTCACTATTTATCTTCAGAGGCTTGTAAGTATTAAACAAAGTGGAAACAAAGTCATCTTAGGAGGAAATTACTTGTACCTTTGAGAGGTAAATGTCTTATCTGGTCATGTAAGGAATGGTTATCTGTGCTACCTTTATAAATGCAAATTTGAAAAAAGGGGTAAAATAATTTAGAACTTGACTTGTCAAGGATAAATAGAAATCTTAGGTGTCTTTTCTGTAAATAGTAGTAAAAGGGCTTAGCAACTACATGACCTCCAATTTTTCCATCTGCTAGAAGCCAATTTGAATCCAACCCCTTGTAACTGATTCCTTTTATGCTGTACCTGACTCAGAACTAAATTTTGGAATGGGAACTATGAGGCCTCTGTGTTTGTTTGTGTGTTCATGTGTACCTATGTTTGTTTTAGGTGTATGGTATTGCCAGAAAGGCATTCATAAAAGAGCTCCAATTGGCTTTTAAAAAATTAATTAAGCGTTTATGTAGATACTCAGAAATAGAAAATAATCTGGCCAGAATGTATTTCAGGTTCATGACATCTAGAAAAATCAGTACTGAACTGATATTTAGTATTGAAGATGGCTTAAGCTTGTTGGTTTCATTAATATGGACATGTTTTGGAGTCATCAACATTAAGTATAATTTATATATATATATATATATATATATATTAGTTTGCCTAGGTGCAATATAAGTTAAATAAAGTCTTGTTATAACAGGTACAAATTTATCAGCAAGGAAAGTAACTTGATGTGAAGAAAGTTCTAAGGAAAGAAAATGTAAATGAGATAAAAGCTTTTAGATAAACTCTATTAATAAGAATTATGCTTTAAGAATGTTTGCCTAAAATAGTCTCTCTAGATTCTGGTAACTTGAAATTCTGGAGGTGTACTAAATTAAATGATGAAAGCTTATTGACTAGCTAGGTCATTCCCAAATAAAATAAGATACTGAAACATTAATTACTGAACATTGGCTTCCTTTCACAGAGAAACAAAAGGGTATTTAGGACTATTGATGAAAATGTTTGGTGCTATATTCTCTAAAAAGGCAAACATTTTTAGAAAACATCCCTGGTATTTATGTTCACCAATCTACAAAATACTATCCTAAAGGACAGTTCATGTTTGTTTAAGGAAAGTAGGATGTGTGTTTTCAGTAAAGAAGGCCTGAAGAATGGAATTACGTTTTATTAAGGGAAAAGGAAGTAAGTCAGTCTGACTTACAGGTGGCTGTTTCTGGATGGAAATTAAAGTAATGATACTGGAAGTGATAAGAAGTCTTGTGGAAATTGGACCCTAAGAAAAGTGTTTTGTGCATGATCAGGATTGACTAAGTTTAGATAAATTTAGTTGAGTAAATTAATTTTAAAAGTAAGCTAGTGCAAAACTTTGTTTTTTCTCTCTGTTAAGACACGTTTTCTTAAAATGTTGAACTGCGTTTTGATAACAGGTTTTGTTTCCTTACCTTTTAAGTGATCTGTTCTGTATTTGCCTTTGAAATCTTTTATTGTTGCTTTGCATAAGTGAATAACTATTTTTTCCACAGTGATTTGTGAACCTATCTGATAGAGTGTTCCAAACTCTTTCTAATATTTTTCACAAAACTTCCTCAGACAAATTCTGATGAAGTCCTTTTGACCTCTAGCTAACTTTGGAATGCTTCAGAGGGCCTCTGAAACATCCCAAAGAAACATATAAACTAGGTTTATTTGGTTCATTAAGTTACATGGGAAGTATAGTCAAATGAATAATAAATCTTAGATTTTAGTGCATGGCAATTGTTATTAATATAGTCTAGAAATTATATGGAGTTCCTAAAACCTGATATTTCATGGTAAAATGTTATCAATCATGATTCTAGTTATTATCTTCAAGTGTTGTATGTCACAACAGTAATCAAATTTGTCAATTGACATTGCAACCAGATTTTAAACACGATTTCTTAAGCCTTATGTCACTATAGACAGTTATAGTTTTATTCGGATGCCTTGGTAAAAATGTTTCCTCTTCAAGAAGATTCATAAAAAAGGCCTTTTGGATAAATACAATTTCTAACTTTCAGACCACAATGCTGCATTGGGTAAGCAGTTGAAGAATCCTAATGAGAAACCTGATGGCTTCATAAGATGTTAACAAAAAGGATAAGTTACATAGGACTGAGTGAACTGGTGAATATGATTATAAATTTTATGGTTTCTATCTGAAAAATTATTGGTTTAAATCGGTTTTTCAGATGTAAGGGGAAAACATTCCCCTCAAACTGATTATGATTTATAGTAAGTTGGTACATTATACATTTGTAAAGCAAGATTGAAACATTTATCTTTTCTACCTGTTCCCTCCAGACTTTCAAAATCTTAGGTTCCCAGCAGCTTTATCAGATAAATTGGAAAGGCAATCTCACTAACAGGTATAGAGAACTCAAGGGCTTTTGGGAAACTTGAAAAGGGAGGAATTCACCAACTTCTGTTAGGCAGAAATCTGTGATAAGCCCAAGCCCTTGGTGTGGCTTTCCTAGCCCTGAGAGATCTTTTCTAAAAAACTCCAGTCTGAGATGCCTTATAAAAGTTTCAACAAAGCAAAAGGCCTATATGATCAGCCCAGAGTAGTTACATAAATTATAGTTACATAAATTATCAGGTCAAATTTATTTTGAGACCAGACATATTTTGCAAACAAGTTAGTCTTAATTTGCTTATATTGAGTGAAAGTGAGAGTAATTTTAGTGAGAAAAAAATTATGTTTCAATGAATATTAAGTGCCAGTTTTGCTGATGGAGGTCTGTATTTCATAAGATTCACTCTCTGCATAGTTCCTTGCTGTTATGCTATAGTAATGTAAAGTCCAACTGAGTTTTTAAAAGGACACTCTCAGTTTGTTTCTGAAGCTGATCTCAGTACTCTATCTTTGGGTGAAAATCAGATGCCCCACAACCTGCGATCAGGGGATTAGGCATACTAAAAATGACATAATTTAAAGGACAGTCTCCAACCTAGATGGCAGAACGCTTGTCAGAAGAGAAACCCAGTCATACCAGGACGAGAAGAAGCCGACATCAGAAGTAGACAGCTAGCCCAAGATGCTGGACCTGACTCATATGACCATTTATAATGTTTTCTTGACTACTTGGACCTTTACATATAAATCAAATGCTTTTTCTATCATGGGCACAATCCTATGCTAATTTTAAAAACCAATCCAATTGTTGGATTTTTGGCCAATTACCTATGAGAAGTACTTTTTGTTGCCTTGGTGGATTTCTCCCCTCCAAGGCTCTAATTGGATGACTCTTAGAAAATCTACTCTAGAGAAAGAGAAAAAATTAGGGTCTTGTTAGAGGGATCCTCTTGCTTTACTAATTAATAATACCTGCTCTGGTCCTGGTCATAAATTAAAATTGTCTTTTACACTCACTCAGGCTCCCTCAGAATGACAACTAAGTGTCAAACGAAAACTGTTACCTCTCGTCTACTAAAGGGAAATCTCCCACAATTATGGGATGCATTTATGTGGTTAAGAGCACACTATAATTATTGAAATTAGGCTGGGTGCCTTATAAACAATACCTACATGTTATTACCCTTAGACACAGTGATTGGAGTGGAACTGACTGACTCAGATGACCAGAGATTCACTGGCTTGCACCTAATGGAATTCATTGGATTTGTGGTACAAATTTATGGCCTTGGCTTCCACTGGGATGGGTAGGAAGATGTACCCTAGGATTTGCCTTGACTGAACATCGTATATGTAACAAATGAGAGACCATTGGCAGGAGCTGAAGGGTCAAGTGATCTATATTCTGCTGGTATGATGATATAGCAGCTACGTTTGCACCTTCTAGTTGGCCATATCAAAGACTTAACAAAATTCACTCAATGGATCTTAAATGATAGTAACTGGGCAATCAGCCTATTGAATTCTGAGGTCTCTATGATGAGAAAAGCAGTGCTATAATACCACATGGCCCTTGACATCCTTACAGCATTTCAGGGAGGCACCTGTGCCATAATTCAAGCTGAATGCTGTTTTCATTGTCGATTAATCCTCTAATGTAAATCATTTAATGAAGCATATTAAAATCAGATTTCTGCATTAAGCAACCCACTCCCAAATCTTGACTTCTTTAAAAACTGGTTTGGTATGGGAAGCTCTTGGCTTAAATATTTACTTTTAACTCTATTAATGCTATTAACTATATTGCATTTTGCCTGTTTCACAAGATTGTTGTTTTTTGTATTACCAAATGTGTGACTGAGCCTCCAACAAAAATAATGATGACAAGACTACTTGAAGCTGTTGATCAAATATATAGTTCTCTATGTGATCAATGATTGTAATAGTGTAACTCTGGATATGGGGGGATGCATCAAGAGGAGATTTTTCCTGGACCATAAGAGCTTAGGAATACAGGTGTTCCGGGGAACTTTGACTTTTGTTACAAAGACCTAGCCCAGTACTGGCACATTGAGTGGCCTATCCACAAAATACTCATCAGACCTAGGAATGAGGCTTCCTAGCACCCTTGGATGAAATGGTCATGAAATGCCTCTCAAAGCTTGGTTAAATTTATGACCATGTGGGGGTCCTGTCAAGTATAAATTGGAACTTGTCATCTGCCTGTACAAGAATTAAATCACTTTGCACAGCTGTAGCTACAGACCTTCCACATCCCCTGAATGGAATTCAGGGTGGAGGCCAATAATGAGGCACTCTGTGCTTTGGAGGATGGGCTGAACAGGTTTTTAGATAGATAGATGTTTTCAGGAGATGATTTTTTGAGCCCAACCCTTGCATCCTCTCATAGCTAGAAAAGCACTGAATCCCTAATTCTGATATCTGCTCCTCATGACTAGCAGAAATTCCCTGAAAAAAAAAAAAAAAGTAACTGATTACATGTACTCCTCTTTATCAAGAATACATATATACTAATCTTCCCCCTGCCTCTGTGGAACAGTTTCTCAGAGCTATCTGGGATGCTGTCTCCTGGGTTGCAGTCCTAATTTTGTCCTAAATAAACTCAACTCACAAGTCTCACGTTGTGCTTTTTTTTTTTTTTTTTTTTTTTTTTTTTGTAATTTGAATGCATCCTGAGGCCTGGCTTCTGGCTTCTAAATGCCATTTTCCAGCAGATGATCTGTAGATTCTTGAAGAGATGGCTGATTTCAGGGCTAGGCCAAGAAATGCACATGATAAGCCTGGGAATCTTGATGGACCAGAAAGCTGAGGGCCTTCAAAGTCTACCGAGGGCTGAACAAAAAGTTTAGGAATCCATATGAAGAGTCCAAAAATGCCACACTTTTGAAACAGGAGGGAAGGGTGCAGGGTACAACCTTTGAAAGAATGTCCTAGCCCATGGCCATGACATAAACTGGGAGAACCAAATGGGTCCAAGATGGTGGACAAGTTATCTTTCACTAGACCTTGAGCCTCAGATATACAAGCATAAATATCAAAAAGTGGGCAGTGGCCAAATTCTGGGAAATAGTTGCCCCTTCCTGAAATAGCTGGAATATCCTTCCCTCTCATTAGCCTATGGAGGTAGCGACCCATATGAAACATGACAACCTCATATCCTAGTGCCTTTCTCACCTTCTGAGATGGCCCAAATTCTGTCTGTGGAGTGTGTTTCTGTCTGAATCAATCCACTTCTTACCTGTCAGTTTTTCTTTTTCTGAATTCCTCCTGCTATGAGACATTAAGGAGCTGAGCTTCCTTCAGTTGTGAAATGAGGTGTCTGATCTCAGTTGGAAGACATTGGGTTTTGGCCAGGTTTGAGTTTCAGTAGCATGAGTTCACGTCCCAATCACGGTTTTGACTGGATTCATGACCGGGCACATGGGTCCAAGCTCCAACCCCAGGTGCTGGGTTTCAGCTGTCCACCACAAAAAGACAAGGAAAATGTAAGAAAATATTGAGAGTTAGGTCTTGAATCTAAAGAGACCCTTGCTACCCCATGATTCATGTATACTGGGGAGGATGTTCTGCTGATGTTTGCTCACTTTTGACTGGTGTGTCAACTTCTATGATTATACACATTTGACAGCAGGTCCAGGACAACTGTCAATCTCTATACTCTTCTCCCTGACTCTGTGCTTTGTCTCCTACATTTTTACATTCTTATTCTTTCCTGATCTCTTTTCTTCTTTCCTTTTCTTTCTTTCTTTCTTTCTTTCTTTCTTTCTTTCTTTCTTTCTTTCTTTCTTTCTTTCTTTCTTTCTTTCTTTCTTTCTCTCTCTCTCTCTCTTTCTCTCCTTCTTTCTTTCTCTGTTAACCCCAGAAGACCTGTATGGTCACCAGTATGTACTTTTTATTGCCTTCACTCCCACCCTCTGCTTTACATGTGCTGACCCTTTATTTCCAACTTATATGTAGAACAACTCCTGCTCATTGTCAACACCATTGTGGACATCTTCTGTATCATTTCCTTGTGACAACTTTTAGGGCACTAACACCTATTTGAGAGACTACCTTGCAAGGGATAGCATCAATATCATAAGTGCAAATCTTGGCCATGTTGTGTGGCAGATTTTAATTTAAGAGTGGAATTTTGGGTAGCTCAGGACTTAAGAGCTGTCACTTCAGGCTCATCTGAAGTGGGTCAGGCTCCATCAGTCTCAAACAATACCCCTTAAAACCATGTACTCTGTGATTGGGAAAGATTTGGAGAACAGGAATAAAAAGGAAAAACAGGAAGAATACCTTAGTAGGTTTTGTCATCAGATTTGGACACATTATGAGTTAAAATATTTAAAATGGAGTGAAGTACACTATGTTCAATTTGTCATGGCCTTGTATCTAGGCAATGGCACCCAAAAGAAATTTAAACCTGTGTAGCCCTGAGAGATAACTTCCTGAAGGACACAGAGGACAGTTTAACTGATACACCCTATAGGGCCATTAGTCCCAGGCCACCCTGGCACCCTCCTCCCCCATGTTTCAGGCCCTTTGGGCTCAACATTTCTAACCCAGCCTGCCCAAGACCTTTGGCACCAAATTCAGGAAACACTGGCTGTTACTCAGACTCTGATGAATGGTGTGTTCTGATTGACTTTTTGGTTTTTAGTATAGCGTTATGGTTGAGAAGGCTGAACACCTCCAGAGAAATATGCAAAGACCTAGATGATGGCAGTGGCTTTTTCTGCTCAGAGACCATGAAAAGGAAGCTGGTTTTCTTGGTCAGTCTGTCCCTGTAGACCACAACGTCCATGGGTACCCACACAAGGCCAGTGTCCCCTGTGTGGAAAAAAGGGGCACTGAGGGGAAATTGTGATCAATGTAACCTTTGCAAACAGCTTCTTTGAAGAGGGAATGTCCTAGACACCAGAGATCAATGCGGGTGCCTTGTCCATTGATGGTTTTGCAAACAGAAGACTGTAGGGGTACAAGGCCAAAAGTGGCTCTGCCTTGATATACCATCTACATAAGTAATATAAAGCCTCGAGTGATCATTGATGTGGTGGTCCACTTGATAGAATTTCTCATAGACACGGGTGCCACCTTCTTGGTCTTAACCCAAAGGATTGGAAACCTTAGCAATCATATGGAATATGTAATGGAGTTTAAGGGAAGAGACAAGGGCACAATTTTCTGGAACCCCTTTGGTGCAAAATCAATGGTCAGCTTTCTTTACTTTCTTTTCTGTTTGTGCCTGACTGTCCCATCATTTTAATGGGAAGAGATTTATTAACTAAGTTAGGGGTCACTCTGTTTCTTGAGGGGCAAGTGATCCACCCTCATCATCAAACATTTCTAACAAAAAGCAAAAAGGAAAAGATAAAATCCGAAGCTAAATTAGAAGACTATGTAAATAGAAGACATCCTAAGTAAAGACACAGGATGTCAAGGTTCTGGGCTTGGCCAAAGATATGCAGCCAATGATTATTAAGTGAAAAGTGTTACATAGTATCTAAATGTAAGGTAGAGATTTCTTAAACCTAGGGAAGATCCTCAAAAATGTTTGTAAAGAAATGATCAAAATAGGAGGCCATTAGTCTGACTAAACTGACCACAGCTGATAATTCCGGTTGATGGGAACTTTGGAAGAGGCCAACTCCCCGAAGCTAAAAGAAGAAAAGTAAAACTTTCCAACATAGGTGAATGGGTATGTTAGGTCTTCAATATCATTGAGATAACCACTCATTTCTTTGAAAAAGAAAACAAAACTGTCCTTTGTTTTTCAAATATAGTCTTTACAGGATCAGGGGTGTGGCTTCAAAAGTAATCCAAAGCCCACCAATCATTTTACCACTCCCAAAACCTTCCCATTGTAATTTAAGAGGCTTTAAGTATTAAGCATAGAGGAAACAATGTCAAACTAGGAGCAATTTACCTGTACCTTTGAGATGCAAATATCCTATTTAGTCTTCTCAGGAACCCTTCCCTCTACCATTTTTTTAAATGCAAATTTAAAGAAAAACAGGTTAAAGTAGTTTACACCTTAACTTGTCAAGGATAAAAAGAAATCCTAAGTGTCTTTTTTTGGTAAACAGTAGAAAAAATTATTTAGTTATCTCCATATGTGACCTTGATTTCTTCCATCTCCAGAAGCCCAATTTGAATACACTCTCTTGCAACTGATGAGTTTTATGTTGTACCTGACTTGGGACTAAAATTTTTGAATGGGAACTATGAGGCCTCAGTTTTTGTTTGTCTTTGTTCATATGTACCTATGTATGAGTCATAGGTCTATGATATTGCCAAAATTAATTGCTAAAAGACACATTTATTTGACTTAAAGGAAATACAGTGCTTATATAAACACTCAGAAGTAGAAAATAATCTGTTGGGAATGAATTTGAGGTTCATGTGATCTGGAAAATATGCAGTACTAAACTGATATCTGCTATTGAAGGTGGCTTAAACTTATTGGGTTGATCAATATAGGCATGTCTTTAGAGTCATCCATGCAGAGTATATTTCTGTTGTACCTAGGTTTTCTTGAGGTCAAGTAAAACTTTATTCTGTTATATATCTGACAACCAGAAGATTAATTCTATGTGTGAAAAACAATCTTTTAAGGATAGTAAGATGTATGTTTTCAGGAGAGAAGAGGTGGAGAATGAGAAAAAAAAAATACTGAAAGGGGTTGTGCATGATTAGGGTTTTCTAAAATTTGATTAAATGTAGTTGGGTAAACAGATTTTGTTGGCAGTGGGATGGGACAAGACTGAATTCAGTTTCCCCCTCCCAAGCTTTCTTGAAATGCTGATTTTAATAAGAGATAACACGAGTTTCTTTGGCTTTAAGTGATCTGTATGCTCATCTGAGTTCTTTTGTAACTGTAGTTAAGGAATAAGTATTTCTTCACAGTGACTTATGATCTTTTTTGACTAACTTTAAAACTTGTTGACAAACTTCCCAAATATCATTTTTTAATTTTTAAATTAATTTAATAGCTTTAACAACATAGAATTAACTGCATAAGTGTAAAGTGGATAATTTGATATTTTGACATATGTATACTTCCCTGAAACCATCACTGTAATAAAGAGAATGAAGTTATCATTTTTCCCCAAATCATCCATATGTCTGTTCTCTTTTATTTTTAATTGTTTCAATTCTTTATTGCAGTATAACTGCTTTAGACACTTGTGCCAATTTCTGCTGTACATCAAAGTGAATTAGCTGTATTAATACATGTTCTCTCATACCCCCTCCCTCCCGTGACTCCCTCCCACACTCTCAATGACAGCCCTCTAACTTACCACTCATCATCAAGTTGATTGCCATATGTTATGCAGCAGATTCCCACTAGCTATCTATTTTACATTTGGTAGTGTATATATGTCAATGCTAAACTCTCACTTCATCCCAGCTTCCCCTTTGCCCCCTCCCTTGCTCCATGCCCTCAAGAACCTTCTCTGCATCTACATCTTTATTCTTCCCCTGCCACTGGGTTCATCTGTACCACGTTTGTAGATTTCATATACATATGTGTTAGCATATGGTATTGTTTTTCTCTTTCTGGCTTACTTCACTCTGTATGACAGACTCTGGGACCATCCAACTCTCTACAAAAAACTCAATTTCATTCCTTTTCATGTCTGAGTAATAGTCCATTGTATATATGTGCCACATCTTCTTTATCTATTCATCCGTCAATGGGCATTTAGGTTGCTTCCATTTCCTGGCTATTTTAAATAGTTGTGCAATGAACATTGTGGTATATGTGTCTTTTTGGATTATGGTTTTCTCAGGGTTTGTGCCCAGTAGTGGGATTGCTGGGTCATATGGTAGTTATATTTTTAGTTATTTAAGGAAACTTTATATTGTTTTCCATAGTGGCTGTATCAATTTACATTCCCACCAACAGTGCAGGAGGGTTCCTTTTTCTTCACACCCTCTCCAGCATTTATTGTTTCTAAATTTGTTGATGGTGGTCTTTCCTACTGGTGTGAGGTGATACATTATTGTAGATTTGAATTGCATTTGTCTAATGATTAGTGATGTTGAGCATCTTTTCATGTGTTTCTTAGCCATCTGAATGTCCTCTTTGGAGAAATGCCTATTTTAAATCATTTGCACGTTTGTGGATTTTTTTTTTTTTTTTAACCCTGAGCTGCATGGACTGCATGTATATTTTGAAGATTAATCCTTTGTCAGTTGCTTCTTTGGCAAATATTTTCTCCCATTCTGAGGGCTGTCTTGTCTTGTTTATGGTTTCTTTTGATTTGCAAAAGCTTTTAAGTTTCATTTATGTCCCATTGGTTTATTTTTGATTTTATTTGCTTTATTCTAGGAGGTGGGTCAAAGGATCTTGCTTTGGTATATATCATAGACTTTTCTGTTTATGTTTTGCTCTAAATGTTTTATATAGTTGGGCCTTGCATTTAGGTCTTTAATCCATTTGGAGTTTATTTTTTGTAAGGTGTTAGGAAGTGTTCTAATTTCATTATTTTACATGCAGCTGACCAATTTTTCCAGCACCACTTACTGAAGAGGCTGTTTTTTGTTTTGTTTTGTTTTGTTTTCATTGCATATTCTTGCCTCTTTTTATCAAGGATAAGGTGCCCATATGTTCATGGGTTTATCTCTGGGCTCTCTATTGTGTTCCATTGATCCATATTTCTGTTTTTGTGGCAGTACCTTATTGCCTTGATCACTGTACCCTTGTAGTATAGTTTGAAGTCAGGAAGCCTGATTCCACCAACTCCATCTTTCCTTCTCAAGATTGCTTTGCCTATTTGGGGTTTTTTGCATTTCCATACAAATCATAAAATTACTTGTTCTAGTTCTGTGAGAAACACCATTGGTAATTTGATAGGGATTTCATTGAATCTCCAAATTACTTTGGGTAGTATAGTCATTTTCACAATGTTGATTCTTCCAAACCAAGATCATGGTATGCTCCTCCATCTGTTTGTATCATCTTTGATATCTTTCATCAGTGCCTTCTAATTTTCTACATACAGGTCTTTTGCCTTCTTTAGCAGGTTTATTCCTAGGTATTTTATCCTTGTTTTTGCAAAGGTAAGTGGAAGTGTGTCCTTAATTTATCTTTCTATTTTTTTTTTTTTTTAGTGTGTAGGAATTAAAGTGATTTCTGTGCATTAATTTTGTATCCTGCTACTTTACTAAAGTCATTGATTAGTGCTAGCAGTTTTCTGCTAGCTTTTTTACAGTTTTCTATGTATAATATCTTGTCACCTGCAAAGAGTGACAATTTTATCTCTTTTCCAATGTGGATTCTTTGTATTTCTTTTTATTCTTTGATTGCTGTGGCTAATGCTTCCAAAACTATGTTGAATAATAGTTGTGAGAATGGTCACCCTTGTCTTGTTCCTGTTCTTAGAAGGAATGCTTTCAGTTTTTCTCCAGTTAGAATGATTTTGGCTCTGGGTTTGTCATATATAGCTTTTATTATGTTGCAGTAATTTCCTTCTATGCCCAGTTTCTGGAGAGTTTGTATGATAAATGGATGTTGAATTTTGTCAAAAGCTTTTTCTGCATCTATTAATGATCATGTGGTTTTTATCCTTCAATTTGTTAACATGGTGTATCACATTGATTCATTTGCATATGTTGAAAAATTCCTGCATTCCTAGGAGAAATCCCACTTGATCGTGGTGTATGATCTTTTTAATGTGTTTTTTGATTCTGTTTGCTAGTATTTTGTTGAGGATTGTTGCATTTGTATTCATCAGTGATATTAGCTTGTAATTTTCTCTTTTTGTGTGTGACATCTTTGCCTGGTTTTGGTATCTGCATGATGGTGGCCTCGTAGAATGAGTTTGGCAATGTTCCTCCCTCTGCTGTATTTTGGAAGAGTTTGTGAAAGTTAGGTGTTAGCTCTTTTCTAAATGTTTGATAGAATTCACCTGTGCAGCCATCTATCCCTGAGCTTTTGTTTGTTGGGAGATTTCTAATTGCATACTCGATTTCAGTGCTTGTGATTGGCTTATTCATATTTTCTATTTCTTCCAGGTTCAGTCTTGGAAAATTGTACGTTTCTAAGAATTTAGCCATTTCTTCCAGATTACCTAGGTCTTTGGCTGCTGGTAGTAGCCTCTCATGGTCTTGTGTATTTCTACAGTGTTAGTTGTTAATTCTCCTTATTCATTTCTAATTCTGTTGATTTTTGTCTTCTTCCTTTTTTCTTATGAATCTGGCTAATGGTTTATCAATTTTGTTTATCTTCTCAAAGAACCAGCTTTTAGTTTTTTTGTTTGTTTGTTTGTTTGTTTTGATCCTTGGTGTTGTTTCCTTTTTGTTGTTGTTGTTCCATTTATTTCTCATATGATCATTATGATTCCTTTCCTTCTCCTAAATTTGTGTTTTGTTTTTGTTTTTGTTTTTGTTCTTCTTTCTTTAATTGTTTTCAGTGTAAGGTTACATTGTCTATTCAAGATTTTTCTTGTTTCTTAGCAGGATTGTATTGCAATGAACTTTCCATTTAGAACTGCTTTTGCTGCACCCCACAGATTTTGGGTCATCTTGTTTACACTGTCATTTGTTTCTAGGCATTGTTGATTTCCTCTTTGATTTCTTCAGTGATTTTTCAGTTGTTTAATAGTGTATTGTTTAGTCTCCATTTGTTTTTATGTTTTATAGTTTTTTTGTTGTTGTTTGTTTGTTTGTTTGTTTGTTTTCCTGTAGTTGACATCTAGTCTCATAGCCTTCTGGTCGGAAAAGATAGTTGAGAGAATTTCAATTTTCTTGAATTTACTGAGGCTTTATTTGGGACCCAAGATGTGATCTATCTTGGAGAATGTTTCATGTGCACTTGAGAAGAAAGTGTATTCTGTACTTTTTGGATGGAATGTCCTATAAATATCAATTAATCCATCTGATCTAAGGTGTTATTTAAGGATTGTGTTTCCTTGTTTATTTTCTGTTTGTATAATCTTTCCATTGGTTTAAGTGGATTTTGAAAATCTCCTACTATTATTGTGTTAGTCAGTTTTGTCTTTTATGGCTGTTAGCATTTGCCTTATGAATTGAGGTATTTCCATGTTGGGTGCATAGATATTCATAATCATCATTGGATTGATCCAATAACAATTGGGTATTCTTCTTTGATTGATACCGTGATCATTATTTTATGTCCTTGATTGTCTTTTCTTTAAACTCTAATTTGTCTGATATGAATATTGCCACTCCAGCTATCATTTGACTTCCATTTGCATGGAATATCTTTTTCCATCCCCTTTCTTTCAGTCTGCATGCATCCCTAGGTCTGAAGTGGATTTCTTGTAGACAACCCATATAAGGGTCTTGTTTTTGTATCCATTTGGCCAGCCTGTGTATTTTGGTTGGAGCATTGAGTGTATTTTCATTTAACTTAATTATTTACATGCATGTTCCTATTACCATTTTTCTAAGTGTTTTGTTTTGTTTTGTTTTTTTTTGGTTTGTTTTTGTAGGTCTTTTCCTACTCTTGTGTTACCTACCTAGAGAAGTTCCTTTAGTAACTACTGTAAGGCTGGTTTAGTGGTGCTGAATTCTCTTAACTTTTTCCTGTCTGTAAAGCTTTTCATTTGTTCATTGAACTTGAATGAGATACTTTCTGGGTAGAGTATTCATGGCTGTGGATTTTTCTCTTTCAATACTTTAATATATCCTGCCACTCCCTTCTGGCCTACAGAGTTCCTGAAGAAAGTTAAGCTATTATCCTTATGGGTTTTCCCTTATGTGTTATTTGCTTTACTCTTGCTGCTTTTAATATGTTTTCTTTGTGTTTTATTTTTGTTGGTTTGTTTAATATGTTCCTTGGTATATTTCTCATTGTGTTCATTCTGTAAGGGACTCTCTGGACTCCTTGGACTTGATTATTTATTTTCCCATTTTGGGGAATTTTTCAACTATAATCTCAAATATTTTCTTGGATCCTTTCTTATTTTCTTCTTCTTCTGGGACCCCTACAATTCAATTGTTAGTGTACTTAATGTGGTCCCCAAGGTCTCTGAGACTGTCTTTCATTTTTTTTCTTTTTCTTTTTCCTGTTCTGTGGCAGTTATTTCCACCATTCTCTCTTCTAACTCTCTTACTCATTCTTTGACTCAGTTATTCTGCTATTGATTCCATCTAGAATATTTTTAATTTCAGTTATTGTGTTGTTCAATACTGTTTGTTTGTGTTTTAGTTCTTCTAGGTCCTTATTGAATGTTTCCTGTATTTTCTCTACTTTTTTCTTTTTTTTTTTTTGAGATTTTGGATTATTTTTACTATCATTACTCTTAAATTATTTTTCAGGCAATTTGCCTATTTCTTTTTTCATTTATTTGTTCTTGCTGTTTTTATCTTGGTCCTTTGCCTGCAAAATATTATTTTTTATTTTCTCATTTTGCCTAAATTATACTCTTTGATGTCTTCTTTCCCTATGCTATCTGGTGGTACTTCCTCTTTTTTCTATTGTTTGCCCCCGTGGTAAGGTTGTTCCATTGTCTTGAGTCTGTTTCCTGATGAGAGGGTCTGGTGCCTGCTTCTGGTGTGTGGACCTGGGTCTTTTCCCTCTGATGAGCAGGGATATGTCAGTTGGGGTGTTTTAGGGTATCACTGAGCTTAGTATAGCATGAGGTAGTATAGCATGGGTGGTTTTGTGTCCCTTTCTTGTTTGTAGTTTGGTGTGAGTTATCCAGCACTGGCAGTTGCAGGCCGTCAGGGGAACCTGGGGCTTAGACTCTGATAGAGACCTCCATGAAAGCTCCCTGCAATTATTTTTTCCTGTGGCTGGGGATTCGCAAATGGCCTAGAATTCTGGATGTAATGTTCCCTCCCCAGTGCCTCAGGCTTCTCTTCTCATGGAGGAATCCAGATTCCATAAGTCATTCATCTTGGGAATAAAGAGGAGTGAAAAAGTCTATTTAAGCCTTAGACTAATGATAATAGATTAAGACAATCAAACAAATTCTGAATCAAGGAAACACGTACACACATAAAATAAACAAAAACAGAACCCAATAAAACATAAAGTCCTAGAACAATCACACAGTAGAACTCCAGAACACAATCAGACAATTAAAGAGAAAACCAACAAAAACTCAAAACAAAACAAACAAACAAACAAAAAACAACAAAACCTAAGCAGAGTGCCAAATAAAGACTTAGGCAAATAAATAAAACAAACCAAAAAACATGGATTTAAAAAAGAAGAAAATAAAAAAGAAAGAAAGAAAGAACAAAAGGGGAAAGAAGACAATAGAACAGAAGAGCAACAAATATGAAAATATATAAACACATTTTTTAAAGGAAGAGAAAAGGAAAGGAAGATTTAAAAACAAGGAAAAAAATACCCAGAAGATTTGTGACAATGAGGAAATAATATAACAGGGACCAAATAGAAATAAGGAGCAAATATAACAATGAGCTTGAGAACAAGATAGGCTGAAGATACCCAAAACTAAGTGGAAGAATTATAATTAGAACTAAGATTAAGAAGGAACATAAAAACAGAAACAGAAACAGTGTGGCATCTGAAGGATGAAGGAAACAGCAGACCAGTAATAATGATTAAAAGTATACTAAGATAAAATAACAAAATAAAAAGGTATAACACACAGAACAACAGAAAAGCATAGTATAACTGGAAATTTAAAAAGAATAAGACAAATTAAAACAGAAATGTATAAAAGATAAAGAAAAAAGGGAGAGACAAACAGCTCTACAGAAATGCTAGCTAGAAATAGAAATAGGTAAAAATGATAAAAGTGAAAATGCAAGTAAAAAGATAGATTAAAAATGTGTTATAAGATGTGAAGATCCCTTAGGATTATCACTGGAAAATTAAAAAAAAAAAAAGCTGGAACTCACACTGAATGCATCAAATCAATAGAATTAATAGTAATAATTCTGTTTCCTTGGAGTTTCAGCTATAAGTGTTCTTTTATATGCCTTGAGTCACAGGCCACCTTTGCCTCCCCCAAAGGCCCTTGTCTGCCTCTGGGATGGACTCTGAACCTGCTGTGGGCCCTGTGGGGTCCACTTAGGCTCTGATCTGGCCCAATTCCTTTGTGTGCTTGCTCCCAATGTCCACAGCTGCCAGAGATAGGCCTTTTTAATTGTGGAAACTTTCATTGCCTACTCAGATATTTCAACACATAAGGTCTACCTAGCTGATCACAGGGATGTAGTCTGAAGCTTGTATAGCTGATGAAAATATTTTAGAATCTCTTCCTCAGTTCCCCATCCCTGGCATTCACCTTTGATTTTGTTCCCACCTCTGTGTGTGGTCCAAATGCAGGAGTCTGGTCCTGAGGCTGCCTTTGAGGTCTTGGCTCTGCATCGGTGAGGGCTTCCTTCATCACTCATCTGCAGGTGCCAATGTGTGTGGAGAAAGAGTGTACAATAGTGGCTCTTCTCCCTGTATATGACTCAGCAGTAGCACCCTACTTGGATCACAGGAGCCCCAGGGATGATACCAAATGCTCAGGAATGCTGGTGACCTCAGTTATAGGAAATCTGACCTTAGTGTAGTTCCTTACTGGTGCCTGGCATAAGTCACATGAAGGCCAGGCATCAGGGGCTTTTTGTATTGTTCTGCAACCTGCAGAGCTTCCTTTACTGTTCATCTGTAGGTGCCAGTGTGTGGGGAGAGATAGGGTACAATAGTGGCCCCTCCCCCTGTGTATGAGTCACCAATAGTGCCCTGCTTGGATTGCGGGAGCCCCAGTGGTGACACCAAATGTGCAAGGAAGCTGGCAGGCCTAGGCATAAGAGGATTGTCCCTAGAGATGCCCCCCCGGCCTGATGTCCTTTGGTTCTCATCAGCAGGCATGCTAGGATCATCTCTTGAGGGGGATTTTTCTATTATTTTTCAACTGGTGCTCAACAGCTAGGCCTAGAAGGGTCTTCCTTTAATTTTTGTTGCAGGCACCAAGAGAGAGGCCTACAATAGTAGCTCCTCCCCTTGTGCATGACGCAGCAATAGTGCCCTGCTTCCGTGACAGCCCAGTCTTCCCTGGTAGGCATTCCCTGCTGTGGACTTATTCCCTACCATATCCTCAATCCATCTTCCCATAGCCAACAATGATCCTCACCCTGGGCCTGTTCCTCAGTACTTACGTTTCACTCCCATACCCTCTGTATTCCTATGAACCCATGTCTCAGTCCAGGGCATTCAGGGCTGTGGTATGGACCATTTGTGTGTTTCTCACTCTTTCCCATCTGCCATAGATCAGTTGCTTCACCCTATTTAGACAGTCCCAAATGCCTCCCTTCTGACCCCATCAAATTTCCCAATGGAGGGGGGGATCCCCATCAAATAAGGGGGTTTCCCCAAATCAGGTATTCACTCCTCTGTTTTGTCTCACCCCACCCCAGGGCTGCAGGTCCCATCCATTGTTTTTCTCCTGCTCTTGCTCCATTTGTTTTTCTTTTTTGGCCCTACCCACTTATGCAGGTATCTTTGTAGTCCTTTCTGGTGTTCAAGGTCTTCTGCAAGTGTTCAACCAGTTTTCTGTGGGAATTGTTGCATCTATTGATGGATTACTGATGCATATATGGAGAGAGATACCCTTCACATCCTTCTATTTCACCACCATCTTTCCTCCTCCTCAAATTTTAACTAAGTTTCTTTTGATTTCCAGCTAACTGTGGGGTTCATTAGAGGGCCCTTGAGGTATCTTAAAGAGAGATATTTCAGTAGGATTATTTGCTGTGTTAAGTGTAATCATTCATAATTCTAGTTATTGTAGAGAAGTTTATTGATTATACTGTAATGAGATGTTTAACCACACCTTTTAAGTCTTCTTTCATTTATAGATATTTTTATACTCTGGTGCTAGCACTAAACATGATTCTTCAACAAGGAAATTCATAGAAAGGCTATGTAAGCACTTAAAACTGTTCCACACCAAGATGATGGCTATGAGAGAATTCCAGCCTATACTCACTGAAAATAAGAAGCTGTCCTGCCCAAGGGGCCCCTAGGTCAGGCATCCAGTGATTTTTACTCCCTGACAGGCAGGGTCAATGCCACTACTCAGCCTTGAAGTGGTTACAGGGGATGGACTATTGCCCTTCTGCTTCCCATAAGAATGTGGGAAAAATATCTCTGAGAGGGGAATGAAACAGGAGGGAAAGAGTCAGGTTACAACTTTGAAAGAATGACATAGCCCAAAAACATGACATAAATTGAGTAGAGCCATTTGGGTCCAAGAGAGTGGAGCAGTTTCGTTCCACTAGACCTTGAGCCTCAGTCATATAAGCATAGGTATCAAAAAGTGAACAATAACCTAATTCCTGGAGATCCCCGCCCTTTCCTGAAATTTTTGAAATGTTCCTGCCACTCATTAGCCTATGAAATTACCCACCATATATAAACTAACAACACCATACCCTGGTGCATTTCTCACCTTCTGCAATAGCCCACAGTCTGTCTCACAGTGTGTTTCTCTGTAAATAAAGCCACCTCTTGCCTATCAGTTTGTCTCTCAATGAATTCTTTTTGTGATGAGATATCAAGAACCTGAACTTCAGTAACTCCTGAAATCAGGTGTGTAATCTCAGATGGAAGACATTAGGTTTTACCAGGGTTTGAGTCCCAGCCTCTGGGTATATTCCTAATCTGAGGTGCTCAGTTTCAATTTTAGCATCATGTCAAATCAACTGAAACAAATTAAATATAAAACAGCCATGACCAAGATTTACCTTGTGTCACGGTGGAGAAGATGCCACACTCCCAATGAGGGGCCTAGGTTCAATGCCTGGTCAGGGAACTAGATCCCACATGTCACAACTAATAGTTCTCATGCCACAACTAATGATCCTCCATGCCACAACTGAAGATCCCATGTGCTGCAACTGACCTGCACAGCCAAATAAATGAATAGTTTAAAAAGCCTGACTAATAATCCATTGCATATCTCTACCACCTTTTCTTTATCCATTCAACTGTTTATGAATCTAAGTGGTTTCTACATCTTGGCTATTGTGAATGATGCTGCAAGTACATGACAGGGTAAATATTCATTTGTGATCATGATTTTAGGCTTTTGGAATAAATACACAGAAGTGAGATTGCTTGATCAAATAGTCATTCTCTTTTTGAGGTGTTTTTTTTGTTTTTGTTTTTGTTTTTGTTTTTGTTTTTGAGAAATCTCCATTATGTTCTCCAGCGGCTACACCACTTTACACCCCCCCCCCAACAATGTGCAGGATTCCACATCCTCGTCAAAATTTGGTGTCTTCTGTTTTTTGATAATGACCATTCTAACGGATATGAGGTGGTATCTTATTGTCATTTGATTTGCATTTTACTGATGATTAGTGCAGGAGCAACTATCCTCCCAATTTTACAGCATAGGGAATGATGTCCAAAATGAACTTATCAAGGTCACATGACTGATAGGTGTCAGAGGTGGGATTTGAACCCAGGCAGAAAAGCTCTAGGATGTACATGCCTAGTGAGTATGTTGTACTGTCTTCCATGTGCTCAGCAAACCTGGGATCATGCTGTTTTGTATTCTTTTCTTTTTTCTCAATGTATATTAGCATGATGTCTCAGAGCACTAAATATTCTCCTAAAAAACAATTTTAAGGTGATTGATTGCATGATGGCCTATCTATGCTGTGGACACTTTGTATTCAAAGCGTCTTGCGAATGTCCCACATTTTCCCCTTTGTAAGAGACTCTGAGGACTACATCTTTGCTTATTTAAGTTTTCAGGTGGTTCTGTTCATCACTTCAGCATGAACCTTAGAAGCAAAATCGCTGGGATGAAGACCATGAATATTTTAAGAACAAGTCATCAAAAAAAAAATGTACAAATTTACACTCTCAAAAAGTGTAGAAGATATGTCTCTTTCCTGGTTTTTTCTACTATCTCTCTCACTGGTGCCTATAAAACTCTCTGTTCTTCAATGGGTAACGGATAAAAGTGGAATGTGGGGGAAGATTGTTGCTTTCAAGGTCAGACATTGGGACTTCCCTGCAGAATCAGTGGTTAAGACTCCATGCTTCCAATGAAGGGGATATGTATTTGATCCGTGGTAAGAGAAATAAGATCGCACACATTGTGTGGTGTGGCCAAAAAAAAAAAAAAGAAAGTTGGTGAAGATCAGAATTTATCCTCATGGTGGTAGCCCAAGCTACAAACGTACAGCCTCGGGAACAGTGGCCTCATTAATAGACACAGCTCCAGCACTGGCCTTAGATTCATCTACGAAAGCAAAGCCTGACTTTTTCTTGTTGATATTATGGTAGTGAGCCAAGATGACACCATATGTCTCCCAATATGGATGCAGCAGTGTGTTCTAGTAGAAACATCTACAAAATCATCCATTCATTTATTCAACACATATTTATTGAGGGCCTACTATGTGCCTGTCACCAGTACTCAGGCCAGAAGAATGGAGGTAGCTTCCTTCATCTGTATAATGGGGGTCATGCCCTGCAGAGGCTCATGGGGAGAGAGGGAAATGGCATATGCAATTAACCAGAGCTCTTCTTCTTTTTCTTTCTTTCTTTCTTTCTTTCTTTTTTTTTTTTTTTTCATTTGTGGTTTCTCATGAACAGAAAGACTTTGCTTATGGTTCCATGAAG
Source organism: Hippopotamus amphibius kiboko (assembly GCF_030028045.1). NCBI lineage: Eukaryota > Metazoa > Chordata > Mammalia > Artiodactyla > Hippopotamidae > Hippopotamus > Hippopotamus amphibius. The sequence continues at coordinate 119,549,078 of NC_080188.1, read as the reverse complement.
AGCATTTGGAAAATGAGTTTGACAAGCTGTTCTCTTGCGTATCCATTAACATCGTATCATGATATTTACTGTTAAAAATAAATACATACCAGTTCTTCTCTCACCTTTCCTCCCTTCACCAGCTCTGCAACCAGTCCTCTTTTATTCCCCTCAAGGCAATCATAATCCAGTGCCAACCCAAATAGACCAGGCACACATAATCATGGATATATGGCAAATCTACACAGACATGGTAACTGCAGGGCTTAGGGGTGTGTTTCAGGGTGGGGTCACAACACTGAAGTTAATGCCCTTCTTTTGTCCTCCCCAGCCTTTCCCTGGCTTCCTGAAGAGGAAGCCCCTCACTCCTGTGACCTACCCACACCTCTGTTGTTTTCTCCATCTGGCCCTCTCTATTGGGAGTTGTCCCTTTATCTGTCTCCAGGAATCAGTGGTGGGTTCCTAACCCTGACCTCTATCCCTGGGGTCTACTATAGCACCTCTGACAATCGAGGTGGTCAGTAAATTTGTACTGAATGAAAAGATGAGGAGGGAAGGGCAATGTCCTTTTCGCTGATGTTTGTTTTGCCTGAGTGAAGGCCCATATTATACATTGTGTTGGGGTGTGTTTTCCACCTTATTCAAGCTTTGCTGTTCCATCTCTCCTCTGGGTTTCCCTCCAGCTCTGGCCCTCACTATCCCCAGTTTGTGTCTCTGACTAGCGTCTCCAGGTGTGAAGTGATGCTTATGTTCCAAAAGTTCCAAACCATGTCAGTTTGAACCAAATGGTTTGTAGCTCTGTCCCTGGAGGAAGCTTTGGAAGGCTGAAGGCTTTGTGCACCCTGAGTGCACCTTTACATGAGTGGCATTCACCCCAACAGATTTGGAGGTCAAGGGAATGAACATGCTGGGCCCTGGAGGGGTGGGGCTGGCTCAGGTATCCACAAGGACTTGCACTTGGGAAGTGGGACAGGAAAGGACATTGCAGGGGTGGGTGGCAGAGAGCTGGTGACTAAGGTGTGGGGACAAATGGGAATCATCTCGGCTTGAACAGCTTCACCAAGAACCCCCCCCCCCCCACCTGCAGCTGAAGGCCACTGTCAAAAGTCCTCTGAAATGGGAAGAATAGAATCTATTTTGATTACCCCTTATAATCTCTGAATAGAAGGTGGTGGTATTGGTGGGGCTGTCACCATCTCCTCCATCGTGTTACACATCCTTTTGTTACTTCCTTTGGGGATGTCTCTCCCCAGCTCCAGTCACATGGTGCTGGAGGAAACTGTCAATCATGTTGGGCAGGGCCATGTGACCTAGTAAAGCCAATCATAGGACACCATAACCTGCCAAAATGTTTGGTCCAGGCCTGGACACATGATCTGAGGTGGACCAATCAGAGACCTCCTGGTACCCAGATGTTTCTTGAGCTTGTTTCTTAAGGTTTCGACCCCTTGGGGATATATGTGTAGAAGCCTGAGGGAAAAAATCTGTCAGGCTAAGAGAATCAAACTTGAGAGAAGGGAAAGAGTGAGGCAGAGAAAGGGTGAGCTGATGGCTTCTGATTTTTGGCTCTAGTAACTGAGGTGTTTGAATCTGCTCTGGTTCCTGAGTCCAGGATCACCAGTATCCTTGCAATAAATCTCCACTTTCCTTGAAGCCAGTTGGAATTGGGATCCACTCACTTGTGGTTCAGATGAGGTTCTAGTTCCTGCCCAATTATGATGCACCTCCCCGACCCAAAGAGAGGCACCTACCCATTCATATTAGCACCATTAGGATTGGAATCCTTTATTCTTTACTTAAAATAGGGCTTTACAGACAACCAAACACAGTCCACAACCATCCCTTGGCAGGAGTGCCCTACATGTGAGTGAGTGTGTGTTTGGAGTGGGCCTGATTGATTCCTGAAGCAGCACCAGGATTTATACTGCAGGAGCCAGGCCAATCCTGCTGTTTGCCCGATCATAAACAGAGAAATACAGCCTCAGGAAAGCATCACCCAGGACCCAGGTTTCAACTTTGTTCCACTTCTCTGTGCCCCCTTGAAAGTTGCTCAGACAGGTGCCCTTGGGATCCTGGGGGAGATGGAAATACACCCCAGTCAGCCTCATCCATTACCTGCCACCAACCTTAGCAACTAGAGCCAGTGGCTTCTCAGTTTTATTGCCTTCCTTTAGTAAGTACCAAGTGACTCTCAGCAGCTATGGAAGTGGGATGCCAATCCGAGTGCATTAACAGCCAAGACATGTTGTTGCTCTAATGGAGGTTGGTTGGGAATGGAAGGATTGGGAGTTTGGTATTAGCAGATGCAAACTACTATATATAGAGTGGATAAACAGCAATTTCCTCTGTATAGCACAGGGAAGAATATTCAATATCCTGTACAAACCCTAAAGGAAAAATAGGAAAAAATATATATATGCATAACCGAGTCACTTTGTTTTATAGCATAAATTAACAACACATTGTAAATAAACTATACTTCAATACAATCAAAAAAAAAAAAAAAAAGGACAAGAATGGCCCATTGTTCCCCTGTTCTTTCCTTCACTGTTTTCTCTGCAAAGAATGACTTTTCTTCTCTCTCTTCCCTACAACCTCTCCTTTAAGACTGTTCTCAGGCACTCAGGAAGACTTCCTAGACCCATGCTCACCCGAGCTGGCCAATCCAGGTTGTTTTCTGGGACCTACCCTGGGGCTCTCCTTGTGTGTAGCCTTCATCACTCCATATCTGGCCCAGGCTCCCATTGGCCCAACGCCCAGGGGTGATACTCGAATGGAATCCAGTGTAGTTTTCCTTGCACTCAAGCAGGCCTCCTCATGCCTCCATGAGGCAGGGGGTTTCAAATTACTGAAATTCCCTGTCTTCCTCAAAGCCTTTCTTGAGCCCATCAGCCACCTCTGAACTCCCGCAGGGAGGTGACTTGAAGCCTCAATCCTTTTGCTGGGGCCATGCAGTCACTGTGCATCCAGTACTCTCATGAGCATTCAACATCCCAACAGATGGATATGGTACCCCAACTCACAGAGGAGGAACTGGAGCTTAGCAATTGGAAGTTGCAGCTGAGTCCTAGGTGAACCAAGTATTAGATCAACCAACCAGGACACATTTGAGATGAGAAGGGATACGGTTAATCGTTATGTTGGTACAACACACTGAGACTGTCCTCAGCCAAGCCCACTTGTCATTGGCCGATTTCAGGGATTGCTAGAGCTGACATACTGTGCTCATGTATATGAGGGCTCTGGTTGAACTGGGCAGAGGCTCTTAGGGTTCGTCTCTCCTTGTGCCTCGCGCCATGCCTACACAGGGTGGGGTCTCCATTTATTTCAGGATGATGGATTTCCCAAACTGCCCTTTACTCTCAAGTGTTTGGTTTTGTGGGAGGCACTGGCACAGCCACGGGGACTCAGCAGCATCTGCAGTGGTATGGCTCAGCCTGAAGAGGGCCCCCTCCTCCCAGCAACAGCTCAATGGTCCTTGCAAGGCCCAGATTTGAGAACCAGCCCCCAGGGTTGGCCCCTCACCTTCCAGGTGTAGGCTCGAGCGGACACTGGGTACTTAATGCCATTGATGGTGAAGATGACACTAGGCAGATATGTGATGTAGTTACATGGAACCACGTACTGTTAGAGAAAGAGAAGAGAGTTTGGCCTGGATGATCCCTGGTGTGTGGAGAGCCCAATAGTGACCCTGTGGCATGTCCATTCACCTCTCGACCAACAGGCCTGGCGCCGATGAGCTTCTGGATGGCATTGACCATTACGGTTGGGCCAAGAAGGAATGCAGTTCCAGTATTCACAATGGCCTGGCAGCCGTGGAAACAAGCAATGACCTCCCCATTCAGGGTGATGCTGAGAGACAGTGGGACAAAGATCACTCTGAAGTCTCCCCTCATGAATGCCAGCATATCTGACTGTCCCCACAATTGCCTTTTGCTCATGCCCTGACTCTGTCTTCCCTTGTTCTGGTCACATACCCTTCTTTGACTTCCTTTGAGTTCTTGAATGCACCAGGCTCTTTTGTGCCTCAGGGCCTTGGCATGCCCTGCTAGCCCTGCCTAGAAGACCCCCATCACTTTTATCTAGCTAATTTATTCTCATCTTTAGGGTGCCAGGTAAAATGTCACATTTTCTGTGAAGTCTTTCCCAAAGACTAGATGAGCCTCCATTTTTTCACTCTCTGTAGACTCATCTTCATTTGTAGCAAGTACTGAAGTGGGAATTCATTACGTGTGTGACTCGTTTCATGTACGTCTGCCTCCTTATATGTAAGGGCAAGTTGTATCCTCAGTTTCTCCCTCAAGTACCCACCACACTGTGGATGCAAAATGTATGTCTGTTGAGTGAATGAATGAGTGAGTCAGTGAGGGAGAGAGTGAGGACAAACATGAAGATTAACCAGAGACCTGTGTCTGATCAAGTACATGTCAACTCACACAGTGAAGGTGAACACTCTTTTGGGCATCAGATGCAAAGAGTGCTGAGCAGGGAAAAGCAGGCTGTCCTGGGAGAGGTTGTTTCCCTGCCTGGCCCCTTCACCTGGATCAGACATTGAGGCCCCCGGCCAGGTGTTGCCTGAGGTAGCCCGTGGGGGCCTCCAAAGGACATGTAAGCTTCTGTCTGACGGTAACACACAGAATCCCATCAGTTATGGCCCCTCGTTCTCAGGTAACTCATGAATTCCAGCTTCTTGCTTCTCTCTGTAACAGCCCCTGCCCCACTGCATGTGTGGGATGGGGGTGAGGGTGGATGCAATGGGCAGGTGGAGTGTCTCTTTGTATGGGTTACTTTCAGGTCTCAAGAATGGAGCTAACCTCTCTCCACTGCTGGTAAGCTTCTCCCTAAGGAGACCAGACTTCCCAGTTTGTCCAGGAGTTTCCCTGTTTTTAAACTAGCAAGTTTTTGTATGAAGAACTCCCTCATTACTGGGTAGCCCTAGACAGATGGTCATCTTATCCCAACCCTGCTTAGGCTAGTGAAATTCTCCCTGATCCTCATTTCACCATAATTTAGGGTCCTCAAACCATGCCATTTACCTCACAGCACAGTGGATACATCCCTTTCCAGGCTGTATACACCTCTCAGGACCCTGTTCTGGACCCTGATCAGGGCCACAGTCAGAAATCCTGGGGCCATTATGCACCCATGGGTGAGTGATGTGTGTATTTATGTGTGTTTGTGTGTGTTTCTGTGTGTGTGTGTGTGTGTGCCTCTGTTCTCTGTCTGTCTGTGGGTCTGTGTGTGTGTTTAGGTGTGTATCTGTGCTCCTGTGCATGCTGATAGGTGTGCCAATATGTGTGTTTGTGGGTGGAGTGTATGTGTCTGTGTGTGACTGTGTGTTTGTGTGAGCATCTGTGTGTGTGTGCATGTGTCCGTGTGTACCTGTGGGAGCATCACTTGGGGTGACCCTTAGCGGGAGAGGCTTACTGGTTCATGATTATCTGCCAGTAGAGGGTGTGGGACACTGGTATCCAGTTGAGCTCTCCTTTGTGGTAGCTGTGGTCCACCCCGCCAAACATCACCACGCTGCCATTCTCTTTCCCACTGAGGAGAGAAGGAAGAGTCAGGGCTCCTTGTCAGAGAATAACACCACTCACTGTCTGAGGGCTGTGCTTATCCACCCATCAGAGGCACTGCTATGGTCTCCATTTCACAGATGTGGAAAGTGAGGCATGGAGGGATTGATTACATGACCAAGGTTGGTCAGCAACTTATGAGTGTCGCTGAAGAGGTTCAAAGCTGTGCAGCCTGGGTGGCCTCTGACCACCCGCCCTTTTGAAGAGGGCCTGGTCCCATCCAGAAACCAGAGTTCTCAGAGATATCCTCAGAGGAAACCGTGCAGGAGGGGTCTCTCTTCCACTTTGTTCAGCCTGTCATTTTCAGAAAAGCAGAGGCCTGCGGTCACTAAGGGCTTGGGTATGGGCTGACTCAGTTTTGGCTTCAGAGGCCTGTGACCTGTGTCATCCATGAGGCCCCACACTCAGCAGGGACACATGGTGCTGTTATTCCTGTTTTGAAATTCCTAATAGTTTTTGAACAGGAGGTCCCCCATTTTTATTTTGCCCTGGCTTCTGCCAATTGTGTAGCTACTTCTGAGCTCAAAATAAAATGTTAGTGAGGAAGTAAACATTCCCGCCATCCCTGTCTGTCCTTCCATATCAAATCCCTCAGCAAATCCTATTGCCTTTTCCTCCAACCTGTATCCTGACGCCTTCCATTGCTCTCCCCCTTCCCTTCACTTCCCTGGACCAACCTGTTGCCCTTGAGCCCATGAGTATGGTTTTGTTCCATTAAAGCATTATTTACACAAACTAGTGGTGGGACCATAGTTATGTTGAGGTAGACAGTCTTTCAGTAAACTTCTGCATCAAGAGGTTGATAATTATTCATACAACTGAAAGCATCTTACTGCTAATTTATCAAGAGGGTTTGTCCAGCTCAGACTTACGTGCTCAAGTAGAAGGCAAAGACAGGCTGAGAAATAACACCCAGTTTCTTCAGGTTGTCGAAGATGGGATTCATCCCTCGGTGGGCAAGGCGGGTGTCCCCAAGGCCCAGGATGCCATCAAAGTTTATATGATCCAAACGCAACATTTTATTGATCAGACCAAATGCCTGGCGCAGGTTGATGAGTTTCCCAATCTGAAGGAGAGGAGAATGTTTCCACATAAAGGTTTGGGATGTGGGGCTGGGACTAGGCTGGGGTGGAGATGCCATTAGCACCTCAGTGAAGACTTGAGGCTAGGCTGTGCCTTGGTTTTACCTAAGTTGGTTAGAACAAGCTGGGACAGGAATTTGGGTTCCATTTGTGCAGGGCTGCAGATTTTTAAGCAACACCTGCTCCTCCTACACACACCATCTGAAGGGAGTCAAATTGGCCTCATGTCTTCTGTACAGGTGGGGAAACAGAGACTTAGGACAGGAGCAAATGGAGGAGGCAGGCCATGGATTTAGCGGAGTCTCAAAGGCCCCCTAGAATAAGAACCCCTGTATCAGGTCCCTCCACACCTGCGGTCTCCTACTTTTCCTGCCTAGATGCCTAAAGGCTGCTCCCAGGGACCCAAGATCAGTTTTACTGTTTCCGCAAATACCCACAACTGCACAAAATCTGACTGGCCCACCCAGCTCCACCACTTATCAGATGCCTGACCTACACAAGGCCCTGGTGCTCTAGACCTCAGTTTCTTCCTCTGTAAAGTGGAGCTAATCATAGTACTTGCTCTGTGGGGTTGTTCCAGGACTCAACATGTTATTACCATGAAATTGCATGCCAGAGTCTGAGAATAGAATTGTGGGTGATTTTTCACCAGTCTCCCTGCTCTCAGCAAAATGAACCTTGAGCTGCTCAAGGGCAAAGGAGCTGCATATTCACACCCTAAGCCACTCTCTTGATTAGCTGTTCTGGTATATTGTGTGTCAGCAGGGGGCTGTGTCCCCAGAGGCACTCACTGCTGGGCCAGCAGCCAGCCACTAGGGCCCATGGGAAAGACTGGCCCCACCAGTTTGTTCTGAATCTCTTTTGTAAGCAGTGGTGGCTCCCAGGGCAAGCCCTGACAAACTTCTGGTTTCTAGTTACCCGAACTGTGTCATAGGCATGGGATCCAATCACCCTCCCAGTGCCGTATTTGATGTCAAAGCGCCGGCCCGTGAGCTGGAATGTGCTGGATGAATGAGGGTCGAAGAACTTGCGTGCACCTGCAGACACAAGAGATGAGTGTCTTTCAGGTGCCAAAGACAGAGATGTGAATGGACCAAGGAGCATATGATGGGCAGGGAATGGGCAAGAACTCACGGTAGGAGGGACTGAAGCAGTTGATGGAGGTCACCCATATGTCATATGAGCCAGTGTCAAAGACGACGCTAAACTCCTGAGGGGGTGTTCCAATGCTGATGTGGCCCAGGTAGGACAGCTACAGGAGGCAGGGAGGGGTGGCTAGCGCAGCCCTGGCTGCCCTGCACACCCTTGCTTCCCAGAGTGCTGCCCCCCTCAAAGTGTCTCATGTCTCTTGAAATCACTTTCCAACCACCACACCTCATAGCCTCTGTTCAGAATGGTACCGTCATGCAATTCACTTTTTCTTGTCCATGTGCAATCTTAGTTCCCACACCCCACATTGACCCTAAGACAGTGCAGCATTAGTGCAGAGCGTTAACCACTGGACCTCCAGGGAAGTTCTGGTGCCTTCATTTGAGAAGCTCTCCAGTATCCCCTTCAAGGGCCAGCCTGAGTGTTCCCTTCTCCATGTGGTCCTCCTAGGTCACCCCGGGCCAATTCCTTTAAACTCAGATGAAGTGCTATCTAGGCCATGCAGTTGACTCTTCTATTGGACATGTATTAACTCTTTGCCTATCACTCAGGCTGGCCTATGCATTCTTAAGGAGAACAGGAGACTATTTTTAAAATCAATAACAATAACCATAGTGTTAAATTTTTATGGTGTCACAGGCCATAGGGCTCAGTATCTTTCTGCTGGTGTCCTTCTTGCATTTGTGGAGGCTGGCCTTCCTCTGCCTGGGGTTTCAAACCTGATGTGCAATTGGCTTTAGTTTTTGATTAGACATGGCTCACCTTTCTCCTCTAAATCTGGGGCTCACTTAGTTCAGAAAGAACAAGCTCCCTCAAACTACTGACATATCTTTAGCACAAAATAGATGTTTACCTGCCACTTGCTCATTGCAGGGCCCAGTCACCACAGACAAAGAGCTGAGGATTATAGTGCCTTCTCCTCTGGGAATGGGGTCCCTGATCCCCAGTATTTCTGCTTCTTGCAGGAGCCCCAGCCCCAACATCCAGCCTGGCCCCTCCAGATGAACACCAGTGCTAGGCCAGAGCACCAGGGGGCGCTGTGGAGCACCATCCTCCCAACACACTCACATCCATGAAGTTACTCAGGGGGTAAAGAAAAATATTCGGGTCATCAGTGGCATTCTGGGATGGGTCATCAGTGTTCTCCAGGAAATTTGTCAGAAGGTTTTTCTCCCTGAGGATTTCTCGCATGGTCTTGGTCTTCGTTAGAGGGATTCTTTCACCAAACATTGCGAAAAGCAAACAAAGAATCACAGCAATCAGCTGTCTGTGTTATTGCATGACTGTCATACATTGCATTGTAATGGTGCTGTGTATTTTTCCAACATTATTATGAGTGTCATGTTATTATCAGGATGCCATGTAAAGACCAAGGGAAAGGCCTCTGTTTGAATACACGTTCTGTCTTGTAATCTTGGGTAAGTCATGTGACCATTTTGAGTCTCAGTTTCCCTGATGGTGAAAAGGTGGAATATAATAACCCTCATCCCCCAAATAGAATGTGGTGGGTATGTATTGAGATGATGGATATAATGTACCTGATATGTAGGAAGTGTGAACAATGGCAGCTATTACCATTGCTATTGCCATTGCCATCCCACTGTATCTTTTTCCAAAAAGCTCTGGGAAGCAAGTAGAAGCGGGATCATCATCTTCTTTTTATAAGGAAGGTATTTGAAATGCAGGGAGTTTGTGAATTGGATGTGGTCCCACTGCTTGTTTGAGGTAAAACAGCCTCGAAGTAGCCTTCCTGATCTTTCTCCAGGGCTCAAGCAGCAGAGATTGCTGTGAGCGGAAGCCAGGAGATGGGGAATACATTAGGGAAATTAAAAGACTAGAGAAGGAAGGAAGAGTAAAAATAGGAAGCAAAAGACTCAGAGAGTTCTGCATACTCAGAGATAGCCAATGTAATGGAGAGATTAAAGAGAGAGATAAAGAGATAAAGACACAGGCACATTCACACTGAAAGGGAGAAAAGGCAGAGAGAAGACCTGGAAGCACATACAGGAGAAATGCTGCTCCATCGGACCACACTTACAGTTGCAGAGGTTGTGCATTGCACAATTACAAGGAATGCCATTTCCCATAGCTCATCATGTGCCTGGCACCTCCAAAGTTGTACAACCCTGCAGGATGACCGCAAGATCCTCAAGGCCCATGGGGCCCATGGCAAGGTACCCATCAGCAAGCATGAGTTGAACTTTAAGACTGTCAGAGAATGATTACATTTCCTCCTAACCCTGATGAATGGAAGAATAACAGGACAAGAAAAAACCCCGAAAGTGAAATGCTGCTGCTTATACGCAGCATACTTACGTGACTAGGCACTCTGAGAGGGCCACCAGCCCTAGGATTCCAAGCCACTTCATGTTTCTTTGCTGGGCCCAAGTACACAGGAAAGAACATGCAGTGGTGGCCAAGAGTTCCTAGTTATATGTGCTCTGACCTGCCCTAATTGTCCCCTTAGGCCACTAAAGCATCTGATAAGAAGTATGAACATCTTTAAACTCTTTACCTACATTAGTGTTCATGTGGAGTGAACTTAGAATACTCACACAATACAGAGATTTCTACTGTAATCTTTGCCTTGATTCCCGGCAGCCAAACCACACTGAACTGCATGGACTAAGAGTGGGGAGACTTGCCAACTTGGGTAAAAAACACTGCTAAGAACATGATCAAACTAAATGTTAACGGCCATGCTTCATATTCTTGACCTCATGTGGTCCTCCTAATAGCTTCATGAGATGTGCATTTCTGTCCTCTGTTGGAGAGGAGATTGCTAGGAGGAAAAGGGGTCAAAGGTAAAGTGAAGACCTGAGAGGAAGCCCAGTGACATATGAGTAGGTAGTGGGACAGATGGCACCGATCAGGGGCACTTATGATGCCAATCTGCCTCAAAAATCTAGGCTAGGGAAGTATTACAATTGCAGAGTTTCACTATTGGAAGAAATGTGATGCATGCATCTGCAAGCTATTTTATATCATCCAACAAACATACGTGGAGGACCCTGTTTGCTGGCTTCTGGGTTGGATGCTGGAAAGTCAAAGTCGAGTAAGACACAGGTGGTCCTTATCTTCAGGGGCCTAGCAGCCTAGGGCAGTTCCCACACACTCATGGCCCAGGATGCAAGAGAAATGAGTGGAAGGGCTGAACAGGCATCATGGACATGGGGCAGGCAGCATATGCCCTACCACTGGGGGCAGCCTCTCTTCAGCTCCAACCAGTGGGTGCCATGCTGGAAAGCAGCCTGGTTGGCCAAGTTTTCAAAAGAAGTCAGAAGTCTGGATATTTATGTAACATCCTCTGAGTTTCAATGTTAGGAACTATTTTTTTTCTTCTTCTTCATAACATATAATGTAAGAGAGACCTGAAACAACTGTGCGCTGGATTCAGCCAGCAGGCTGTGTAGGTTTTTATTACTGGCCTAGAGGTGGGAGTAGAGCGGGAACAGAGTGGGTCCAATTTATGTTGGTCAAACAAATGAGACTGAATGCATATTACCATGTTAATTGTATTTCCATTTGCAAAGAAAGATCTCCAGGGTCCTGTAAACCAACAAATTCAATAATGTCCATTTTTTGAGCATCTGATATAATTGCCCAATAGGATTCATGCCTTTAAACATTTTGTCTACCAAACCAAACATAGAACAAAATAACTTTTAAGCATCTTATCTATCAAAGAAGATAGAAAAGACCACTCATATCTCCTGCTCAGCCAGAGATAAACAGGCTACCTGTTAAATTGTTATTCCTGCCAAGGTGAAAACAGTGGAGTTTTAGGGCTCCTTCCAGGATTCCCAGGGCTGAGATATTCCTGCATGAGATCTATCCAGGCCTGTGCCTTGGGTAGAACAATGGGAGGCTGGCCTGGTCATAAGGTGGCTGATAGATGGGGTACTGCATCTTCCTACTCATTTTTGCACATTTTTTAATTTTGGAGGTTCAATCCTTACAGAGGGGATTTGACAGCATCTAGTAAATGACATACACAAATAACATTTAGTTCAGCAATTCTACTTCTAGGTATATATCCCAAAGATACACAGGCAAAAATAGAAAAAAGATATACCCACAAGCTACTAACTGCAGCATTGTTTGTAAAAGCAAAAGTTAGAAACGTACCTGAAGTGATCATCCACAGGGGAGGGTTGAATAAGGCATTGGGCATTGGAACAATTGGGCATAAATGGGATGGAGGGAGGTGTGGAATGGGTGAGATCTTCATGGTACACTGTTTAGTTTTTAAAACAAGGGACCAGAAATGTGCTTAAGGTTTGTTACTTTTCCATACACATATGTGTCTATTTTCCATAAGAAAGAGTGGAAGAATAAACCAAAAGATAATAAAATTTGTAATTCAGAAGAGAGAGGCAGGGACAGAATTGAGATTTCCCTGTTTTATAGTTTGAATTTGAAGCCATGTAAATGTGTTGCACAATCAAAAAACAGATAAACACATCTGTCAAAATTGAGAACTATGACAAATGAGCCTAATTCTATTGTCAATGATATAGCCACAGAGAACAAGATATTACTTAAGCAGCTTGAAACTTCAGAATTTTGACTCTGCATTCAGAATGGGATATCTTCTAAAGACAAAGACAAACAAGTAAAAAAACCCTCCCTCCAAAATAGAACCCAAATCAAAAAGACAAAGAAATCTGAAACTATATCCCACACCTTATTGTTGGTAATATTGCTACTGTGATATTGAAAGTATCATATGTGTGTGCATACAAGTTAATGCAAATAAGTAATTAAGTCATGTTGTCATGAAGCAAGACTTTCAGTGGAAGAGAAAGAAGAGATTTCAATATACAGCCAAAAAGCTTAAAAAACCCTGTGTTCTTAAAACTTGAATTGGAAGTATGTTTGTACCAATGAATTATTTTCCTTTTCTTAAGAAGATAATCTGTAATTTTTGGCTCAGACCACTGAAAAGCCTAGAAGCAATGGCAGCTTGATAACAGTGACTATCCTGAGGCCTAGCTTGTGACCGCTAAATACCATTTCCCACCAGAGGTTCTAGAGATTCTTGAAGAGATGGCTGATTTCAGGGCTGGAGCAAGCAACGCACCAGATAAGCCTTTGAATCTTGAAGAACCGGATAGCTGAGGACCTTCAAAGACCACCGAGGGCCAGAGAAAAAGTGTAGGAATTCATATGAAGAGGCCGAAAGTGGGGCACTTTTGAAACCCAAGGGAAGGGGGCAGGGCAAAACCTTTGAAAGAATGACATGGCTGGAGGACTTGACATAAACTGAGTAGAGTCAAATGGGTCCAAGGTGGCAGACAAGTTGTTTTCCATTAGATGCTTATCATCAGAAATACAAGCATAAGGATAAAAGGTGGGCAGTGGTCCAATTCCTGGAAATCCCCCAACCCTTTCTGGATTAGCTAGAATACCCTCCCCACTGATAAGCCTACAGGAGTACCCACCCCTGTAAAAACTGACAACCTCATACCCTGGTGAGGTTCTCACTTTCTGAGATGGCCCACAGTCTGTCTATGGAGTGTTTTTCTTTCTAAATAAATCCACTTCTTACCTATCAGTTTGTCTCTCACTGAATTATTTCTGTGATGAGACATCAAGAACCTGAGCTTCCTTAAGTCCTGAAACCAGATGTGTGAACTCAGTTGGAGGACTTTGGTTTTGGGTGGGTTCAAGTCTTGGCAGCGTTGGTTTAAGTGCCATTGAGGGTTGTGGCCAGGTTTGAGTCCCAGCCATGTGTTGTTTACTTCCAATCAGGATATTGGGTTGGTTTGCATCCCAGCGTGCGGGTTCAAGTTCCAATGTGAGTTGCTTGGTTTCACCTGGTGACCATGAAGGTACAGTGATAAGGTAAGAAATGATTGAGAGTTAGGTCTTGGTCCTAAAGAAGCCCATGGTACACCATGATCCAAGTATACTGGAGAGGTTCCTCTGCTGATGTCTGCTCATTTTTGACTGGAGAGTCAATCCTCTGTGCTTATACACATTCAACAGCCAGTGCAGGATAAAATTGTTAATGTCTGTACTCCTCTGAGACTCTAAGTTTTTTCTCCTACATTCTTACATTTTTATTCATTCCTGCTCTATTCCTTCTTTCCTCTCTCTCTTTCTCTTTCTTTCTTTCTTTCTTTCTTTCTTTCTTTCTTTCTTTCTTTCTTTCTTTCTTTCTTTCCTTCTTTCTTTCTTTCTGTCCTTCCTTCCTTCTTACCTTAAACCTAGAAGACCTGTGTGACCACCAAAGTGTATTTTTTATTGCTTTTACTCCTTTCCCTCTGACCCTTATAATTGCTGACCCCTTATCCACAACTTATAGCTGGACCAACGCCCACTCATTGTCAACACTGTTGGGGATATCTTCTGTGCCACTTCTTGTGACAACTTTTTGGGCACTAACACCTGGTCGGTGACTACCTTGGAATAGATAGTATCTAATATTGTAACTTCAAATCTCGACCAAATTGTGTGGTGGATTTTGACATGAGTGGAATTTTGGGTAGTTCAGGAGTTAGACATGTCATTTCAGGCTTGTCTGAAGTGGGTTAGGCTGCATCAATTCCAACCAACACCACTCTGGGCCATATACTCCAGGATTGGGAAATATTTGGAGAATAGGAGTTAAAAGGAAAAAAAAACTTAGTAGGTTATGTCATCAGGATTGACCATAACATGAGTTAAGAAATTTAAAATTGAGTGAAGTACCCTATGTTCAAATTTTCATTGTCTCGTGTCTACACAGTGGAACACAAAAGGATTTAAGAAATGTGTAGCTCACAGGGATAACTCCAGGAAGACACAGAGGACATTCTAACTGACACCCCTTACAGGGCCATGCATCATGAAAGAACATAGATTCCTTCTCTCCGAAGGTTCAGGTCTTTTAGCTATGCATTTCCCTAGCTCAGTCTGCTCCAGACATTAGGCACAAAATTTAGGAAACAATGGCTGGTCATCAGATTCTGATGAATGATTTGTTCAAGTTAGTTTATTTCGTTTTCAGTAATAGTGATATGCAGGAAAATGTTGAACACCTCCAGAGAAATATGCAAAAGGCCCAAAAGAGGGCAATGGCTTTGTCTACTCAGAGACCACCAGAGGGGAAGCTGGCTTTTCCTGGCCAATCTGACACTGGCAGACCACAAGGCCTGCCTATACCCATACAAGGTCAGTGTACCCTGTGTGGACCAAAGGGGCACTGAGAGAGGATTGTGATCAATTGTTCTTTTCAAAAAGCCAGGGCATTGGAAGAGGGAATGCCCCACATGCCAGAGAGTGAAGCGGCTTCTCAGCCATTGATGTTTTGAAATCAGAAGCCTCTGGGGGCCCAAGGCCAAAAGCGGCTCTGCCTAGAGATACCATCTACAAAAGTAATGTCAAGCATTGGGTGGTAATTGATGTGGTGGGTGACATGGTAGAATTTCTCATAGATACTGGTGCAACCTCTTTGGTCTTAACTGAAAGGATTGGAAACCTTTGCAATGATAAGAAATATGTAATGGGGTTGTCAGGGAAGAGACAGGGTCACACATTCCTGGAACCCCTTTTGTGCAAGATCAATGGCCAGCTATTTTTACATCCCTTTCTGTATGTGCCTGACTTTCCCATCCCTTTAATGGCAAGATATTTATTAACACAGTTAGGGGACACTCTGTTTCTTGAGGGGCAAGGAAACCACTCTCATCACCAAATGGTACTAAAAAAAACATATGTTAAGAGATAAAAGCTGAAGCTAAATAGAAACCTTAGTAAAGACCCTGGAATGTGGAATATCAAGATTTTAGGCTTGGCCAAAGGTATCCAGCCAGTGATTTTTAAGTAAACAGCATTATATAGTATATAAATATCAGATAGAGTATTCTTAAAAATAGGTAAGATCCTCAAAATTGTTTATAAATAATTTACCAAAATAAGAGGCCACTGGTCTGACTAAACTGACCATAGATGATATTTGGGGCCTGGTAGGAACTTTGGAAGAGGCCTTCTCTCTTAAGCTAAATGAGGAAAAGTAAAACTTTCGAACATAGGTGAATGTGTATGTCAGGCCTTCAATATCATTGACATAATCACCTAATTCTTTGAAAAAAACAAAACAAACAAACAACAACAACAAAAAAAAAACCTCTCCTTGTTTTACAAATACAGTCTTAAGAAGACCAGGGATGTGTCTCCAAAACTAATCCAAAGACCACCAATCTTTTTATCTCTCCTAAAACCTTTCCTAATTCTCTTAAAAGTCTTGTAAATATTAAACAAAGGGGAAACAAAGGTAAACTAAGAGGAACTTGCCTGTATCTTTGAGATGAAAATATCTTATTTTGTCTTCTCAGGAACCCTTATCTTTGTCATGTTTTTAAATGCAAATTTTAAAAAAGAGGGTAAAGTAATTTAGAACTTCACTTGTCAAGGATAAATAGAAATCCCATGTGTCTTTTCTATAAGCACTAGTAAAAAGAGTTCAGCCATCTAGATAGGTGACCTTGATTTTTTCCATCTGCCAGAGGCCCAACTGAATCCACCCTCTTGTAACTGTTGAGTTCTATGTTGTACCTGTCGACTTAACATCAATGCATAACATTAGAGTTGCAAGCTAAGATTTATTTGGGGAAAAATGAGGAATGCAGCCTTGGAGTTAGCATCCCAGATAGTTCTGATTAACTGTTCCAAAGAGGCAGTGGGAAGGTCAGTATACATGTGATTTTGGTGAAGAGGAAGTACATGAAATTTACTATATATATATATGTATATATATTTTAGCAGAAGGTCTCTGCTAGTTACAAGGAGAAGTTGTCACCATGAAGGATTTTAGTATTTTTCTAGATATGAGAAGGTACAAGAATTGGGCTCATAAAATCCTCTCCTGAAAATATCTGACTATCTGAAGACCTATTCTGCTAGGTTTTTATAGAGCACACAGTGCCTCATTTTTGCTCTCAGCCCTGAATTTTCTTCAGGTTGATTTTGAAAATCAGTAGCTCCAGCAGTGCATGATTTATTCCCTGCAGAGTTAGATGGCAAGTGCCAATAGTGCGTGCCAATTGTAGTTGACATACCTGGCTCAGGACTGAGATTTTGGAATGGGAACTATGAGGCCTCAGTGATTGTGGTTGTGTGTTCATATGCACATATGTGTGTGTTGTAGATGTATGGTATTGCCAAAAATTAAGTTGTAAAGAGCTCTATTTAATTGACATAAAGGAAATTAAGTGCTTATATAAATACTCAGGAATAGAAAATAATCTGGTCAGAATGAATTTCAGGTTCATGTCATCTGGAAAATATTGAGTACTAAACTGATATCTGGTATTGAAGATGGCTTAAACTTGTTAGTTTGATTAATATAGACATGTCTTTATAGTCATCCATGTTGAGTATAATGCTTCTGTTGTACCTTGGTTTAGTAGAGATCAAATGACACCTTATTATGTTATAAATTTGTCAACATGTAAAGTAACTCAATGTTAAAAATAAAAACTTATAAGGAATGTACGATGTATGTTTTCAATAAAATAATGTGGGAAGGATGAGGAAAAAAGTACTGAAAATAGCTTTGCATGATCAGGATTTTCTAGGATTGGATTAAATGTAGTTGGGTATATGGATTTTGTTGGGATTGGGCTGGGCCAAGACTGAATTTGGTATCTCCCTCAAAAGTTTTCTTGAAATGCTATGTTTAATAACAGGTACCATGAGTTACTTTGCATTATCTTATCTGTTTTTCCTTTTGAGATCATTTGTACCTTTGGTTAAGGAATAAGTAGTGTCTCACAGTGACTTAATATCTTACTTGACCAAGTGTTTCAAAAGTTTTTGACAATCTCCCCAAGTAACAAATTTAATTGAGTTTCCAGCTAACTGTGGGGTACTTTAGAGGGCCTCTGAGGTATTTAAAGATAAGTATTTTAATAGGATTATTTTGTTAAACATAGTTAAATATAATAAAATATAATCACTCGTAATCCTGCTTATTGTAACCAAATTTTTTATTATACTGTAATGAGATGTATAACCATGCCATTTAAATCTTCTGTCATTTATACATATTTTTGTACACTGGTGTTGGTACAAAAAGTGTTTCTTCATCATGGAGATTCATAGGAAAACTATGGAAGAAATTACAAAGAGTTCCACACAAGGATTATGGCTATGTGAGTATTCCAGCCTATAGTGACTTAAAACAAGGAGGTGTGCTGAACTGAAGGCCCCTAGATCAGGCATCCAGAGATTTTTACTCCCTGACAGGCAGGACTGATGCCCCTACTCAGCCCTGAAGTAGTTACAGAGGATGGACCATTGCTGTTCTGCTTCCCATAAGAATATGGGAGTAAAATCTCTGAGGGGGGGAATGAATCAGGAGGGAAGGGGTCAGGTTACAACCTTTGAAAGAGTGACATAGCCCAAGGATATGACATAAATTGTGTAGCGCTAAATACATCCAATTTGGGGACATGTCAACTTCCAATTAGTCTTGAGCCTCAATAATACAAATTTAGGATCAAAAAGTGGGCAGTGGTTCAATTCCTGGAAATCCCCACCCCTTCCTGGAATAGCTGGAATATTCCTCCCACTCATTAGCTAATGAAATTACCCACTTCCATAAAAACTGACAACAGCTTACCCTGGTGCCTTTCTCACCTTCTGAGATGGTTCACAGTCTTTCTGCGGAGTATGTTTTTCTCTAAATAAATCTGATTCTTACTTATTAGTTTGTCTTCCACTGATTTTTTTCTGCAATGAGACATGAAGAACCTGAGCTTCATTAAGTACTGAAACCAGGTGTGTGATCTCAGTTGGAAGACTTTGGGTTTTGGCTGGGTTCGAGTCTTGGCAGTGTGGGTTCAAGTCCCAGTCAGGGTTTTGGCCAGGTTTGAGCCATGCCACGTGGGTTCCAGTCCCAGTCTGTGATTTGGCTGGCTGTGAGTCCTGGCCCTGTGTGTTCATGTCTCAGTCAGGATTTTGGAAGGGTTTGAGTGCCAGCCACCAGGGTTTCAATTTTTACCATAAAAAGAAATTGATTGAAACAAGTATACAAACAGCCATGATTGGGACTCCCATGGGGGCACAGTTGAGAAGATTCCACACCGGCAATTCAGGTGCTTGGGGTCAATGCCTGCTTAGGGGACTAGATTCCACGTGCCACAACTAATAGTTCATATGCCCAAAGTAAAAGTCCTTCATGCCACAACTGAAATTCCCAGGTGCTGCAACTAAGACCCTGTAGAGCCAAATAAATGAATAATTTTTTTTAAAGCCCGAAGTATAATCTTATGTATGTCTCCACCACATTTTCTTTACCCATTCAACTGTTGTTGGATCTACGTTGTTTTTACATCTTGGCTATTGTGCATGATGGTGCAATGTACATGACATGAGACATATACTTTTGAGATCACAATTATAATTTTTTGGAGTAAATACCCAAATGTAAGATTGCTAGATCAAATAGGAATTCTCTTTTTGACTTTTTTGAGGAATCTCCATTATGTCATCCAGCAGCTAAACCATTTTACATCCCCACCATCAGTGTGCAGGGTTCCACATCCTCATCAACAATTGCTATAGTTTGTTTTTCGATAATGACCATCCTAATAGATGTGAGATATCTCATTGTCTTTTGATTGCATTTTTCTTATGATTAGTGTGGGGGGAACTATCCTCCCAAGTTTGCAGAATAGGAAACTGCTGTCCAGAAATGAACTTATCAAGGTCACATGACTGGTAGGTGTCAGAGGTGGGATTTGAACCCAGACAGGAAAGCTCCAGGATGTACATGCCTGGTGAGTTCAGTGCACTGTCTTCCATGTGCTTAGCAAATCTGGGGTCATGCTGTTTTCTATTCTGTTCTTTCCTCTCAATGTCATATCAGAACAATTTCTCCTAAGATTAAATAGTCTCCTAAAACACAACTTTAAGGTGGCTGGTGGCATGATGGACTATTTACGCTGTGGACACTTTATGTTTATGGGCCTTGGGATATCCCAGATTTTCCCTTTTCTAAGAGATTCTGAAGACCACACCTGGCTTATTTATGTTTGCTGGTACTTCTGTCATCACTTTCGCATAAACCTTAGAAGTTAAATAGCTGGGGCAAATACCATACATATTTTAAGCCACCTCCAAAAAGATTGTACCAATTTACACTCTTTTGAGAAGAGTTCAAAATCTGTCTTTTCCCTGTTTTTTCTATCTTTTCTGTCACTGGTGGCCATAATACTCTATGGACTGCAATGGGTAAGTAACAAATGTGGAAGGTGGGAGAAGATAGTTGCTTTGAAGGTCAGGCTTTGGGACTTCCCTGGCAATTCAGTGGTTAAGACTCTGCACTTCAAATGCACAGGGCGTTGGTTTGATTCCTGGTTGGGTAACTAAGATATTACATGCCCACAGTGCACCTGAAAAAAAAAAAATTGATGAAGGTTAGAATTTATCCTCATGTTGGAGTCACAGGCTACAAATATACAGCCCCCAAAATAGTGGGCTCATTAATAGATAAAGCTCCTGTCCCAGGCTTAGGCTTATCTAGCAAGGCAAAGCCTGAAGTTTGCTGGTTGATATTATGGTAGTAAGCCCTGCTGACACATTATGTTTCCCGACCTGAATGCAGCAGTGTGTTCTAGTGGAAGCAAAATGAAATCATAGAATTCATTTATTCAACATATATTTAATGGTGACCTACTATGTGCCTTTAACCAGTCCTGGGGCCAGAAGTTGGGAGGAGACTCCTTTCATCTCTACAGTGGGAATCATGCCCTGCAGGGGCTCATTGGGAGACAGGGAAATGACATATGTAATTATCCAGAGCTATTATTTTTACTCTTATTGGTAGTGTGTCACCAATGGAGAGACATTGCTTCTGGTTCCATGAATAGCACTTGGGAAATGAGTTTGACAATCTGTTCACTTAAGTCTCCATTAAGCCCAGATTATGATATTTACTGTAAAATAAAAGAAAAACAAACAAACAAAAAAAACATTCTGCTCTCAACTTTTCCCCCTTTATAAGCTCTGCAGCTTGTCCGCTTTCACTCTCCGCAAGCCAATCACAATCCAGTGCCATCCCAAAGGGACCAACCACATGTAACATGTAACACATGGCAGGTCTGCACACACATGGTAACTGCAGAGCTTCAGTGAGTATTTCAGGATGGGATGGCAAGGCTGAAGCCAATCCCACACCCCAGCTTTACCCCAGCTATTCCCTGCTTCCCTGAGAAGGAAGCCCCTCACTCCTCTAACCTCTTATATGCACTTCAGTTGTCTTCAGAATCTGAGCCTCGCCATTGGGTGTTGCATATTTATCGGCCTCCATGAACCATTGATGAGTTCCTAAACTTGCTCTGTATCCCTGGGCTTCACCACAGCACCTGGCATACAGTAGGTGCTCAAAAAATTTGTCCTGGATGAAAAGAGAAGGAAGGAAGGGAGACATCCCTTCTGCTGATGTTTTTCTTGCCTGCATAAAAGCCCATCCTATGCATTATGTTGGGGTGTGTTTTCCACCTTATTTATTCTTTCCTGCTCCTTCTCTCATCTGGGTCTCCATCCACCACTGACCCCTGCTATCCCCATCCAGTGTCTCCAGGGGGGAAGAAGTGATGCTTCCACTCCAATTGTGCCAAACCATGGCAGCTTGAACCAAATGGTTTGTAACTCTGCCCCTGGAGGAAGCTCAGAAAGGCTGAAGGCTTTGTGCACCCTGGGTATCCCTTTATATCAGTGGCATCCTCCTCAACAGCCTTGGAGCCCAAGTGAAGGGACATAGTGGGCCTTGGAGGGGTGGGGCTGGCTCAGTGATGCGCAGGGGCCCATCACTTGGATCACATGCCAAGTGGGACTGGAAAGGTCCCGCACTGTGTGGGTGGCAGAGAGCTGGTGAGTGGAGTATTTGACCAAAGGGAAAACATATCAGCTTGAAGGGCCTCACCAAAACTCCCCCTGCAGCAGAAGGCCATTGCCAAAGTTCCTCTGAGATGGGAAAAATAGAAACTATTTTCCTTACCCCTTATCATCCCTTGAATGAAGAGGTAGCAGAGTTTTGGGGCCCTCACAAACTCTTTCATGAGCTAGAATACAACCCTGCCACTTCCTTTGGGGATACCTCACCCCAGGTCCAGTCATGTCATCCTGGAGGAAACTTAATCATGTTGGGCAGGTCCATGTGTCCAAGTAAAGCCAGTCATAGTACTCCATGACCACTCCAGGATGGATGTTCTAGGCCTGGACACATGAGTAAAGATGTACCAATCAGAGCCCTCTCTGATACCCTGATGTTTCCTGAGCCTGTTTTCTTATGGGTTAGATGCCTTGGGGATATACATGTAGAAGCCTGAGGGAAGAAAGCTGTCAGCCTAGGAGATTGAAAGATGAGAGAAGGGAAAGACCAAGGGAGAGAAAGAGTGAGCTGATGGTGTCTGATTTCTTATGTCCAGTGACTGAGATGTGTGGATCTTCTCTGGTTCCTGTGTCCTGGATCCCCAGTGTTCTTCCAATAAATATCCCCTTTACTTGAAGCCACTTGGAGTTGGCTTACTTTCAACTGTGGTTCAGATGAGGTTCTAGATCTTGCCCAATTATGATTCACCTCCCCAAGCCACAGAGAGCTACCCATTCGTATAAGCACCATTGGGAATGGAATCCTTTATTCTACTGAGAATAGGGGATTGCCGAGCACCAAGCATAGTTCACCACCATTCCTCAGTGGTATTTCCCTATGTGTGAGTGAGTGTGTGTGTTTGGAGTGGGCCTGCTTGATTCCTGAAGCAGCCCCAGCAGTTACACTGCAGGAGTGAGGCCAGTCCTGTTGTTTTCCCAAATGTAAACTGAGGAATACAACCTCAGGAAGATGTCACCCAGAATCCAGTTCTCCACGTCTCCAGGTGCAAATTCTCTGTGCCCCCACTAAAGTTACTGATACAGTAGCCCTGCCAAATCTAGGGGAAATGGAAACATACCCAAATCAGCCTGATTCCTTATCTTCCCCACCCACCACTGCTTCAGTGTCCAGAACTGGCAGCTTCTTGGTTTTATTTCCCTCCTTTAGAAAGAACCAAGTGGCTCTCTCAGCAGCTGTGGAAGTATGATGCCCTTCCAAGAAAAAGAATGGCCAAGACATGTGATTGCCCTAGGGGGCAGTGAGGGAAGGATTGGGAGTTTGGGATTAGCAGATGCAAACTACTTTATAGAGGGTGGATAAACAGCAAGGTCCTCCTGTATAGCACAGGTAACTATATTCAATATCCTGTAATGAACCCTAACAGAAAAGAATAGGGAATATATATATATATATATACAAGTCATGTTGCTGTACAGCAGAAATTAATACAACATTGTAAATCAACTTTACAATACAATTTAAAAAAAAAGAACAAGAATGTTTCGTAGTTCCCCTTTTCTTTCCTTCTGACCATGCATGCTGTTTTCTCTGCAGAGCATGCCTTTTTTTCTCCCTCTTCCCCACAATCCATTCATTTAAGACTGTGCTCAGCCCCTTTAGGAAGCATTCCTGGACCAATGCTCACCCTCTCTGGCCACTCCAGTCTGGGTTTGGTGACTTATCCTGCAGTTCCCCTTGTCTGTAGCCTTCATCACTCATAATCTGGCCCCAGCACCCCATGGCACAGCCCCCAGGATTGCCATGTGCATGGAGTCCAGTGTAGATTTGCCTCAACCTAAGCAGGCTTCCTCATGCCTCCATGAGGCTGGGGGTTTTTGATTACTGAAATTATCTCTCTTTCTCAAAGCCTTCTTTGAGCCCATCAGCCTCTTTGAACTCCCATAGGGAGCTGACATGAAACTTCATCCCTGCTGGCACTGTGCAGTCACTGTGAACCCTTTACACATGTAAGCTTCCAACGTCTCCACAGAGGGGTCTGTTAGCCCAACTCAGAGAAGGGGAGCTGGGGCTCAGCCAGGGGAAGTTGCCGCTGAGGACTAGGGGAACCATGTAATTGACCATCCACCCAGGTCACTTTTGAGATGGGAAGGGTGATCATTAATCATTATGGTGGGACAACTCACTGAGACAGTCTCCAGCCAACCCCACTTGTCACTTGGCCGATTTCAGGGATTGTTAAAGCTGGCATTCTGTGTTCATCCACCTGAGGGCTCTGGCGGAAATAAGCTCTTTGAGGGCAGAGGCCCTTAGTGTTCCCCTTTCCTTGTGCCTCACACGATGTTGGCATAGGGTGGTGTCTTTTATTATTCCAGGATGATGAATGTCCCAGACTGCTCTTTACTCTCAAGTGGTTCATGTTTTGGGAGACATTGGCCCAGCCACAGGGGTTCAACAGCATCTGCAGTGGTGTGGCTTGGCCTGCAGAGGGTGCCCTCCTCCCAGCAGCAGCCCAATTGTTCCTTCATGGTTCAGATTTGAGAACCAGACCACAGGGTTGACTCCTCAACTTCCCAATATAGGCTTGAGGGGACTCTGGGTAGTCATTGCCATCGATGGTGAAGATGATAGTATGCAATTGCATGACAGAGATACATGGAACCACGTACTGTTACAGAAAGAGGGAAAGAGAATCACCCATCTCATCTCTGGTGTGTGGAGAGCCCTAGAGTGACCCTGGGGCATGTCCATTCAGCTCATGATCAAAAGGCCTGTCGTTGATGAGTATGTCGAAGATGGTGCCCAATCTAGTTGGTCCAAGCAGCAATGTGGTACCGGTATCCACAATGTTCTGTCAGCCATGCAAACAACCAAGATCCAGCCCATCCATGTTGATTTTTGTTTACAAAAATCAGTCCAGGGCCAGATGTTGCCTTGAAGCCATAGTTATGCTAGTCTAGACAGCCTCTCAGGCAACTTCTGGATCAGGTGATCTATAATTTTTCATGCAACTTAAAGCATCTTATATAAATTTAAAAACAGGACTTGTGAAGCTCAGACTTAGGTGGTCAAGTAGAAAGAAAATACTGCAAAATTAATCCTCTCTAGTCACACTGTGGAAGATGGGGGTTCTCCCTCAGAGGGTGAGCCTGGGGTAGGCCAGGCCCAAGTGCCAATAAAGGGTAAATACTCAATCCCATACCAAACTCACACAGGCCAAATTCCTGGACACACTGACAAGGTTCCTGATCTGTGGGATAGGAGAGTGTTCCCACATAAAGGTTTGGGAAGTGGCGCTGGGACTGGGCTGGGATGAAGATGCCATTAGCATTGCACAAGTGACCTGATGCCTGGCTGTGCCCTGGGTTGACCTTAGATGGTTAGACTAAGGTGGGACAGGAATTTACATTCCATTTGTGCAGGACTACGAATTTTACCCAACACATACTCCTCCTGCACACACCACCTGAAGTGAATCAAATTGGCAATGTGTCTTCTGTACAGGTGGGGAAATGGAGACTCAGGACAGGACCAAATTGTTCCCATTTGAGGACACAATGAGTAGAGAGCAGGGTAGTCTTCTCTTTGGCATCACTATGATCAGATGACAGAAATGGACTTAATTCATTGCAAAGCATTGTGGATTCTTCATCTGCACAAGGAGAAAGAAGCCCATTGTAGAAAGTTGCTGCAATGGTTCTTATGAAAATTCTACCTGGGAAACACTCTTTTCAGGATATGCACATTTGTATGTGTCTGTATGTGTTTGTGTGTGTGTGAGAGAGAGAGAGAGTACTCTAGCCCAACCCACACCTGTGGTCCCCCACTTTCCCTGCCCAGATGCCTGAAGTTCTCAGCTGCCCCCCAGGGACCCAAGATCAGTTTTATCACCCCCCAAAATTCCTAAGGAAATGGTAAAATTTAGGTAAAGGTTGATGCTATAATTAATTCTGCTCTAAAGGTATAAAACTTACTCATGTAAGACACCTTCTCAAGTCTCTCCACCCCCTTTTGGTGTCTGTGCCAGAAGCTGTTTGTATTCTTTTCCTAATAAACTGCTACTTTATCACTCTTACCTGAGCAATGGCTTATTATTGACCCTGAGGAGAAATTATTTTTCTTCGGAGATCACGAGTCCACCCCCTAGACGGATTCTACAACAACGTTTTGGGGGCTTGTCTGGGATCAATAACATGGTAAGTTCGCTCAGGCTTTCCTGATTCCTGCCTTTTCCTGTCTCTACTAACCCGTCCACTGCAGTGTGAGCGGTTGAGAGATTGAGATGGCCGATTAAGGATGGAGCAAGCATTGAGTCCCACTCCACATTTCTGTGAGTGTTTTCATACAGCTAAGGGCAGCCCATAAGAGAACCTGTCAGGGGCTTATACTGACCTTCCAATGCTAAGAAACGCTCCACATCCCCGAGAGGGGAGTGGCTGGATAAGAACAAAGCGTTCAATTCACTGTTTTTCCTCCACATCTCTTCCTTTCTCTCCTGGCCTCTTTGAGCACTTTTCTGTGCCTTGAGAAAATTATGGGAATAACATAACACTTAGGCTGTGTAAGACCCAAGGCATTTGCTCTCATTGTGGTTATTGTCATTATCTGTTGGTCCCTATTTCTGAGCAACATTACTGGAGTACTCGATCTAATCCCCATAGAGATGCTAGTCTACATTTGAGCTGTTTTTTGACCCACTGCCAAGAGAGTCATATTAAGGAGTTGGGAGGGACTCTAGCACCAGGTACCACTTTACAGCTAGAAATCATGCTATTAACAGCTAGCAGCCAAGCTAAGCCAAAAAAAGCCTGCTCTCTTCAGTGGTTATGTCTTAAAACCTTATAGATAGAGACTCTTATGACTTGTATGAATTTTCTTAAAACCCTGAATGGGAACCCCTCCATTTGGGCAGATTAGAAATGTAATGGGATCCTTCCTTTAATTTCAGTGCCCCTCCTTATGCATTTAGACAATTGTTAAGGACATTGTTACAATACTTTTTGTTCCATGTGCTGCTTACAAGTGAGCATTTCTGAAGATTTAGAATTCTGTCTAGGATGTCCCAGCCCTAAGTGGCCATCCCTACACCATTTCTCTTGTTATCACCTTACTTGGTGCAGAAACCCCAGGATATGACATTATGGAATTCAAAATTGACCCATTAAGTTTTACCTCTTTCAGAGAGATTTCCCACCTCTGCTATTATGCCCCAAGAGGACAGTTTAGGTGCTCTAACTTCAACAATTAGCATAAAAACCTGTTGGTGAAGTACCCTGATACATCCAGGATGGCATGTTAAGCAGAGAGAGAATCCTATAAAAATAGTAGTGGTGAGGAACTGACAACAAATTTGAGGTGATGCTGGATCTACTTACAGCTCATCTCAGCTCTTACTCATTGGTGGAATGAGTAGGGATGAGGGGCACCTGTGTCAGTAAAAATGGGCAGAAAAAATCCGACCAGAGGGAGAAGCAAGCTTTAGGTGGAAGTCTGCTTCCACCCTTATTTACTATTGAGAGATGCCTCCTGGAGGAAATTTGATGCTGGACACCATATTTTTGTTTTACAGATGGGAGCTTCACAAAATTCCAGTTCCACCCCTTTGATTTACACCCTGGAGAACTGTGACAGGTTCAATTCATAGAGCCTAAAAAAGAATCACCTGATTTTCTTTTGTAATACTGCCTGACCACAATACCCTCTGAGGGATGGTGAATGATGGCCCTAGGGAGAGACACTTAATTATAACTCCATTCTCCAACTTGATTTGTTTTACAGAAAAGAGAAATGGCTAGAAATCCCTTTTGTAGTGCTGTTTTTGTGCCTTAAGGGATAGACCAGAGATGTGTGCCAAGAAAAATATCATGGTGATGACTCCCCTTCTTCTGCAATTACCCCCATATTCTGACTCCCCAAGGGAATTAAGCAGATGCCTCAATCACCCTCAGCTCCCCTAGAGTCAGACCGAGAATAAAAGCCTATTTAAGGAGAGAATAATAAGTTACCTGTTAAGACCTCTCCCAAGTCCGAACCTCTTAAAATGCTGCCTCTTCAAGAAGTGGCAAATGGGGAGTTTAGACCCACAATAATTCAAAGACCCTTTTCTTACCAGGAGGTACAAAGGGTAAAAGGGGACTTGAGATTACTTAAAAGACCTTAATAAATATCTAAAGACTTTTATGACTCTTAGCCACTTATAAAATTTAACTTAAAAAGATGTCATGACATTATTAAGTCAAACTTTAACCCAGGATTTTCAAGATCAAGTCTTATCTGAGGCTCAAAAGTATAGAGATAAATGGTATAAATTAAATTCTAGAGGGAAATCTGAAAAAGAGAGTAAGACACTTTCCATTAGAGTGCAAACTGTTCCCCTGACTGAGCCTGATTGAGATTTCAATACCGAGAGGGGTAAATGATATAGAAATAATTTTGCCACATATATTCTTGTGAGATTACAAAAGGCAAGAGCTAAGCCCCTCAATTATTCCAAATTAGCCAATCTCAAACAAAAAGAGAGAGATAGTCTCCTGGCAGATTTTTAAAAAGGCTGAGAGAAGCTCTACAAAAATTTACTGATCTAGATCCAGAGGGTCCAGAGAAAAAAGTTATTCTAAAAGATAAATTTCTTACTCAATCAGCTCCCGATGTTCAAAGAAAATTAGGAAAATGTGCTTTTAGACCAGACCAGTCTTTAGACAGGCTGTTATAGTTGGTGTAGGCAGTTTACTATGGTGGAGATGCTGAAAAGGAAAAACATAAACAAAGGAGAACAAAAGAGAAAGCTAAAGCCTTGGTAATGACAGTTCAGTCTGCAATAAAACAACCTGGATCCCCAGGAGGTTCCTCAAATTGGGGCTTCCCTGACAAGGGACAAACGATTTCTGTGTAGAAAGAAGGGACATTTCAGGTGAGAGTGTCCCCAGACAATAAAGCTGCCCCCAGCTCCTAGTCCCATCTGCAAGGGACCACACTGGAGGAGAAACTGCCCCCAGAGATGAAGGTCTCAGGGATCAGACCTCCCAAAAATCCAAGATTGATGGGGCCCAGGGGTCCCTGTCATAGTAACATCTGAAGAACCCTGGGTACAAATAACAGTGAGCAGCCAATCTATCAACTTATTAGATACCAGGGCCACTTTCTCCATTCTTGCTGAGATCCCTGGTCCACTTTCCTCTCATTCTATGACTATAAGGGGACTGTCTGGTCAAACAAAATATTACTTTAGTCAGGCTTTAAGCTATAATTGGGACTCTGTCCTTTTTTCTCTCATGCCTTTCTGATAGTGCCTGAGACTCCATCTCCCCTAATATTAGAATGAGACATATTAATGAAAGTCCAATGTCAGTACATATAAATATTGAGGCCTCTACTCCTCTATGTCTTCCTCTGGTAAAAACCCAAGTAGATTCTAAAGTATGGGCATGAGAAAAAAAAAAATTGGGAAATCCAGATATACAAAACCTGTGGTAATCAAACTCAAAGATTCAAGTATTTTTCCCCATCAAAAACAATATCCTTTGAGACCAGAAGATAAAGAGATTAAAGTCAGTCATAGAAAATCTAAATGACAGGGACTACTAATGCCCTGTAACAGTCCTTGTAATACTCCAATCTTGAAAATTAAGAAACCCAATGGTCAGTGGCCATTAGTGCAAGACTTAAGAATTATTAATGAGGCTCTAATTCCTTTACATCCTATAGTCCCTAACCCTTATACCTTGCTCTCAAGCATACCCGAAAATACAGCCTGGCTTACTGTTTTAGATTTAAAAGATGCCTTCTTTTGTATTCCACTGGAGGCAGAGAGTCAATTTCTGTTTGCCTTTGAGGACTCTACTCAACCAGCCATTCAACTCACTTGGACGGTGCTGCTCCAAGGCTTTTGAGATAGCCCTCATTTATTTAGACAAACTCTATCACAGGACTTACAAAGATTCTCAGACCCCAGAACAGTTGTTCTACAATATGTAGATGACATTCTAATTTGTGCCAGTACTGAAAAATAATGCTCAAATATTACCTATTAAATTTCTTGGCAGACTGTGATTATCAGGTTTCAAAAGCCAAAGCTCAATTATACAAATCTTCTGTTAAGTATCTGGGTCTTATAATTTCTCAAGCCTCAAGGGCTTTAGGGTTTGAAAAATTAGAGCCAATTCACAAACATCCTTTACCTGCCACTTTGAGACAGTTAAGAGAGTTTCTGGGTCTTACTGGCTATTGTAGGATCTAGACTCCTGGGTATGGGGAGTTAGCTAAACTTTTATATCAGCTTTTGACTGAAACCCAGGAGGCTAACACAGATGAGATACTATAGAAACCTAAAGCCCAAAACGCCTTTAAGGCTCTTTAAAAGGCCTTAATAAAAGCTCCAGTTCTTAGCCTACTGACCAGACAAGAATTCAATCTGTATGTTATTAAAAAAAAAAAAAAAAAAGCATTAGGGGTCATGACACAATCTAAAGGACCCCAACAACAACTAGTAACTTGTTTAAGTAAAACTTTAGATGTGGTGGCCCAGAGATGGCCTCATTGTCTGAAGACAGTGACCACTATTTCTTTACTAGTACCTGAAACTCTCAAATTTACTAATGGTTGAAACCTAACAGTTCTTACTTCCCATAATGTATCCAGACTTCTTAACTCTAAAGATAATCTTTAGACAAATTTTACTCAACAAGCCTTAAATGACAGCCTGATGGCCATAAAGGCCTTTAATATAGAACAAATTCAAATTAAAAAAAAAGTGTTACAAAATAAGATGGCCTTAGATATAACAACAGCCCAAAGAGGAAGCTGTACAATCATTCACACTAAATGTTACACTTATATTCCACATGAGAGTGCTAATATAACCAAATGAGTCAGATGATAAAGCCTTTAAGCTCACCTGAGGTATCCGAGATAATTTCAGGTCCTAGATTACTAGGTCATCATGGGGTAAAATGTTATTATCTGCTACTATATGTATCATTTTATTCTTGCTGTTTGCTTCTTGTCTTTTTAACTGTATTAAACAAAATCATATCCAGTCAGCTGTGAGCCTTTAATTTACAAATGGCTGTAGAACATTCTTCCATCCACCCTCTGGCCTATTCAAAATATTATTTAGACTCCCCTGGGTCTGGGGTTCCCTACTGAGAATAAAAATAATGCTGCTTTCCCCTAAATAAAGATGCCCCTTTTCAGCAAGAAGTAACTAGATTATAGCACCCCTTTTCCCAGCAACATTAATTTCCATCTCAGAGAGGGAGGATTTTGAGAGTTCTGGGGAATGATTCAGCAGGGAGGAAGGGTAGTAGAACTGAAAAAACATGGTTGACTGTGACCAATGTTTCTAAGCCCTAAGGACTCTGCCTTGTGACTACAGCAAGGGAACTGGGACAATGATTAACAGAAATGGATCATTGAGTACTGAAAGTTTTTATTCTGATAATTATTAATAATTGTAAATTCCTAAAAGAAATGGTAAACTTTAGGTAAATGTTAATGCTATAATTAACTCTGCTGTGAAGGTATAAAACTTACTCATGTAAGACCCCTTCTCAAGTCTCTCTACCCCCTTTCGGTGTCTGTGCCAAAAGCTGTTTGTATTCTCTTCTTAATAAGCTGCTACTTTATTACTCTTACCTGAGTGATGGCTTGTTATTGATCCCAAGCAGAAATTCTTTTCCTTTGGAGATCATGAATCCATTCCCTAGACAGATTCTACAACAACAGATGGAGAAGGGCATTGGAGGGGGAGTATAGATGGGAGCATGTGGGTTGCAGGTGGTCAAAGCAGGAGGGAGTGGAGCAGTAGATGGACGGCACCTGCAAGTCAGATGAGGTGATGTGAAAGACAATCCTGAGCTCCTGAGAGGGTGTTCCAATAGCGATGGTGCCAACACAGGCCAGCTAGGGCGACTAGGGAGGGGTGGTTAGGGCAGGTCTGGCTGCCCTGGCCACTCTTGATTTTTAGAGTGCTGCCTCCCTTGAGGTGTCCCATGTCTCCTGAAATCACTTTCAAACCACATTGACTCACAGCCTCTGTTCAGACTGGTGCCTTCATTTGCTTTTTTTCTTTTTTTTTAATCCATGTGTGAATTTAGTTCCCTGACCAGGGATCGAACACACATCAGTGCAGTGTTAGCATTGAGTTTTAATCACTGGACTGCCAGGGAAGTCCCAGTGCCTTCATTTGACAAGCTCTCCAGTCTCCCCTTCTAGATCCAACCTGAGTGTTTCCTTCTCCATATTGCCCTCCTAGGTCACCCCAGGCCACTGCCTCTAAACTCAGTCCATGTCCTACCAACATCACACAGTTGGCCCTTTTATTGGACATATATTTACTCTTTGCCTATCACTCAGGCTGGCATATGCATTCTTGAAGAAGAGAGGAAACCTTTTTAAAATAAATAATGAAAAACAGAGTGTCAGATTTTTATGGCATCACAGGCTATAGGGCTTAGTTTTTTTTTTTTTTTTTTTTTTACTGGTATCATTCTTGGATCTGCAGAGGCTGATATTCCTCTGCCTGGAGTTTCAAACTTGATGTGCAGTTGTCTATCTTTTGATCAAACATGGCTGAACTTTCAGCTGTAATTCAGTGGCTCACTTAGTTCCAAAAAATCAAGCTCCCTCAAGCTAATGACATACCTTTTGCACGAAGTGCATGTTACCTGCCACCTGGTCATTGCTGGCCCCAGTTACCACAGACCCAGAACTGATGATGAGAGTGCTTTCTTCTCTGGGAATGGGGTCCCTGTTCCTCAGTGTTTCTGTTTCCTGCAGGAGCCCAAGCCCCAACATCCAGCCTGGACCCTTCAGATGAACTCCAGTGCTAGGCCAGAGCATTGGAGGCACTGGGGAGCACCATTCTCTGAACACACTCATATCCAGGTGGTTCTTTAGATTGAAGAGAAAATTTCGGATCATCAGTGGCATTCTGGGACCTGTCATCAGTGTTCTCCAGGAAATTTGTCAGCAGCTTTTTCTCCCTGAGGGTTTCTCACATGGTTTTGATCTTTGTTAGAGGGACATTTAACAGGGCATTGGGAAAAGGAAGCAAAAAAGGCACTGAACAATTCAAAGGAGTGCCATTTTCCCATAGGTCATGATGTGACTGTCATCTCCAGAGTTGTGCAACCCTGCAGGTCGACCCCATGACCCTTGGACCCCATGATGCCCATGGAAAGTTTTTCATAAATAAATGTGAGTTGAACTTTAAGACTGTCATGGGATGATTGTTTGCTTCTAACCCTTATGTTTGGATGAATAAGAGGACAAGTAAAACCCCAGAAAGGGAGATGATGCCACTTACAGTCCCTGTACTTACATGACCAGGTGATCTGAGAGGGCCACCAGCTCGAGGATTCCATGCCACTTCATGTTCCTTTCCTGGGTCTAATTACTCAGGAAAGAACATGCAGTGGTGGGCAAGAGCTCCTAGTTATACATGCTCTGACCTGCCCTAATTGTCCCCTTTAGGCCACTAATGGATCCAATAAGAAATATGAACCTCTCGATAAACTTTTTTCCTCCATCAGTGTCCGTGGGGAGTGTACTTAGAAAATTCTCACAATATAAAGATTTCTACTATAACCTCTTCTTTGGGTCTTGACTGCAAAACAATAACAAACTGCATGGAATAACTAAGAGTGGGGAGACTCTTGTCAACTTGGATATAAAACACAGCTACTCCCAATCTCTCAATATGTTGGGATTGCCATATATGCATCACTAATAACAAGAAAACTATCAAATATATGCAGTTTATTGAATGCCAATTATATCATAATAAATGTTCCTAAAAAGAAAAATAAAACACTGCTACTACGGTGATAAATGTAATTGCTAGGGGCCATGCTTGACATTCATGATCTCATGTGGTCTTCCAAGCAGCTTCATCAGATGTGCATTTCTGTCCTCAGCTGGAAAGGAGATTGCTAGGTGGAAAAGAGGTCAAATGGCAAAGTGAATTTGAGGGACAGCATAGTGACATTCTAGTAGCTTTATATAATGGGATAGATGGCATACATCAAGGGTGCTTATGATGGCAATCTGCATCAAAAATCTAGGCTAGTGTAGTATTACAATGGCTGAGTTTCACTTTTGGAAGATATGAGATGCATGCATCCACAAGATACTTTCTATCATCCATAAAACATATACAGAGAACCCTGTGTGCTGGGTTCTGGGTTAGATGCTCAGAAGTCCAAGTCGAGTAAGACACAGGTAGTCCTTATCTTCACGAAGCTAACGCTCTAGGGCAGTTCTCACAAACTCATGGCCCAGAATGCAAGATAAATGAACGCAAGGTCTGGGCAGGTACCATGGACATGGTACAGACAGCACATGCCCTACCGGTGGGGGCAGCCTCTCCTCAGCTCCAACCAGCATCTGCCATGCTGGGAAGCAGCCTGATTGGCCAAATTTTCAAGAAAAGGAAGAAGTTTGTATATTTATGTAAAATCCCCTGTTGTTGATTGTTAGCAACTTTTTTTTTCCTTCATATTTCATCCCGTGAGCCAAATCTGAAACAACAGTGTGCTGGATTTAGCATGCAGGCTGTGCAGGTTTTTATTTCTGGCCTAGAGGTCAGAGTTGAGAAGGGACAGAGTTGGGGTTCAATTCATGTTGCTTGAGTGAATAAGAGACTAAGTGAATAAGAGACTAAGAACATGTTAATTTTCCTTTCATTTGTAAAGAAAAAGCACCAGAGTCCATAAACCAATGAATTTAACAATGTCCACTTGCTGAGCATCTGATATAATTCCCCAATAGGATCCATGCCTTGAAACATTTTGTCTACCAAACTAAATATACAAAGGAATACTTTTTAAGTGTCTTATCAATCAAAGGAGACAGAAAAGACCACTCAGAGCTGCTTCTCAGCCTGAGATGAACAGGCTACCTGTTAAACTGTGATTCCAGACAAAGTAAAGGCAATGGAGTTTTATGGCTCCTTCCTGGATTCCCAGGGCCTGGGTGTTCCTGGGTGAGATGTATCCAGCCCTGTCCCTTGGATAGAACAACGGGAGGCTGGCCTGGTCACCACGTTGGTGATAGATGGGGTACTGCAACTTCCTACTCACTTTTGCATATTGTTATAATTCAGTTTTGCTTGTTAAATTCCTATTGAAGAGATTTGATAGCACCAAGAAAATGACACACACAAATACAATTTAGTTCAGCAATACTACTTCTAGGGATTTATCCCAAAGATACACTGGAAAAAAATGCAAAAAAAAAAATACATGCACAAGGTATTCACTGCAATGCTATTTGTAAAAGAGAAAGACTAGGGAGAGTGTTGAGTAAGGCATAGGGCATCCTAGCAATTGGGAATAATTGGGATGGTGGGAGATGTGGAATGGATGAGATCTTCAGCTTATACTGTTTAGTTTTTAAGAAAGAGGGACCAGAAAAGTGCTTATAATTTGTTGCTTTTCCATACACATGTCCGTCTATTTTCAATAAGAAAGAATAAACCAAAAGATAATTAAAATTGTAACTTATGGGAGAGGGCCAGGGACAGAAGATATTTTTTCGTTTGTTTTATAGTTTGATTTTTCAACCATGTAAATGTGTCACAGAATGAAAAAATTGATAAATAAAACACATTTATCAAAATTGAGAACTAAGACAAGTGAATCTAATTCTATGAAATTGGTGACATAGCCCCACTGAACAAAACATTATTTAAGCAGCTTTAAAATACAGAATTTTGACTACATTCAGAGTGGAATGTCTTGTAAGGACAAAGACAAATAAACAAAGAAAAATACCATCACTCCAAAAGAAAACCAAAATCAAATACCCAAGATATCTGAAACTATATCCAACACCTTATTGTTGGTGATATTGCTACTGTTATTTTGAAAGTATCATATGTATGTGCATACAAGTTAAAGCAAGTAAGCAATTAATGCTCATGTTTTTATGAAGGAAGATTTTCAGTGAAAGAGAGAAAACAGATTTAAGTACACTACCAAAAAGCTTAAGTAAAAACCTGTGGTCTCAAAGCTTGAATTGGAAGTATAAGTTTGTACCAATAAATAGTTTTCCGTTTTTAAAAAGAAAATCTGTACTTCTTGGCTCTGACCACTGAAAGGAATAGGAGCAATGGCATCTTGATAACAGTGACTATCCTGAGGCCTAGTTTGTGGCCTCTAAATACCATTTCCTACCAGAAAATCCAGAGATTCTTGAAGAAATGGCTGATTTCAGGCCTGGACTAAGAAATGCACAAGAAAAGCCTGAGAATCTTGAAGAACCAGAAAGTTGAGGGTCTTCAAAGACTACCGGGTGCCAGAAAAAAATTTAGGAATCTATATTAAGAAGCCAAATGTGAGAGAGTTTTGAAACAAGAGGGAAAGGGACAGGGCACAACTTTGAAAGAATGACATAGGTGAGAACATCAACTCAGTAGAACAAAATGGTTCCAAGATGGCAGAGAAGGTGACTTCCACTAGACCTGAGCCTTAGTAGTACAACCATAATGATCAAAAAGTGGGCTGTGACCCAATTCCTGGAAATCCCTGCCCCATCCTTAAATAGCTGGAATACTCTTCCCACTCATTAGCCTGTGAAAGGACCCACCCCTACAAAAACTGATAACCACATACCATGGTGCCTTTCTCACCTTCTGAGATGGCCCACAATCTGTCTATGGAGTGTGCTTCTCTCTAAATAAACAAGTTCTTACCTACCAGTTTGTTTCTCACTGAATTCTTCTGTGATGGGACATGAAGAAGCTGAGCTTCCTTAAGTCCTGAAACCAGGTGTGTGATCTCAGTTAGAGGACTTTGTGTTTTGGCAGGGTTTGAGTCCTGGCCACTTGGGTTCAATTCCCAGTCAGGTTTTTGGCTGGTTTTGTTTCCTGGCATGTGGGTTCAGGTTCCAATCTGAGGTGCACTGTTTCAGATGGAGACCAGAAAGTGACAGAGGTAAGGTAATAAAATGTTGAGAATTACATCTTGGGTTCTAAAGAGGCGTGTGGTACTCATCTCAGAGAGGCAGCAGTGAGCAGTGGCATAAAGCAAGATCTTCATTCCCAGCCCAGGAACTTAACCTGGGTAGCCTACATGAAAACCAGCAGTCCTAGCAACCAGACCAGCAAGGCTAGTGGCTAGAAAATATTCTTCCCTTGCTCTTGCCCCCAGTGAAACATGCATTTCTCAAGGAGGCTAAAACTATAAAAGCAGGTACAAACTATTATTAGAGACATAAAATAACAAGTGGGAGAGCACAGAGAGAAACAATATGTTTAATTATGATAGAAGGAAGGCAGAGATGCATACCCAGAGAGAAAGGGTGTGGGCATCCTCCCTAATGAGGAGGAGTGCAGTAAAGAGGTGGTTAAGTCATTTATATAGGGTAGTTCTTCCAGGAATTTGTTTAGCTTTGGACAATCATCTGCTTTCTTTGTCCACACCGGACCTTTCCCAGAACCCTCCTCATCATGAGAGCAAGACTTTTCCAAGATGGACTTCCACCCAGAGGCCTATGGGAAAGCATTAGCATGACATCTTATGAGGTTGTGCCCCATCCTTTATGATCTCCAAGGAGCCTTTCTGTGCATGTGTAATGTCTTCCTTATCGCAAGGATGGGGAGTGTGTGACCTCTTGATGTCTTAATAGGGTTTAGCTCCTCCTTGTCCCTGTCAGAAAAGTGTCCAATGTTCAGTTATTTACTCTATTACTGTTTCTGTTTCTTATATTGAAGTGCAGATATCGAAATATATACGAGTCCGGACATAAACAGGTAGTCCTAGAGCCCAGTTGTCTCTTGCCTCAGAAAATGTAAACAGGGGCTGGTAATGAATGTCTGGCCTGGAGCTCATCTTCTTCTCTGCCTCATGAGCTGTAAATAGAGGCCAGTTGTAAATCCCTATTCTGGAGCCCATCTATCTCCTACCTCAGTACATCACATGCCAGGTATGCTGGGGAGGACACTCTGCTGATGACTGCACATTTTTGACAGATGGGTTAACCCTCTATGCTTCTACACATACAACAGCAGTTCCCAGACAAAATTGTTAACCTCTATAATCTTCTCCGTGAGCCTGAGTTTTTTCTCCTACATTCTTATTAATTCCTGCTTTCTTTCTTTCTTCCTTCCTTTCTTTTTTTTTTTATTGACATGAAGTTAACATACAATAAGCTGCATATATTTAGAGTGTACAATTTGGTATCCTGATCTCCCAATTCATTCCCCCTCAACCCTCCCCACTTTCCCCACGTGGTGTCCATATGTTTGTTCTCTACATCTGTGTCTCTATTTCCACCTTGCAAACTGGTTGATTTGTACCATTTTTCTATAGTCCACATATATGTGTTAATATACGGTATTTGTTTTTCTCTTTCTGACCCAATTCACTCTGAATGACAGTCTCCAAGTCCATCCAAGTCTCTAGAAGTGTCCCAGTTTCATTGTTTTTTACAGATGAGTAATATTCCATTGTATATATGTACCACATCTTTTTTATCCATTCATCTGTTGATGGATATTTAGGTTGCTTCCATGTCCTGGCTATTGTAAATAGTGCTGCCATGAACATTGGAGTGCATGTGTCTTTTTGAATTATGGTGTTCTCTGGGTATATGCCCAGCAGTGGGATGGTAACTCTATTTTTTAGTTTTGCAAGGAACCTCCATACTGTTCTCCACAGTGGCTGTATCAGTTTACATTCCCACCAACAGTGCAAGAGTGTTCCCTTTTCTCCACACCCTCTCCATCATTTACTGTTTGTAGATTGTCTGATGATGCCCATTCTGACCGGTGTGAGGTGATACCTCATTGTCGTTTTGATTTGCATTTCTCTAATAGTTAGTGATGTTGAGCACCTTTTCATGTGCCTCTTGGCCATCTGTATGTCTTCTTTGGAGAAATGCCTATTTAGGTCTTCTGCCCATTTTTTGATTGGGCTGCTTTGCTTTTTGATATTGAGCTGGATGAACTGTTTATATATTTTGGAGATTAATCTTTTGCCTGTTGATTCATTTGCAAATATTTTCTCCCATTCTGAGGGTTGTCTTTTCATCTTTCTTATGGTTTCCTTTGCTGTGAAGAAGCTTTGAAGTTTCATTAGGTCCCAGTTATTTATTTTTGTTTTTATTTCCATTACACTAGGGGGTGGATCGAAAAAGATCTTGCTGTTATTTATGTCAAAGAGTGTTCTTCCTATGTTTTCCTCTAGGAGTTTTATAGTGTCTGGCCTTACATTTAGGTCTTTAATCCATTTGGAGTTTATTTTTGTGTATGGTGTTAGGGAGTGTTCTAATTTCATTCTTTTATATGTAGCTGTCCAGTTTTCCCAGCAATATTTATTGAAGAGGCTGCCTTTTATCCATTGTATATCCTTGCCTCGTTTGTCATAGATTAATTGAACATAGTTTATCTCTGGGCTTTCTATTCTGTTCCATTGATCTATATTTCTGTTTTTGTGCCAGTACCATACTGTCCTGATCACTGTAGCCTTGTAATATAGCCTGAAGTCAGGAAGCCTGATTCCACCAACTCTGTCTTTCCTTCTCAAGATTGTTTTAGCTATTCGTGGTCTTTTGCGTTTCCATACAAATCATAAAATTTCTTGTTATACTTCTGTGAAAAATGCCATCGGTAATTTGATGGGGATTGCATTGAATCTGTAAATTGCTTTGGGTAGGATAGACATTTTCACAATGTTGATTCTTCCAATCAAAGAACATGGTATGCCCCTCCATCTGTTTGTGTCGTCTTTGATTTCTTTCATTGTGCCTTATAGTTTTCTGAGTACAGGTCTTTTACCTCCTTGGTTGGGTTTATTCCTAGGTAGTTTATTCTTTTTGTTGCAATGGTGAATGGGATTGTTTCCTTAATTTCTCTTTCTGATCTTTCATTGTTAGTGTATAGAAATGCAAGAGATTTCTGTGTGTTAATTTTGTATCCTGCAACTTTACCAAATTCATTGATTAGCTCAAGTAGTTTTCTGGTGGCATCTTTAGAACTTTCTATGTATAATATCATGTCATCTGCAAACAGTGAGAGTTTTACTTCTTTTCTAATTTGGATTCCTTTTATTTCTTTTTCTTCTCTGATTGCTGTGGCAAGGACTTCCAAAACTATATTGTATAGTAGTGGCAAGAGTGGATATACTTGTCTTGTTCCTGATCTTAGAGGGAATGCTTTCAGTTTTTCACCCTTGAGGATGATGTTTGCTGTGGGTTTGTCATATATGGCCTTTATTATGTTGAGGTAGGTTCCCTCTATGCCCACCTTCTGGAGAGTTTTTATCATAAATGGGTGCTGAATTTTGTCAAAAGCTTTTTCTGCATCTATTGAGATGATCATGTGGTTTTTATCCTTCAGTTTGATAATATGGTGTATCACATTGATTTATTTGCATATACTGAAGAATCCTTGCATTCCAGGGATAAACCCCACTTGATCATGGTGTATGATCCTTTTAATGTGTTGTTGGATTCTGTTGGCTAGTATTTTGTTGAGGATTTTTGCA
Organism: Hippopotamus amphibius kiboko; assembly: GCF_030028045.1. Lineage (NCBI taxonomy): Eukaryota > Metazoa > Chordata > Mammalia > Artiodactyla > Hippopotamidae > Hippopotamus > Hippopotamus amphibius. Next base: position 119,508,985 of record NC_080188.1, on the reverse strand, counting down.
TCTAAATTCATCAGTGATATTGGTCTGTAGCTTTCATTTTTGTAGTATCTTTGTCTGGTTTTGGTATCAGGATGATGGTGGCCTCATAAAATGAGTTTGGGAATGTTCCTTCTTCTGCAATGTTTTGGAAGAGTTTGAGAAAGATGGCTGCTAGCTCTTCTCTAAACGTTTGATAGAATTCAACTGTGAATCCATCTGGTCCTGGACTTTTGTTTGTTGGGAGATTTTTAATCACAGTTTCAATTTCATTACTCGTGATTGGTCTGTTCATATTTTGTATGTCTTCCTGATTCAGTCTTGGAAGGTTATACATTTCCAGGAATCTTTCCATTTCACCCAGGTTGTCCATTTTATTGACATATATTTGCTTGTAGTAGTCTCTTATGGTGCTTTTTATTTCTATGGTTTCCATTGTAACTTCTGTTTCATTTCTAATTTTATTGAGTGGAGACCTCTCCCTCTTTTTTTTGATGAGTCTTGTTAGAGGTTTATCAATTTTATTTATCTTCTCAAAGAACTAGCTTTTAGTTTTATTGATTTTTGCTATTGTTTTCTTTGTTTCTATGTCATTTATTTCTGTTCTGATATTTATGATTTCTGTGTGTCTACTAATTTTGGGTTTTGTTTGCTCTTCTTTCTCTAGTTTCTTTACCTGTAAGTTTAGATTGTTTATTTGGGATTTTTCTTGTTTCTTGAGGTAGGATTGTATTGCTATAAACTTCTCTCTTAGAAGTGCCTTTGCTGCATCCCATAGGTTTTGGATCATTGTGTTTTCATTGTCATTTGTCTCTAGGTAATTTTTGATTTCTTCTTTGATTTCTTCAGTGATCTCTTGGTTATTCAGTAGCATATTGTTTAGCCTCCATGTGTTTGTGTTTTTTACACTTTTTTTCCTGTAATTGATTTCTAATCTCACAGCATTTTGGTTGGAAAAGATGCTTGATATGATTTCCATTTTCTTGAATTAACCAAGGCTTGACTTATGACCGAAAATGGGGTCTATCCTGGAGAATGTTCTATGTGCACTTGAGAAGAACGTGTAATCTGCTGTTTTTGGATGTAATGTCCTGTAGATATCTATTAAATCAAGCTGATTTATTGTGTCATTTAAAGCTTGTGTTTCCTTATTAATTTTCTGTGTGGATGATCTGTCCATTGGTATCAGTGGGGTGTTAAAGTCCCCCACTTTGATTGTGTTACTGTCGATTTCCTCTTTCATATTTGTTAGTATTTGCCTTATGTATTGAGGTGCTCCTATGTTGGGTGCACATATATTTATAATTGTTATCTCTTCTTCTTGGATTGATTCCTCAATCTTTATGTAGTGTCCTTTCTTGTCTCTTGTAAATTTTTTTTTGTTTTATTTTAAAGTCTATTTTATCTGATATGAGTATTGCTACTGCAGCTTTCTTTTGATTTCCATTTACATGGAATATCTTTTTCCATCCCCTCACTTTCCATCTGTATGTGTCCCTAGGTCTGAAGTGGGTCTCTTGGAGATAGCATATATATGGGTCTTGTTTTTTTATCCATTCAGCCAGTCTGTGTCTTTTGGTTGGGGCATTTCGTCCATTTACATTCAAGGTAATTATCGATGTATATGATCCTATTACCATTTTCTAAATTGTTTTGTTTTTGTTTTTGTAGGTCCTTTTCTTCTGTTATGTTTCCTGCTTAGATAAGTTCCTTTAGCATTTGTTGTATTGCTGGTTTGGTGGTGCTGCATTCTCTTAGCTGTTGCTTGTCTGTACAGCTTTGGATTTCTTCCTCGAATCTGAATGAGATCCTTGCTGGGTAGAGTATTCTTTGTTGTAGGTTCTTCTCTTTCATCACTTGAAGTATATCATGCCACTTCCTTCTGGCTTGCAGAGTTTCTGCTGAGAAATCAGCTGTTAACCTTATGGGAATTCCCTTGTATGTCATTTGTTGTTTTTCCATTGTTGCTTTTAATAACTTTTCTCTGTCTTCAATTTTTGTCAATTTGACTACTATATATCTTGGTGTGTTTCTCCTTGAGTTTATCCTGCCTGGGGCTCTCTGTGCTTCCTGGACATGGATAGCTATTTCCTCTCCCATGTTAGGGAAGTTGTCAACTATAATCTCTTCCAATATCTTCTCAGGTCCTTTCTCTCTCTTTTCTCCTTCTGGGACCCCTATAATGCCAATGTTGCTGCGTTTAACATTGTTCCAGAAGTCTCTTAGGTTGTCTTCAGTTCTTTTCATTCTTTTTTCTTTATTGTTTTCCGCATCAGTGATTATCACCATTCTGTCTTCCAGGTCACTTACTCGCCCTTCTACCTCAGTTAACCTGCTATTGGTTCCTTCCAGTGTATTTTTCATTTTAGTTATTGTGCTGCATATCTCTGTTTTTTGCTCTTTAATTCTTCTAGGTCTTTGGTAAACTTTTCAATCTTTACATCCAGTCTTTTTTCAAAGTCCTGGATCATCTTCACTATTGTTACTCTGAATTCTTTTTCTGGAAAGGTGACTATCTCCTCTTCATTTAGTTGTTTTTCTGGGATTTTAGCTTGTCCCTTCATCTGGTACAAAGTCTTCTGCTTTTCATTTTCTGTATCTTTCTGTGGCTGTGGTTTTCAGTTCCACAGAAGGAAATACTGCTAATACTGCTTGATACTTCTGTCTGCCCTCTTGTGGGCCTTGGAGGTATGGGCCTGGCTCAGTGATACACATGGCCTGTCACTTGGAAAGTGGGACTAGAAAGTACACTGCAGGTGTGAGTGGCAGATAGCTGGTTACTGGGGTGGTCAGACAAAGGGGAAACATCTCAACTTGAAGGGCTTCACCCAGGACCACCCTGGAGCAGAAGTTCACTGACAAATCTCCTCCGAGATGGGATGAATAGGATCTATTTTTGCTACCCTTACGTTCCCTCTGAATGAAGAGATGTCAGCTTTGATGGGGCCATCATCACCTCTACCATGGTCTTGAACACCCCCTCCCATGTCCTTTGGGGCTGCTTCTCCCCAGCTCCAGTCATGTGGTGCTGGAGAAACTGTCAATCATATTTATCAGGGCCTCATGACCAAGTTAAGCCAATCATAGTACACATATTCTGCCAGGATGGTTGGTCCAAGTCTGGAAACATGATCTGAGGTGGATCATTCAAAACTCTCCCTACTACCCTGAGGTTTTCTGAGCTTCTTTGCTTATGGATTAGATGCCTTGGGGATATACATGCAGAAGCCTGAGGGAAAAAAGCTGTCAGGATAAGAGAATCAAAGTTGAGAGAAGGGAAAGAGTGAGGGAGAGAAGAAGTGAGATGATTGCTTCTGATTTCTTGGTTCCTGCCATTGAGATGTTTGTATCCACCTAGTTCCTGTGTCCTGGATCCCCAGTATGCTTCCAACGAATCTCCCCTTTCCTTAAAGCCAGTTGGAGTTGGCCTTCTCCCACTGTTAGAAAAAGAGGAGAGCAGTTGGCCCAGATGATTCTTGGTGTGTGGAGAGATGCAGAGTGACCCTATGGCATGTCCCTTCACCTCTTGACTGATAGGCCTGGTGCTGATGAACTTCTGGATGGTGATGACCAGTCTAGTTGAGCTAAGAAGCAATGCAGCCCAGTATACACAATGGTCTGGCAGCTGAGGTAACAACCAAGCTCCATCCCATCCATGGTGATGATGAGAGCCATTGGGACAATTAGGCACCAGGATCAATCTGAAGTCTCCCCCCATGACTACTCCCCTTCCTGAATGTCTCCAGAACAGCCCTTCAGTTCATGCCCTGACTCTGTTTTCCTTTGCTCTGGTCACATAACCTTCTTTGACTTCCTTTGAGTTCTTGAATGAAACAAACTCTGTTGTGACTCTGGGCCTTGGCATGTGCTGGTCACCCTTCCCACAGGTCCCACATCCCCTTTGTCTAGCTAATTTCTCCTCATCTTCCAGATTCCATCTTAAAAGTCTCTTTTTCAGGGAAGAGGTCCCCCGCAGGCTATATCAGGGCCCTGTCTTGGTCACTCTGTCTAGGTTTTTCCTCATTTGTAGCAAGTACTGAAGTGGTAATTCATTATGCATATAAGATGTTTCATATACATCTGCCTCTAGATGTAAGGGCAAGTTGTATCCTCAGTGCCTCCCTCAAGTGGCCAGCACACAGTGGATGCACAACGTTTATCTGTTGAGTGAATGAATACATGAATGGGTGAGTGAGTGTAGAAATGCATGAGGAATAACCAGAGACATTTCTGGTGTCTGAACAATAATGAGTCAAGTGACACAGTGAAGATAGATGTTCACTGGGGTATCAGATGCTTAGAGTGCTGAGGAGAGAAAAACAGGCTGCTCTCAGAGAGGTTGTTTCTCAGCTCAGCTACCTCACCCAGCTGTGAACACTGAGACCCCAGCCAGGCGATTCCCGAGCTAGCCCAGGGGACCTCCAAAGGACACGTAAGCTTCTGTCTGAGGGTATCACGCAGAATCCCATCAGTTTTTGTCCCTTGTTTTCAGACAACTCCTGGAGCCCAGCTTCCTGATTCTCTCTGTCACAGCCCCTGCCTCACTGTGTTCCCAGGCTGTGGGGGTGGGTGGCAATGGGTGGGGGAATGTCTTTTTGTATGCACTGCTTTCAGGACTCAAGAATGCAGTGAAGCTCTCTCCACTGCTGGTAATTTTTCCATAAGGAGACCAGTTGTCCCAGTTCGTCCAGGTAGTGTATATGAATGGATAGAGAAGTTCAAGGAAAGTTGCACAAGTGTTAGCCACCAAGAAGGAGCCGGATGCCTGTCCACATGAAGATGTGATGGCATCAGTGCATTTGTGGCTTACAGCTCAGACTAAAACATTTTTTAATGAGGGAATAAAAATGCTTGTTGACAGATGGACAAAGTGTATTGAAAAGCAAGGGAATTATGTCAAAAAATGAGGTATTTGTGTTTTCTAAAATTTAATTAAAATAAATTCTACAGGCAGGGTGGGGATAAATTTTGATTCACACTCATATGCGTGACTTTGCAAGTTGAGTGTATGTCTGTGTGACTGTGTGTTTGTGTGTGCATTTGTGTGTGTTTGCTTGTGTCCATATGTGTCCATGTGAGGAAGCATCACTTGGGATGGCCCTCAGAGGGAGAGGCTTACCGGTTCACGGTTATTTGCCAGTAGTGAGCTTGTTGCCTTTTCCTCCAACCTGTATCCTGACAGTTTCCATTGCTCTTGACCTTCCCTCCACCTCCCTGGACCAAGCTGCTGCCCTTAAAACTGTGAGCATGGTTGTATTCCAATAGAAGTTTATTTACAAAAGCCAGGGGCTGGGCCAAATGTGGCCCTGGGCTACAGTGATGCTGGACAAGATAGTCCCTCAGTAAATATCTGTATCAGGCAGTTTATACATCTTAATGCAAGTGAAAGCATCTTATGGCTGATTTAGAGAGAGGGCTTGTCCAGCTCAGACTTATGTGCTGAAGCAGAAGGCAAAGACAGGCTGAGAAGTGATGCCTCATCACTTTAGGTTGTCAAAGATGGGGGTGGTCCCTTAGAATGTGAGGTTGGGGTAGCCCAGACCCAGGACGCCATCAAAGGTGTCATGTTACAACCCAATTTGTGTCTTGTTCAGACCAAATGCCTGGTCAAGGATGATAAGTTTCCCGATTTGTGGGAGAGGAAACCAAATTAAGGTTTATAGAGTAGGGCTGGGACTGGGCTGGAGTGGAGAAGCCATTAGCACCTAAGAGAATAACTGAGGCCTGGCAGTGTCCTGGGTTGACCTCAGATCATTACACCAAGTTGATACAGGGATTCAGGTTCCATTTGTGCAGGGCTGTGGATTTTAAACAACACCTGCTCCTCCTGCACACACCATCTGAAGTGAGTCACATTGGCCTCATGCCTTCTGTACAGGTGGGGAAACCTAGACTCAGGATATGACCAAATTGTTCCCACATGAGGACAAAATGAGTAGAGAGCAGGGTAGCCTTCTCTTTGGCATCACTATGATCAGATGACAGAAATGGACTGAATTCATTGCAATGCATTATGGATTCTGCAGCTTCCCAGGAAGACAGAAGCCCATTATACAACATTGCTAATAGAATTCTTATAACAATTCTGTTGGGAAATACAATTTTGGGCATGTGTATGTGTGTGTGAGTGTGTGTGAAAGAGAGAGAGAGAGACTACTCAGGCCTTTGGGGGAGGCAGGCCATAGTTTTTTATTAGACTCTCAAAGGTCCCCTACAGTGAACACCCATTTATCAGGCCCCTCCCACAACTATGGTGCCCTGTTTTTTCTGCCCTGATGCCTGAGACCTCATCTGTCCCCAGGGGCCAAAAATCAGTTTTATCCTCTCCGCAAATTCACCATAACTGCATGAATCCTCACAGCCCAGCCCAGCTCCACTGCTTACCAGATGACTGACCTCGGCAAGGCCCTGGCTCTCTGCACCTCAGTTCCCTCCTCTGTATAATGGAGCTAATCATAGAACTTGCTGTGTGGGGTTGTTGCAGGATTAAACATGTTATTACCATGAAAGTGCCCGGCCCAATTTGAGAATAGAAAAAATGGGTGTTTTTTCTCCCCTCTCTCCCTGCTCCCAGCAAAATTAACTTTGTGCTGCTCATGGGCAAAAGAGCTGCAAATCCACATCCCAAGCCATTCTCTGGGTTAGCCATTCTGGGAGTTTGTGTGTCAGCAGGGATGCCGTTTCCCCAGAGAGACATGGCCCTGCTGGGAAGGTAGCCTGCCATGAGGGGCCTTTGGGAAAGAAGGTCCCTATCAGGTTGCCCTGCATGTATTTTGTAAGCAGTGGTCACTCCCAGGGCCAACGCTGAGTCAGCTTCTAGTTTGCAGTTACCTGAATGGTGTTATAGCCAAGAAATCCAATCATCCTCCCAGAGCCATAGGTGAGGTTGAACTTCCAGGCTGAGAGCCCACAGGTCATGGTCGAGTGAGGGTTGAAAAGCTTATTTATATCTGCAGACACAAGTGATGAGTGTCCCTCATGTGCCAAGGATGGGGAAGGGGGTGGGAGGGTGAGTATAAGATGTGTGGGGTGGGGCTGGTACTCATGGTAGTAGGGACTGGAGCAATGGATGGAAGGCACCCACAAGTCAAATGAGCCTCTGTCAAAGATGACCCTGAACCACTGAGGAGGAATTCCAAACATGATGTTGCCAATGTAGTCCATCTAAGGGGGCCGGAAAGGTGTGGTTAGGGTTGGCCTGGCTGCCCTGGCCAGTCCCAGAGTGCTGCCCCACTCCAGGTGTCCCATGTCTCCCTAGATCACTTTCCAACAGCACCACCTCACAGACGCTGCTCAGAACGGTGCCTTCATTTGATATATATATATCATTATATATATATATCTCCATGTGCTATCTTAGTTCCCAGACCAGAGATAGAACCCGCATCAATGCAGTATTAACACTGAGCCTTAACCACTGGACCTCAAGGGAAGGCCTGGTGCCTTCATCTGAGAAGCTCTCCAGTCTCCACTTCAAAGCCCAGCCTGAGTGTAACCTTCTCCAGGTGGCCCTTGTAGGTCATCCCAGGCCACTGCCTCTAAACTCAGACCATGTCCTTTCAACAGCACCTAGTTGACCCTTCTATTGGACATGTATTAACTCTTTGCCTGTAACTCAGGCTGGCCTATGCACTCTTGAAGGAGAAAGGAGACATTTCTTAAAATCAATAAGCAGAGTGTTAGATTTTTATGGTGTCATGGGCCATAGAGGTCAGTAAATTTTTCTGGTGTTCTTCTTGGATCTGTGGAGGCTGACCTTCCTCTGCCTTTGGTTTCAAAGTTAATGTGCAGTTGGCTTTATCTTTTGATCAGACATGGCTCACCTTTCACCTGTAACTCCATGGCTGACTAAGTTCAGAAAGAACAATCTCCCTCAAAGTAATGACATATCTTTTGCACAGTAATGGATGTTACCTGCCACCTCGTCATTGCTGGGCAAACTCACCACAGACCAAGGGCTGAGGATGAGGGTGCCTTTTCCTCTGGGGATGGGGTCCCATTGTTCTGCTGCCAGTGTTTCTGCTTCCTGCAGGAGCCCCAGCTGCAATAGCCAGCCTGGCCCCTCCAGATGAACCCCAGCGCTAGGCCAGAGCACCAGGGGGTGCTGTGGAGCACCATCCTCCCAACACACTCACAACCAGGTAGTTCCTCAGGGGTTGAAGAGAAATTTTTGGGTTATCAGTGGCATTCTGGGATGGGTCATCAGTGTTCTCCAGGAAATTTGTCAGAAGGTTTTTTTCCCAGGGGGTTTCTCGCATGGTCTTGACCTTCATTACAGGGATACTTTCATGGAACATTGGGAAACGGAAACAAAGAAGGGGCAGCAATCAACTGTCTGTGTTATTGTATGACTGTCATACCTTGCATTGCAATGATGCTGTGTATTTTCCCAGCATTTTTAAGAGTCTCATGTTATTATCAGGATGCCATGCAAAGACCAGGGCAAAGACCTTGGTTTGGATACAGGTTCTGATGCATAATCTTGGGCAAGTCCTGTGACCATGTGGATAATCAGTTTCTCCATTGGTAAAAAGGTGAAATATAATAACCCCCATCCCCCATATAGGATGCTGTGGATATTAAGTGAGTTAATGGATACAATGCACCTGATATGTAGGAAGTCTCAACATGACAGCCATTACCATTGCTACTGCCATCCCACTGTATCTTTTTCAAAGAAGCTCTGGGAAGCAGGTAGAAATGGGATCATTATCTTCTTTTAACAGTAGAGAATTTGAAATGTGGGGAGTTTATGACTTGGCTGTGTTCACACTCCTTGTTCAAGGTAAAACAGGCAAGCAGTAGCCTTCCTGATCTTTCTCCAGGGCTCAAGCAGAAGAGGGGGGTGAGAGCAGAATCCTGGTGCTGGAGAATAAATTAGTGAATTTAAGAGGCTAGAGAAGCAAGGAAGAGTCAAATAGAAAACAAACAAACAAACAAAAACTCAGAGAATTCTGTACGTACAGAGACAGCCAAAGAGACGGAAAGATAAAAGAGAAACATACAGAGATGAAGACACAGACACATTCACACAGAGAGAGAGAGGAGAGGAAAGGCCTGGAAGCAAATACAGGTGAAATACTGTTATATAGGACTGCACTTACAGTTACAGGGGTTGTGCACTGAAGAATTCCAAGGAGTGCCATTTTCACACAGGTCATGATATGACTGGCACCCCCAGAGTTGTGCAACCCTGCAGGGTAACCCCAAGACCCTTGAATCTCACAGTGCCCTTGTCAAGGTACACATCAATAAGCATGAGTTGAACTTTAAGATTGTCAGGGAATGATTACATTCCCTTCTAACCCTGATGAGTGGAAGGATAAGAGGAGAACAAAAGCCTCAGAAAGGAAGATGATGCTACTTGCAGGTTCTGTACTTACATGACTAGGTGCTCTGAGAGGACCACCAGCCCAAGGATTCCCAAGCCACTTCATGCTTCTTTCTTGGGACCAAGTACACAGGAAAGAGGTAGTTCTAAGCATGTCATGGTGGCCAAGAGATCCTAGTTATTCATGCTCTGACCTGCCCTAATTGTCCCCGTTAGGCTGCTAATGGATCTGATAAAATATGCAAACGTCTTAATGAAATCTTTAGCTCCATTAGTGTCCATGGGGAGTGGACTTAGAAAATTCTCAGAACAGAGATTTCTAATGTAATCTCTTCCTTGGACCTTTGCTGCAAAAGCAAACTGAACTGAAGGGCCTAAGAGTGGGGAGAATTTTGCCATCCTGGAGATAAAACACTGCAACTAACATGATGAAAGTAAATGCTAGGGTCCATGTTTGATATTCGTGATCTCCTGTGGTCTTCCAAGTAACTTCATGAGATGCGGATTGTTGTCCTTAGTTGGAGAGGAGATTGCTAAGTGGAAAAGAGTTCAAATGGCAAAGTGAAGACTTGAGGGTCAGCCCACTGACATACGAGTGAGTGGCTTTAAGTAGTGGGAGAGAGGGCACAGATCAGGGGCTCTTATGATGCCAAACTGCATCAAAAACCTAGGCTAGAGTAGTATTACAGTAGCAGAGTTTCACTTTTGGAAGAAATGTGATGCTTGCCTCCACAAGATACTTTATATCATCCAACAAACACATACAGAGGACATTGTGTGCTGGGTTCTGATTTAGATGCTGGAAAGTCAAAGTCGAGTAAGACACAGGTGGGCCATATCTTCATAGAGCTAGCAGTCTAGGGCAGTCCTCACAAACTCATGGCCCAGAATGCAAGAGAAATGAATGGAAGAGCTGGACAGGCATCATGGTCACGGGGCAGGCAGCACATGCCCTAACAGGGGGGGCACCCTCACCTCAGCTCTAACCAGTTGGTACTGTGCTGGAAAGCAGCATGTTTGCCCACGCTTCCATGAGAAGTCAGATGTCTGGATATTTATGTTAAATCCCCTGATTTTAAATGTTAGCAACGATTTTTTTTTTCTTCTTCACATAATGTAGTTTGAGCCAAACCTGAAACATCTGTGTGCTGGATTCAGCCAGCAGACTGTGCACGTTTTTATTTCTGGCCTAGAGATGGGAGTACAAAGGGCACAGAGGAGTTCAATTCATGATGGTCGAATGAGTAAGAACCTGAATGCATTTTAACCATGCTAATTTCCCTTTCATTTTAAAGGAAAATCACCAGAGTCTGTAAACCAATGAATTTAAAATATCCACTTGCTGAGCATCTGATATATATAATTCCCCAATAGGATCCATGCCTTGAAACATTTTGTCTACCAAACTAAACATACAAAGAGATAATTTTAAGTGTCTTATCAATCAAAGAAGACAGAAAAGACCACTCAGAGCTGCTGCTCAGCCTGAGATGAACAGGCTGCCTGTTAAACTGTGATTCCAGAATAAGTAAAGACAATGGAGTTTTTTTTATTTTATTTTATTTATTTATTATTTTTTTTGGGGGTACACCAAGTTCAATCAACTGTTTTTATACACATATCCCCGTATTCCTTCCCTTCCTTGACTCCCCCCCACGCCGAGTTCCCCCCACCCTCCCCGCCCCAGTCCTCTAAGGCATCTTCCATCCTGGAGTTGGACTCCCTTTGTTATACAACAACTTTTATGGCTCCTTCCTGGATTCCCAGTGCCTGGGTGATCCTGGGTGAGATCTTTCCAGGCCTGTCCCTTAGGCAGAACAAAGTGAGGCTGGCATGTTCACCAGGTTGGTGATAGATGGGTTGCTGCATCTTCCCACACATTTTTGCATGTTTTTAAAAATCAGTGTTTGTGGTTCAATCCCTATAGAAAGGATTTGACTGCATCTAGCAAATGATATACATAAATACCATTTATCTCTGCAATTCTACTTCTAGGGATCTATCCCAAAGGTACATGGGCAAAAATGGAAAAACACATTCCACAAAGCTATCAACGGTAACCTTGTTTGTAGAAGCAAAAGTTTAGAAACCTACCTGAAGCGACCATCTACTCGGTAGTTTTGAATAAAGCTTAGTGCATCTGAACAATTGGGTATAATGGGGATGGAGAGAGGTATAGAATGGGTGAGACCTTCAGGGTATACTGATTAGTTATTTTAACAGAGGGACTAGAAAATGAGTATAGATTGTTGCATTTGCATAAACATATATGTCTGTTTTCAATAAGAAAGTGTGGAATTATAAACCAAAAACTAATAAAAAATGTAATTTGTGGGGAGGAGCAGGGACCAAAATGAGATTTTTCACGTTTATAGTTTGACTTTGCAACCATGTAAATGTGTTACAGATTCAAAAATAGACAAACACATCTGTCAAAATTGAGAACTAAGACAAATGAATCTAATTCTATCAAGTTGGTAACATAACTGCACAGAAAAAAAAATCACTTCAGCAGCTTTAAAATACAGAATTTTGATGCTACATTCAGAGTTGGATATCTTCTAAGGACAAATATAAACAAACAAACAAACAAAAAAACAGAAATCCTCCTTCCAAAACAAAAAAAAAGCAAAAAACAAAAGTAATCTGAAACTGGATCCAACAACTTAATTTTGGTGATAATGCTACTGTTGTTTTGAAATTATCCTATGTATATTACAGTTTAAAGCCAGTAAATAATTAATGCTAATACTGTTATGAAGCAAGACTTTCAGTGGGAGAGTAAAAATAGATTTATGTATAAAATAAAAATCTTTAGTAAAACCCTGTGGTCTTCACACTAAAATTGGAAGTGTAATTTTGTACGAATGAATTGTTTTCCTTTTTTTAAAATAAAATCTCTATTTCTTGGCTCTGACCACTGAAAAGCCTAGAAACAATGGCAAATTGATAACAGTGGCTATCCTGAGGCCCAGCTTGTGGGCTCTAAATACCATTTTCCAGCAGGTGATCTAGAGATTCTTGAAGAGTTGGCTGATATCAGGGCTGGGCCAAGAAATGCACAAGATAAGTCTGGGAATCTTGAAAGACCAGAAAGTTGAAGGTCTTCAAAAACTACTGGGGCCTGGATAAAAAGTTTAGGAATCCATATGAAGAGACCAAAAGTGGGTCAATTTTAGCATCACATGAAATCCATTGAAACAAATTAAATATATAAAAAGCCATGACTGGGACTTCTCTGGTGGTGCAGTGCCTAAGACTCTGTGCTCCCAATGCAGGGGATTTAGGTTTGACCCCTGGTCAGGATACTATATCCCACATGCCACAACCAATATTTCTCATTCTGCAACTAAATTTCCTGCATGCCACAACAGAGGATACCATGTACTGAAATAAGACCTGGTGCAGCTAAATAAATAAATACATATTTTAAAATATTGCCGAATAATATTCCATTGTATGTCTTTACCACATTTTTGTTATCCATTGAGCTGCTGATGGATCTAAATTGTTTCTACATCTTGGTTATTGCTAATGATGTTGTGTTGTACACCACAGTGATCTTGGTGAGACAGCAGTGACTGGTCCTGATGAGAGATCTTATTTTATAGCCCAGGAATTGAACCTGAGTAGCCGAGACCAGCTCGGCGACTCGAGGCGAGTGACGGGTGCCGCAAGCTTGAAGAAGACACAGACACAGACTGAAGAGAAAAGTGGGACCGGGGGGCTCAAGACCTCTCGGATCAAGAGCCTTGCTGATTGATCCCACGTTGCTTTTATTGAGTTCTCGGCATAGTCTAAGGGTCTGACACTCCCAGGTTAATCCCATAAACAATCAAAGGCCTCACATGACTGGGGGCAATGATCTTTGTTTGCCTCCTGGGTCCTGATTTGAGCTGGGTGTGGAGAGCAAAGCAGCCCTGGGGGAAGGAGACCTCTCTCAGAAGGATTAAGGGTCTGTGCCCCACCCGTGTTGGCCCCTCTGTGACTGTGCCTGTCTTAGGTTGTTCCTCCCTTGAGGAATCTTACCCGTCTTTGGCTAACCAGTCATCCTCCAGGGCCAAACACGGTGATATAAGGAAGGCTCTATGCACCACCCCTGTTGGCCCCTCTGCGGCTGTGTCTGTCTTAGGTTGATCCTCCTCTGAGGAATCTTACCCGTCTTTGGCTAACCAGCCATCCCTCAGGACCAAACAGGGTGATATTAGTCTCCATGCCCCGCGCCCTCAGCTCCTCCACTGCTCAAGCAGGACATTCTGAATCCCATCGCTCGGCCCACATACTTCAACATTTTCAATGTTTCAAAAAGGTTCCAGAATGTCTTCCCACATCTCCCCCTTTTTGTTTTCGTAGGAGAAGATAAGCCTGTAGGAGAAGATAAGCCTATTCGAGTTATTTTTCTGTCAATCCTTGGAGCGTTCCTCCTGTGCACCTGAGAACTTAAACATAGGATAATTAAAAGACAACAAAAAACAAATGTACAAAGTTTATCTCCGGGGATTCTATATCCCATTCAAGATGGCGTTTCTTTGGAACGCTCATGATATGGCTTAATTCTCCGAGATGGAATCCACACAGGTTCCAGGCCTTGTCCTGATGACACACAAGCAAACCCTCTTCCCCATGTGATTAACCTTCCTGATGACCAGATATTAGTCAATGGGTCCTGCCACCATATCAGCGGCTGTGCATCATTAAAATGAGTCACATTCTTAGACGAGGCTTGAAAATGCCTCTCAGCTGCTGTATCTGTAGCCTGTGCAGATACATTCAAAAAATTAATAGTAAATAAGGCTTTATTTAAAATTGTTTGTTGCCCTTGGGTGATTCCCCCTTTTTGTTTTTGGAGCATGTTTTTAAGTAGTTGGTTTGCTCTTTCAACTATTGCTTGTCCCTGGGGGTTGTAAGGAAGTCCTGTAGAATGTGAGATAGACCACATATCAAGAAATTGTTGAAATGCTTTACTAATATAAGCAGGGCCATTATCTGTTTTAATGGCTTGTGGCAACCCCATGACTGCGAAGCATGCATATAAATGCTTTTGCACATGCTTTGCAGTTTCACCAGACTGGGCAGTAGCCCATATAAATTGAGAAAATGTATCAATGGTTACATGCACATAGGAGAGCTTACCAAAGGATGAGATGTGAGTAACATCCATTTGCCATAAAGAATTAGGGCGCAAGCCCCGTGGGTTTACACCAGGTTCAGATTGCTGAGGATTATTAATAATTTGGCATGATGGACACGTTCTTAATATATCTTTGGCTTGATTCCATGTAATATCAAACTTCATTTTTAAGCCTTTAGCATTTACATGAGTTAATTGGTGGAAATGTTGAGCTTCATCCAATACGGGTGCAACAAGTCTATCAGCAGCTCTGTTACCTGTTGCCAGAGGCCCAGGCAAAGTAGTATGGGCCCGAATATGGGTAATATAAAAAGGAGTGTTTCTAGAATGGACAACTCGTTGAAGTAATAGAAAAAGATCATAAAGAGGCTGTGGAATAGACTGCTTGATAGTAGCAGTTTCTATCATATTAGTGGCTTGAACCACATAGGCAGAATCAGATAAAATATTAACGGCCTGAGGTATGTCTTGCAAAGCACAGATAACTGCATATAATTCTGCTTGCTGAGCTGAAAAGTGAGGGACAGGGATTTGTCGTGTTTTAAATCCCGTATATCCCGTTCGGCCCTTACTAGAGCCATCAGTAAAAATTATAGAAGCATCTGGTATAGGATCATATTTTGTTATTCGAGGTAGAATCCATTGAGTTCTCTTAAGAAACTGCAAAATGGGATTTTTTGGATAGTGATTATCAATTTTTCCAATATAATCAGCAAAGGCAATAATGGCCCTGCTTATATTAGTAAAGCATTTCAACAATTTCTTGATATGTGGTCTATCTCACATTCTACAGGACTTCCTTACAACCCCCAGGGACAAGCAATAGTTGAAAGAGCAAACCAACTACTTAAAAACATGCTCCAAAAACAAAAAGGGGGAATCACCCAAGGGCAACAAACAATTTTAAATAAAGCCTTATTTACTATTAATTTTTTGAATGTATCTGCACAGGCTACAGATACAGCAGCTGAGAGGCATTTTCAAGCCTCGTCTAAGAATGTGACTCATTTTAATGATGCACAGCCGCTGATATGGTGGCAGGACCCATTGACTAATATCTGGTCATCAGGAAGGTTAATCACATGGGGAAGAGGGTTTGCTTGTGTGTCACCAGGACAAGGCCTGGAACCTGTGTGGATTCCATCTCGGAGAATTAAGCCATATCATGAGCGTTCCAAAGAAACGCCATCTTGAATGGGATATAGAATCCCCGGAGATAAACTTTGTACATTTGTTTTTTGTTGTCTTTTAATTATCCTATGTTTAAGTTCTCAGGTGCACAGGAGGAACGCTCCAAGGATTGACAGAAAAATAACTCGAATAGGCTTATCTTCTCCTACAGGCTTATCTTCTCCTACGAAAACAAAAAGGGGGAGATGTGGGAAGACATTCTGGAACCTTTTTGAAACATTGAAAATGTTGAAGTATGTGGGCCGAGCGATGGGATTCAGAATGTCCTGCTTGAGCAGTGGAGGAGCTGAGGGTGCGGGGCATGGAGACTAATATCACCCTGTTTGGTCCTGAGGGATGGCTGGTTAGCCAAAGACGGGTAAGATTCCTCAGAGGAGGATCAACCTAAGACAGGCACAGCCGCAGAGGGGCCAACAGGGGTGATGCATAGAGCCTTCCTAATATCACCGTGTTTGGCCCTGGAGGATGACTGGTTAGCCAAAGACGGGTGAGATTCCTCAAGGGAGGAACAACCTAAGACAGGCACAGTCACAGAGGGGCCAACACGGGTGGGGCACAGACCCTTAATCCTTCTGAGAGAGGTCTCCTTCCCCCAGGGCTGCTTTGCTCTCCACACCCAGCTCAAATCAGGACCCAGGAGGCAAACAAAGATCATTGCCCCCAGTCATGTGAGGCCTTTGATTGTTTATGGGATTAACCTGGGAGTGTCAGACCCTTAGACTATGCCGAAAACTCAATAAAAGCAACGTGGGATTAATCAGCAGGGGTCTTGATCCGAGAGGTCTTGAGCCCCCCAGTCCCACTTTTCTCTTCAGTCTGTGTCTGTGTCTTCTTCAAGCTTGCGGCACCCGTCACTCGCCTCGAGTCGCCGAGCTGGTCTCGGCACCACTGAAAAGCCTAGAAACAATGGCAAATTGATAACAGTGGCTATCCTGAGGCCCAGCTTGTGGGCTCTAAATACCATTTTCCAGCAGGTGATCTAGAGATTCTTGAAGAGTTGGCTGATATCAGGGCTGGGCCAAGAAATGCACAAGATAAGTCTGGGAATCTTGAAAGACCAGAAAGTTGAAGGTCTTCAAAAACTACTGGGGCCTGGATAAAAAGTTTAGGAATCCATATGAAGAGACCAAAAGTGGGTCAATTTTAGCATCACATGAAATCCATTGAAACAAATTAAATATATAAAAAGCCATGACTGGGACTTCTCTGGTGGTGCAGTGCCTAAGACTCTGTGCTCCCAATGCAGGGGATTTAGGTTTGACCCCTGGTCAGGATACTATATCCCACATGCCACAACCAATATTTCTCATTCTGCAACTAAATTTCCTGCATGCCACAACAGAGGATACCATGTACTGAAATAAGACCCGGTGCAGCTAAATAAATAAATACATATTTTAAAATATTGCCGAATAATATTCCATTGTATGTCTTTACCACATTTTTGTTATCCATTGAGCTGCTGATGGATCTAAATTGTTTCTACATCTTGGTTATTGCTAATGATGTTGTGTTGTACACCACAGTGATCTTGGTGAGACAGCAGTGACTGGTCCTGATGAGAGATCTTATTTTATAGCCCAGGAATTGAACCTGAGTAGCCTGGATGAAAAACCAGCAATTCTAACTTCTAGATCATTAGGGGCTAGAGGCTAGAAGCAAAGTGGCCCTAGCTCTTTCTTCCATTTGAAAGCAAGAATGTTTCAAGGAGGTAAAAAACTGTAAAAGACAGGTGCAAAGTTTATTATTATAGACACAGCGCAACATATGGGAGAGCACACACTAAAGCAGTTTAGTTATTTAAAAAAAGAAGCAAGGCAGGCTGGGCAGGTGCTGTGGCGGAAGTGCCAGACATGATTGGAGCTGAACCATCTAGGTAGCCTCTGCTACGGGTTCCCCAGGTGGGAGCAGCTGTCAAGCCTCAGCCTGACCACAGCATCTAGGGCTTGGATGCTGGCAAGAGGACTCTGTTCACTACCAACCCTTTCAAGCAAGACATGGAAAAGGTCACAAATGAGTACAATGCTACAGAAGATTGGAGTCTTATTAAGAACATATGTGACAAAGTTGGAAGCACTCCTAATGGAGCAAAAGATTGCCTAAAAGCCATAATGAAAAAGGTAAATCATAAGGTTCCCCATGTTGCTCTGCAGCCGTTAAGTCTTCTTGGGGCTTGTGTGGCAAATTGTGGAAAGATATTTCATTTAGAAGTATATTCCCTTGATTTTGCAACAGAAGTATGTGCTGTGATAAAAAATAAGGCTCATTCTAAAGTATGTAAAAAACTGAAATCTTTAATGGTGGAGTGGTCAGAAGAATTTCAGAAGGGCCCTCAGTTTAGCCTAATATCTGCAACTATTAAATCTATGAAAGAAGAATAATTTACTTTTCCTCCAGCAGGTTCTCAGACTGTCTCAGCTGCTGCCAAGAATGGTACGTCATCAAACAAAAACAAAGATGAAGATATAGCTAAAGCTACTGAATTATCATTACAAGAACAAAAGCAGCAGCACACAGAAACAAAATCCTAATATCCGTCTGCAGAAATTTGGTCAAATAACAAAGCTGCAAAGAAAGTGAGAGCTTTGTATGATTTTGAAGCTGTTGAGGACAATGACCTCACCTTTAAACATGGGGAAATTATTATTGTTTTGGATGGCAGTCATGCCAATTGGTGGAAAGGAGAAAATCACGGAGGAATAGGACTCTTCCCATCTGATTTCGTAACAACTAATTTAAACATAGAATCTGAGGCAGCAGCTGTGGACAATTTGAATGTAACTGATGATGAGGAGGAGGAAATTAAGAAATCAGAGTCTGAGTGTGTTTATATAGATGAGGATAAAATGGATTGAGCCCTGCAGGTACTGCAGAATATAGATCCAACAGATTCAAAACCAGATCACTGCCAAGACCTCTCGGATTTAGAAAATATCTGCCAACAGATGGGTCCAATGATAGATGAAAAATTTGAAGATATTCATAGGAAGCATTCAGAATTTTCTGAATTGAATGTAAATGTCTTGCAAGATCTGGAACTATACAACAAGTTGATGAATGAAACACCTGTATATTCAGTCTATACAAAGATCCATCATCCAGCACACTACCCACCTTCATCAGCTAGAGTTCCAATGCAGACATATGCAGTTCAATCACATGGTGTGAAGTATATGGGTTAAGGTATTCACCAAGTCACTGTTGCCCAAACCTATAGCCTAGAACCAGATCAAATCAGTCCACTGTGATCGCTGCCTCCAAATGTGAATTCCTCAGTGACAACACAGCTTGCTCAAACCCTGTATTTAAGCACTGGGCAAGACACTGTTTCCAATCCTACTTATATGAATCACAACTCTAACCTTCAATCAGCTACTGGTGCAGCTGCTTACACACAGCAGGTGGGGATGTCTGTGGATATGCCATCTTACCAGAACACTGCTTCCAATTTGCATCAGTTGGCAGGCTTTCCGGTGGCAGTTCCAGCTCATTCAGTTGCACAGAAGCAAACAAATTGCCATCAGTAGCAGCCTTTCCTTTAAAAACAAACCAAGCATTTTCTTGAAAGCCTTCGTAAGTGTACTACTAGACCCTTCTGATTCTAATCTGAAAATATTAAAAGAAGATTTTTTTTTCTCAGCTCAAAAGGCCTATGAATAAATATAGCACAAAAACATATCTTACTCTGAGGCCATAAAAGGTTTGTTTTTAGTCCCAACTTGTTTGAAGTCAAACTTTTGATCATAGGCAGCTTCAAGTTGCTCCCCATTAGTTTTTTCTTACTTTCAGATCTCTCTACACAAATCTGGACAACCAAGAAGTAGCCTTATGACACTACACAATATGATAGGAATGTATAAACAAAACACCATACATCTAAAGTATCATAACTGGGAGAGCACTGAAACTTTTAAGAATTTTTTGTCTGCATATTTTTTTTCAGTTTCCCACACACCATTATTTTAAAAGGCAAATGTGTTTTTGTGCAAGCATTTAGCTTCCCTACGTATGTCCTTTAAATTGCAGTTGCGTTTGCAGTACTGTCAGTTTTACTCTCAGTGATGTATTGAGTAATAATTAGCATATAATTGTGTACAGAAGCAAGAGAACTTTGGGAGGAACAAAAACATTTTATGTTATTATCAATGAAGACCATACAAATGCAGCCATGTGATATAGCATTTAGCCAGTCGCCCAGTCATGTGAACAGTGGGCTGAGGAATGCCCCACAAAACATTTGCATTCCTTGGGAAAAAAGAAATATTTCTTTTCCTACAAGGGTCTTTGGCATTTAGAATTGCCACTGTGAACTTTTCAAGTGATTCTGACCATTCTCTAATGAAGGTATGGTCCGTTTGTTTTTTGTTTTGTTTTCCTGTAGTGTGGCTTGCAGAGATGCTACATTTCCTTTTAACAGAGTATATGTGAATTACAGCTATGAGACATTCCTAATAATTTGATGTATTATATACCAAGTGTGCATGCTGTGTTTTTTATTGATGTGTTGTTCCTTTAAAGAGTTGATTTGACTACCATTGGTATGCCAGACTGTTGAAAATTCTTGCCATTCCTTTCAGAAGTGATCTTGAGCCTGTCGAATAATAACAGGCAATGGATTTATAGGGAAGCCATGAAGACAATTTTCCTGAAGTGAGTATTAAGTGAGTTTATAGTGCTAATAGATTTCACATACTTTAGGAGTTAGGTAGCAAACCAATAGGGATTATTTTCTTTCCTAAAAATTTGCACACTACTGCATCATCTACCAACTTTTTAGATAGCACAGACAGCATGCAAATACACATGCTTACAGATACATGGAATTTAGACTGGGGAAAAACAGTGGACGAAAGTTTAGTTTCTAAAAAGTTAACTTGCAGAAATTCCCTGGTGGTCTAGTGGTTAGGATTTGGTGCTTTCACTGCTGAAGCCTGGGTTTGATCCCTGGTCAGAGAACTAATATCCTGAAAGCTGCCACACACAAAAAAGTTAACTTGCATAGAAGCAAGATTTCTGTATTGTTTTTTAAAGAAAGCCCTTAATCTTTCTACTAAGAATCCATTTAAAGACAGTGCTCTGGAAATTTTGTCATTTATCTAGTTACAGAAATTTGATTATAAAATGTTACTTTTTCAAATAAACTGTATCCTGGAACAAAAATAGTCTTATATATATACTTGGTCTACATTTAAAGGGAAAAACAAGCAGTATTTGAAAGCCCAATTTCTGTCATTGTCTTATTGCAGATACAGGTAACTGGAAATAAACTTTTAACTTTTCATGTCTCTGTTCTTTTTTTTTATCCAGTATTTTCCTTCCATGTGAATTCAATTATGTACTTATAAAAAATTCTAAAATGGCACCTCACTTTTTTGGAAATGAATCTTCTAGTCTTTAAAGAAAACAAAACATAAAAAAAAAATTGCAAAGCTGCTGTTGATAATAATCTTTGCATATATATGGAAAATCTTATGTTTTCCCCCAAACAATATTAATAAAGTTATTAAAAAAAGCAAAGCAGAAATACATACCCAGAGGGAAAGGGTATGGGGATCCTCTCTAATGAGGAGGAGCACATTAAGTCAGAAACTAGTCAGAGATACGCACCTAGGGAGGAGTGCAGACATCCTGAATGAGGAATGCAAAGAAAGAGGTGATTTAAATTACTTACATAGGACAGCCCTCCTGGGTCTTTGTATACATTTGGCCAACTATCTTGTTTCTTCTTTTTCACCCAACTGGTCCTAGGACCCTCCACATGATGTGTACACAACTTTTTCTAGGACGGACACCACAGCAGAGGCCTATGGGTTCATGTCCACACTTATTATGGGGTGGTGCCCCCTCCCTTTTTGACACCCAAGGAGGCTTCCTATGCATGTGCAGACAGGAAAGTTTTCCTTGACCTAAGGAGTGGGCATCTTATCTCTTTACTTCAGCAGAGCTCAGTTTCTGCCACTAGCTTTGTCCTTGGAGTGTCTGGGTGAGAACAAAGCTTCAGTTTGACTCCACTTGACAAACACCAACTGGACAGCCCAGGGGCCCATCTATCTCCTACCTCAACAGGGCAAATATCCTTTTGAGATTCTGGTTTTAATGTTGGGGGATAAATACCCAGAAGTGGAATTGCTGGATTAAAAAGGAATATTCTTTTTTAATTTTTTGAGGAATCTCCATTATATTTTCCTCTGGCTACACCATTTTATATTCCCACCAGGAGTGTACAGGGTTCCACATCCTTGTCAACACTTGCTATTTTATGTTTTTTTGGTAATGACATGCCAATGGATGTGACATGGTATCACATTGTCATTTGTTTTGCATTTTCATGATGATTAGTGAGGGAGGAACTATCCTTATCCCAAATTAACAGAATAAGAAATCAATGTCCAGAAATAAACCTTTCAAGGAAACATGACTGATAGGTGTCAGAGGTGGAATTTGAACCCAGGCAGTAAAGCTCCTGGATGTATATGCCTGGTTAGTATGCTGCACTGTCTTCCATTTGTTTAGGAAACCTGGGATCATGACTTTTTGTATTCTGTTCTTTTCTCTCAATGTCATATTGGAATAATTTCCCTTAATATTCTCCTAAAACATTTTTTTTTGGCTATTTGGGGTCCTTGGTGTTTCCATACATAGTTTATTTTATTTATTTTCTATCCATCTTTATTGAAATATAATAGCTTTCCACGGTTGAACCTGTTTCCACTGTACAAAAAAATGAATCAGCTCTATTTATACATATATCCCCATATACCCTCCCTCTTGAGCTCCCTTCCACCCTCCTTACCCCACCCCTCTAGGTCATCACCAATCATCAAGTTGATCTCCCTGTGTTATTCAGCAGCTTCCCACTAACTACGTATTTTACATTTGGTAGTGTATGAACGTCAATACTACTCTTTCACTTTGTCCCAGCTTCTCCTCCCCCCTGCTTAGGTCCTCAAGTCTGTTCTCTACATCTGCATCTTTATTTTTTCTTTGCCACTGAGTTCAACGGTACCATTTTTTAGGTTCCATATATATGTTTTAGCATACAGTATTATTTTTTCTCTTTCTGACTTACTTCACTCTGTATGATAGACTCTAAGTCCATCCACCTGACTACAAATAACTCAATTTCATTCCTTTTTATGTCTGAGTAATATTCCATTCTATATATTGCTACATCTTATTTATCCATTCTTCTGTTGTTGGGCATTTAGGTTGCTTCCATGTCCTGGCTATTGTAAATTGTGCTGCAATAAACATTGTGGCACATGTTTCTTTTTGGATTATGGTTTTCTCTGGGTATATGCCCAGTAGTAGGATTGCTGGGTAATATGGTAGTTATATTTTTAGTTTTTTGAGGAACGTCCATACTGTTGTCCTTAGTGGCTGTATCACTTTACAGTCCCACCAGCCATGAAAGAGTGTTCCCTTTTCTCCACAGCCTCTCCAGCATTTATTGTTCCTAGATTTTTTGATGATGGGCAATCTAACTCGTGTGAGGTGATACCTCACTGTGGTTTTGATTTGAATCTCTCTAATGATTAGTGATGTTGAGCATCTTTTCATGTGTTTGTTGGCCATCTGTGGGTCTTCTTTAGAGAAATGTCTGTTTCTGTCTTCCACACATTTTTGGATGGGGTTTTTGTTTTTTGTTTTTTGTTTTTTCCACACTGAGCTTCAGGAGCTGCTTATACATTTTGGAGATTAATCTTTTGTCAGTTGCTTCATTGGAAAATATCTTCTACCACTCCAAGGGATGTCTTTTCATCATATATATGCTTCCCTTTCCTGTGCAAAAGCTTTTAAGTTTCATTAGGCCCCATTTGTTTATTTTTGGTTTTATTTCATTTAGTCTATGAGGTGTGTCAAAAAAGGTCTTGTTGTCATTTTTTTTCATAGAGTGGTTTGCCTATATTTTCCTCCAAGGGTTTTATAGTGTCAAGCCTTACATTTAGGTCTTTGATCTATTTTGAGTTTATTTTTGTGTATAGTGTTAGGGAATGTTCTAAATTCATTCTTTTAAAAGTTGCTGTTCACTTTTCCCAGCACCACTTTTTGAAGAGGCTGCATTTTCTCCAGTATATATTATTTCCTCCTTTATCAAAGATAATGTGACCATAAATATGTGGGTTTACCTCTGGGCTTTCTATCCTGTTCCACTGATCTGTATTTCTGTATTTGTGCCAGTACCATACTGTCTTGATCACTGTAGCATTGTAGTATAGTCAAGTCAGGGAGCTTGATTTCTCTAGCTCTGTTTTTCGTTCTCAAATTGCTTTGGCTATTAGGGGTCTTTTGTGTTTCCATATGATTTGTATAATTTTTTTGTTCTAGTTCTGTTAAAAAGTGCCATTGGTAATTTGATAGGGATTGCATTGAATTTATAAATTGCTTTGGGTAGTATAGTCATCTTCACAATGTTGATTCTTCCAATCCAAGTACATGATATATCTCTCCATCTGTGTCATTTTTTATTTCTTTCATCAGTGCCTTATGATTTTCTGCATACAGGTCTTTTGCCTCCTTAGGTAGGTTTATGCCTAGGTATCTTATTCTTTTTGTTGCAATGGTAAATGGGAATCTTTCCTTAATTTCTCTTTCTGATTTGTCATTGTTGGTGTATAGGAATGCAAGGTATATCTGTGCATTAATTTTGTATTCTGCAACTTTACCAAATTTTGTGATTAACTCTAGTTGTTTTCTGGTAGCATCTTTAGTATTTTCTATATATAGTATCATGTCATCTGTCAACAGTGACAGTTTTACTTCTTCATTTTAATTTGATTCCTTGTATTTATTTTTCTTCTCTGATTGCTCTGGCTAAAACTTTCAAAACTATGTTGAATAATAGTGGTGAGTGTGGGAACACTTGTCTTGTTCCTGAACTTAGAGGAAATGCAATGAACTTTTCAACATTGAGGATTATGTTAGGGATAGGTTTACCATATATGGCCTTTATTACTTTGAGGTAGTTCCTTCTATGCCCACTTTCTGATGAGTTTTTTTTTTTTATCATAAATCAGTGCTGAATTTTGTCAAATGCTTTTCCTGCATCTACTGAGATTATCATATGGTTTTTATCCTTTAATATATTAATGTGGTGTACCACATTGATTGATTTTGCATATATTGAAGAATCCTTGTATTCATGGGATAAAGCCCCTTGATAATGGTGTATGATCATTTTAATGTGCTGTTGGATTCTGTTTACTAGTATTTTGTTGAGAATTTTTGCATCTATGTTCATTAGTGATATTCACTTATAATTTTCTTGTTTCATGATATCTTTATCTGGTTTTGGTATCAGTGTGATAGTGGCCTCGTATAATGAGTTTGGCAGTGTTCCTCCATCTGCTATATTTTGGAAGAGTTTGAGAAAAATAAGTTTTAGCTTTCATCTAAATGTTTGTAGAATTTGACTCTGCAGCCCGCTGGTCCTGGGCTTTTGTTTGTTTGGAGTTTTAATTTCAGTGCTTGTGATCGGTCTGTTTATGTTTTCTATTTCTTCCTGTTTCAGTCTTAGAAGTTTGTATTTTTCTAAGAATTTGTCCATTGTTTCCAGGTTGTCCATTTTATTGACATAAGTTTTTTGTGGTAGTCCCTCATGATCTTTTGTATTTCTACAGTGTCAGTTGATACTTCTTTTTCATTTCTGATTCTGTTGATTTGAGTCTTCTCACTTTTTTTTCTTGGTGAGTCTAGCTAATGGCTTATCATTTTTTTTATACTCTCAAAGAAGTAGATTTTAGTTTTATTGATCTTTGCCATTGTGTCCTTGATTTCTTTTTCATTTATTTCTTATCTCAGCTTCATAATTTCTTTCCTTCTGCCAACTGTGGGATTTTTTTATTCTTTCCCTAATTGCTTTGGATATAGGTTTAAGTTGTTTATTTGAGACTTTTCTTGTTTCTTAAAGTAGGATTGTATTGTACTGAACTTCCCTCTTAGGACTGCTTTTGTTGCATCCTATAGAATTTGGGACATTGTGTTTTCATTGTCATTTGTTTCTAGGTATTTTTTGATTTCCTCTTTGATTTCTTCAGTGACCTATTGTGTTGTTTAGCCTCCATGCATTTGTATATTTTACAGTATTTTTTTCCTGTAATTGATATTTAATCTCATAGCATTGTGGTCAGAAAATATGCTTGAGAAGACTTCAATTTTCTTAAATTTATTTAGGCTTGCTTTGTGACCCAAGATGTGATCTATCCTGGAGAATGTTCTGTGTGCAATGGGGAAGAGAACGTTTTTGGTTGTTTTGGATTGAAAGTCCTATAAATATCCAATAATTCCACCTGGTCTGTCTCATTTAGACCTTGTGTTTCTTTATTTAATTTCTGTTTGGATGATCTGTCTATTGGTGTAAGTGGGATGTTATTTTGTGTTACTGTCAATTTCCCCTTTTATGGTTTCTTAGCATTTTCTTTATGTATTGGGGTGCACCTATGTTGGGTGCATAGATATTTATAATTGTTATATTTTCTTCTTGGATTAAGCCCTTTATCATCACATATTGTCCTTCCTTGTCTCTTGTAATAGTCCTTATTTTAAAATCTATTTTTCTGGTTTGAGTATTGCTACCCTAGGTTTCTTTTGATTTCCATTTGCATGGAATATCTTTTTCCATCCCCTCACTCTCAGTTTGTTTGTGTCTCTAGTTCTGAAGTGTGTCCCTTTTAGATAGCATATATATGGCTCCTGATTTTTATCCATTGAGCCAGTCTGTGTCTCTTGGTTGGAGCACTTAATCCATTCACATTTAAGGTAATTGGTGATATGTATTTTTCTATTGCCATTTTCTTAATTGTTTTGGATTTATTTTTGTAAGTCTTTTCCTTCTCTTGTGTTTTCTGCCTAAAGAAGTTCCTTTAGCATTTGTTGTAAAGCTGGCCAGGTGGTGCTGAATTCTCTTAGTTTTTGCTTGTGTGTAAAGGTTTTAATTTCTCATTCACATCTGAATGAGATGTTTGCTGGGTAGAGTAATCTTGAGTGTAGGTGATTCCCTTTCATCAGTTTAAATATATACTGACACTCCTTTCTGGCCTACAGAGTTTCTGCTGAAAAATCAGCTGTTAGCCTTATGTAGGTTCCCTTGTATATTATTTGTTGTGTTTACCTTGCTGCTTTTAATATATTTTCTTTGTGTTTAATTTTTGATAGTTTAATTAATATGTGTCAGTGTGTTCCTCCTTGGGTTTATCATATATGGTTCTCTCTATGCTTCTTAGAGTTGATTAACTATATCTTTTCCCATGTTAGTGAAGTTTTCCACTAGAATCTCTCCAAATATTTTTTTCTGACCCTTTCTCTTTCTTGTCTTCTTCTGATGACCCTATAATTGGAATGTCAAGTGCATTTAATGTTGTCCTAGATGACTGTGAGACTGTCCTCAGTTCTTTTCATTCCTTTTTTTAGCTCTTTATT
The DNA here is from genome assembly GCF_030028045.1 of Hippopotamus amphibius kiboko. Lineage (NCBI taxonomy): Eukaryota > Metazoa > Chordata > Mammalia > Artiodactyla > Hippopotamidae > Hippopotamus > Hippopotamus amphibius. The sequence goes on along the minus strand of NC_080188.1, from coordinate 119,481,938 downwards.
TGAATATAATTGCTTTACGCTGTGTGCCAGTATTTGCTGTACAACAAAATGAATCAGCTATATCTATACATATATCCCATATGCCCTCCCTCCCATGACTCCTTTGCACCCTCCCTATCTAAGCCCTCTAAGTCATCACACATTGTAGAGTTGATCTCCCTGTGTTATGCAGTTGTTTCTCACTAGCTATCTATTTTACATTTATTAGTGTATATATTTCAATGATACTCTCTCACTTCATCCCAGTTTCCCCTTTGCCCACCATATTGTGTCCTCAAATCAGTTCACTAAATATGCATCTTTACTCTTGTCCTATTACTGGGTTCCTCAGTACCATTTATTTTTTAAATTCCATATGTGTGAGTTAGCATATGGTATTTGTTTTTCACTTTCTGGCTTACTTCACTCTGTATGACAGACTCTAGGTCCATCCACCTCACTATAAATAACTCAATTTCATTCTTTTTATGGCTCATATGCCATGGTATATATGTGCCACATCTTCTTTATCCATTCATCTGTTGATGGGCATTTAGGTGACTTCCATGTCCTGGCTATTGTAAATTGTGCTGCAATACACATTGTGGTACATGCTTCTTTTTGGATTATGGTTTTCTCTGGGTATATGCCCAGTAGTGGGATTGCTGGGTCATATGGTAGTTCTATTTTTAGTTTTTTAGGACCCTCCAAGCTGTTTTCCATACTGGCTGTACCAATTTACATTCGCACCTAGAGTGCAGAAGGATCCCCTTTTCTCTGTACCCTCTCCAGCATTTATTGTTTTTAGATTTTTGATGATGGCCATTCTGACCGATGTGAGGAGATACCTCATGGTGGCTTTGATTTGCATTTCTCTAATGATTAGTGATGGTGAGCATCTTTTCATGTGTTTGTTAGCCATCTGCATGTCTTCTTTGAAGAAGTGTAAATTTATGTCTGCCACCAATTTTTGAATTGGGTTATTTGACATTTTGATATTGAGGTGCATGAGCTGCTTGTATGTTTTGGAGAATAATCTTTTGTCAGTTGCTTCATTGGCAAATATTTTCTCCCATTCTGAAGGTTTGTATGTCTTGTTTATGGTTTCTTTTGTTGTGCAAAAGCTGTTAAGTTTCATTAGGTCCCATTTGTTTATTTTATTTCCATTATTCTAGGAGGTGGGTCAAACAGAATCTTGCTTTGATGTATGTCACAGACTGTTCTGCCTATGTTTTCCTCTAAGAGTTTTAACGTGTCTGATCTTATATTTAGGTCTTTAATCCATTTTGAGTTTTTTTTTTTGTGTGTGTGTGTGTGTGTGTGTGTGTGTGTGTGGTGTTAGGAATTGTTCTAATTTCATTCTTCTACATGTAGCTGTCCTATTTCCCCAGCGTCACTTATTGAAGAGACTGTCTTTATTCCATTGTATATTCTTGCCTCCTTTGTCAAAGATAGGTGCCCATATGTGGTGAGAGTGGGCACCCTTGTCTTGTTCCTGTTCTTAGAGGGAATGCTGTCAACTTTTCACCATTCAGAATGATGTTGCCTATTAGCTTGTCATATATGGCTTTTATTAAGTTGAGATAATTTCCTTCTATGCCCATTTTGTGGAGAATTTTTATCACAAGTGAATTTTGAATTTTGTCAAAAGCTTTTTCTGCATCTATTGAGATTATCATATGGTTTTGGTCCTTCAGTTTCTTAATATAATGTATCATATTGATTGATTTACATATATTGAATAATTCTTGCATTCCAGGGATAAACCCCACTTGATCCTGTTGTATAATCTTTTTAATGTGCTGTTGGATTCTGTTTTCTAGCATTTTATTTTTTGAGAATTATTGCTTCTATATTCATCACTGATCTTGGGCTGCAATTTTCTTTGTGTGTGTGACATCTTTGTCTAGTTTTGGTATCTGGGTGATAGTGACCTTGTAGAATAAGTTTGGGAGTATTCCTCTTTCTGCTATATTTTGAAAGAGTTTGAGGAGGATAGGTGTTAGCTCTTCTCTAAATGTTTGAGAGAATTTTCCTGTGAAGCCATCTGGCCCTGGGCTATTGTTTGTTGGGAGATTTTTAATCACAGTCTCAATTTCAGCACTTGTGATTTGTCTATTCATATTTTCTATTTCTTCCTGGTTCATTCTTGGAAGAGTGTAGGTTTTTAAGAATTTATCCACTTTTTACAGGTTTTCCAACTTATTGGATATAGTTGCTTGTAGTAATCATTCACGATCTTTTGTATTTCTGGTTGTTGATTGTTACTTCTCCTTTTTCATTTTTAATACTGTTTATTTCTGTCTTCTCTCTCTGATGAGTCTGGCTAATGGTTTATCAATTTTTGTTTATCTTCTCTAAAAAAACGGCTTTTAATTTTATTGATCTTTGCATTGTTTCATTCATTTCTTTTTCATTTATTTCTAATCTGATCATTATGATTTCTTTCCTTCTGCTAACTTTTTTGTTTTTTTTGTTTGTTTTTTGTTTGTTTGTTAGTTTTTTTCTTTATCTAATTGTTTTAAGTGTAAAGGTTGTTTATTCGAGATTTGTGTTGTTTCTTGAAGTAGGATTGTATTGCTATACACTTCCCTCTTAGAACTGCTCTTGCTGTGTCCCATAGGTTTTCGGTTGTCATGTTTTCATTGTCATTTTTTTCTAGGTATTTTTGGATTTCCCCTTTGATTTCTTCAGTGATTTCTTGGTTGTTTAATAGCATATTGTTTAGCCTCCATGTAATTTTTACTGTTTTTTTTTCCTGTAATTAATATCTAGTCTCATTGTTTTGTGTTTGGAGAAGATGTTTGATACAATTTCAACTTTCCTGAATTTACAGGGGCTTGATTTGTGACCCCAGATGTGATCTATCCTGGAGAATATTCTGTGTGCACTTGAGAAAAAAGTGTACTCTGTATTTTTTGGACAGAATGCCCTATAAATATCAATTAACCTATTTGGTCTAATATGTTATTTAAGGCCTGTGTTTTCTTACTTATTTTCTGTTTGGATGATCTGTCCATTGGTGTAAGTGGGGTATTAAATATCCTAATATTATTGTGTTACTGTCAATTTCCCCTTTTTTGGCTGTTAGCATTTGCCTTATGTATTGAGGTGCATAGATATTTACAATAGTTATATGTTCTTCTTGGTTTGATCCCTTGATCATTATGTAGAGTCCTTCCTTGTCTCTTGTAATAGTCTCTACTTTAAAGTCAAATTTGTCTGATATGAGTATTGATACTCCAGCTTTCTTTTGACTTCCATTTGCATGAAATATCTTTTTCCATCCCCTTACTTTCAGTCTGTGTGTGTCCCTAGGTCTGAAGTGGGTCTTGTAGACAGCATACATAAGGGTCTTGTTTTTGTATGCATTCAGCCAGTCTGTGTCTTTTGGAGCATTTAATCCATTTACATTTAAGTTAATTAGTGACATGTGTGTACCTATTACCATTTTCTTAACTGTTTTGGGTCTTGTTTTTGTAATTCTTTTCCTTCTCTTGTGTTTCCTGCCTAGAGAAGTTCCTTTAGCAATTGTTGTAAAGCTGGTTTGGGGGTGCTGAATTCTCTTAACTTTTGCTTGTATGTAAAGCTTTTGATTTCTCTGTCAAATCTGAAAGTGTTTCTTGCTGGGGAGACTATATTTCACTGTAGGTTTTTCTCTTTCAAGATTTTAATAATCTCCTGCCACTCCCTTCTGGTCTGCAATATTTCTGCAGAAATTTCAGCTGCTAGCCTTATGAGTTTTCCCTTATATGTTATTTGTTGCTTTTCTCTTGCTGCTTTTAAAATTTTTTCTTTGTGTTTAATTTTCATCAGTTTGAATAATATGTGTCTCGGTGTGTTTCTCCTTGGGTTTATTCAGTATGGGATTCTCTTTGCTTTTTGGAATTAACTGACTATTTCCTTTCACATGTTGGATAAGTTTTCCACTCTAACCTCTTCAAATATTTTCTCAGACCCTTTATTTATTTTTCTTCTGGGACACCTATGATTCAAATATTTGTACAGTTAGTATTGTCCCTGAGGTCTCTGAGACTGTCTTCCATTCTTTTTTATTCTTTTTTTCTTTTTCTCTTTTGTAGTAGTTATTCCCATCATTCTATCTTTCAACTCACTTACTTTTTTCTGCCTCAATTATTCTGCTATTTATACCATCTAGTGTATTTTTAATTTCAGTTATTGTGTTGTCCATTACTGTTTGTTTGCTCTTTAGTTCTTCCAGGTCCTTATTAAATGTTTCTTGTATTTTCTCTATTTTGTTTTTGAGATTTTGAATCATGTAAACTATCTTTACTCTGAATTCTCTTTCAGGCAATTTGTCTATTTCCTCTTCATTTATTTGGTCTTGTGTGTTTTTATCTTGCTCCTTTGCCTGCAAGTTGTTTCTTTGTTTTCTTATTTTGTCTAATTTATAGTATCTGCTGCCTCCTTTCCCTATGCTGCCTAGTAGTAATTCCTCTTGTTCCTGTTCTCTGCCCCCTGTGATTGTGTTAGTCCAGTGTCTTGAGCAGGTTTCCTGATGGAAGTGCCTGATGCCTGCTTTCTGGTGGGTGCATCTGAGTCTTTTCCCTCCAATGAGCAGAGCCATGTCAGCTGGTGTGTTTTAGGATATCTGTGAGCTTAATATGGCTTTAGGTAATCTGTGTGCTGATGAATAGGTTTGTGTTTCTGTCTTGTTTGTAGTTTGATGTGAGGTATCTAGCACTGGCAGTTGCAAGCAGTTGGGTGAAGCTGAATCTTAGACTCTGATAGAGGCCTCCATGAAAATTCTCTGTGGTTAATCTTCCCTGTGGCTGATGACTATCTAGTGGCCTAGTGTCCTTGACTTGGTGCTCCCTCCCCAGAATCTCAGACTTGACTTCTGGTCCAGACTCCAGAGATCACTTGTCCCAGCAATAAAGGGGGTTAAAAAAGACTATCCAAGCCCCAAATGAATGCTAAAAGATTAAGTCAAACAAACAAATACTGAATCAAGGAAACACACACATGCACAATAAAAACAAAAACTGAACCCAATAGAATATAAAGCACTAGAACCACCTGACAGAAGAACTCCAGAACACAATTAGACAAATTCAAAACCAACAAAATTCAAAACCAAAAAAGAAAACAAACAAACAAACAAAAACATAATCTAAGCAGAGTTCCAACTAAAGACTGATGCAAAGAAACTAACAACAACAACAAAAAAAAAAACACAGCAAGCATGTTAAAAAAGACAAAAAACAAACAACAACAAAATAAACAAAGAGAGGAATTGTGAAAATGAGGACCAAATATCACAGGGACCAAAGAAAAACAAGGAGCAAATGTATCAAAAAGCAAGAGAACAAGCAGATAGACTGAAGATCCAGAGAACAAAATCAAACAGATATAACTAGAAACAAGATAAAGATAAAACCTAATAGCAAAAACCAATGCAGTGTGTCATCTGAAGAATAAAGCAAGGAAACAGAGCATACCAAAAATATTGATTAAAAGTATAGGATAAAATAAAGTAAAATTAAAATGGATAAAACACAGAGCAACAAAAGAGCATAATATGACTGGACATACAAAAAAGAAAAAGAAAGGGAATATAAAATAGAAATGTATTAAAGATAAAGTAGAAAAGAAGATAGGGGCAATAAACTCAGCCCTACAGAAAAACTAGCTAGAAATATATATATTAAATATAAATATATATATATATATATATATGGATAAAAATGAAAGTAGAAGTAAAAAATAGAATAAAATATGTTATGAAATATGAAGATCCCTGAGGACTAAAAACATAAAAAACAAAACAAAACAAAACAAAAAACACCAGAATTGATGCTAAATGGATCAGTTGAATAGAATTAATAATAATAATCCTGTTTCCTTGGGGCCTCAGCTCTAAGTGTCCCTGCACATGCTTGGAGCCTCAGGCCACCTTTGCCTCCCCAAGAGTTCCTTCTCTGCCTCTGGGTTGGGCTCTGGACTTGCTGTGTGTCCTATGGGGTCCCCCTAGGCACTGATCTGGCCCAAATCCTGTTTGTGCTTGCTCCCAAAGTCCACAACTGCCAGAGCTCAACCTTTTTAATTTGTGGGAACATTCATTGTCTACTCAGATATTTCAAAAACATAGGGTCTACCTAACTGATCAGGGGATTTAGTCTGCAGCTTGTATATCTGATGGAAAAAATTTTTAGAACATCTTCCTTAGTCTCCCTGTCCCTGGCTTTCAGCTTTGGTTTTGTACCTGCTTCTCCATGTGGTCTAACCGCCAGAGTCTGGTCCTGAGGCTGCCTTGGAGCACTTTGGATTTGCCTCAAAGAGCATTTCCATTATTGTTCATATGCAGATGCAGGTGTGTGGGGAGAGAGAGACTTTGATATTGGTTCCTCTCCCTTTGTGTGACTCAGCAGTGGTGCCCTGCTTAGATTGCTGGAGCCCCAGGGGTGATGCCAAATGCACATGGATGCCTTTACCTGTGGATACAGGAAATCTGGTTTTAGTGTGGTCCTTTACTCCTGCCTGGTGCAAGGCACTTGTGGAGCTACCTTTGGGGGCTTTTTGTATTACTCTGTGCCCAGACCAGCAGAGCTTCCTTTATTGTTAATCTGTAGGCACCAGTGTGTGGGAAGAGAGAGGGCACAATAGTGTCTCCTTCCTCTGCATTTGAGTTAGCAGTAGTGCCCCCCCATCCCCGGGTCACAGGAGCCCTGGCAGCAGGGGAAGTGCCTATTGCATAGAGAAGCTTGTGGGCTCGAGTGTAAGTGGACTGTCTCCAGAGATGGCCAACTCTATGGACTTCTTCTGGCTCTTGACAGCATGCACACCAGGGCAACCCCCCACCAGGGGACTTTTTCTATCCCTTGTTGACTGCAACAGCGATGCCAAGAGGGGCCTCCCTTTGTTTGTCACAGGTGCCAAAAGAGAGGCTATAAGAGTGGCTCCTCACCCCTGCTTGTGACTCAGCAGTAGTGGCCTGCCCCCATGGCAGCCCAGCTTTCCACAGTAGGCACTCTCTGCTGTGAATTTCTTCCCTCCTGCCCCCTCAGTCTCTCTCCCCACAGCCAACAATGTTTCTCACCCTGAACCAGTTCTCCATTTCCCATGTTGCATCTCCTAGACCTCCTGTACTGCTGTGAACCCATGTCTCAGTCTGGGACATGCAGGGCTGTGGTACACACACTCTGTTTCTCACCCTTACCCATCTCTCACGGATTGGCCACTTCACCCTCTTGGACAGTCCTAAATGCCTCCCTACTGATCCAATCAAAATCACCAATGCAAAGGGGTTTTCACTATCAGATAAGGTGTGTTTCCCTGTATTTGGCAATCTCTCTTCTGTTTCAGCTCCCCCACCCCAGGGTATAGGACCAGTCCCTTTCCTTTCTTCTCCTCTCTCTCTTTTTCTGTTTTCCCTCTATCTTACCTAGTTATGTCAGGATCTTTGCAGTCCTTTCTGGTGTCTAAGGTCTTCTGCTAGTGTTTAACTGGTTTTCTCTGGACATTATTGCTTCTTTTGATATATTTCTGATGCATCTGTGGAGAGAGATGCATTTCATGTCCTTCTGCTTTGCTGCCACCATTTCTTCCCCTTTCTCTTTTCTTTATTCTTCTCTATGTCAGTTATTCACACTGTTTATCTTTCAGGTCACATATTCATTCTTCTCTGTCAATTATTCTGTTCTGCATTCCTTCTACAGTATTTTTAATTTCAGTTATTGTATTATTCATCACTGTTTGTTCTTTGGTTTTTCCAGCTCCATGTTGTGCATTTCTTTCATTTGCTCTATCTGTGCCTCCATACTATTTCTGAGACCTTGGATCATCTTTACTATCAATATTCTGAATCCTTGCTTTTTCAGAAACCTTGTGCAGCGAGCGTCCCTGAGAAAAATTAGAATCTGGAAACAGTTCTCCAAGAAAAAACCCATTAGTTTGGAACAAGAGGATTTCTTTGCATCAGATAATAAGATGAAAGAATCACCAACAGATGGTGAATGTGACAAGGCAGTGGCACTACAACTGAAGAGGCTAGATGAAATTAAGGCAGAACCCGACAATACTCAGGAGTATTGTCAAGCCCAACAGCCCAAAACTCAGGAGAATGACCTGAAAATAAACATTACATTTTCAGACAGTGCTTCTCAGGTGACTACAGGCATTCCACTTTCTCTAGCGTCACCTGGCATGAATAAGATGCTTCCTTCACTTTCAACCACAGCTATTTAGGTTTCCTGTTCTGGCTGTAAAAAAATTCTTCAAAAGGGGCAAACTGCTTATCAGAGGAAAGGGTCTACTCAGCTTTTCTGCTCCACACCGTGCATCACTGAATACATTTCATCTCTCAATGCATCAGCTTTTCCAAAGAGAACTTGTTCAAACTGCTCAAAAGACATTTTAAATGTAAAGGATGTGATCAGTATCCAGCTGGAAGATACTACCACTAGCAAAACTTTCTGCAGCCAATCTTGTCTTTCATTATATGAAGAAAAAAGAAAACCATGTGTTACATACGTACTAATAACATTTCAACCAAGTGCAGCATGTGTCAGAAGACTACTGTTATTCAGTATGAAGTAAAATACCAGAACGTGAAACATAGTCTTTGCAGTAATGCCTGTTTTTCAAAATTTCACTCTGCTAACAACTTCATCATGAACTGTTGTGAGAACTGTGGAGCTTACTGTTCCACTAGCTCTAGTCTGTTCCATATACTTCAAATGGAAGGACAGTCTCATTACTTTAATATTTCAAAGAGTATTACAGCATATAAGCAGAAACTAGCCAAAACACTTACATCTGTTATTTGCAAATCATTGAAGCCCTCAGATGAAATGATTGAGACTACCAATGACTTGGGGAAGACAGAGCTTTTCTGCTCTATTAATTGTTTCTCTGCTTACAGTAAAGCTAAGATGGACTCTTCTACAGTAAATGTTTCCATGGTACATGATGCTTCAACAGATCTCCTTTCTCCAAAGAAAGATACAACTCCAGTTATAAGCAACATAGTGTCATTGGCAGATACTCATGATGCCCTGCCCACCATGAACTCTGATGTATTACAAGGTACAGTTTCTTCAGTAACAGCTAATGTCGTTGAGGATATTTCACCCAGTGAATCAAGTAATAGTGTTGCTAATAGTAATGTGGAACAGCCAAGCCTTTCACCATCTTCATCAGTACTCGGTCAACATACAGTTGGCTCCAGTACAGAAGTTCAAAAAGATCACGTGTCAAACCAAGATGCTACAAACAGTATGAAATCCATGAAAAAAAGTGATGGACTGTGTCACCCAAAATTTACATCTAAAGTACAAAAAGTTAAGGGTAAATCACGGAATATTAAAAAATCTTGGTGTTCAAATTTTCAGCAATTAGAAAACAGTATTAAAAAGGATATGGTATTCTGTTATTCATGCCAGTTTTTCTGCCAAAAAAAATTTAGCTGTGGAGGAGAGTCATTTGCAGCCTAAGGAATTTCCAATTGGAAAAAAACTCTGGAAAAATTCAGAAAGCATGAAAAAAGTGAAATGCATTTGAAGTCATTGCAATTTTGGAGGGAATACCAGTTTTGTGGTGAAGCCATTAATGACAGTTTATCTAATCATTCAAAACAGATTGAGGGAAATAAAAAGTACCTAAAGCTTATAATTGAAAATATTTTATTTCTTGGAAAGCAATGTTTACTCTTAGGAGGAAATGACCAGTCTGTTTCATCTGTGAATAAAGCCAATTTTTTAGAATTGTTAGAAATCCGAGCAAAAGATAAAGGAGAAGAAATATTTCAACTTATGAATTCACAAGTTGACTTCTATAATAGTACACAAATTCAAAATGATATTATTGAAATAATAGACTGAGATGTTGCAAGATATTGTAAATGAGATCAGTGTTTCCTCAGCTTTTTCAATAATATGTGATGAGACAACTGATAGTGCCACTAAAGGACAATTCTCAATTTGTGTAAGATACCCACAGAAAACATCAAAGGCTATATTAATTAAAGAAAGATTTTTGGGTTTCATAGATGCTGAAGAGATCACTGGGACCAACTTACACAAGAGTATCAAAACTTACCTGCAGCAAATTGGAGTTGATTTGAATAAAATATGAGGCCAGGCTTATGATAGCACCAGTAATTGGAGGGAAAAATTTAATAAAATTGCAGTAGAATTCAAGAAGGAAGAACCAAGAGCTTTATACCTGCCTTGTTACACACATTTTTTGGATTCAGCAGTGATTAGGTTTTGTAAAGAAGTAAAGGAGCTCTGAAGTGCTCTAAATACTCTGAGTTCTTTGTTCAACACTATTCTTGGGGAGCTGTCTGTAAATTTCCAACATTTATAAGCTAAGTCAAAACAAAACATGCAAGAAACATACATCACAATCATGTTGGACAGTCCATCATACGTTACTGTCTGTAACTGAGAACCTTCCAGATGTTATTGAAACACTGGAAGTTCTATCAAGCCATTCTTCAAACACAGGTTTAGCTGATGAATTGAGTGATTTGTTGGCATTGGTTTCCAAATTTGAATTTATCTTTTGTTTGAAATTTCTTTATCGAGTACTAAGCACTACAGGAATTCTTTCCAAAGAGCTTCAAAGTGAAACCATAGACATTTTTTCTTTATCTTCAAAAATAGAAGCAATTTTGGAATGTTTATCATCTGAAAGAAATGATATTTATTTCAAAACTATCTGGGATGGAGCAGAGGAAATATGTCAAAACATAACCTGTAAAGGTTTTGAAGTTGTAAGACCTTCATTTCAGAAAAGAAGAAAAATTCAGAAAACAATAGACCCTAGCAGTTCAGACAGTATATTTTTTCCCACCTCAACAGAAGAACAATATAAAATTAATATTTATTACCAAGGCTTGGATACTATATTACAAAATTTAAAATTGTGTTTTTCAGAGTTTGATTATTGTAAAATGAAGCAAATTTCAGAACTGTTACTTAAATGGAATGAACCGTTAAATGAAGCAACAGCCAAAGATGTCCAAGAATTTTATAAACTTGATGCAGACATCATTCCAGAACTTAGATTTTATCAGCAATATGCAAAGCTTAACTTTGTCCTAGATTATGATTGTATCAACTTTAGCAATCTTGACCACTTGTTTATTCAGCATGGTCTTCACAATAATATTCCTTGCATATCAAAGCTGTTATATATTGCTTTGTCTTGGCCAGTTACTTCAAGTGTGGAAAACTTGTTTTCTACACTGTCTCGTCTTAAAACATATTTATGTCATACCAGGGGACAAGAAAAGCTTAGTGGCTTAGCCCTAATGGCTGTTGAGCAGGAATTGGTAGATAAATTGATGGAACCTGAAGGACTCAGTGGAATTGTGGAAAAGTTTATCTTTCAGGTGAAAGAAATATAATACTTGCTAATTTGAATTTACCTGAAAGAATTTTGTATTTCTGTTGGACATCAGTTTTTATTTCAAATTTTTGTCTTTAAGAAAAAAAAATTTCATCGGAACATGTAACATTCACTTGGTTCAAAATTCATGACACAGAATGATACACAGTGAAAAGTCTCCTTCCCTTTTTTATTAGCCAGTTCCACCTCTCAGAAGTATCATTTGTTTTTTAAATATCCTTCTGGAGATACTTAATCATAAATGTACTGTGCAATGCACAGTGTTCTTCAGCTTGCCTTTTTCACTTAACATATTTTTGAGATTGTCCCATGTCAGTACATAGAGTTTCTTGATTCCTTTTTTTAATACTGCATAAGATTTAATTGTATGGATGTACCATAATATATTGGAGCAGTCCCTACGGACAAACATTTTCTTTCTAATCTCTTACTATTGCAAATAATGCTGCATTTAAAAACCTTGTACATAGGTCATATTGCATATTAGTGAGTTGCTGTAAGATAAAATTTAAAACTGGAATTATTAGATTTGCACATTTTTATTTTTCATAGATATTGGTAAATTGCTTTCTATAAGGATTGTATCATTTTATAGTTCCACCAGCAATGTCTGAGAGTGCCTATTTCCTCAAATCTTTATAAAGTATTAAACATTTAAAAAAATATTCTGAATCCTTTTTCGAGTAGACTGCCTATCTCTTCTTTGTTTGGTCTTGTGGGTTTTTACTTTGTTTCTTCATCTGCTGCATCTTTCTCTGTTTTCTCATCTTGTTTAACTTACTGTGTTTGGGGTCTTCTATCCTCAGGCTGCAGGGTAGTAATTCTTCTTAACTTTGTTTGCTGTCCCCAGTGGGGAGGTGGGTCCAATGGCTTGTGTAGGCTTCCTCATAAAGGGGACTGCTGCCTGTGTTCTAATGTGTGTAGCTGGATCTAATCCTTGTGATGTGCAAGGCCACATCTGTTGGTGTGCTTTGGTGTTTCTGTGAGCTTAGTATGACTATAGGCAGTCTGCCTACTAAAGGGTGGGGTTATGTTCCTGTCTTTCTAGTTGCTTAGGTTGAGGTATCCAGCACTGGAGCTCTTTGGCCTTTGGGTGGAGTTGGACTTTAGTGTTGACAGTGAGGTCTCTGGGAGAGCTCTTGCTGATTACTTTTCCATGGGATCATGAGATCTCTGGTAGTCCAACATCCTTGACTCAGCTCTCCTGCTTTGGAAATCCAGGTCCAACCCCGGGTGGGCACCAAAACCCTGGAAGCTGCTCAGCACAGTGAAAAAGGAGGAAAAAGAAGAGAAAAGAAAAAAAAAAAATAAGAGGAAAGGAAAAGAACAGACAAAACCCCAAGACATGTGGCAATAGCAAAAGTAAGCAATCAAAATCACACAAAGTGATGTACACAATTGCACTCACAAGAAGAGAAGAAAAAAGAAGAGAGAAAAAAAATAAAGGAAAAAAAGAAAAACAAAGAAGAGAGTAATCAAACCAATAAACAAACCCACATTCAAATATATATACTAAAGATTAAACTAATGAGTACATAAAGTGAGGAATAAGGCAAACAAAAAAGGAAGTCCTCCAATACTTCTAGGTAGGTCTCTGCACCTGCTGTGGGGAATGTGGAGAGCTCATATTGTGATCAGGTCTTTGTCTTCTGTGTATTTGTTCCCACAGTCCACAGTTGCACCCTAAGTCTACAGTCTCTGTTGCAGAAACACTCACCTATACAGGTAATCCATAGATGCAGGGTTTATCATGCAGATTGTGGGTATTAATTCTGCTCCTCCTGTGGCCATTTCCCTTTCTCTTCTTTGGTCCTACAGTCCCCAGGGATCAGGTTTGGTTTTGGTCCAGTCTCTGCATGTAGGCTGCTCTCAGGAGTTGGTTCCCTGCCCAAGCAAGAAGGGGCGAAAGAGGGTGATCGGGGCTCACTTGCAAATTCAGGCTGGGGGGAAGGAGGGATATGGCAGTCTAATTTAAATTTGTGGGAAAACTAGCAGCAGCAGAGGTCAGCATGAGCCTGAGGTGTGCTATGTGTTCTCTGAGGGAAGGTGGTCCTGGACATAGGACGCTTGGCAGTGGTGGCTGTTCCTGCTGCCAGGGGGATGTGGCCAATGACCTGCCTTACATGCAGGACCCTTGGTGGCTGCAGCAGCAGCTTCTGTGTTCCAATTTATCTGCCATTGCTCATGGTGGTGCTCGCATAGGTACTAAGCTGAAGCCTGTGAGCTTGTGGAGCAGCAAGCTCTTCTTGAGCACCCTGAAACAAAGGTCTCCTGCCTCTCCGTCAGACTCAGATTTTCCCCAGATTCCCTTCAAACTAGCTGTGACACACTAGTTCCCCAGGTTGTTATCATGCAGTTGGCCCCAGTTCTCTCCTTGGTGTCTGCCCTCTGAAGCCCAAGCCTCAGCGCCCAGCCCTCACCCACCACTGTGGGTGAGCCGATTAGTGTATCAGGCTGGGGAGTGCTGCTTGGTACAGATCCTCCATGAAGAAATCTTTCTGCTCTGCCCTCCATGCACCTGTTGTTGCTCTCTCCTCTGGAGGCTCTGAAGCTACCCCTGGCTGTCCCCACTAGTGTGGGGGCTTTCTGGTGTGTGGAAGCTTTTCCCCCTGCATAGCTCACTCCCTGAGAGGCATGTCTCCCCTAGATTCCTTTGCCTCTTTTTCCCCCTATTTTCTCTTTCACTATCCTGTTCTGTGGAGATTTTCTTGTCTTTTGGGAAGTCTGAGGTCCCCTGCCAGCATTCAGAAGGTGTTCTGTAGACGTTTTTCCATATGTAGATGTATTCTTGATGTATTTTCTGGGAGCTGACAATTTTAAGGCAGTTGGTTGTATGGTGGCCTATCTATGCTGTGGACACTTTATGTTTAATGGGTCCTTGGCTATCCCAGATTTTCCCTTTGTTAGAGACTCTGATGACTATATACTTGCTTACTTAAGTTTTTGGGTGTTTCTGATTATCTTTTGAGCATAAACCTTAGAAGTAAAATTGCTGGGACAAAGAACTTACACATTTTAAGAACAAATCACCTCCAAAAAGATTGTAACAATTTAGAAGTGTTCATGATCTATGTTTTTCCTGTTTTTGTCTAACTCTTCTATCACCATTGGCTATAAATCTCTCTGGTATGCAATTCATAAAGGATAAAAGTGGAAGGTGTGGGAAAATTGTTGCTTTGAAGATCAGACTTTGGGACTACCTTAGTGGTCCAGTAGTTAAGACTCCTCACTTTCAATGCAGGGGATGCAAGTTTGATCCTGGGTTGAGGAACTAAATATTCACATACTGTGTGGTATGTACAAAAGAAAAAGAAAAAGGTTGATGAAGATTAGAATTTATCCTCATATTGGTAGCACTGGCTACAAATACAGAGGCTAAAGAACAGTGAGCTCATTAACAGAGACAGCTGTAGCCTCGGTCTTAGGTTCATCTAGGGAAGCAAAGCCTGACTTCTTCTGGTTTATGTTATGGCAGTAAGCCATGCTGACACCATATATCTCCCAACAGAGAGGCAGCAGTCTGTTCTAGTGGAGCATCTACCAATTCATCCATTCATTTATTCAACATATATTTATTGAGTGTTTACTATGTGCCTATCACCAGTACTGGGGCCAGAAATGTGGAGAAGACTTCCTTCACCTGTAAAATGAGGGTCATGCCCTGCAAGAGCTCATGGGTAGACAGAGAAATGGCATATGTAATTAACCAGAGCCATTATTCTTACTCTTATTGGTGGTTTCTCACCAACAGAGAGATATTGTTTAAGGATCCATTAAGACAATTTGGAAAATGAGTTTGAGAAACTGTTCAGTTGAGTATACATTAATCCCAGATCATGATATTTACAGTTAAAAAAAAATACCAGTTCCACTCTCATCTTTCCCCCTTTATAAGGTCTGCAACCAATCTTTTTCACTCCGCTCAAGCCAATCATAACCCAGTGACTTTCCAAAGGGATCAGTCACATGTAAACATGGACATATGGCAGACCTGCATGCACATGGTAACTGCAGGGCTTACAGATGTGTTTCTGGGAGGGTACCCCCCCCTCACCATAACCCATCCTTTCCCTGGCTCCCTGAAGCAGAAGCCCCTCACTCCTCTGGCCTCCTACTGACACCTCTTTTTTTGTTTTGTTTTTTCTCCATCTGGCCAATCCCTTTGTGGGCTCTTGCTTTATATCTCTCTCCCTCTGTACCAGTGGTGGGTTCCTAACCTGGCCCTCTCTCCTGGTTTCCACCACAGCAGCTGGCTCACAGCAGGTGCTCAGTAAATTTGTCCTTAATGAAAAGATGAGGACAAAAGGGAGATGTCTCTTTCACTGATGATCATATTACCTAAGTATAGGCCCAAACTGTGCATTGCATCAGGGTGTGTTTTCCACCTTATTTATTCTTTCCTGATCCTTCTTTCATCTGGATCTTCCTCCACAAATGACTCTTGGTGTCCCCAGACTGAGTGGCTGCCTAGGGTATCCAGGTGGGAAGAAGTGATTCTTCCAGTCTAAATGTGTCAAACCATGGCAGCTTGAGCCAAATTGTTTGTAGCTCTGTCCCTAGAGGATGCTCAGTAAGCGTGAAGGCTTTTTGCACCCTGGGCCCCCCTTTACATGAGTGGCATCCTTCCCAACAGCATTGGAAGGGAAGGGAAGGGGAAACCTGAGCCCTGGAGTGGTGGGGCTGGCTCAGGGATTCATAGGGCCTGTCACTTGGGAAGTGGAGCTGGAAAGGACACTGCAGGTGTGGGTGGCAGATGTCTGATGATTGGGGTGTGGGGACCAAGGGGGGCCATCTCAGGTTGAACTGCCTCCCCCAGAACCCCCCTGGAGGAGAAGGTCACTGCCAAATGTCCACTGAGATGGGAAGAATAAAATTTATTTTTATTACCCCTTACCATCCCTCTGAATGTGGAGATAGCAGAGTTGGTGGGGTCATCACTGACTCTTCCATGGGCTAGAACACCCCATTGGCACTTCCTTTGGGGCTACTTCTTTCCAGCTCCAGTCCCATGGTGCTGGAGGAAAGCATCAAGCACTTTGCCAAGGGCCTCGTGACCAAGCAAAGCCAATCATTGTACCCCATACCCCCACCATGATGGTGATGGTTGATCTGGGACTGGCCACATGATTGAGGTGGATTAACCAGAGCCATCCCAGATACACTGAGGTTTTCTGAGATTCTCTCCTTATGGGTTAGACTCCTTAGGGTTATATGTGTAGAAGCATGAGGGAAGAAAACTGTCAAGATAAGAGAATCAAGGATGAGATAAGAGCAAGTGTGAGGGGGAGAAAGAGTAAGCTGATGGCTTCTGATTTCTTGGGTCTAGTCATGGAAATGTGTGGATCTGCTCTAGTTCCTATGTCCCAGGTCCCCTGTATACTTCCAATAAGTCTCCCCTTTTGTTTAAAGCCAGTTGGAGTTGGGCTCCTCTTATTAGTGGTTTACATGAGGTTTTAGATCCTGCCCAGTTATAATGTACCTCCACGAACCAAAAAGAGGTACCCATTTACATTAGCACCATTAGGAATGGAATCCTTTATTTTTTACTGAGAATAGGGCTTTGCAGAGAACCAAACATAGTCCACCACCGTCTCTGGTTGGGAGTGCCCTACATGTGACTGAATGTGTGCTTGGAGTGGGCCTGATTGTTTCCTGAAGCAGGGCCAGCATTTACACTGCAGGAGCCAGGCCAATTCTGTTGTTTCCCCGATCATAAACAGAGAAATACTCCCTCAGGAAGACATCACCCAGGATCCAGATCTCTGACCGTTTCCAGTCCTCTGTGCCTCCTTTAAACAAGCTGAGACAGGTCTCCAGAGGGCTCTGGCAGAGAGAGAAATACACTGCAGTCAGCAGGACCTCTTACCTGCCACCCTCTTCAGTATCCAGAGCTGGCAGCTTCTCAGTTTTATTTCCCTCCTTTAGTAAGAACCAAGTGCCTCTCAGCAGCTGCGGAAGTGGGGGGCCCATCCAAGAACGAGGCATGCCAAGACATGTGGTTGCCTCGGGGAGGAGGGGATGGGAGGGAAGGATTGGGAGTTTGGGATTAGCAGATGCAACCTATTATATAGAAGATGGATAAACAACAAGGTCCTCCTGTAAAGCACAGGGAATTAGATTCAATATCCCATGTTAAACCATAACAGAAAAGAATAGGAAAAATTATATATATGCATAACTGAGTCACTTTGGTATAAGTGGAAATTAACACAACATGGTAAATCAACTATACTTCAATACAAAAAAAAAAAAAAAGAAAAAAAGGACAAGAATGGCCCATACTGCCCCTATTTTTTCATTCTGACTCATGCTCACTGTTTTCTCTGTGGAGAATCCTTTACTTCTCCCTATTCCACATAACCTGTTCTTTAAAAATGTGCTCAGCCCCCTAGAAAGACTTCTTTTACCCACGTTCACATTCTCTGACCACTCCAGGCTTTGTTGTGCAACTTACCCTGATGCTCCCCTTGTCTATAGCCTTCATCACCCCTAATCTGGCCGCAGCACCTCTTGGCACATCCCCCGCGGGTTCTATTTGCGTCCAGTCCACTTTAGATTTGCCTCAACCCAAGCAAGCCTCCTCATGCCTCCATGAGGCTGGGAATTTCAAATTACTGATATTCCCTGTCTTCCTCAAAGCCTTCTTTGAGCCAATCAGCCTCCTCTGAGCAAGTCCCAAAGGGATCGGACTTTAAGCCTAAACCCTGTGCCAGGGCTGTGCAGTCACTCTAAACCCTTTACTTATGTGAGCATCCAACCTCCCTGCAGAGAGGTCTGGTAGCCCAGCTCACAGAGGGGGAACTGGAGCTTAGATGGGACATTGCAGCTGAGGAGTAGGAGAACCATTTAGTAGACCATCCAACCAGGACAGTTTTGAGATGAGAAGGGAGAATGTTAATCTTTATGGTTGAACAACACACTGAGACTGTCCTCAGCTGACCCTACTGGTCACTTGACCTATTTCAGGACTTGCTAGAGCTGAATTTCTGTATTCATCCATCAAAGGGCTCTGGTGTAACTGAAGCTCTTTGAGGGCAGAGGTCCTTAGTATTCCCCTCTCCTTGTGCCTCACACCATGCCAGCACAGGGTGATGTCTCCATTTACTCCAGGAGGATGGGTTTCCCAAACTGTCCTTTACTCTCAAGTGGTTGGTTTTTGGGGAAGCACTGGCCCAGCCCCAAGGGCTCAGCAGCATCTGAATTGGTTCAGCCTGGTCTGCAGAGGGCCCCTTCCTCCCAGCACCAGCTCAAGGGTTCCTACCAATCCCAGATTTGAGAACCAGCCCCCAGGGTTGGCCCCTCACCTGCCAGATGTAGGCTTCAGCAGGCACTGGGTAGTCCTTGCCATTGATGGTGAAGATGATAGTAGGTAGTTTCCTGATGTTGCTACATGGAACCACATACTGTTAGAGAAAGAGGAGAGATGTTGGCCCAGCTGATCCCTGGTGTGTGGAGAGCCCCAGAGTGACCCTGTGGCATGCCCCTTCACCTCTTGATGGGAAGGCGTGGCGCTGAGCAGCTTGTGGATGGTGGTGACCTGTCTAGTTGGGCCAATCAGGAACGTGATGCCAGTATTCATAATGGCTTGGCAGCCACGGAAACAACCAACAACCTCCCCATCCATGGTGATTCTGAGAGACAATGGAACAAAGTGGGCAGCGGGATCACTGAAGTCTTCCCCTCATGACTTCCCCCGTTCCTGACTGTCTCCAGAACAGTCATTTAGCTCATGCCCTGACTGTTTTCTTTGCTCTGGTCATGTAAGACTTTTTTACTTCCTTTGAGTTCTTGAATGCACCAGCACCTCTTGTGCCTCAGGGCCTTGGCATGTGCTGGTTGACCTTCCTTGAAAATCCCCATTCCCTTTGTCTAGCTAATTTCTCCTCATCTTGCATGTTCCAGCTTAAATGCCAATTTTTCAGGGAAGTCTCCCCCACAGACTAGATCAAGCTCCTGTCTTTTTTTACTCTCTCTAGATACCTCCTCACTTGTAGCAAGTACTAAAGTGGTAATTCTTTATGTGTGTGCCTCATTTAATGTATGTCTGCTTCACTAGGTGTAAGGATAATTTGTATCCTCAGTGTCTCCCTCAAGTGCCCAGCACATAGTGGATGTACAATGTATCTTTGTTGATTGAATGAATGAGTAAGTGAGTGAGCAAGTGAAGAAATGCATGAGAAATAACCAGAGACCTGTGTCTGATGTCTGAACAATAAGGGATCAACCCAACAGTGAAGACAGACGTTCTCTGGGGAAGCAGATACCAGAGTGTTGAGGAGGGAAAAACAGGCTGTCTTTGGAAAGGTTGTTTCCCAGCACAACCCCCTCACTCGGCTCTGGCACTAAGAACCTGACTAGGCGACGTCCGAGCTAGCCCAGCGGGCCTCCAAAGGACACATAAACTTCTGTGTGAGGGTGCCACATGGAATCCCACCAGTTATTGCCCCTTGTTCTCAGGCCCCTCCTGGATCCCAGCTTCCTGATTCTCTCTGTCACAGCCCCTGCCCCACTGTGTGCCTGGGATGTGGGGGCACATGGCAGTGGGTAGGGGGAGTGTTTCTTTGTATGAGTTGGCTTTCAGTATCAAGAATGCAGTCAACCTCTCTCCACTGCTGGTAAGCTTCTCCCTAAGGAGACCAGTTTCCCCAGTTTGTCCAGGAGTTTCCCTGTTTTTAAAAGAAGCAGCGTTTTGCAATATAAACTCCCTCGGTTCTGGGTAGCCCTGGATAGTTGATTGTCTTATCACAACCCTGTTCAGACTGGTGAAATTCCCCATGATCCTCTATTCACCACCCTCTAGGGTCCTCAAACCCTGCCATCTGCCTCACAGTGCAGATGTGAGGCATCTTCTCTCTAGGATGCACAAACCTCTCAGGGTCCTTTTGAAGGACCTAGGCGGGAGGCCTGTGGTGATTACAAGACCATGGGTGTTTGTGTTTGTGTGTTTGTGTGTGTATCTGTGTTCCCATGCATGTTTATATGTGTGTCAATGTGTGTATTTATGTGTGTCTCTGTGTGTGTTTGTGGGTGAAGCATATGTTTCTGTATGACTGTGTGTCTATGCATGCATGTGTGTGTGTCTGCATGTGTCTGTGTGTACCTATGGGAGCATTACTTGGGGTGGCCCTCAGAGGAAGAGGCTTACCGGTTCATGGTTATCTGCCACAAGTGGGTTCGGGACACTGGTATCCACTTGAGCTGTCCTTTGTGGTAGCTGTGGTCCACCCCACCAAACATCACCATGCTGCCATTCTCCTTCCTACTGAAGAGAGAAGGAAGAGGGAGGGCTCCTTGTCAGAGAATAATGCCACTCACTGTCTGATGGCTGTTCTAATCCATCTACATGGCACTACTATGGTCTCCACTTTATAAATGTGGAAATTGAGACACGGAGGGATTCATTACCAACCAAACTTGGTCACTGACTAATGAGTGTCACAGAAGAGTTTCCAAGCTGGACAGCCTGGCCTGACTCTGACCATCATCTTTCTGCAGGGGCCCTTGTCCCCACCAGCAACCAGAGTGCTCAGAGATTCCCCAAGAGGACACAGTCCTTGAAGGGTCTGGCTTCCCCATTGTGTAGCCTGTCATTTTTCAGAAAAGCTGAGGCCCAAGGGCCCTAAGGACATGGGTTCAGGCTCACCCAGGGTTGGCTTCATGGGCCAGTGACCTGTGCCATCCGCGGGGCCCCATGTTCAGCAGGGCCCCACACCTCTGCTATCCCTGTCTTGAAATTCCTAATACTTTCTGAACAAGAGGGCCCAGATTTTCATTTTTCACTGGCTCCTGCCAATTGTGTAGTTGATCCTAGGCTACAAGTAAAAAGTTAGTGACAAAGTAAGCATTCCCGCTGTCCCTCTACTTCTTTCCATTTCAAATCCATCAGCAAATCCTGTTGCCTTTTCCTCTAATCTGTATCATGACACATTTCATTGCTCTCCCTTTTCCCTCCATCCCCCTGGACCAAGATCCTGCCTTGAACCTCTGAGCATGGTTGCGTTCCAATAGAACATTATTTACAGAAACAATTGGGGGACCAGATGTTGCCCTGGGGCCATAGTTATGCTGGTGTAAACAGTCTCTCAGGAAACTTTTGTATCAGGTTGTCTGTAATTTTTGATGCAACTTAAAGCATCTTGCAGCTGATTTAGAGAGAAGGCTTGTCCAGCTCAGACTTACTTGCTCAAGTAAAAAGCAAAGACAGGCTGAGAAATGATGCCTCGTGTCTTCAAGTTGTCGAAGACGGGGGTGGTCCGTTTGTGGGCAAGGCTGGGGTAGCCCAAGCCCAGGATGCCATCGTAGGTTACATGATTCAACCCGAGTAGTTTCTTGGTCAGGCCAAATGCCTGGCCCAGGATGACAAAGTTCCCGATCTGTGGGAGAGGAGAGCATTCCCAAATAAAGCTTTTGGAAATGGGGCTGGGACTGGGCTGGGGTGGAGGTGCCATTAGCATGTAAAAGAAGACCTGGGGCCTGGCTGTGCCCTGGCTTGACCTCATGTGGTTAGACTAAGGTGGGACAGGAATTCAGGTTCCATGTGTGCAGGGCTGAGGATTTTAACCAATACTCGCTTCTCCTGCACACACCATCTGAAGAGAGTCACATTGGCCTCATGTCTTCTGTACAGGTGGGGAAACTGAGACTCAGGACAGGACCAAATGGGTCCCACTTGAGTCCAAAGTGACTAAAGAGCAGGGTAATCTTGTCTTTGGCATCACTATGATCAGATGACAGAAATGGACTGAATTCATTGCAATGTATTTTGGATTCTGCATCTGCCCAGGAAGACAGAAGCCCATTGTAGAATGTTGCTGTTAGAGTTCTTATGAAAATTCTACCTGGCAGACATGCTTTTGGGGATGGGTGTGCCTTTGAGAGAGAAAGAGAGAGCCAGAGAGAGAGAGGGAGAGATCCAGAGAGAGAGAGAAAGGGAGAGAGATAGAGAGAGAGACAGAGAGACAGAGAGAGAGTGTACTCAGGCCCTTTGTGGGAGGCAGGACATAGATTTTATTGGACACTCAAAGGCCCTCTAGAGTGAGAACCCATTTGTTGGTTCCCTCCCATGTCTGTTGCCCCCTGCTTTCCCTGCCCACATGCCTGAAGGCTGTTCCCAGTGGCACAAGATCAGTTTTATCCTCTCCCCAAATCCCCCACACCTGCATGAATACTGAGTGGCCAGCCAAGCTCCACCACTTACCAGATGCATGACCTTGTCAAGGCCCTGGCTCTCTGAACCTCACTTCCCTCCTCTGTATAACGGAGCTAATCATAGTACTTGCTGTGTGAGGTGGTTGAGGAATTAAACATGTTATTACCATGAAAGTGTCCGGCACAGTCTGAGAACAGAAAAGTGGGTGCTTTTTTCCTCTCTCTCCCCGCTCCCAGCAGAATGAACCCTGAGCTGCTCATGGGCAAAGGAGGTGCAAATCCACACACCAAACCACTCCCTGTGTTAGCTGTTTTGAAAGTTTGAGTGTCAGCAGGGGCGCTGTCTCCCCAGGGAAATGTGGTGCTGGGCATACTGGGGCCAGCCACTAGGGGACTTTGGGAAGATGGGCCCTCCCAGTTGCTCCTGCATCTACTTTATAATCAGCAATCACTCCCAGGCCAGCCCTGACTCAGCTTCGCTTTTCCAGTTACCCGAACAGTGTCATAGCCAAGAAATCCAACCATCCTCCCAGAGTGGTAGTTGAAGTCCAGCTTCAGGGCGGAGGACCGGTAGGTGGTAGAAGAGTGAGGGTCAAAGCGCTTTTGTGTACCTGCAAACACAAGTGATGGGTGTCCCTCAGGTGATAAAGATGGAGAAGGGGGTGGGATGGGACTACGAGATGGACAAGGTAGGCGAGTACTCACGGCAGGAGGAACTAGAGCAGTAGATTGAGGACACCCATATGTCAGATGAGCCGGTGTCAAAAACGACCCTGAACTCCTGAGGGGGTGTTCCAATGGTGATGTTGCCAATGTAGGACAGCTACAGAGGCCAGAGAGGGGTGTTTAGGGCAGGCCTGGCTGCCCTGGCCATCCTCAATTCCTGGACTTCTGCCCTCCTTGATGTGTCTCATGTCTCCAGAAACCACTTTGCAACTGTTCCACCTCTGCTCAGACCAGTGCCTTCATTTGATTTTATTTTTATGTGTGATCTTATTTCCCTGACCACTGATTGGACCTAACTCAGTGAAGTATTAGCTCAAGTCTTAACCACTGAACCTCCAGGGAAGTCCCAGTGCCTTCACTTGAGAAGTTTTCCAGTTGCCCCATCAAATCCCAGCCTTCTTATGTCCTTCTCTATGTGGACCTCCAAGGTAACCCCAGGCCACTGCCTCTAAACTCAGACTATGTTATATCAATATGACACAGTTGGCCCTTTTATTGTACATGTATTTACTCTTTGCTTATCACTCAGCCTGGCCTATACACCCTTGAAGAAGAGATGGGACCTTTTTTGAAATCAATAACAATAGCCATACTGTTAGATTTTTATGGTGTCACTGGCCATAGGGCTCACTAAATTTTTCTGGTGTCCTTCATGGATCTACAGAGGCTGAGCTTCCTCTGCCTGGGGTTTCAAACTTGATGTGAAGTTGGCTTTATCTTTTGATCAGACACAGCTCACCTTTCATCTGTAAATTCATGGCTCACTTAGTTCAGAAAGAAAAATCTCCCTCAATCTAATGACATATCTTGGCACAAAATGAATGTTTACTTGACACTTGGTCATTGCTGGGCACAGTCACCACAGACCAAGGGTTGAGGATGACAGGGTCTTCTCCTCTGGGAATGGGGTCCCTTTTCCCCAGTATTTCTGCTTTCTGCAGTAGATCCAGCCCCAAAATCCAGCCTGGCACCTCCAGTTGAACCCCAGTGCTAGGTCAGAGCACCAGGGGGTGGTGTGGAGCTCCATCCTCCCAACACACTCACATCCAGGTGGTTCCTCAGGAGTTGAAGAGAAATATTTGGGCCATCACTGGCATTCTGGGGCCTGTCATCAGTGTTCTCCTCCAGGAAATATGTCAGCAGTTTTTTCTCCCCGATGGTTTGTCGCATGGTCTTGATCTTTGTTAGAGGGATTCTTTCACCAACCATTGGGAAAGGAAACACAGAAGAGGCAGCAATAAGCTGTCCATGTTATTGTATGACTGTCATACCTTGCATTGTAAAGGCACTGTATATTTTCCCAGCATTTTTATGATTGTCATGATATTATCAGGACGTCATGCAAAGACCAGGACAAAGTCCTCTGTTTGAATACCAATTCCCTTGTGTAATCTTGGGTAAATCATATGACCATTTAGAATCTCAGTTTCTCTATTGTGTAAACAGGTGGAATATAATAAACTCCACCTCCCATATAGAATGCTGTGAGTATTAATTGAGACGATGGGTATAAGTACCTGATATGTAGGAAGTCTTGAAAATGACAGCCCTTACCATTGCTATTGTCATCCCGCTGTATCTTTTTCAAAGAAGCTCTGGGAAGCACTTAGACGGGGAATCATTATCTTCTTTTTACAGAGGAGAAATTTGAAATGTATGGAGTTTGTGACGTAGCTGTTGTCACTATGTTCATTACAGGTAAAACAGCCTAGAAATAGCCTTCTGGATCTTTCTTCAGGGTTCAAGAAGAAAGGGATGAGAAAGGAAGCCAGGAAATGTGGTATAAATTAGGAAAATAAGAGTCTAGAGAAGCA
This sequence comes from Hippopotamus amphibius kiboko, assembly GCF_030028045.1. Lineage (NCBI taxonomy): Eukaryota > Metazoa > Chordata > Mammalia > Artiodactyla > Hippopotamidae > Hippopotamus > Hippopotamus amphibius. The sequence goes on along the minus strand of NC_080188.1, from coordinate 119,456,895 downwards.
AGGAAGAGTCAAAATAGGAAGGAAAAATCTCAGAGCGTTCTGCATGCACAGAGACAGTCAAAGAGATGGAGAGATAAAAGAGAGAGTGATACACAAATGAAGACACAGACACATTCATACAGAAGTGGAGAGAGAGCAGAGAAAAGACCTAGAAGCAAATACAGAAGAAATACAGTTCCATAGGACCACACTTACTGTTGCAGAGGTTTTGTACCGAACAATTCCAAGGAATGCCTTTTCACATAGGTGACTGGCACCCCCAGAGTTATGCAAGCCTGCAGGTCAACCCCAAGAACCTCGGGCCCCACAGTGCCCGTGGCATGGTACTCATCAATACGTGTGAGTTGAAGTTTAAGAATGTCAGAGGATGAGTATATTCCCTTCTAATGCTGATCAATGGAAGAATAAGAGGACAAGAAAAACCCCAGAAAGAGAGATGTTGACACTTACAGTCCCCATACTTACATGACTAAGCACTCTGAGAGGGCCACCAACCCAAAGATCCCAAGCCATTTCATGTTTCTTTCCTGGTTGCAATTACTCAGGAAAGAGCATGCAGTGGTGGCCAAGGGCTCCTAGTTATATATGCTCTGACCTGCCCTAATTGTCCCCTTTAGGCCACTAATGGATCTGAAAAGAGATATGAACTTTTTGATAAAATCTTTAACTCCATCAGTGTCCATGGAGTGTAGGCTTGGAAAATTCACAAATACACATATTTCTACCATAATCTCTTCTTTGGGGCTTGCATGAAAAACCAAACTGAACCACATGGACTAACTAAGAGTGGGGAGACTGTTGCCGAATTGAAGACAAAACACTGCTAGTAACATGATAAAAGTAAATGCTAAGGCCATGTTCGACATTCATGATCTCATTTGGTCTACCTAGCAACTCCATGAGATGTACATTGTTGTCCTCTGTTAGAAAGGATATTGCTAGTAGGAAAATAGGTCAAATGGTAAAGTGAAGACTTGAGGGGCAACCCAATGAAATATGAGTGAGTCGATTTAGGTAGTGGGCTAGATGACACAGATCAAGGGCTTTTATGATGCCAATCTGCATCAAAAATCTAGACTAGAGTAGTATTACAATTGCAGATTTGCACTATTAGAAGAAATGTGATGCATGCATCCTCAAGACAATTTTTATCATCCAACAAACATATACAGAGGACCCTGTGTGCTGGGGTCTAGGTTAGATGCTAGGAAGTCAAAGTTGAGTAAGACACAGGTGGCTCTTATCTCCAAGGAACTAGAAGCCTCTGGCAGTTCTCACAATCTCATAGCCAATGAGGCAAGATAAATGAATGGAAGTTCTGGAGGACAACATTGACGTGGGACTGGCAGCACATGCCTTACCAGTGGGGACAGCCTGCCCGCAGCTCCAACCAGCATCTGCCATTCTGGAAAGCAGCCTGGTTGTCCACTTTTTCAAGAGAAGTTAGAAGTCTGGATCTTTATGTACAATCTCCTGATTTTAATGTTAGCAACTTTTTTTTTTTTCCTTCAGAAAACATTGTGATAGCCAAACCTGAAACAACTGTGTGCTGGATTCAGCCAGCAGGCTATGAGGGTTCTGGTCTAGAGGTGGGAGTAGAGACAGAACAGAGAGGGGGTTCAATTCATATTGATTGAAGTAGTAAGAGATGGAATGCATCTTAACCATGTAAATTTGCCTCCCTTTCATAAAGAATAATCATGAGAGTCCTGTACAACAACAAATTTCATAATGTTCACTTGCTAAGCATCTGATTTAATGCCCCATTATGTTCCATGCCTTCAAACTTTTTTCTACCAAACCAAACATAGAAAGCAATAATTTTTAAGAGTCTTATCTCTGAAAGAAGACAAAAATGACCCACAGAGCTCCTGCTCAGCCTGAGGTGAAGAGGCTACCTCTTAAACTATTATTCCAGACAAAGGACAGACAATGAAGTTTTATAGCTCCTTCCAGGATTCCCAGGGCCTGCGAGTTCCTGGGTGAGATCTATCCAGGTCTGTCCCATGGGTAGAACAATGGGAGTCTGGCCTGGTGACCAGGTGGGTAATAGATGAGGTGCTGTATCTTCTTACAAATTTTTACACGTTGTTAAAATTCAATTTTGGTGGTTCAATCCCTATAGAGGGTATTTGACAGCATCTATCAAATTACACACACAAATACAATTTAGCTCAAGCTATTCTACTTCTAGGGATTTATACCAAAGATACACTGGCAAAATTCAAAAAGACATAGGTATAAGGTATTCACTGCAACATTGTTTGTAAAAGCAAAAGATTAGAAACATACCTGAAGTGACCATCCATGGTGGAGTATTGAATAAAGTATTGGGCACCCGAACAATTGGGCATAATGGGGATGGAGGCAGGTGTGAAATGGGTGAGATATTCAGGGTATGTTGATTAGTTTTTAAAAAAGAAGGACCAGAAAGGTGTTTATATTCTGTTGCTTTTCCATACATATATATGTGTATTTTCAATGAAAAAGAGTGGAAGAATAAATCAAAAGCTAATAAAAATTATAATTTAAAAATGAAAAGCAGGGACAGAAGTGAGATTTTTCTTGTTTTATAGTTTGACTTTACAACTATGTAAATGTATAACAAAATCAAAAAATAAACACCTGTCAAAATTGATAACTAAGTCAAATGAATCTCATTCTATCAAATTGTGACATAGCCACACCAAACAAAAATATTACTTAAGCAACTTAAAATTCAGAATTTTGACTCTACATTCAGAGTGTGATATCTTCTAAGGACAGAGAGAACCAAACAAACAAAAATACCCTCCATCACAAACAAAACTAAAACAAAAAGGCTGAGAAATCTGAAACTATATCCAATACCTTATTATTGGTGGTGTTGCTACTGTTAGTTTCAAAGTATAGTATTTATGTGCATATAAGTTAAAGCAACTAATTAATAAACCCTCATGTTGTTATGAAGCTAGACTTTCAGAGGAAGAGAGAAAAGAGATTCAAGTACACAACCGAAAAGCTTAAGTATAATCCTGTGGTCTTAAAACTTGAATTAGAAGTATAAGGTTTTACCAATGAATTATTTTCATTAAAAAAAAAAAATCTGGGGCTTCCCTGGTGGCACAGTGGTTAAGAATCTGCCTGCCAATGCAGGAGACACAAGTTCAAGTCCTTGTCTGGAAAGATCCAATATGCTGCAGAACAACTAAGCCTGTGCAACAGATCTACTGAGCCTATGCTTTAGAGCCTGTGAGTCACAACTAATGAAGCCATGTGACACAGATACTGAAGCCCACATGTCTAAAGCCCATGCTCCACAACAAGACAAGCCACCTCAATGAGAAACCTGTGCAACCCAACAAAAGAGAATCCCCTACTCGCTGCAAGTAAGGAAAGTCTATATGCAGCAAAGAAGATCCAATGCAACCAAAATAAATAAATAAATAAATAAATAAGTAAAGGAAACTAAATCGTTAAATGAGTTAAAAAAAAATCTTTACTTCTTGACTCTGACCACTGAGAAGCCTGGAAGCAAAGCAATCTTGATAACAGTGACTATCCTGAGGCCTAGTTTGTGGCCTCCAAATACCATTTCCCACCAGAGGATCCAGAGATTCTTGAAGAGATGGTTGATTTTAAGGCTGGGCCAAGAAATGTACAAGGTAACCCTGCAAATCTTGAAGGACCAGAAAGTTGAGGGCCTTCAAAGATCACTGGGAGCTGGACAAAAACTTTGGGAATCCATATGTAGAGGCCAAAAGTGGGACACATTTGAAACAGGAGGGAAGGAGGCAGGGTACAAGCTTTGAGAGAATGTATAGCCAGAGGACATGGCACAAACTGGGAAAACCAAATGAGTCCAAGATGGCAGACAAGTTGACTTCCACTAGACTTTGATCCTCAGAAACACAAGCATAAGGATCAAAAATTGGGTATTGGCCAACTTCCTGGAAATCTCAACCCCTTTCTGAAATAGATGGAATACACTTTCCACTGATTAGCTTATGGAAGTACCCACCCCTATAAAAATTGACAACCCCATACACTGGTGCATTTCTCACCTTCTGAGATGGTCCACAATCTGTCTGTGGAGTGTATTTCTGCCTAAATAAATTCTCTCCTTACCTGTCAGTTTATCCCTCACTGAATTCTTTCTGTGATGAGACATCAAGAAGCTGAGCTTCCTTAAGTCCTGAAACTAGGTGTGTGATCTAAGTTGGAAGACTGGGTTTTGGCCAGGTTTGAGTCTCAGCAGCATGGGTTCAAGTAACAATCAGGGTTTTGGCTGGGTTTGTGTCCTGGCCTCATTGGTCCAAGTTCCACTCTGAAGTGCTTGGTTTCAGCTGGCCACCGTGAAGTGACAGTGATAAGGTAAGAAAATGTGGAAGGTTGAATCTTGGTGCTAAAGAGGCCCATGGTACTCCATGATGCATGTATACTGGGGAGGATGCTCTGCTGATGTCTGCTCATTTTTGACTGGTGGGTCAACTCTCTATGCTTGTACACATTTGACAGCAGGTCAAGGACAAAATTGTTAATCTCTATACTCTGCTCCTTGACTCTGAAGCTTTTCTCCTACGTTCTTATTCATTTCTCCTTCCTTTCTTTTTTCCTTCCTTCCTTCCTTCCTTTCTTTTTCTTTCTTTCTTCCTTCCTTTCTTCCTTTCTTTCTTTCTTCCTTCCTTCCTTCCTTCCTTCCTTCCTTCCTTCCTTCCTTCCTTCCTTCCTTCCTTCCTTTCTTTCTTTCTTTCTTTCTTTCTTTCTTTCTTTCTTTCTTTCTTTCTTTCTTTCTTTCCCTTCCTTCCTTCCTTCCTTCCTTCCTTCCTTCCTTCCTTCCTTCCTTCCTTCCTTCTTCTTTCTTTCTTTCTTTCTTTCTTTCTTTCTTTCTTTCTTTCTTTCTTTCTTTCTTTCTTTCTTTCTTTCTTTCTTTCTCTTTCTTTCTTTCTTTCTTTCTTCTATTAACACCCAGAATACCTGTGTGATCACCAATATGTACAATCTATTGCTTTTACTCCCCTCCCTATGACCCTACAAGTGCTGACCCTTTTTTCCCAACTGATAGTTAGACCAACTCCCATCCACCATCAACAGCATTGTGGAAAATTCATGTGTTGTTTTTTTGGTGAGAATTTTTTGGGCACTAACGCCTGGTTGTGAGACTATCTTGGATGGGATAGCATGTAAAATCATAAGTGCAAATCGTGACCATATTGCATGCTTTATTTTGACTTTAGAGTGGAATTTTGGATAGCTCAGGACTTAGAGATGTCAATTCAGGCTTGTCTGAAGTGGATCAGGCTGCATTAATCCCAACCAATAAACCTCTAGGCCATATATTCCAGGGTTGGTAAAGATTTGGACAATAGGAATTAAAAGGATAAAATAGTAGGTTATGTCATCAGATATGGCCACAAAATGAGTTAAGAAATTTAAAATGTAGTGAAGTGCCCTATGTTCAAATTTTCACAGCCTCATTTCTAGGCAATGGAAACCGAAAGGAATTTAAGGTCTGTGTAGCTCAGAGGGATAACTCCAGGAAGACACAGAGGAAGTTTTACCTGAGACACCCTACAGGACCATGGATCCCAATCAAAAGTATATCCCTCCTTTGCCAAGATTCAGGATTTTTTGGCTACGCATTTCTTAGCCCCGTCTTCCCCAGACATCAGGTGAAAAATTCAGGAAACAACGGTTCATCCTCAGACTCTGAAGAGCAATTTATTCCAACTGGCTTATTTGGTTTTCAGTAGTAGGGATATAGTTGAAAACGCTGAACGCACCCAGAGAAATATGTAAAGGACCCAAATGAGGGCAGTGGCTTTGTCCTCTCAGAGACCACAGAGTGGTAAGCTGGCTTTTCCAGGCAAATCTGGCCCTGGTGGACCACAAGGCCCCTGGGTACTCATACAAGGCCAGTGAATCCTGTATTTACAAAAGGGACACTGAGGTATGATTGTGATTGATGTGTCTTTGCAAACAGCCAAGCATTGGAAGAGGGAAAGCCCCAGATGCCAGAGAGTGATGGTGGCTCCTCAGCCATTGATGATTTGCAATCAGAAGACTGTGGGGGCCGAAGGCCAAAAGTGGCACTGACTAGAGATACTATCTGAATAAGTAATGTTGGACCTCAGGTGGCCCCAGGTGTTGGGCCACATGATAGAATTTCTCATAGACACTAGTGCAACCTTCTCAGTCTTAACCCAAAAGATTGGAAACCTTAGCAGTATTAAGGAGTACATAATGGGGTTGTCGGACTAGACTGGGACACACTTTCCTGGAACCACTTTTGTGCAATATCAATGGCCAGCTGTTTTTACATTCCTTTCTGTTTATGCCTGACTGTCCAATCCCTTTAATGGGAATAGATTTATTAACTAAGTTTGGGGCCACTCTGTTTCTTGATGGGCAAGGGAAACACCCTCATCACCAAATGGTTCCAACAAAATGCAAAAAGAACTAGATAAAATCTGAAGCTAAAATAGAAGCCTTAGTAAAGTCCCTGGAATGTGGAATATCAAGGTTTCAGGCTTGACCAAAGATATCCAGCCAGCGATTATTAAGTAAAAAGGGTTATATAATATCTAAATACAAGGTGCAGGTTTTTTAATCTAAGGAAGATCCTCAAAAATGTTTGTAAATAAATTACCGAAATAAGAGGCCAATGGTCTAAACCAACCATAGCTGATATTCAGGGCCTGATTCAAATTTTGGAAGAGGCCTACTTCCTAAGGTAAATGAGGAAAAGAAAAAAAGTTTCCAACATAGGTGAAGGGGTATGTCAGGCCTTCATTATCATTGAAGTAACCATCCAATTCTTTGAAAAAGAAAACAAAACTGTCCTTGATTTCAAAATGTAGTCTTTACAGGACCAAAGATGTAGCTCCAAAAATAACCCAAAGCCCACCAATACTTTTACTACTCCCAAAACCTTCCCTATTTATCTTAAGAGGTTGTAAGTATTAAACAGAGGAGAAACAAAGTCAAACTAAGAGGAGCTTACCTGTACCTTTGAGATTCAAATGTCCTATTTGGTCTTCTCAGGAACCCTTATCTCTGCCATATTTTTAAATGCAAATTTTAAAAAAAGAGAGTAAAGTAATTTAGAACTTGACTTGTCAAGAACAAATAGAAATCCTGCCTGTCTTTTCTGTAAACACAAGTAAAAGGGTTTAGCCAACTAGATAGCTGACCTTGATTTGTTCCATCGGCCAGAAGCCCAATTTAAACCCAACCTCTTGTAACTGTTTTGTTCTATGTTGTATATTTCAAGTTTTTAAAAAAGTGCACAACTTGAGAGTTTCAAGTTAAGTTTTATTTGGGGAAAATGAGGACTGCAGCCCTGGAGACAGCATCACAGATAGCTCTGTGAAACTGTTCCAAAGAGGCAGGTGGAAGGTCAGTATATATGTGATTTTGGTGAAAGGGGAGTACATGCAATAGAGCACATATCTTTTTTTTTTTAGAAGGTCTCTGCTAGTCCCAAGAAGAGGTCATCCCCATCAAGGATTTTAGTGTTTTTCTAGTTATGAAGAGATAAAGAAATTGGGCTCATAAAATAAGCTCCTGTAAATATCTGACTATATAGAGATCTGTACTGCCAGTTTCTTACATGGCATGAGTGCCTTATTTGAGCTCTCTATGCTGAACTCCTTTCAGGGTGAAAATCAGCAGCTGCAGCAGCACATGGTTTAATCCTTGGAGAGGTAGAGGGCAAGTGCCAATCATGAGTGTTGATTGTAGTTGGCATACTTAGGGCTAAAATTTTGGAATGGGAACTATGAGCCCTTGGTATTTGTTTGTGTTTGTGTGTTTGTATATATCTATATGTGTGTCATAGATATAAGGTACTGCCAAAAAATTAAGTTGTGAAAGAGCTGCATTTAATTGACTTACATGAAATTAAGTGCTTGCATAAATATTAAGAAATAGAAAAAAATCTGCTCAGAATGAATTTCATGTTCATGTCATCTGGAAAATATTCAGTACTTAGGTGATATCTGGTAGTGAAGATGGCTTAAACTAGTTTGTTTGATTAATATAGACATGTCTTTGAGTTATCCATGTTAAGTATAATACTTCTGTTGTACCTAGGTTTACTAGGTGTCAAATAAAACCTTACTTTGTTACTAATTTGTTAATGAGAAACATAACTCAATGTAAAGAAAAACATTTTGTGGAAATAAGATGTATGTTTTCAATAAAAGAAAGTAGCAGAAATGTGAAAAAAATACTGAAAAGAGTTGTGCATGATCAGCAATTTCTACACTTGGATTAAATTTAGCTGGGTAAATGGATTTGGTAGGGAGCAGGCCAGGCAAAGACTAATGGGGTTTCTCCTTCCAAAGTGTTATGAAATGCTGCTTTTAATAACACACAGTACTAGTTTATTTGTCTTTAAGTGATCTGATTTTACTTTTGAGATATATTGCAACTTTGGTTAAGGAATAAGTATTGTCTCAGAGTTACCCATCAGCTTATTTGGCCATGTATTTTTAACTGTTTTGGCATTCTTCACAATTATCAAATTTTAACTGAATTTGTTTTGATTTCCAGCTAACTGTGGGGTCCTTTAGAGAGCCCCTGAGATGTCTAAAAGAGAAATATTTAACTAGGGTTATTTGGTATATAAAATTAAATATAATCATTCATAATCCTGGTTGTTGTAACCAAGTTTATCAATATACTGTGATGAGATGTTTAATCACTCCTTTTGTCTTCTGTCATTTATAGACATTTTTGTACTCTGATCCTATTACAAAAAGTGCCTCATCATCAAGGGGTTTCATAGGAAAACTATGGAAGAAATTACAACAATTCCATACCAACATGATGTGAGGATTCCAGCACATACTGACTTAAAATAAAGAGCCGTCCTGCCCCAGTGGCCTCTAGATCAGGCATCCAGATTTTTACTCCCTGACAGGCAGGTTTTATGCCCCTACTCAGCCTTCAAGGGGTTACATAAGATGGACCACTGTCCTTCTGTTTCCCATAAGATTATGGATATAAAATTTTTGAGAGGGGAAAGAAACAAGAGGGAAGGGGGCAGGGCACAATCTTTAAAAAAATGACATAGCCCAGGGACATGACATAAACTGAGTAGAGCCTAATGTTCCAAGATTGTGGACAAGTCGACTTCTACTAGATCTTGAACCTCAGTAATGCAAACATAAGATCAAAATGTGGGTGGTGGCCCAATTCCTGATTATCCTCACTCTTTCCTGAAATAGCTAGAATACTCTTCTCATTCATTAGCCTATGGAAGTACCCACACTTATAAAAACTGACAATCCCATGCCCTGATGCTTTTCTTACCTTCTGAGAAGGCCCACAGTCTCTCTGTGGAGTGTGTTTCTCTCTAAATAAATGCAATTCTTAATAATCACCTAGCTCTAACTGAATTCTTTCTGTGATGAGACATCAAGAACCTGATCTTCCTTAAGTCCTGAAACCAGGTGTGTGATCTCAGACAGAAGACTTTGCGTGTTGGCCAGGTTTGAGTCTCAGTTTCGAGACATGGCTTTGAGTCTCAGCAGCATGGATTCAGGTCCCAATCAGGATTTTGGCCAGATTTGAGTCTCGGCCACATGGGTTCTTTTCTCTATCAGGGTTTTGGTGATGTTTGAGTCCCAGTGCCAGAGTTCAAGTCCCAATCTGAGATGCAAGGTTTCAATTTTAGCATCACAGCAACTATATTGAAACAAATTAAATATATAAATAGCCATGACTGGAAATTTCCTGGTGGCTCAGTGGAGAATACTCTGCACTCCCAATGCAGGAGAATGGGTTGATGCCTAGTCAGTGTGGTAGATCCCACAGGCCACAACTGATAGTTCACATGCTGCAACTAAAGTTCCTGCATGTTGCAACTGAAGATCCCACTTGCTGCAATTAAGACCTGGCACAAACAATTAAAGCAATATTTTTTTAAAAGGCCCAGATGTTATTCCATTGTATATCTCTACCACATTTTCTTTATCCATTCAACTGTTGATGGATCTAAGGTGTTTCTTCATCTTGACTGTTGTGAATGATGCTGCAATATACAAGACAGGTCAAAAATCCCTTTGAGATCATGATTTTAATTTCTTGGAATAAACACCCAGATTTGAGATTGCTGGGAAAAAAACATGAATTCTCTTTTTGATTTTTTTGAGGAATCTCCATTATGTTTGCCAGCAGTTACACCATTTAACATCCCCATCAACAGTGTACAGGGTTCCACATACTCATCAACACTTGGTATCTTTTGTTTTTTGATAATAACCATCCTAACTGATGTGAGATTGTATCTTATTTTTATTTGGTTTGCATTTACCTGATGATTAGTCAGGGAGGAACTATTCTTATCCCAAATTTATAGAATAGGAAACTTCTGTTCAGAAATGAACTTATTAAGGTCACATGACTGGTAGGTGTCAGGGGTGGGATTTGAACCCAGGCAGAAAAGCTCCAGGATGTACATGCCTGGTGAAGATGCTGCACTATCTTCCTTGTGCTTAGCAAACCTGGAATCATGCTATTTTGTATTATGTTCCTTTCTCTCAATGTCATATCGGAACGGTCTCTCATAACACTAAATATTCTCCTAAAACACAATTTTAAGGCAGTTGATTGCAGGACAGCCCCTCTATTCTGTGGACACTTTAATTTTTTTAATGACCAATTTTTTTGTGAATTTTTGTTCTTTAGATCTTTATTGGAGTATAATAGCTTTACACTGTTGTGCCAGTTTCAGCTGTACAACAAAGTGAAACAGTTTTATTTATATATTTACCCCCATATCTCCTCCCTCTTAAGCCTCCCTCCCATCCTCTCTATCCTACCTCTCTAGGGCATCAGCAATCATCATGTTTATCTCCTGTGTTATGCAGTTGCTTCCCATTAGCTATCTATTTTACATTTGGTAGTGTATAAATGTCAATGCTACTCTTTCACTTTGTCCCAGCTTATCCTTCTCCTACTCCCCATGTTCTCAAGCCTGTTCTCTACATGTGCATCTTTATTTTTCCTCTGCCATTGAGTTCATCACCATTTTTTTTTAGATTCCATATATATGTGTTAGCATGCAATATTCTTTTCTCCTTCTGACTTACTTCATTCTGTTTGACAGATGCTAGTTCCATCCACCTCACTACAAATAACTCAATTCCATTCTTTTCATGGCTGAGTAATATTCCATTGTATATATGTGCCACTTTTTCATTATCCATTCATCTGTCAATGGACATTTAGGTTGCTTCCATGTCCTGACTATTGTAAATAATGCTGCAATGAAGATTGAGGTGGGACTAAAAAGTGAAACAGCCACTATGGACAACAGTATGGAGGTTTCACAGAAATTAAAAATAGAACTACCACATGACCCAGCAATGCTACTACTGGGACTATAAATGGGCACTTCATGTTTAAAGGGCATTGGGATGTCCCAAATTTTCCCTTTTGTAAGAGACTCTGAGGACTATGTCCTTGCTTACTTAAGTTTTGTGTGCTTCTGATCAATGCTTTAGCATAAACCTTAGAACCAAAATTACTAGGAGAAAGAACATACATATTTTAAGAAAAAGTCTTCTCCAAAAAGATTGTACCAGTTTACACTCTTTCAAGAAGTGTTCAAGATCTGTCTTTTTCCTGTTTTTTCTACCTTTTTTTCTCACCAGTGGCTATGGATCTCTTTGATTTCCAGGGGGTAAAGTGTAAAAGTGAGAGGTGACAGAAAGTTGTTGCTTTAAAGATCAGAATTTGGGACATCCCTGGTGATCCAATGGTTAAGATCCCATGGTTTCAATGCAGGGGCTGTGGCTTTGATGCCTGGATGGGGAACTAAGTTACCACATGCTGTGCAGTGTGGCCAAAAATTTTTTGATGAAGATCAGAATTTATTCTCATGTTGGTAGCCCAGGCTAGAAATATAGTCTCAGGACCAGTGGGCATATTAACAGAAAGAGCATTTTCTGCTCTCTCTTACCCACAACTGGTTATTTCAGAGAAGGCTCAGCCCCTCTAGGAAGATTTCCTGGATCCACACTCACCTTCCCTGGCCACTCCAGACTGGGTTGGGTGACTTACCCTGGTGCTACCCTTGCCTGTAGCCCTCATCACCCCTAATCTGGCTCAATGCTCCTTGACACAGACCCTAGGTGTGCCTTTTGCATGGAGTCCAGTGTAGATTTGCCTCAACCCAAGCAGACCTCCTCACGCCTCCATGAGGCTGGGAGTTTTGTGTTACTGAAATTCCCTGTCTTCCTCAAAGCATTCTTTGAGCCCATCAACTCCCTCTAAAGTCCCAAAAGGGAGGTGACACAAAGACTCAACCCTATGAGGGGCTGTGTACTCACTGTTCAGCCTTTACATATGTGAGCATCCAACCTCCCCTCATAGGGGTTTTGTAACCCAACTCACAGAGGGGAAATTACAGCTTAGAAAGGGGAAGTTGCAGCCTGCAGCTGAGGACTAGGGGAACCATGTAATTGATAATCTAACCAGGACACTTTTGAGATGGGAACAGAGACTGTTAATCATTATGGTGGCACAAAACACTGAGACTGTCCCCAGCCAACCCCTCTTGTCACTTGGCCTATTTTAGGATTTGCTAGAACTGACTTTCTGTGTTCATCTGTCTGAGGGCTCTGGTGGAACTGAAGCTCTTTGAGGGCAGAGAACCTTAGTGTTCCCCTCTCCATGAGCCTCGCACCATGCCGGCACAGGGTGGTGTCTCCATTTATTCCAGGATGCAGGATGTCTCAGACTGCCCTTTACTATCAAGTTGTTGGTTTTTTGGTTGGCAGTGTCCTAGGTACAGGGACTCAGCAGCACCTGCAGTAGTGTGGTTTGGCCTGAAAAGGGACCCTTCCTCCCAGTAGCAGCCCCAGGGTTCCTGCAAGGCCCAGATTTGAAAACCAGCCTGAGGGCTGGCCCCTCACCTTCCAGATGTAGGCTTCAGTGGGTACTGTGAAGTTGTTACCATTGATGGTGAAGATGATACTAGGCAGATGCCTGATGTTGCTACATGGAACCACATACTGTTAAATAAAGAGAAGAGAGGTTGGCCCAGGTGATCTGCAGTGTGTGCAGAGCCCCAGTATGACCCTGTGGAATGTCCCTTCACCTCTTGACCAAAAGGCCTGGTGCTGATGAACTTCTGGATGGTGCTGACCAGACTAGCTGGGTTAAGCAGCAATGTGGTCCCGGTATCCACAATGACCTGGAAGCTGGGCAAACACCCAACAACCACCTCATTCATAGTGATGCTGAGAGACAGTGGGACAAAGTGGGCACCAGAATCACTCTGAAATCTCCCCCCAGGATTGCCCCACTCACTGACTGTCTCCAGAACAGCCCTTCAGCTCATGCCCGGGCTCTGTTTTCCTTGGCTCTGGTCACATAACCGTCTTTGACTTCCTTTGAGTTGAATGCATCAGGGTTTCTGTGCCTCACAGCCTTGGCATGTGCTAGTTTCCCTTCCTAGAAGACCCCCATTGCATTGTCAAGCTAATTTCTCCTCATCTTCCAGGTTTCATCTTAAATGTCATTTTTTCAGGGAAGGCTTCCCCCCAAAATTGATTGAGCTCTTGTCGTGGTTGCTCTCTCTAGACTCTTCCTCACTTGTAGCAAGTACTGAAGTGGTGATTCTTTACGTGCGTGACTCATTTCATGTACAACAGCCTCACTAGATGCAAGGGCAAGTTGTATTCTCAGTGCCTCCTTCAAAGGCCCAGGACATAGTAGATGCACAATGTATGTTTGTTGGTTGAATGAATGAATGTGTGAGTGAGTGAGTGAAAAAATGCATGAGGAATAACCAGAGACCTGTGTCTGGTGTCTGAACAATAATGTGTCAACCCACACAGTGAAGATGGAGTTTCTCTGGGGCAGAAGATGCTCAGAGTGGTGGGGAGGGGGACAGAGGCTGCCCTGGGAGATGTTGGTTCCCAGTGCATCCCCCTTATCCATCTCACACATTGAGACACCGGCCAGGTGATGCCTGAGTTAACCCAGGGGGGTTCCAAAGGACACGTAAGCTCCTGCCTAAGGGTACCACACAGAATCCCACCAGTTATTGCCCTTTGTTCTCAGGCCCTTCCTGGGTCACAGCTTCTTGATTCTCTCTGTCACAGCCCCTGCCCCACTGTGTGCCCAGGATGCAGGGTTGGGTGGCAATGGTAGGGGGAGTCTCTTTGTATGAGTTGCTTTCAGGTCTCAGGAATGCAGTCAACCTATTTCCACTACTGGTAAGCTTCTCCCTGAGGAGAGTAGTTTTCCAGTTTGTCCAGGACTTTCCTTGCTTTTAAACTAGCACTTTTTTTGTAGTAAGAACTCCCTTGGCCCCAGGTAGCCCTGGAACTGTTGGTTATCTTATCACAATCGTGTTCATGCTGGTGAAATTCTCCCTGATCCTCTTTTCACAACATTTTAGGTTCCTTAAACCATACTTCCTGCCTCATAGCACAGTGGGTGCAGCTCTCTCCCAGCTACACACACCTCTCTGGAATCTGTTCAGGACTCTGGTCAGGGCTGTGGGTAGGAGTCCTGTGTCAATTATGAGCCCATGGGTGGTGTGTGTATCTTTGTATTTTTTTTGTGTGTGTCTCTGTGTCTGTCTGTTTGGGTGTGTATCTGTGTTCCCACGCATGTTTATATGTGTGTGAATGTGCATGTTTATATGTGTCTCTGAGTATGTTTGTGGGTGCAGCGTACATGTCTGTGTGACTGTTAGTGCCTGCATTTGTCTGTGTCTGCATGTGTTCATGTGCTTGTGTGGGAGTGTCACTAGGTGTGGCCTCAGAGGGAGAGGCTTACCAGTTCACGGTCATCTACCAGTTGTGGGTTTGGGACACTGGTATCCACTTGAGCTCTCCTTTGTGGTAGCTGTGGTCCACCCCACCAAACATCACCATGCTGCCATTCTCCTTCCCGCTGAGGAGAGAAGGGAGGAGGAGGGCTCCTTGTCAGAGAATAACACCGCTCACCATCTGAGGGTTGTTCTTATTCACATATCAGAGGCACTACTATGGTCTGCTTTTCACACATGTGGAAATTGAGGCATGGAGGGATTGATTACCTGACCAATGTCAGTCACCAACTAATGAATGACACAGAAGAGGTTCAAATCTAGGCAGCCTGGTCAAGCTTCAACCCCCAACCCTTCTGAAGAGGGCCTGGTCTCCTCTAGCAACCAGAGTGCTCAGAGATACCCTCAGGGGACACCGTGCTGGAGGGGTCCGGCTTCCCCTTTTTGTAGCCTGTAATTTTTCAGCAAAGTGAAGGCTTGAGGGCACTAAGGGCATGGGAACAGGCTGATTCAGGCTTGGCTTAAGAGGCCTGTGACCTGTGCCATCCATGGGGCCCCATGCTCAGCGGGGCCCTATGCCTCTGCTATCCCTGTCTTGAAATTCCTAATACTTTTTGAACAGGAGGTCCCACATTTTCATTTTGCACTGGCTCCTGCCAAATGTGTAGCTGGTCCTGGGCTCCCAGTAAAATGTTAGTGAGGAAGGAAACATTCACCCCCATCCCTCTGCTTCCTTCCACATCAAATCCATCAGCAAATCCTGTTGCCTTTTCCTTCAACCTCTACGCTGACACCTTCCATTACCCTCCCTCTTCCCTCCACTGCTGTGGATCAAGCCACTGCCCTTGAGCCCATGAGAATGGTTGTGTTCAAATAAAACTTTATTTACGCAAACCAGCAGTGGGTCCAAATGTTACTCTGGAGCCATAGTTATGCTGGGGTAGGCAGTCTCTCAGGAAACCTCTGAATCACATAGTCTATAATTTTTCATGCAAGTGAAACATCTTACAAGGTGATTTAGAGAGAGTGCTTGTCCAGCTCAGACTTACTTGTTCAAGTAGAAAGCAAAGACAGGCTGAGAAATAATGCCTCATATCTTCAGGTTATCAAAGAAAGTGGTAGTCCGTTTGAGAGCAGATCTGGGGTAGACCAAGCCCAGACTGCTGTCAAAGGGTGTGTGATCCAACCCAATCTCCATCTTGCTCAACACATTACTGATCTGTGGAAGAGGCTAGTATCCCCATATAAAGGTTAGGGAAGTGGGGCTAAGACTGGTCTGTGATGGAGATTCCATTAGCACCTCAGAGAAGACCTGTGGCCTGGTGGTGCCCTGGGTTGATCTCAGATGGTTAGACCAAGTTTGGACAGGAATTATAGTTTCATTTGTGCAAGGCTGTGGGTTTTAACCAATACCTACTCCTCCTTCACACACCATCTGAAGTGAGTCAAATTGGCCTCATGTCTTCTGTACAGGTGGGGAAACTGAGACTCAGGACAGGACCAAATGGGTTCCACTTGAGGCCAAAATGACTAGAGAGCATGATAGTCTTGTCTCTGGCATGACTATAGTTGGATGACAGAAATGGGCTGAATCCATTGCAATTCATTTTGGATTCTGCATCTGCCCAGGAAGACAGAAGCCCATTATACAACGTTGCTGCCAGAGTTCTTATTTTGCTTGGGAAATATGCTTTTGGGGATTTTTGTGCCTTAGAAACAGACAGAGGGAGAGAGAGAGAGAGAGAGGGGGAGAGAGAGAGAGAGGGGGAGAAAGAGAGAGAGAGAGAGAGTCATAGTGAGTAAGAGAGAGACAAATGGATAGACAGACAAAGAAAGTGCTCAGGCCCTTTGGGGTAAGTAGGCTGTAGATTG
Organism: Hippopotamus amphibius kiboko; assembly: GCF_030028045.1. NCBI lineage: Eukaryota > Metazoa > Chordata > Mammalia > Artiodactyla > Hippopotamidae > Hippopotamus > Hippopotamus amphibius. The sequence goes on along the minus strand of NC_080188.1, from coordinate 119,440,250 downwards.
TATTGGACTCTCAAAGGGCCCCTAGAGTGAGCACCCATTTATCAGGCCCCTCCCACAACTGTGGTCTCCTGCTTTCCCTCCCTAGATGCCCAAAGCTCTCAGCTACCCCCAGGAGCCCAAGAACAGTTTTATCTTATCTCCAAATACTCCATTCCTGCATGAATCTTGATGACCAGCCAACTTCCACTGCTTACCAGATGCTTGTTCTTGACAAGGCCCCAGCTGTCTGGACCTCAGTTCCCTCCTCTGTATAATGGAGCTAATCATAGTACTTGCTGTGTGGGGTTGTTGCAGGATTAAACACGTTATTACCATTAAAGTGTCCGGCACAGTCTGAGAATAGAAAAGTGGGTGATTTTCTCCCTCTCTCCCTTCTCCCAGCAAAATGAACCTTGAACTTCTCATGTGCAAAGGAGTGGCAGATCCACACCCCAAGACACTCTCTGGGTTAGCCGTTCTGGGAGTTTGTATGTCAGCAGGTGCCTTGTAGCAAAGGCACACACACTGAAGGATGAGTGCCATGCACTAGGAGATGTTGGGAAAGACAACTGCTCCCAGTTAGTCCTGCATCTCTTTTGTAAGCAATAATCACTCACAGGGCCAGCCCTGACTCAACTTGTGATTTATAGTTACTGAACGGTGTCATAGCCAAGAATTGCAACAATCCTCCCAGTGCTTTAGATGAGGTCTAGAGGCCAGCCTGAGAGCTAGAAGGTGATGGGTAAGTGAGGGTTGAAGAGCTTGCATGTGCCTTCAGACAAAAGTGATGTGTTCCTCCGGTGCCAAGGATGGAGAAGTGGGTGAGGTGCGGAATATAAGATGGGTGGGTTGTTCGGGTACTCACAACAGGCGGGACTGTGGCAGTGGGTGGAGTGCACCCACAAGTCAGGTAAGCTGGTGTCAGAAATGACCCTGAACTCCTGAGGGGGTGTCCCAGTGTTGATGTTGCCAAACTGGACCAAATTCTGGGGGCAGAGAGGGGTGGTTCAGGCAGGCCTGGCTGCCCTGGCCACCCTTGATTCCAGGAGTGCTGCCTTCCTTGCAGTGTCCCATATCTCCTGAAATCACTTTCCAACCAGCCTACTTCACAGATTCTGCTCAGACCAATGACCTCTTTTCTTTTTTCCCCTTTTTCTTTTTTTTTTTCTGTTTTGTTTTTTTTCCCCGTCCATGTGTGATCTTAGTTCCCTGACCAGGGATTGAACCTGCATCAGAACAGTATTAGCACAGAGTCTTAACCACTGGACCTCCAGGGAAGTCCCAGTGCCTTCATTTGAGAAGCTCTCCAGTTGCTTCTTCAAGTCCCAACCTGAGTGTTTCCTTCCCCAGGTGGTCCTCCAAGGTCACCCTAGGCTTCTTCCTCTAACCTCAGACCATGTTATACCAACACCACGCAGTTGGCCCTTTTATTGTACAGGTATTTACTCTTTGCTTATCACTCAGGCTGGCCTATGCATTCTTGAAGATGAAACGAGACCTTTTTTAAAATCAGTAACAATAACCAGACTGTTAGATTTTATGGCATCACAGGCCATAGGGCTCAGTAACTTTTTCTGGTGTCCTTCATGGATCTGCGAAGCCTGACTTTCCTATGCCTGGGGTTTCAAACTTGAGTTCAGTTGGCTTTATCTTTTGAGAAGACATGGCTCACTTTTCATGAGGCATTGAAGAGAAATATTCAGGTCATGAGTGGCATTCTGGGACATGTCATCAGTGTTCTTCTCCAGGAAATTTGTCAGCAGGCTTTTATGTCAAGACCATACAAAGGTTTCTTGTATGGTCTTGACATTCATTAGATGGATTGTTTCACCAAACATTGAGAAGAGGAAACAAAGAAGGGCCAGAAATCATCTGTCTGTGTTATTATATGACTGTCATACCTTGCACTTGTAATGGCACTGTGTATTTTCCCAGCATTTTTATGAGTGCCATGTTATTATCAGGACACCATGTAAAGACCAGGGCAAAGTCCTTGGTTTGAAAACAGCTTCCGATGTGTAATCTTGGGTAAGTCATATGACCCTTAGGAGTCTCAGATTCCCCATTTGCAAAAAGGTGGAATATAATAACCCCCATCTACCATATAGAATGTTCTGGATATTAAAAGAGATGATGGATATAATGCACCTAATATTTAGGAAGTCTCAACAATGACAGCCGTTACCATTGCTATTGCCATCCCACTGTATCTTTTTCAAAGAAGCTCTGGGAAGGAAGTAGATGGGGAATCATTATTTTCTTTTAACAGCGGAGAATTTGAAGTGCAGGCAGTTTGTGACTTGGCTGTGGTCACATTGCTTTTTAGAGGTAAAACAGGCTAGAAGTAGCCTTTCTGATCTTTCTCCAGGGCTCAAGAAGAAGTGAGGGGTGAGAGAGGAAGTCGGGAGATGAGGAATTAATTAGGGAAATTAAAAGGCTAGAGAAGTAAGGAAGAGTCAAAATAGGAAGAATAAAACCTCAGAGAGTTCTGCGTGCACAGAGACAGCCAAAGAGATGGAGAGAAACAGAGATGAAGACACAGACGCATTCACACTAAAATGGAGAGACAGCAAAGAGAAAACCTAGAAGCAAATACAGAGGAATTATTTTTCCATATGACCACAATTACAGTTGCAGAGGTTGTGCACTGAACAGTTCCAAAGGATGCCATTTTCACAAAGGTCATGATGTGACTTGGCACACCCAGAGTTGTGCAAGCCAGTAGGCTGACCCCAAGACCCTTGGACCCAGTAGTGCCCATGGCAAGGTACTCATCAATAAGTGTGAGTTGAACTTTAAGACTGGCAGGGAATGATTACATTCCCTTCTAATCCTGATCAGTGGAAGAATTAGAGGAAAAGAAAAACACCAGAAAGGGAATAGATGCCACTTACAGTCCTCGTACTTGCATGACTAGGCACTCTGAGAGGGCCACCAGGTCAAGAATGCCTAGCCACTTGATGTTTTTTTTCCTGGCTCCAATTACACAGGAAAAAGCATGCAGTGGTGGCCAGAATCTCCTAGTAGTATATACACTGAACTCCCCTAATTGTCCCCTTAGGCCACTAATATATCTGATAATTAGTATGAAGCTGTCAATTAAATATTTACCTCCATTAGTGTCCATGGGAAGTGGATTTAGAAAATTCTCAGAATACAGAGTTTTCTACTGTAATCCTTTCCTTGGGGCTTTTGTGAAAAACCAAACTGAACTGCATGGACCAACTAAGAGTGGGGAGACTGCTGCCAACTTGTATATAAAACACTGTTACTACCGTGATGAAAGTAAATATTAGGGGCCATGCTTGACATTTGTGATCTCATGTGATCTTCCTAGAAATGTTGTGAGATATGCATTGTTGTCCTCAGTTGGAGAGGAAGTTGCTAGAAGGAAAAGAGATCAAATGGCAAAGGGAAACCTTGAGGGTCAGCCCAGTGACCTACTAGTGATTGGCTCTAGGTAGTGGGACAGATGGCACAGATTGGGGGCATTTATGATGCTCATCTGCATCAAAAATCTAAGCTAGACTAGTATTACAATTGCAGAATTTCACTATTGGAAGAAACCTGATGCATGCATCCACAAAATACTTTATATCGTCCAACAAGCATATACAGAGGACCCTGTGTTCTGGGGTCTGAGTTAGATGCTGGAAAGTCAAAGTCAAATAAGACACAGGTGGTCCTTATGTTCAGGGAGCTAGCAATCTAGAGCAATCTCGAAAACTTATGGCCCAGGAGAGAATGTAAATGAGTGAAAGGCCTGGGAAGTCATCGTGGACACGGGGTAGGCAGCACATGCCTTACCAGTGGGGTCAGCTTCTCCTCAACTCCAATCAGTGTCTGCCATGCTGGAAAGCAGCCTTGTTGTCCAAGTTTTCAAGAGAAGTCCAAAGTCTTGATATTTATATAAAATCTGCTGATTTTAAATGTTAGGAACTTTTTTTTTTCTCACAAAGCATTGTGTGAGCCAAACCTGAAACGGTGGTTTGCTGAATTCAGCCAGCAGGCTGTGCAGGTTTTTATTACTGACCTAGAGGTAGAAGTAGAAATGGAACAGAGAGGGGTTCAACTCATGTTGGAAGAATGAATAAGAGATTGAATGCACCTCAAGCATGTTAATTTTTACTCCATTTTTAAAGAAGGATCACCAGGGTCCTATAAACCAATTAATTTAATAATGTCCACTTGCTGAGCATCTGACATAATTCCCTAAGAGGATCTGTGCTTTGAAACATTTTGTCTGCCAAATGAAACATACAAAGAAATAATTTTTAAACTTCTTACCAGTCAAAGAAGACAAAAAGACCACTCAGAGTTCCTGCTCAGCCTAAGATGAATAGGCTACCTGTTAAACTGTTATTCTAGCCAAAGTGAAGATGATGGAGTTTTTGGCTCCTTCCAGGATTCCCAGGGCCTGGGTGTTCCTGTGTGAGATCTATACAGTTCTGTCCTTTGGGTCAAAAAAATGGGAGGCTGGCCTGGTCACCAGGTGGGTGACAGATAGGGTGCTGCATCTTCCTAGGCATTTTTGCACATTGTTAAAATTCAGTTTTGGTGGTTCAATCCCTATAGAGGGGATTTATAGTACCTAGAAAATGAAACACACAAATACCATTTAACTCAACAATTCTACTTCTACTGATCTATCACAAAAATCCAGTGGCTACCATACAACAATACATATGAACAAGCTATTCAATGCAACATTGTTGTAAAAACAAAAGATTGGAAACCTACCTGAAGTGACCATCCAAGGGGGAGTTTTGAAAAAGCATAAGGTCATCCAAACAGTTGGGTATAATGGGGTTTGAGGGAAGCATGGGATGGGCGAGATCCTCAGAGTATACTCTTTAGTAATTAAAAAAGAAGGACCAGAAAAATGCTTATAGTTTGTTGCTTTTTCATACACATGTGTCTATTTTCATTAAGAAAGACTGGAAGAATAAACCAAAAACTAGTAAAAATTGTAATTTATGGGGGAGGGGCAGGGGCGGAAATGAGATTTCTCTTGTTTTATAGTTTGACTTTGCAACCATGTAAATGTGTTACAGAATCAAAAAGAAGATAAATAAACACATCTGTAAAAATTGCAAACTAAGTCAAATGAGCCTAATTCTATCAAGTTGGTGACATAGCTGAAGAGAACTAAACATCACTTAAGTGGCTTTAAAATGCAGAATTTTTACTCTACATTCAGAGTAAGATATCTTGTAAGGACAAAGACAAACAAACAAACAAAAACACCCTCCCTTCAAAACAACAACAACAAATCTGAAACTATATCCAACACCTTATTTTTGGTGATATTGCTACTGTCATTTTGAAGGTATCCTAAGTTATGTTACAGGTTAAGGCAAGTAAGTAATTAACGCTAATGTTGTTATGAAGGAATACTTTCAGTAGGAGAGAGAAAAGACATTTTAGTATACAACAAAAGCATTGAAGTAAAACACTTTAGTCTCAAGACTTGAATTGGAAGTATAAGTTTATATCAATGAATTATTTTCCTTTTCGTTTTTTAAGGAAAATCTATACTTCTTGGCTTTGACCACTGAAAAGCCAAAAAACAATGGTAACTTGATAACAGTGACTATCCTGAGGCCTAGCTTGTGACCTTTAAATACCATTTCCCTTCAGAGGATCCAGAGATTCTTGAAAAGATGGCTGATTTTAGGCCTGGGACAAGAAATGCACAAGATAAGCCTGGGAATCTTGAATGACCAGAAATTTGAGGTCCTTCAAAGGCAACTGGGGGCCAGAAAAAAGTTTAGGAATCCATATGAAGAGGCCAAATGTGGGGCAATTTTAGCATCACATCAAATCCATTGAAACAAATTAAACATATAAGAAGCCATGATTGGGACTTCTCTAGTGGCATAGTGGATAAGACTCTGTGCTCCAAATGCAAGGGTTTTGGGTTCTATTCTTGGTCAGGATACTCTATTCCACATGCCACAACTAATAGTTCTCATTCCACAATTAAACTTCCTTCCTGCCAAAACAGAAGATCCCACATGCCACAAGTAAGATCAACACAGCCAAATAAATAAATCAATATTAAAAAAATACAAAATAACATTCTATTGCATGTCTCTACCAAATTTTCTTTATCCAATCAACTGTTGATGGATCTAAGTTGTTTCTGTACCTTGGCTTTTGTGAATGATGTTGCAATATACATGACAGTGATCTCAGAGAGATAGCAGTGAGTGGTTCTGATGAGAAATCTTAGTTTCTTTGCCCAGAAATTGAACTTGCATAGCCTGGATGAAAAACCAGCAATTCTAACCTCTAGATCACTAGGGGCTAGAGGCTAGAAGCAAAGTGGCCCTAGCTCTTTCCTCCATTTGTAAGCAAGGATGTTTCAAGGAGCCAAACTGTAAAAACAGGTACAAAGTTTATCATTAGAGACAGAAAACAACCTATGGGAGAGAATACAGAGAAGCAGCTTATTTATTTAAGACAAAAGCAAGGCAGAAATGCACCCCAAGAGAGAAAGTATATGGGCATCCTCCCTAATGAGGAGGAGCACAGTAAGTCAGAAAGTAGACACGGATACACACCCAGGCAGGAGTGTAGGCATCCTGAACAAGGAACACAGTAAGGCAGAAACCCAGCAGAAATACACACCTGGATGAGTGCAGGCCTCCTGAACGAGGAGGGCAGGAAAGAGGTGATTAAAATTATTTATATAGGACATCTCTCCCATGTCTTTGTTTATCTTTGGCTAACTATCTTGTTTATTTTTTCACACCTGCGTGGTCCTAAGATCCTTCCCAAGATGTGTGCACAAATTTTTGCTAGGATGGATCCCACTGCAGAGGCCTATGGGTATATGTCCACACTTATTATGGGGTGTGCTCTCTGCATTTTGACCCCCAAGGAGGCTTCCTACACATGTGCAGATAGGGAAGTTTTCCGTGAACTCAGGTGTGGGCACCTTATCTCTTTATTTCAACAGAGGTGAGCTTCCACCACTAACTTTGTCCTTGGAGTGTCTAGGTGAGAACGAAGCTTCAGTTTGATTCCACTTGACAAACACCAGCTGTCCAGCCCTGTGGCCCATCTATCTGCTACCTCAAATGCCCCTGACAGACATGATCCCAAAGAAATCTGTACTGGGAGGATGAAGTGTGATATTCCATCTTCTTTAGCTTCTTCAGGTTGGCAAGGGCCTCATACACCCTATCTAGCTAGGATCTTGGAGCTCTCACTCTGTCTTCTTAAGTGGACTCAGGGTAACTTCTGTTGTTATTTTGGCAGAATCTGTTCTGAGGCGTGGCTGGAATTTCTGTGTCACTATCATCTTGATGTGAAACTGTTGCAATCTGAATGAGAAAAGCTTAGCAAGCAGTTTTAAAAATGTAGATGCCAAAGATCAGTAAAAGAATGATTGTAACCAGGGTCCAAAGCAGGAATAAAAACCAAGTTAGTTTTGGTAACAATTATTGATCCTGGTCCAGATAGAGTCAGAACTTGGGTTATCCTGTCAAAAGGAACAGAGCCATTTACCATGGTCATATATATTTTTGATGTCTTTTTTATAGGCCCAGTGTGGCTGATGTAGCTGAAAGAGACTCAGTTAGAAGTAGCTGGAGGAATGATAACCTGAACATTAATAGACAAAATAGATCTCTTTTTTTAAAAGAAATTAGGCCTGAATCCCAGTCTAGACCTGACACACTGAGGAAACATGTATCCAGATAGTCACTTGTCTAGATTTATCCAAGTAGGCTGTAATATTATGATGTGGTATTAACACATAAACCAAAACTCTTGTCACTGTTAATGATTTTGGTGTTTCTCTAGGTATGAGAAGAAGCAAGAATTTGGGCTCATAAAAATCCTTACCCAGAAATATCTAACTATCTGTAGGCATGTTCTCTCAGTTTATCCCAGAGTGCAAAGTGCCTTATTTCTGATCTCCTCCTTGAACTCCTTTCAGGGATTATTGAGGGTCAGGAGCTACAGAGGATCCCACTTTAATCTTTGTAGAGGCACACAGAAAGTACCAGTTTCCCACTGGCAGAAAATTTCATGGCCATAAATTCGACCATGACTTGGGACCATTTCACTTCCATTTTGCCCATGGTTCTAGGAACGCGCCTTCCCAGTTCTGGCAAAGATTCTACTGATAGGTCACTCAATGTACTATTACTGGACTAGGCCTTGCAAGTAGCCAAAAGTGTCTGGACCACTTGCCTTACTAGTCTTCTATGGTCCAGGAAAAGATTCCCTCTTGTTGCTTCTTCCCTTATTTAGAGTTACACTATTACAATCATTGATCTCATATGGGACTGTATATCATCATTTTATCAGAGGGTCAGTCACACATTTGGTAATGTAAGAAATAACAGTTTTGTAAAACAGGCAGAAAAAAAAAATAACATAGCTAGTAATATTAATAAAGTCATAAGCAAGAATTTAAGAATTTTCATTACATGCAAACCCATATATCCCCAGGTTATGTGGCTTAGTGTCTTTTGTACTATTCCTTATATTTAAGGGAAATTGTATACATTGGCATTGTCCATAAGACACTTAGCCAGTGTCCTAGTAAAACTAGGCTGGTTATCCTTCACATAGTCTAATTGTTTCTTTACAAATGAATGCCTATAGCCTGGAGTTAATCTTCTACTTGTACATCATGGAGAATCTGATCTTTATCCAAATATTGATTATGAAGTTAGGCTTCAGAAACAAACTTAAAGTGTCCCTTTAATAACTCAATTAAGTTTTGTAACAGTATAATATAAATAGCAAAAAATTAACTGGGAAGTGAGTCTAAGTAAACACTGACCTTAATTATTGAAAGTAAGATAATATTTAGTGAAACATAATTAAAATATTACCTCTATTTTTATGAAACACAGCCTAGACTAATTTCTTTTTAAAATAAGTTTGGTCTCTTGACTATACCTAGGCCCCTCCACACTGACTCTGGGTTAATGTCTCAGAAGGAGTCTCAGAGTAAATTTCCAAAGGCCTCTCAAGGCCAAGAAAGCCATGCCAAAGTCTTGCCATCAGATTTTGCCTAGGTGAATTTTTCTCTTCTAGAGATCCCCCAGTCTTTTATTTATTTATTTATTTATTTATTTATTTATTTACCTGATAAACCTGCTCAGAAACTAAGGGTCTCCAATTTCTGAAGGGACCAGGCAGAGAGAAAATTAAAAAAAAAAGAATTACTTTTACCTTCAGGTGTAAATTACCAATTGTTGTAAATCATAAGAAGCTCAAGGAGAAGAGCTTCTCTCTATTTGAAAAACAAAGAATAAATGTCAGTAATATATCAGACCAAAAAGTCATAAAATTATACATCATATTTATCAGTTCATTTCATCCCATGTAATTAACTTTTGTTCTCAGTCCATGTTTTTCCCATTAGTTGTGTTGACCTTGCCTGATGATTGAGGATGATAGTGACAGTGATAATTTTAAGAAGTTTGTGAAGTTTTTGTTAAGGCTTATGATTTGTCCAGAAGTGGGTGTCTTGATCACTGGAGATTGTAAAAAGTATACTCCAAGTGGAAAACACACTTTTAGTCTTTTTTTTTTTTTTTTCATTGTGAGGGCATCAGCCCTACAGCTGGGAAAGGCTTTAACCCATCAAATAAAATGAGGTTTACCAGGGAGGCAGGAAAAGCCATGCAGACATCTCAGATTTCCCATGGCCCTGACTGTTTAATTTATAGCTATTCTTGACCCATTTTAAATTTCCTGATTTAGGAGTAGATCGCTGACATGCTACGAGGACATCAGGATGGCAAAAGTATGACAATGAGGTGTTAATCTTGTAGTAGCTGAATGAACTTTATCTACACATGCCATAATCTTTATAGGTCATTGTGAAAAAATACTTATTTACGTAACCAAAGTAATAAAAGATTTCAAATGCAAATATAAATCACTTAAAGGCAAAGAAATTCACAGTCTGTTATCAAAATATGGAGGTCCCTTAAAAAACCTAAAATAGAATAAACATATGACCTAACAATCCCTACTAATGGGCATCTACCCTTAACAAGCCATAATTCCAAAAGAAACATTTACCCCCAATGTTCATTGCAACACTATTTACAATAGCCAGGACATGGAAGCAACCTAAATGCCCATCAACAGATGAATGGATTAAGGAGATGTGGCACATATATATGATAGAATATTACTCAGCCATAAAAAGGAATGAAATGAAGTTATTTGGAGTGAGGTTGATGGACCTAGAATCTGTCATACAGAGTGAAGTAAGCCAAGAAGAGAAAAACAAATACCATATGCTAACACATATATATGGAATCTAAAAATATGGTACTAAAGAAACCAATGGCAGGGCAAGAATAAAGATGCAGATGTAGAGAATGAACTAGAGGACACGGGGGGCAGAAGAAGAAGCTGGACAAAGTGAGAGAGTAGCATTGACATATATACACTACCAAACATAAAATAGATAGCAAGAGGGAAGCTGCTGCATAACGCAGGGAGATAAACTCAAAGATTGGTGATGACCTAGAGGGGTGGGATAGGGAGAGTGGGAAGGAAACTCAAGTGGGAGAGGATATGGTGACATATGTATAAAGGCAGCTGATTTACTTTGTTGCACAGCAGAAACTGGCAAGACAGTGTAAAGCAATAATACACCAACTAAAAAAAAAAAAAAAAAAGCAGCATTTCAAGAAAACTTTGTTCTCTTAGAGAGAGAGAGAACCAAATTTCAGTCTGGTACCAGCTAACCATTAATAGCAAAATTTGTTTACCTAATAATTTTAATCTACTCACACCCAGTCTTAACAATATACAAAATTCTTCTTACAAAGTTCCTATTCTGCAAAACTTTTATCTCTTTCTGGATCCATATTAACTGGTCCCATTTTTTTCCATCTGCATACAATTAACTGTAGGATAAATTTATTATCATCACTTTCCTCAACAAAATTATCTCCACTCTTTATGTCTGCTCTCATTAACAATATATATCCTATTCATTTTGCACACTGAAATGCTTCCCTTATCACTTGAGTAGCTTTGATTACATATTATAATTTTAACCCCTAAAAAACCTTAACCTCTAGTGAAAACCAATAAGAAAGAAGTTTTGAACTGTTTGTCACATAGGAAATTTCTGATTAGCTAAGTCAAGAACACATTTCATAACCTATTAAAACATGTATTTTTTCCAAAGCACAATCTCTTTTTACAATTTGGTGTGAGACATGGGTCTAATTAACCCAAACATCTGTAGTTTCTCTCTGGTATTTAGAAATGTTTGATTTGTAAGCACTTGCTTTTTATTAAGTCAACTAAAAACAGCTCACTTATATATTAAGCTTAGCAATATTATCCAAAGACAAAGACAAAGACTGAGACTTACATATATCCAGAGAGACAGATCTCATAGTTTCTCACTTGTGTTTTAAAATGTCTCTGCTTTTTTTTTTTTCTTTTCTTTTTTTTTTTTTTTTTTTTTGATTTGAAGTTTCATTAAGTAACCCATAGCTGAAGACAGGCAAATCAGGCTACATTTTTATCCCAAGGACATGATAAAAGTTAACTTCCAGCTTTCTCCTAGGGATATTTTTGTTCTCTCAGGGTCAGAATGTGAAAAAATGAAAAGTATTTTACCAAGCTAGTTCTCCCTAATTGCACATACAAAAAGAACTGGTCTTGCAATTTCAAAAACAAAAGAAGCTTTATTTTAACCAATTTTCTCCAGAATCTAAAGAATATTGTGCCCATCCAGTGCCAAAAAAAAAATATTTCCTTTTTGTAGTCATAGTTTCATAGCTAAAATATAGACCAAATAGTGCTCAAACTGGCCCTAATAACAGAGGCAGACTGGTTGATAAACTATTGTCCCAGCAGGGATTGTTTCTCTGGGGAGGTGGGGTCTATGTTTGATCAGAAGAATCTGGAGGAGTAAGGGAACTTGCAGCTGTGGTGGAAGCTTGGTGGCCCCCTGAGAGTTGGGAGAAGTTAGAAGGGGATCGCTTAGAACCTTAGGAGAGTTGTTCTGACTCCTCAGGCTTTTGATTATGGAGCCACATATGGCAGGATTCTGAGAAAACACCCTTAAGTCTTGAACATAAAGGAACCTCAGTCCATTTTCCCATCCTGTGGCAATAAAAATCTAATAGTAAGAGACCCATTTTCAGGCCATTTTGCATCCCCCAACTTAAATAAAGTCCAGCCACTATTACAGTAAAATGTTTCCAGTTCTTAAGGTTACACGCCAAAGGTGTTTCTCCTGGCTTAGGAGGGGATTTTTCCATGTTGAGTAACCTGCAACGGAGAACAAAGAGTGCACCTAGAAAAGTAATCCAGTGACCTGGATACATAAAGGAGTCATCTGAAGGGGATTCAGAGTGTCCCCTGAATCCCCTTCAATCTTACTTCTTGATGGGGTTTTGAGCATCCGCTACTCCCTCACCAACTTCTAACCAGACGTCTCCAGTCATTAATGGTACTGTGCACACTGTATCCTCGTTTCATACCTGGTAAGGACATTCCGACCAGTGCACAGTGGTTGCCAGGTTTTTCCTTGAGCTTTTTAGACAACAGGTAAAGCCTGGGAGTCAGGTTGCATGGAAGTCGCCAGTCTAATAAGTAGTCCATTGTAGTTTATGTGCTGCCAAGGCCTGGAGTGAAGGGGGGCGCTCCCGGAAGAAATGGAGTTGGCTGCAATGGAAAATGCCACAGGAGTCTGGACCTGAGGATGTTACTTGACACTGACAACAATGGGCTTGGCAGCAGAGAGTGCATAGCTACTCCTACCCCAAGATAGTGTTAAAATATTTGACAAAAAGAAAATTTGCTGTGCAAGTAATGTAGAGAAACAATATCACAGAATTGTGGAAGAGAGAGTGAAAGTCAGGAGTCTCCACCCAGCAGTTTGGGCGAGACCTGTAGTTACCCATGAGCTCCTGTGCTTTGGCACAAAATGATCTTGGAGAGACAGCAGTGAGGGGTTCTGAAGAGAGACATTAATTTTCTCCTCAGGAATTGAACTATGGTGGCCTGGATGACCAATCATAAATTTTAAACACTCGACCACTAGGGCCTAGAGGCTAGAAGCAAAGTGGCCCTAGCTATTTTCCCCATTTGAAAGGTAGAATGTTTCAAGGAGGCAAAAAAGGGTAAAAACTGGTACAAGGTTTATTAGAGACACAGCAAAACATATGTGAGAGCACACAGTAAAACAGCTTATTTATTTAAGACAGAAGCAAGGCAGAAATACACACCCAGAGAGGAAGAATATGGACATCCTCTCTAATGAAGAGGAGTGTGGTAAGTAAGAAACTAGACAGAGATACATACCCATGGGATGTGGGTGTCCTGAATGAGGAGTTCAGTAGAGAGGTGAGTTAAATTACTTATATAGGAAAGCCCTCCCAGGTCTTTGTTTCCCTTTGGCCAACTATCTTGTTTCTTTTTTCACACCTGACTGGTCCTAGGACCCTCCCCAAGACACATGTGCAAATTTTTGCTAAGATGGATCCCCCTGCAGAGGTCTATGGGTGCGTGTCCACACTTATTATGGTGTGGTGCCCCCTCCCTTTTTGGTCCCCAAGGAGGCTTCCTACATGTGTGCAGACAGGGAAGTTTTCCTTCACCTCAGGACTGGGCACCGTATCTCTTTACTTCAGCAGAGCTCAGCTTCTGCCACTAGCTTTGTCATTGGAGTGTCTGGGTGAAAACAAATCTTCAGTTTTATTCCATTGGACAAACACCAGCTGTCCATCTGAGGGGCCTGTCTATCTCCTACCTCAACAGGCAAATATCCCTTTGAGATCATAATTTTTATTTTTTGGAATAAATACCCAGAAGTGGGATTGCTGGATCAAATAGGAATTCTTTTTTCAGTTTTTTGAGGAATCTCCATTATGTTCTCCAGCAGCTACACTAGTGAGAGTTCCAGGGGATGACTTCACCAGGGGAGGGGTGGAAGAACTGGAAAAATATGACTTAACCTCACTCACTCTTTAGGAGCCATGCTTATGACTCTAGGCTGGGGGTTACCTGGGACGTCACAAGATCACTGAGTAAAGAAATTCTTTGACTATCAGTAATGTTTCTATAGAAACAATCAATCCTAAGGTGGGGACTGTAAATAACTCTGTTCTGAAGGTATATAACTTGCACATTTAAGACCCTTTCTCAGGTCTCTCCACTCCCTTTTGGTGCCAGTGCTGGAAGCTGTCATACTTTCTTCCTAATAAACTGTTATTCTGTAACTTAAACCTGAGTGGTGGCTTGTTATTGATCCTGAGGAGAAATTCTTTTCCTTTAGAGATTACTAATCCACTCCCTAGATGGATTTCACAGCATCATTTTGAGGGCTCGTCTGGGATTGATGACAAGATAAGGTCGCTCAGGCTTTCTGATTTCTGCCCTTTCCTGTCTCTACTAACCTGTTCATTACAGTATGAGTGGTTGAGAGAGTGACATCCGATTGAGGATGGTGAGTGTGGAGTCCCACTCTGCAGTTCCAGTTCCATGATTGCCTTCATACAGCTACAGGCAGCCCATAAGGGAGCCTGTCAGGGGTTTGTACTGACCTGCCAATGCTAAGAAGCATCCCAAATCCCCACGAGGGGTGTGCCCAGAAGAGGATGAAGCGTTTGGATTTTCCTTCTTCCTCCCCATTTCCCCTTTCTTTTCTGGCCTCTTAGAACACTTTTCTGTGACCTAGAGTAGTTGTGGGACTAACCTAACACTCAGGCTATACGAGGCTCAGGGCATCTGCTCTCCCTGATGTTATTGTCATTTTCTGCTCATTCCCATATCAAGACAACACTCTTGGGGTACTTGGCCTCATCTCCATAGAGACATAAGATTCCATTTACATTGTCTGTTGATACACTGTAAAGAAAAGCATGTCAAAGAGTTGGGAGGCACACTAGCCCCAGGCACTGCTCTGTGGCTAGAGATCATGCTATTAGCAACTAGTAGCCGAGCCACACCTCGGACAGATAGTTTGCTTCAATGGCTAAGTCTTGAAATTCTATGGATAAAGACCCTTATGGCTTATATGGACTTTCTCATAACCCTGAATGGGAGCCCCTTCATATGGGCAGATTGGAAATGCAATGGACTTCTTCCCTTGATCTCTCTGGCAGGTGGTGGATCACCTTACACTCTTATTATTATTAAAAAAGGCTGGTACAGTATTCTTATTGTTCCATCTGTTGCACAAAGATGAGTGCTTTTGAAGACCCTGAAGACTTTCCTTTGGGTTGTCCACATCTGCCTTGGCCAGCTCTACACCATTTCTTTTGCTACCATCTAACATGGTGTGGAAATCCCAGGGTATGTCATTATGGAATTCAAAACAGGCCAGTAAAAGTATATCTCTTCCACAGAGATTACCCCCCTCCATTGCTGTGTCCTAGAAGGAAAACTTAGGTGCTTTCACTTTGGCAGTTGGCATGGGAAGCCTACCCATGGTATGTTAGGTGATGAGGCAATCCTATAATGGTTTTAATGGTGAGGAACTCAAAACATATCTGGCATGATGTCAGAGCCACCGCTGGCTCATCCCCACCCCTACTTGTTGGTGGAATGAGTAGGGATGGGAGGATGGACACATGCATCGGTAAAAAGGGGGAAGAATAAGTCTGACCAGGGGAGAAGAAAGCTTTAGGTGGAAGTCTGCCTCCACCCCCATTTGTGATTAGGAGGGATGCTTCCTAGAAAGTTGGCACTGGATACCGTTTCTTTGTTTTACAGATGGGAGCTTCACAAAGTTTCAGCCCCACCTCTTTGGATAGCATCCTGAAGAACTGGGACAAGTTTGATCCATAGAGTCTAAAAAAGAAGTACCTGATTTTCTTTTGTAATACTGCCTGACCACAATACCCTTTGGGAGATGGTGAACATTGGCCCCAGAGAGGGATGCTTAAGTATAATACAATCCTTCAACTTGATTTATTTTGTAGGAAACAAGGGAAATGGGTAGAAGTTCCTTATGCAGAGCTTTTTTTTTTTTCCCCTAAGGGATAGCCCTGAGATGTGTGCCAAGAATAATATCATGGAGATGACTTCCCCTCTCTCTCAGTTACCCCCATATTCTGACTCCCCTGAGGGAGCTAGGCAGATGTCTTAATTACCCTTGGCTCCCCCGGAGTCAGACCGGGAGGTACAGTCCAATCAGGAGAAGACGATGTTACCTGTCAAGTCCTCTCTCAGGTCTGAAACTCCTAAGATGATGCCTCTTCAAGAAGTAGCTAATGGGGAGTTTGGACCCACAAATATTAAAAAAGGCTTTTTTTATCAGGAGGTACAAAGGGTGAAGGGAAACTTGGGAGACTATTTAGAAGACCCTGATAAATATTTAAAGACTTTTGTGACTCTTAGTCACTTGCATAATTTGACTTGGAAAGATGTGATGATGTTACTAAGTCAGACTCTGACCCAGGATTCTCTAGACTGAGTTTTATCTGAAGCTTGGAAGTGTGGGGATAAATGGTAGGAATCAAATGCTAGGGAAAAATGTGAGGAAAAAATAAGGCACTTCCCATTGGAGTGCAAGCTGTTTCCCCGACTGAGCCTGACTGGGATTTTGATACTGAAAGGAGTGAATGGTTTAGGAATCATTTTGTCACATGTATTCTTGTGAGGCTACAGAAGGCAAGAGCTAAGCCCCTTAATTACTCTAAATTGACAGATATTGAACAAGGAGGGAGGGAGTCTCCCGGCAGATTTTTAGAAAGGCTGAGAGAAGCTCTACAAAAAATTTACTGATTTAGACCCTGAAAGTCCTGAAGGCAAAGTTATTTTAAAGGATAAATTCCTTACTCAACTGGCACCAGATATTAAAAAAAAATTACAGAAATGTTTTTAGACCAGAACAGTCTTTAGACAGACTGTTACAATTGACAGAAACAGTTTATTATGGTCAAGATGCCAAGGAGGAAAAACATAGACAAAGGAGAACAAAGGAGAAAGCTGAAGCCTTGGTGACAGCAGTCCAGGCTGTAATGAAACAACCTGGAACCCCCAGGAGGTCCCTCAAATCAGGGCTTCCCTGGCAAGGGAGTGACCTGCTTTCTGTGTGGAAAGGAGAGGCACTTCAGATGACTGTCCCTGGGCCATAAAGCCATCCCCGGCTCCTTGTCCTATCTGCAAGGGACCACACTGGAGGAGGAACTGCCCCCAGTGGTGAAAGTCTCAGGGATCAGACCTCCCAGAAACCCAAGAATGACAAGGCCCATGGGTCCCCACACAGGCCCCTGTCATGATAACATCTGAGGAACCCCAGGTGCAAATAACAGTGGGAAGCCAATCTCTCAACTTCTTATTAGACACTGGGACAATTTTTCCATTCTCACTGAGACCCCTGGTCCACTTTCCTCTCATTCTATGACCATGAGAGGACTGTCTGGTCAAACAAAATGATATTGCTTTAGTCAGCCTTTAAGCTGTAATTGTTCCTCTTTTCTTTTTTCTCATGCCTTTCTGATAGTGCCTGAGACTCCATCTCCTCTATTAGGATGGAACATATTAATAAAAGTTAAAGCACTGGTACATAGAAATATCAAGGTCTCTGCTCCTCAATGTTTTCCTTCGGTAGAAACAGAAGTAGATTCTGAAGTATGGACTGAAGGAGGAAAAATTGAAAAGTCAAATATACAAAACCTGTGGTGATCAAACTCGAAGATTCTAGTCTTTTTCCCCATCAAAAACAATACCCTTTAAGATGAGAAGTTAAAGAGGGATTAAAGCTCATCATTGAAAATCTAAAATAACAGGGACTACTAATACCCTGTAACAGTCCTTATAATACTTCAATTTTGGGAATTAAGAAACCCAATGATCAGTGGCGGTTGGTGTAGGAGTTGAGACTTATTAAGGAGGCTGTAATTCCTTTGCATCCTGTAGTTCCTAACCCCTATACCTGGATCTCAGACATACCAGAAAGTGCAGCCTGATTTACTGTTTTGGGTTTAAAAGATACTTTCTTTTGTATTCTGCTGGAGGCCGAAAGCCAATTTCTGTTTGCCTTTGAGGATCCTATCCAACCGGCTGTTCAACTTACTTGGACAGTGTTGTCCCAAGGCTTTCGAGATAACCCTCATCTATTTGGTCAGGCTTTATTATAGGACTTACAAAGATTCTCAAATCCCAGAGTAATTGTTCTACAATATGTGGATGACATTCTGGTTTGTACAGACACTGAAAAACACTACTCGAATATAACTAAAAATGTATTAAATTCCTTGTCAGACTGTGGTTACCGGATATCAAGAGCCAAAGCTCAACTATGTAAATCTTCTGTCAAATATTTGGGTCTTATAATTTCTCAAGGCTCAAGGGCTTTAGGGCCTGAGGAAATAGAGTCAATTCTTAAACATCCTTTACCTGCCACTTTGAGTCAGTTAAGAGGGTTTTTGGGTCTTACTGGCTATTGTAGGATCTGGATTCCTGGCTATGGGGAATTAGCTAAACCTCTGTGTCAGCTGTTGGCTGATACCCAGGAGGCTAACACAAATCAGATACTATGGACACCTGAAGGCCAAAAATGCCTTCAAGGCTCTTCAGCAGGCCTTGATGCAGGCTCCAATTCTTAGTCTCCTGACGGGACAAAAAATCAATGTGTATATTACTAAAAGAAAGAGAATAGCCTTAAGGGTCATAACCAATCTAAGGGACCCCAACAACAACCAGTGGCTTATTTAAGTAAAACTTTAGATGTGGTGTCTCAGGAATGGCCTCACTGTCTGAAGAGAGTGGCCACTATTTCGTTGCTTGTATCTGAAGCTCTCAAATGTGCTAATGGTCGAAACCTAACAGTTCTTACTTCTCATGATGTATCTGGGCTTTTTAACTCTAAAAATAATCTTGAGATGTCTAAAATAACCTATTATACTAACCACATGAGTCAAATGATAAAGTCTTTAAGCTCACCTGAAGTCTCTCTTTAGGATAACTTCAGGTCCTGGATTACTGGATCATCATGGGGAAGGATGTTATTAACTGCTACTACATGTATCATTTTATTCTTATTGTTTGCTCCTTGTCTTTTTAATTGTATAAGCAAAGTGATTTCCAGATGACTGCAAGCCTTCAACTTACAGATGGTTGTGGAACATTCTTCCATTTATCCACCAGGCTATGTTGGATTTTACTTAGGCCCTCTGGATCTGGGATCCCCCAAATGGATTATGGAAATAATGCTGCTTTCCCTTGAATGATGATGCCCCTTCTCAGCAAGAAGTAGCTAGAGGAACAGGGCACCCCTTTTCCCTGCAGCAATAATTTCCATCTCAAAGAGGGGGGGTTATAAGACGTCCAGGGGTGGACTTGGCTGGGGGAGGGGTGGAAGAACTGGAAAAATGTGACTTAACCTCACTCATTCTTTAAGAGCCATGCTTATGACTCTAGGCTGGGGGTTACCTGGGGTTTCACAAGATCATTGAGTAAAGAAATTCTTTGAATATCAGTAATGTTTCTATAGAAACAATCAATCCTAAGGTGGGGACTGTAATTAACTTTTCTCTGAAGGCATATAACTTACTCATGTGAGACCCCTTCTCAGATCTCTCCACCCCCTTCTGGTGTCAGTGTCAGAATCTGTCATACTTTTTTCCTAATAAACTGTTATTCTGTAACTTAAACCTGAGTGGTGGCTTGTTATTGATCCCAAGGAGAAATTCTTTTCCTTCAGAGATCATGAATCCACTCCCTAGATGGATTTCATGGCATCACTAGCTTACATCCCAACCAACAGTGTGCAGGGTTCCACATCCTCATCAACACTTGTTAACTTTTTTTTTATGTTTAAAGAGCATTTGTTTTTACTTTTTTATGATTTTTAAACTCTTTATTGGAATATAATTGCTTTACACTCTTGTGCCAGCTTATGAGGTATACCAAAGTCAATCAGCTGTATTTATACACATATCCCCATATCCCCTCCCTCCCATTACTCCCCCCACCCTACCTGTCCCAGCCCTCTAAGACATCACCCATCAACAAGTTGATCTCCCTTTGTTATTCAGCAACTTCCCACTGGCTATTTTACAGTTGGTAGTATAAGGGGAAGCTGGAACATTTGTTTTTTGATAATGACCATCCTAACAGACTTGACAGAGTATCTTACTATTACTTGGTTTGCATTTTCCTGCTGATTAGTGAGGGAGGAACTATCCTTGACCCAGATTTACAGAATAGGATACCAATATCCAAAAAGGAACTTATCACGGTCATATGACTGGTAGGTGTCAGAGGTGGGATGTGAACCCAGGCAGAAAAGCTCCAGGATGTACATTCCTGATGAGAACATTGTACTATCTTCCATGTGCTTAGGAAACATGGGATCATGCTGTTTTGGATTCTGTTATTTTCTCTCAATGTCATATTGGAACTATTTCTCATAACACTAAGTATTCATCTAAAATATAATTTTAAGGCAGTTGATTGCATGATAGTCTATCTATGCTGTGGATACTTTATGTTTAATGGGACTTGGAATGTCTGAGATATTCCCTTTTGTAAAAGCCTCTGAGGACTACATTGTTCTGTTTTAATATTTGCAGGTGCTTCTGATCATCGCTTTGGCACAAACCTTAGAAGCAAAACTGGGACAAAGACCATACATATTTTAAGAACAAGCCATCTCCATAAAAATTGTACCAATTTACACTGTTTCAAGTGTCCAAGATCTTTTTTCCTGTGTTTTTTTTTTTTTTCCTATCTTTTTTCTCATTGATGGCTATAAATCTCTCTGGTCTGCAATGGTAAAGGATAAAAGTGGAAGATAGGGGTAGATTGTTTCTTTGAAGATCAGACTTTGGGACTTCTGTGGATGTCCAGTGGTTAAGACTCTGAACTTCCAATGCAAGGGATGTGAGCTTGATGGCTGGTTGGGGAACAGGCTGTGTGGTATTGCCAAAAAAAAAAAAAAAGTTGGTGAATATCAGAATTTATCCTCATGTTGGTAGCACAGCCTACAAATGCAAAGCCTGAAGAACATTAGCAGACACAGCTCCAGCCCTGGCTTTAGGCTCATCTAGGGAAGCAAATCCTAACATTTTCTGGTTGATATTATGGCAGTAAGTTCTGATGACATGATATGTCTCCCCACATGGATGTAGCAGTGTGTTCTAGTGGAAACATCTATGAATTCATCCATTCATTTATTCAACAAGTATTTATTGATGGCCTATTATGTGCCTGTCACTAGTACTGGAGGCAGAAGATTGGAGACTTCCTTCATCTGTACAATGGGGGTCATGCCCTTCAAGGGCTCATGGGGAGTTAGTGAAATGGAATATGTAATTAACTAGAGCTATTACTCTTACTCTTATTGGTGGTTTCTCACCAACAGAGAGACATTACTTATGGTTCCATGAAGAGCACTTGGAAAATGAGTTTGAGAAACTGTTCACGTGAGTCTCCATTAAGCCAAGATCATGATATTTACTATTAAAAAAAATACTAGTTCTGCTCTCACCTTTCCCCCTATATCAGCTCTGTAACCAGTCCTCTTTTAATGTCCTAAAGCTGATCATAATCCCAAAGGGACCAGACACACGTAACTGTGGACATATGGCAGATCTGCACACACATGGTAACTGCAGGGTTTAGGGGTGTTTTTCAGTGTCGGGTCACAAGACCAAAGTCAATGCCCTCCCCTTGTCCTTACACAGTTGTTCCCTGGCTCCCTGAAGAGGAAGCTCCTCACTCCTCTCACCTACCCACACCTCATCTGGCCTCCCTATTGGAGGCTGTCTCTTTATCTGTCTCCATGAACTGGTTGTGGGTTCCTAACCCAACCCTGTATCCCAGGTCCACCACAGCACCTGTCACACAGCATCTGATATCATTCCCCAAGGATCCATGACTTGAAACATTTTGTCTACCAAACCAAAAATAGGAAATAATTT